>NC_090174.1:5930849-7130849 GCF_024679245.1 Pseudorasbora parva | reverse complement strand
AGGTATTTTTTTAGGTTTATTTATCAAGTTCTTCTTTTATATATTTGTGTGATGTTCTGTGTTCTGATCGCGGCTTTTAAATGTTATGAGAGAACGGTTAATTTACGAATGTGTAGTGTAGCCTAGTTTTGATCACTTTATTAAAAGTGGTGGCTGTGTGCCCTAGTCTTAGCCTCCTGCTGACTAGTGTCCTGCCCTTCCCAACCCGTTTATACCGTTTATTTTTTTACGGTCTATGGTTTAAACACACATAGATGATTCGACTATCGGTCGACCATAGAGAGATTAGAAAATTCTGATTCGAATGTGTAAATCCTTAGTCGGGGACACCCCTAGGTATAACATTTGACTCTTCACTTACATTTCAAGCTCATATAAGTTCTATTAGCAAGACTGCATTCTACCACCTTTGTAGCTTTACCCGACTGCGACCTGCTCTCAGCACTAAAGATACCGAAATTCTTATCAATGCTTTAATAACCTCAAGTCTCGACTACTGTAATTCACTGCTTCTTGGGCTGCCCGCTAGAACAATCACTAGACTACAATACGTACAAAATTTTCATCCATCAACTGATCACATTACCCCTTTGCTCTATAATCTACATTGGCTACCTGTTTCTGTCCGCATCAAGTCTACAATTCTATTTTGTTAACTTTTCAATGTCTGCATGGACTTGCTCCTCATTATTAATCTGAACTTCTGTACTGTTATTCTCCTCCTCGTTCTCTCCGGTCATCTGACTCAGGACTACTTAGACTTACTCAAGACTTCCGTCCAGTGCTGTGGTCCTGAAACTCTGGAATTCTCTACCTCTTTTTCTGTGCGACACTGTCTGATACTATTTCCTCAATCAAATCTCAACTAAAAGCAGATATTTTCTTACAATATTTCCAACCCTCCTCTGATTAGAGTTTATTTTAGTGATTTTTTTTTCTTCTCCTACTGTATATTTGTATGTCTACATTGATGCTATGTATATGTATTTATATTTCCTGTATAGTGACCTTGAGCTTTAGAAAGGTGCAATATAAATAAGACATTATTAATATTCATTATTTATTTATTTGGGCTGAGCCATCATGTATGGCTCCAGGAGAGGCCCCCGGTTTCCCTACACTGGGCAGGGTCTCACTCTGATTTCTGGTTCTCTTCTATTTTGCTTGATTGGAAAACAAGTAGACGGCAGGAGACACATACCAGTTTATACCTGGTGTTTTAATCCATCTCTTTTATGTCCACTTTCGACCACTTCTGTCCTGATTTATGAAGGGAGGGTCTATGAGTGGGTAAATGTCTGTTTTTTTTAAGAACTTTCAATCTAATGGATAAAAATACATTTGCACAGTTTACATATAGTGGAGAGCGGGGCACAACCTAAAACTTTTTGACTTTCTCAGTTTGTGTAAATCCCCTTGGGGTTCAGAATATTTATTTTTTCCCACATTAATTTCACACGTCTAGTATAATTATGTGGGTTTGTTTCATTAATACAGTGTATATTTTTTTCTTGATTTTCCCCCGGAAGAACGGAAGTGAAATGTGACCACATACCCCATAGGTGGGGTACAATGAAACTTGTGAGGGGCACATTGCAACATTGCAATGACAATTTGACAGATTAAAATGTAACCTGATATAATCAAAAAATGTTTTGTCAATAAACCAAAATTGTTAACTTTTTTCAATAAAATAAGGCATTAGAGAATATAAAATAGATTTCATATACTCTGTGGCACAATTTAATGTTTAGGTTTAATTTGATTTGTCTTTCTTCATGTAAAGCCTAAAATCTAAACCGGTTGGACTGCATTATGTAGAGGTTTTTTCAACTACTGATTCCTTATAATTGGTTACTTGTCAAAACAATGCCTGAGTTACTTAAAGGTCCCGTTCTTCGCATGTTTTCAAAGCTTTGATTATGTTTACAGTGTGCAATATAACATGAGTTCAAGTTTTGCGTGTAAAAAAACACAGTATTTTTCACACAATTTACTTATCTGTACACCAATGTTTTCTCTGTCCTGATGATTTCATTGTTCTATGAAGTCCCTCCTTCAGAAACACGTAACGAGTTCTGATTGGGCCAGCACTTCCCGTGTTGTGATTGGACAGCAGCTTAGCGCACTTTGCCCAGAAAGGTCCCGCCTCTTACCATAACAGGGAGATGCAAGCGCTGAATGCGCGCTCTTCTCCACGTGGGAGAGCAACAAGATCACGCCCCCTATTTTGCGTGTTCTTGTGGGCGGAGGGTTAGTCAACAAACAGTTCTAGTGACGTCATTACATCCCTGCACTTCCTGCTGTAGTCCAAACCGGCCGTTCGCTGTAGGCTTTGAAAGGGAACTTCTGTTAAATAAAATATCTTGCTTGGCATTGAACTTTGAGCTTTATAATTTTACAGGTATTATTTATGCTCTAACAGCAACATTACACACTAACTAAAGTTTGAAAGATGGAATCGCAAAGAATGGGACCTTTAAGTACTCATGGTTTGTGACATAAAAAAAAAAAAAAAAAAAGATATATAAATTGATAATAGTCAATGTCAACGAGTGTTTATTCAGGGGTGCCAACCCTCAAGCATTCACTCACACAATTCACTATGTTCTCACACCACACATCCATTTTCTCATGCGGTGAAAAAAACACTGTGGAGCAAAGAGGACACTGACAACGCACTGACAGACAAGACAGAGCAGGTTACGTTTCATCTGAAACAGCCTCTGGCTCTCAGCTTTAAAATTCAAGCAATTTTATCAAAAAAATTCAAACATATACCAGGTGCTCTTTAATGTTAACTGATCATCTCTTCCTCTTTACTACTCGTATAGCACAAAATAAATATGAATAAACATCTGAGGGTATATCACATAAAACATTTGTGAATAAAGCACCGTTTTCCATCCAGTCAGTCGAAGAGAACAAAACCGCCACTTTCTGATAAACGGTCGATAAATATAAATTAAGAAAAATTGATGCAGGAGAAGCCACTGTTAACTTGTTTCTGTATACAGATGTTTATTTAAATATGCTACACTGAAATCGAAAAAGAGCTTTATTTGCTCCATACGGCCTTGGTAATTTTAATTATTGTGAAGTAACATTACAATAAAATAAGCCACGCATTGGAAAAAGTGTCAAATGAGTTATGAGTTAAAGTGTTATACTTACTTGTTACCTGTAAAAGATGAAGCAATTAAAGGAAGATGCAGAACACTGCAAATCATAATGCGATGTTTCTCATTAATTAAAATCTCATTCTTTCCTGTGTGAGACCGGTAAAACACTGCTTACATACTACTTACTGAATGTCTAATTAAATAATAAATTGGCTCATAAGGACTCACTGAAGCACTGCCCCTTTTTTTGGGTCTTAATCTCTCGAATTATGCAGTTTATTTATCCTGCCAGATGAGTGATGATTTTTCCTGGCCATCTAAGTCTATAGAGCTCTGAGTCTTGTTAGCCAGTAAAGATGTTAACTCTGAGCCTGTTTACACTTGCTTATGAGCAGTGTGTGTGTAGGGGAAGAGAGAGTAAAAGCCATGACAGTTGCAAACTGATGTTTCTCAAGCTGCGCCTCAATCACTCAGTCTTCCTCTGTCACTAACATCCTCTTTGCATAGACGCTCAATCAACAAATCTATCGAAGAACCTACCCACCAATCAATGAGGCCCCATTTTACTTTTGTAACCTGATGCTCAATCAACAGATTTATCTAAGAACCAACCCACCAATCAATGAAGTCCCATTTTGCTTTTGTAACCTGCTCATGCATTGGCAATACCATTATTGTCAATGCCAACATAACCTTTTCAACACCTAATGTATGATCTTTGTTCTTTCCCTCTTTCTATTTCTCATTATGTCATTCAGATTTATACAACTGATATACACTATAAGTTCCATGTATTTATCCATCCATCTGTTCTTTATATTGCATATCCAGTTTAATGTTTGAGCCTATGGGCCTTAGTCAGGGTGGACTCCAACTTGAAATTTAAGTGGATTAAATCAAGGCTGGGAGAATTAAATGTATTGTCTTTATATAAAGCTGCCTTATGGAGTATTTGTCTACTGAAAGTGTTTGGAAAGGTGTTTTGTCAACTGAACAGTTGGCATGTGCAACAGTGCAATCCATTGAAGAGACTGTGCTTCCTTCACAGCCTTGTTTCCATTCTTGTCGAAAATTAAATATTGCGCTACACGGACTGAGGTCTATTCCAGCATCTAGAGCCAAAAGCAAGAACATACCGTTGACAGTTCATCACATTACATTTATGCATTTGGCAGACACTTTTATCCAAAGCAACTTACATTGTATTCTATCAGTACATGAATTCTCATGACCTTGGCGTTGTAACACCATGATCAACTGGTTGAGCTACAGAAATGCCTGTGTGATAGCTCTAATTGGGTATTATTGATTTAGGATTTAAAAAGCATTCTCAAATCAATTCTTAAAGGGGGAGTGAAACACTCAGTTTCAGTCAATCTCATGTCAATCTTGAGTACCTATAGAGTAGTATTGCATCCTTCATATCTCCGAAAAGTCTTTAGTTTTATTACATTTATAAAAGAAATATAGGCTGTACCGAGTCTTTCCAGAAAAAACCGAGCGCCTGGAGGCGTATCGAGTGGGCGGAGCTAAAGAATGACGAGCACACACAAAGCGGTGACATCCTCAAGTGTGGAGAAACCCAAGTATGCTATCGATCCATGTATGCTATCGATCGGATTCAGCTAATACGTGATCCAGAATCAGGCTGAAATTAATTGAACAGGAGAAAAAGCAACAGCAGGACCGTCCGTCTCTGTGGTATGGACTGTATTTAGTGGCCTGTCAACATTTGTGTGTCTTTACTTGCAGTTTATAATGACATGATTCGGTTTATGGACTATTGTATGCGAATAAACCTTAGCAGTAGCAAGCAAAACGGTTTTGCACGTCAGACTAGTGTAATTTTATATAGAACAACAATGGAGTAACGTTAACCTTTAGCGCATTTGAATGACGAAGCACGCTATCGTGTCGTTTACTGATGTTTACTCACGCGACGAGCCAACAGCTCAGACATTTGAAGCAGTTTTACTCACCCGCTGCTTCCAAAGCAGGACCGAACCTTTATCGCTGGGACCGCTCCGTCAAAAACACACTTCTTTGGTATGATTTGGTGAAGTCCTGTAACAGCATTGACTGTGGAAATCCGCGATGTTGTGAAGCTTCCTGTCATTTCTGCGTTCAAATGCAGCGCTGCCTTCCGGGAATGCTGTGCTGAAGCGTTGATATCACCCATAGGAATAAAGTGGAGCGGTAGCGCGGCGCGTCATAAGTGTTCACGGACGACTGGATCTGCAGCTTGAGAGAGTGTTTACGGGCGTGCTTTTCCTCTCTCGCTCTAGTCACGCGCGCACGCACCCTACCGGGAGAAGAGCCCGTACGGCCCATACAAGGACCTTCCGCTCTATTAACGTCAATCCAACCCATACTCGTACAAAAAACTCTCCGAAACCTGTGAGAAACCGGAAGGAGTATTTTTGACACAGAAATACTCGATCAAACATTAGTTTTTGAAACTTTGTCTATGTTTAGGATGCGAATCCAAGTCTTTAACAGTGTAAAAAGCTCAGTATGCATGAAACAGCATTTCACACCCCCTTTAATGTTGCACATGGTGCACATGCTAAATTTGTGTCTCTTAGGCACAAAGTTCATTTGGCAGGTTTTGTTTGATTAAAACAAACTCTGGTGTGATTGCTCTGTTAGTTTGGTTCATTTGAATAAGTGTGAACACTGCCATCCGAACCTTGATATGCACCAAACAAGCAGACCGAGACTGCTGAAAAGATGGGTCTTTGTGTGCTTCCAAACAATTCCTGAAAATACTGAAATATCAATGCAACACAGACCAAAGACTTGTCTGGCTATCACCAGACCAAGCTCAATTTAAGATTGAACATTGGTCTGGGGAGTCTGCTCTGCGTTTTCTACTGCACAAGAGGTGTGATCAACTGCCATTATTCGAATAACTGTTTGCAATTGGATATAGTCCTTCAACCAATCAGACCACAAGAGGCGTGATCAAGGGACAACGACCCACCGCTTCTGTATCCGTCATCGTGTTAAACCCACCAATAGCACGCCAGGTGGATAAGCCCGTCTGTGATTGGTTCCTGCAAAAGTGTAACAGAAGCAGTAGAAATGAACGTACAGATTTCCAGACTGAGTTGCCAGGCGAAATCAAATCGTGGGCAGATGAGGCTGGGTTTACCCAGTCTAACCAAAACATCTAAACCAGGGATGCTCAAGCCGTCGATCGCAAATTGCTTTCCAGTGGATTGCGGGAGTAAATTGCACTCTGGTTTGCCCTTTCTCTCTTCAGCGTTTCCACATCTCACACCTCAAATACATACAATATTAACCATTATAAACATATTTCTTGAGTAAAGAAAATGCTGTATTTAGAATGAGAACTCCTGCACTGAGAGACGATTTATCTCTGTGCATCATCCGAAAGCGCGTACTCGTCTCACGTCGCGCAAATATTGAGTTGTCTTTCAAGTCAAACTTACACAAGAAGTATGTCAACATGTCCATCTTGATGAGTATCCCAGAAGACAAGCCTGTATATGACTTATTAGAGTCGAGAAAGACGAGGCATATCCCTGCATTAGGTCTTAAAGGGGCAGTAGCCTTTACTGCTGTCTGATTAATGTCAAACAAAAGATAAGGACATCACTCACTGCTCTTGATTGAATAGCTTTTGTAAGTTTAATAAGGATTAATCTCTCATTTAAACTGTTAAATATGCAGTTATTTTACATTTAATTACTTTATTCAATATCTGTACCTAATATTAGACCTACCTGAAAAACCTGAAAAGCATTGTTTATTTTATTAGTAGTACTGTATCTTTGCTCGATAGTATTTATTTGTGCTGCTGCTTGTATTTATATTATTTGTTCTTGTTTTCTTTATTTTTATTTGACAGTATTCTGAATCTTTTTTCCCTGAACACAGCAAATACCAAACCGTACTGAAACCATGGCCCTAAAACCGTGATACAAACCAAACCGTGAGCAATCTGTACTCTTACACCCCTAGTGTAATGTATGCGAGGGGGTGCCACAACATGTAGAGTATTTTCAAAGGGTGCTATAAAAAAGGTTGGGAAACACTGCAATAGAGTAATGAGATTTAACACAAGTGCTTTTCATTGGTTAAATATTTGTCAAATCCACTGACAGATGTAAAGAGTGACCAATAGCATTGCTTTATGAAAAATCATAAAGATCATATAATAATGTAGATCTTTGTTCAAAAAAGGTTGGGCACCCCTGATCTAAACGAACCAAAGCCATGACAGAACAAGATATGACCCTACCCTTATGAAAAACCTTATAAGTGTATTAAAGTGTGCTATTAGTATAGTGATTTTAAACTAAAAATAAGTAGGTATACTTTCAGTCTACTTTTTATGTACTTCTCAGAAATATACTTAAAATTGCACTTTTATTTGGACTACATGTACTCAATCTTTTGATCGAGATATTTTCCAAAAAACTATATAGTATTCAAAGTATACTTGGCTTGTAGTTGTGTTTAATCTTTTAGTTGAGTAGCCTATTAAATATACATTTTCACATAATTTTACATACATATACTTTTTTTTACAAAGTTTTTACATACTGTCCTATAAACTTACATTGCTTGAAAATATTGATTTGTAAAGCAAATAGATATGTTCCTAATTCTAAGTATCTGAATTTTTTTGTAGGCTTGTCCACAGGTATTGTACATAGGAATTTACTTGAAATCTACTTTAGCCTACTCTTTCTCCGCCATTGACTAAATCTTCATCTATCCATGTTTTTACTGTTATATGGTAGGGTGCACTATTACAGATCTTCAAGTTCAGAGTCTCTGGATCGAAACACAGGTGAAGAAGAAGCAGAAACACCTGGAAGATTGCTTGCGCAATTTTGGGGGGCTGTTGATGGACTCCATGTACTTCATCTGGGTTTTAATCATCATTTTGAATCTGATCCGGATGTAGTCTTTTACAAAAGTTTTATTTTCTCAGCTTTTTGTTTAAAATGTTGCTTTTTATATGAAACTTTCAACATTCAAGTGTTGATAAAAAAGGGTGCATGGACTAGAATTAAATGTTTTTAAAATGTAGAGTTAAAATATAGTTAAAGGTCTATTTCAAGTCTAAAAAAATGAATACATAAAGTGCAAAAATTGAATACCCTAATAGTATAAAAATGATGTTACAGTATGTTCACTTACTGAATACTAAACTAGTAGTTTACGGAGAGCATTTCAAAGTGCACTTTCATAAACTAACAAATGTGCTACAAGTATTAATAGTAAATAATAAATGAGAATGGTCTAGTAAGTGTGCATTGCTAAACTACACGTTCCCACCACCACGTTCATATGCATGAAAATACTATTAAAACTTAATTTTGTACAAATACTTTTTATTACAAATCTTTATATTTACTTGCTTTCTATTAATGCCACAGTGAATGACAGCCGCCTGCCGTCTCCCAGTGGCTTACATTATTGTCAATTTAGTGTTAGTGATTAATTTACAGCAAAACAAAAGAGAACATCTATGCTTTCATGTCCGAAAATATTATTTTTGTCTTACATTTTATAATAAACTCAGACAAGCTCAGTACCTTTGTGTGCAAAGGGTTTTTTGGGTGATTAAGGCCACAAAGGATACATCAGATGCGTCCTACAAAACAGGGTGAATGAAGGACGTGAAACGAAGGCTGCCTTCCAAGGACCCATCAAATTGAAATGGCCTTCAGCGACTTTTGATGACGCGGCAGCCAAGATATGCAGCCCTCCTTTTGAGAAACACCATTGAACTTTACTTAAGACAGTATACTTCATACAAATGTTTGTAAAGATAGTACTGAATTCCATCATATATGTGTGCACATAACAAGCACATTTTGCCCCACACACAGCATCATTTTGGATATTTGGCAAGTTCAATTGCAAAGCATACATCACAAAAGCAGAGATCCATTTTCATAAAAGTGTCATTAAGCAAACCAAGAATGAATGTATCAATGTATTTTTTTAACCGAACATTAAGTATTAACACACCCCTAGTGTAATACCCTCAGTGCAGGGCATTCAAAAGATGGGTAATGCATTCATGACTCACATTGACCAACTCAAACACATGTACTTACACTTGCCTAACCCCTCTCTCTCTCTCTCTCTCTCTCTCTCTCTCTCTCTCTCTCTCTCTCTCTCTCTCTCTCTCTCTCTCTCTCTCTCTCTCTCTCTCTCTCTCTCTCTCTCTCTCTCTCTCTCTCTCTCTCTCTCTCTCTCTCTCTCTCTCTCTCTCTCTCTCTCTCTCTTTCTCTCTCTCTCTCTCTCTCTCTCTCTCTCTCTCTCTCTCTCTCTCTCTCTCTCTCTCTCTCTCTCTCTCTCTCTCTCTCTCTCTCTCTCTCTCTCTCTCTCTCTCTCTCTCTCTCTCTCTCTGTGGGAGTGTGCAGTAATTAGGTAGTCAGACTGTGTTTACAGATGCAAAAGCACTCTAATTTATTCCAACAGTTAGTTGTAATTCCCCACTTAAATTTATAGCTCCGCTCCACCACGAACGAGGAGAGAGTCAGGAGAGGAATGAAAAATGGAGAGGCAGAAGGAGAGAGATGGAGACGAGGGAAGCAGACAGTACTATGTTATTGACCAAGAGTTGTAAAAACACCCACAGCTTGCACACTCCCATGGTTCTGTCTTGTTTTTTTTTTCTCCTCACTTGGACGTCAGCTATCGATCTTCTGCGCTCTATCCCACGCTGCAAATTGGTGGAAATATGGCCTTCTCAATCAAAATAAGGCTGCTGAAAAATGACCTTTTGTATGAGACCAACCTAAAGTTCTGCCATAAGTGTAAAGGATTACACACAAGGACCTTTTTATTGATTGATTTTTGTATTAGTCCTGGCTAAGGAAAGCATCCCTATTACTGGATACAAACATAGACCCAGAATTTCTTCACATTTTTTCCACTGATTTTGAATGTATAATGTTAAACAAGCCAGTTGCTGCCATATGATCGGCTGATTAGCAAGTATATATAATATACACTGATTGGGCATAACATTATGACCACCTTCCTAATACTGTGTTGGTCCCCCTTTTGCTGCAAAACAGCCCTGACCAGTCGAAGCATGGACTCCACTAGACCCCTGAAGGTGTGCTGTGGTATCTGGCACCAAGATGCTAGCAGCAGATCCTTTAAGTCCTTTAAGTTACACGGGATGCCTCCATGGGTTGGACTTGTTCAGCACATCCCAAAGATGCTCGATTGGATTGAAATCTGGGGAATTTGGAGGTCAAGTCAACACCTCAAACTCGTTGTTGTGGCAGGGCGCATTATCCTGCTGAAAAAGGCCACAGCCACTAGGGCATACCATTTCCATTAAAGGGTGTACATGGTCTGCAACAATGCTTAGGTAACAATGCACTGTGTATTCTGACATCTTTCTATCAGAACCAGCAATAACCTATTGAGCAATTTGAGCTACTGTAGCTCATCTGTTTAAGGGCAGCCTTCACTCCCCATGTGCATCAATTAGCCTTGGCCGCCTATGCTTTGTCGGTTCACCACTTCCCACTTGTCGGTAATCTTCCTTTCTGACCACTTTTGACAGACCACAGCAGACCGGGAACACTCCACAAGAGCTGCAGTTTTGGAGATGCTCTGACCCAGTCGCCTAGCCATCACAATTAGGCCCTTATCAAACTCCCTCCAATCCTTACACTTGCCCATTTTTTCCTGCTTCTTAACACATCAATTTTTAAGGAAAAAATGTTTACTTGCTGCCTAGTATATCCCAGCCACTAACAGGTGTCGTGATGAAGAGATGATCAGTGTTGTTCACTTCACTGGAATGAAAACATTAATTTTAAAAAAATATGTTTATATACAGTATAAGATACAAAATCTGATCTCACTCGTGTCTTAAAATTTATTTCTATGGCCCTAAGGTACTTCCATACCAAAGGGGACCTTTGCATCATGACTTGAATTCAAAAGTCACTTAACCTCCCTACTATCACTCACGTAAAAACGTCTGGTCTGCTGGTGGTGGGTGTAATGGTGTGGGGGGATATAATCTTGGTCCACTTTAGACCCTTAGTACAAGTTGAGCATCATTTAAAAGTATTGTTGATGACCATGTCCATTCCTTTACGACCACAGTGTACCCACCGGATTGCTGTTCCAGCAGGATAACGCACCATGTCACAAGGCTCAAATCATCTCAAAATTAATTTCTTGAACATGACAACGAGTTCACTAATCATCAAATGGCCTCCACAGGCACCGGTCACTCAATCCAGTAGAGCACCTTTGGTATATGGTGGAACTGGAAATTCACATAATGGATGCACAGCCGACAAATATACAGAAAATGTGTATAACTATCATGTCAGCGTGGACCAGAATCTCTGAGGAATGTTTCTATTCTATTCCATGAAGATATAAGGCAGTTCTGAAGGCAACCCACTACCAGCGAGGTGTACCTAATAAAGTGGCCAGTGAGTTACAGTGAATTACCCAGATATTCACAAAATCTGCTCTTGTGTGCTCCCATTATTTTTCTCTTTATTTGTCTTTTTTTTCAATTAATCAGAAATGTGTTCAGTAATATGTTGCTTCGGTCTTCTCTAATCTGCCATTTAGACTACTCATAAAGCTGTGCTCAACGTGCATCAATATTAATGGACAACCTTCCAACACATCGGGAACGACTAGCCTTAGGCTGAAATTCACAAAACATGTCATGTCTGACCTCAAAATCATACCTAGACTGGATCAATATTAGCATGCAATTGAACATAACTCTGCTGTATATTGAAAAATATCAGTCACATGTGCACTCAGAAAATACAAAGCCAAACAAAGAACTCACTTCTAATGTTTGTTTGATGTAGACGTTAGAACAACAGATGCAGCCCTGGGGCACAACACAGGACCGATGAACACTCAATGGTCTATCGACATGATGTTGTTAATCAATTTGAGCCTTAGATAATCCATCATGCTCTTAGCACACATGAGTGTAAAGCTTGGAACATACTCTGCAAGAACAAAGAAATTTGTTCGTTTTCTCGAGGTGGCAAGAACAAGCACAAAGCTAGTTCTGGACGGTACATTCCATACTTTACGAGAAAAGCAGGTGCCGATCATCTGCGTTTCTCCGCATTAACCATGCCTACTTTAAATGTCTGACCAATCACACAATAGTTCTCGGACACCCACAAGAAAAAAGTTCTGCTCAGGCGATGTGTCGAGAACAAGCTGTGAGAACTCCTGAACCAGGGCTGCGAGAACAAAATTATGTCATTTTGTTCTCGCAGCCCTGGGAGCGAGATCTTTTTTCTCTGTTCTTGTAGAGTATGTTGAAGCCTTGAGCGAACGATCATGGCCAGACTGCTGTGAACACTGAAAGCATGACAAAAGATTATTAAACAATGATTTACATTTCATTTGACTTTAAAGGGCTAGTTCACCCAAAAATGAAAATTTCCCTATGATCCTCAAGCCATCCTAGGTGTATATGATTTTATTTTATTTTTCAGACGAATGCATTCAGTGTTATATTGAATATATTACCGCCATCCATATTGAACTTACAGAAAATAAGTGTAACTGGCGAGATGATGATGAGGCAATACACTTTCTGCGTAAGTTAAATACATGGATGGATGCATTTTTTGAAACTTAAAATTTTGGGCTTGCCATTATAAAGCTTGGAAGAGTCAGGACATTTATTAATATAACTCTGATTGTATTTGTCTGGAAGAAGAATGTCATATACACCTTGGATGGCTTGATGATGAGAAAATTATGGGATCATTTTCCTTTTTGGGTGAACTATCCCTTTAATACAAAGTGCACTTTTTAACTGTTTTAAAAAATAGTCATAACAGTGTATACTACATAAATGTTTCTGATTTCATGAATCTGCAACTAATTGGCTGACAACTTGCTGTGTTTTTGCATTTATGGTTTTATATTTTTTTCAAATTATAATTGGCTGTCATGTCAACCTGTTTGCCATTTCAGTTTTTACCTGGTACTTTTTTAAAGTTTTTAAAGACACCCAACTTCGTACTTTTGCCATGTTTGAACATTTCCATAAAACAAATAAATGAATCCTGATGCAACCTTCTGCTCTCTCCAAATGAATTCAGTCTAATTCTGTGCTTCATCTGACTGGCTTTCATAGACTTTAATATAATTTATTAACATCTTACATAAAACCAGCACTACGCCAATCCTCAGTTACTTTCTTGTGCATTCACTCACATCTGACCAATAAAACTTTAACATTCTACCATCTTTCAAGCAGACTCATTTTGAACTGGCAGTTTACATTTTTTTAGTTTGGAATCTGATTCTTAGAGCCAGGTTTTTGACTACCTCTATAAATCCTGAAATAGTTTGCTTGGGATTTGGAAGTAGAAATGCTCACCAAATAAGAACATGCACTACATCTGCCAGTGTCAGTCAGACACCAAACACACACGGTAAGTGCCAAAGACTAGTACTGGCTACAAAAGAAAGAGATGCCGGAGAGTTTATTACTGAAAAGACAGTGTGTAAGGAGATCCTTCAGAAGGGTCAACCTTGTCATTAAATAAAAAACATAAAAATGTAACTCTTTTATGTGCTAATCTTGCTGATAAAAGTCACTGTCAAACAGGGGTGGACACCCCTGGACACTTGTTAACATCTAAACATGTACTGGTGGCCATGACAGCTCCATCCAAGTTCTGATGACACCGTTATGTCAGGTTTGTTTCAGTCAGTGATGACAGCTGAATTCTGTAGTCAAGAAAACACTATATACATTGCCTGATCAGCAATTTATGAAGGCTCAGAAAGGTATTGCCCGCAGGCCTGCCTTACACAAAGAACATGCTTTATATTTCATATATGAACGGTCAAAATATTAAATTATTGAAAAAATGCAGAAAAATATATTGTGTTAATATATGACTATATATTATAAGAATTGCTGCAACAATACACAAGTGATGTGTCAATATGTAAATATTATATGTATATATATTAGGCAGCAAGTGAACATTTAGTCCTTAAAGTTGATTTGTTAGAAGCAGGAAATATGGGCAAGCGTAAGGATTTGCACCAAAACTGCAGCTCTTGTGGGGTGTTCCCGGTCTGCAGTGGTCAGTATCTGTCAAAAGCGGTCAGAACCGACGACAGGGTCATGGGCGGCCAAGCCTCAGTGATGCACGTGTGGTCTGATCAAACAGACGAGCTGCTGTAGCTCAAATTGCTCAATAATTTAATGCTGGCTCTGATAGAAAGGTGTCAGAATACAACGTGCATTGCAGTTTGTTGCATATGAGGCTGCAATATTATATATATATATATATATATATATATATATATATATATATATATATATATATATATATATATATATATATATATATATATATATAAGATTTGAAGTAGCCTAGAACACATTCAATACAATTAAGTGCACTTCTTTTTCACAAGACTACTCTTCTGCATTAAAAATGAAAGTAATTTATAGAAAGTGAAATTGAAAATGCAAAAACAATAATAACCTTGGTTGGTTGGTCGGTTCATAGACCTGTGAGCAATGCTGCAAGTGGTATGAATGTGTCTGGGTGATGGCTGCATGACGTATGTGAATTTATGAGGACATGGGACGAGTCAGAGAACAACCTTCCTGGAAAGTCTAAAGAAACACCAGAAGGCTGTGTGAGTCACTTCCTTTATCTACACTTTGATAGTATACCAAGATAAATATGTGCACAAAATATGCTTTTTAATGACGGGTGTTTAAAAATCAATATTATATGATCACATCACAAAGCACGTAAACTGTAAAAATAAAAATAAAAAATAAAAATCACAGCCTGAAATTTTTAAGTACAATCGATTTGGATGTTTCAGTTATTTCAACTTAGATTATGTTAAACTGACTTTAAAAAATGAGTTGCATCTTGTTTAACTTATAAAAAAAGTTTAAAATTACTTAACTTATTTTGATGAGTTAAGACAATGTAAAAACACATGTAGTCATAAGTTATTGAACATATAATTTTGTACAGTGTATGCAATGGAAATTAATGATATATAAGGAGGAAAGGACAGCAATGCAGATTATACAATTGCCACACACACACACACACACACAAACAGGCTCAAACGCCCCCCCCCCCCCCCCCCCCCCACACACACACACATGTTGGTCTATGTGGTTTACAGGGACTCTCCATAGGCGTAATGGTTTTTATACTGTACAAACCGTATTTTCTATCCCCTTACACTGCCCCTGCCCCTAAACCTACCCATCATAGGAAACATTCTGCATTTTTACTTTCTCAAAAAAACATAATTTAGTATGTTTTTAAGGCCATTTGAATTATGGGGACATTTGATATGTCCTCATAAACCACATTTATAGTGTAATATCAGTGTAATACCCATGTAGTTATACAAATTTGTGTCCTTTGTGTCCTCATAAACCACATAAACAGGCTCACACACACACACACACACACACACACACACACACACACATACACACACACACACACACACAAAGATCTCAAAGATTTTGAATTAATGAACCAATCATATCTAGGGAGAATAAGAATATCAGAGAGATTTATGGATAGGCTCTTTAACCAGAAATGTGCTCAAAATCACTCCGTCATAGCAATGCCCTGACAGCCACTGAAAACATTATTTTTAAATAAATAGTAAGTTTACAGGCGGATCTGAGAGCCAAATATAGCTACGCCACAAAATTGCTCCTAATGCTGTTGTGACAAGGCCAGAAAAAGCTGGAGGAGATGTGGTACAATCCCTTGGCTAAACTATATACCAGCACAATTCCCAACGATTTCTTCTAATTCACTGCAGAGGAAATGCAGAACAGCTTAACCTCTATAGACAGAGAGGCTTGCCAGGCAAACAGAGAGACAGTCAGTAAACAGGAACAGTAGGAGAGATTAGTTGAGCCCCCCCTCTGCCGGGCGCTATCACACATACACACTGCCCTGAGAGCCTAATTAAGATGAGTGTAGTTTGCGCAACCAACCCGACACAACAGCAGACCCCTACAGTGATTCCTCCTACAGTGTGTGTCTCTATCAGTTTTAGTATTCCCTTTGTCTGTCTCACGCTTACACTATTTTCCTTTCTCTTATATCATACACTATTATTGGTTTTGTTGTATAAAACTGTCTGCTGTAAAATAGCAAACCAATAACAATGAAAATGCTGCAGGACACCAAACAGGCTGCAGTTAGCAGGACTATACACTGCTATATCATATATATCTTCGCCAAGTTTCCACAGTATTTTAAGGCAATATTTTCAGGGAAAAAAAGAGACTGCTATGCCACTTTTTACAAGATGTAATATAAGTCTCTCCAGAATGCTTCTCCTTGCTTGTTTAATAATTCTTTGAAACTAGCAAACTGGCAGCTCCAGTAGTAATCAACAGATTACTTATCTTGAACTCTGACATGGAAACTGTATAAACCATAATTAAACAATTTAATAATCAATTAAAAAGAAAATGTATACTTGTATGATTTTATACCATGCCTATGCTGGTCTGAAAACGAGGTGTGTTCAAGCGCATGCTTGGCACATTTCTATTTTTAGGAAACTGAAAAAGACTGCACCATTGACCAACAAAAACCAGGGCTTTGTTTCCCAAAAGCATCGTAAGCTTAAAGGACAACTCCGGGAAATGTTTACGTTTATCTTGATTGTTATACCTTTTTGAGTACAGTCTATAGAAGAAGAAAAAAACGAAAACCAGATTGAAGCTTGCAAAACGGAGCTGTTACAGTTAATGCCCAGAGGTTAGCCCTAGGCTAACCTAACCCTAACCCTAACTCACGTTTACAAGCCAGCGTCATTATAGTCTATTGGTTACCGTTTTACAGAATCTATATGATACTTCAGTTCAATGTTTGAGTGGTAGCTCACCGTAACAAGCAGGACAGCATCGGTCGGGCACGCCTCCTTCAGCTCACGCCGACGAGCAAACGCTGGTCACATGTTGATTCTCGTCCTGCCTTTAATCACATCACTTTTTCATTTCCTCTTATTGCTTTCCTCCAACAAAACCTTTTCTTTCTTATTTGTCTGTGCTGCTTCGGACATGACTATATTATCCGACGAACAAAGTTGGGCTCGCACGTCCGAATTTAAGGAAGTGTGTGTGTTGGTGGAAGTGACGTATATGCCGTAAAGCAGTCGAATTTTGTGGTTCTTTTTGTTCTCGGGTTACTACCCGAAACCCGAAGTTTAAAAGTACGATTAAAAACGATACAGACCCCATCAGGCTATGGCAGACGTGTCATTCAACCTATTGTAAGTCGATTTATCATCACAAGAGTCTTAAAAAATATTTTATGAAGGTTGAAAAGTTACCTAGTGCTGCTTTAACAGACACAAAATGCAATTAAAATGTCTGTCCAACATGAACAGGACCCTTACATGACAACGAGATGACTTTAGCCACTTAGCTATTGTTAAAATTCACCTGTTTTAGACGGCTAGCTGTGTCTCTCGCTGAAGTCCCGTGGAAACTTATCGGCTCATCGGTTCATCGGTTCTCAGTATCGAACGGAGTTGTCCTTTAATTTGATCATAGAACAATTGTCACCAATGGTCTTTACGATCAACTTAGGCTTACGATGCTTTTGGAAAATGCAGCCCTGGTCAATAGCGCAGTATTTTTTGTGTTATTTAACGAGCGCTTTAGTAATGTGAACCTTTGGGCGGATGCACAACGCGCGCACACTCTGCTTATTACACACACGGGAATGCGCAGCAGCACACAAACATTTTTAAATATTAAAAATAATAGTATTCCTCTCTGGAGAAACGTCTATCCACTTGCAAATGTAAATAGCGAGTCCACCATGGTGCGAGCACAGCTGGCTTTTAAAGGGAATTGGAGATGAGACTGATTGGTTTATTGCACGTTATGGCCAAAACACACCCATGGCTCATTAAGGTCTGGTGCGCCGACCATTTTTTCTGTTGTTGAACTAGCAAAAGTGGATTCAGACATGCCCTAAGTGCCCCTGCATCATGCACTTCAGATTGTTAAAATAAGGCCCAGAAAGCGTCAGTTTAAAGGTGGGGTAAGTGTTATTTCAAAACCGTTTTAGAAAAAGGACTCGGGCCGAGTGGAATAATAAACTTGTAGCCAATCAGCAGTTAAGGGGCGTGTCTACTATTGATGGTGAGAAGAGAGGCTCAGTGCGCGTCATTAGTCAAAACACACGACACACATAATGGACATTAGCCGAGAACTAATATATGCCAGCTTTGCTTGAATATGCTCGTGTGTCATGTTCACTTGTTTGTCCATCTGCAATTGTATTGTCATTCACTTCAGCGATGACAAAGACCCGTTCATTTCCACGCTGTATGGAGCATCTAGAGCTCCTTACTGTCTGTTTCAAGCATCAGCTCACACAATGTGTCCGACAAGTAAGATACTATACTCCTAATATATGTTTGTTTCCTCTTTTCATGATCTATATAATCCTAATCATAATTACATAATTACATAATTGTAATATGTCGTTAGTTGGACTGCCGGCTCGTGTACTGTCAATTTGTTCATGAGAACTGTTTGTGTTTTTGTGATAGAAGGGATGACTTTTTCATTAAATATTCAACCTGGATTAGTAACACACAGATTCTGCCATAGTTGTTGCCTGGGTTACATATGTGTGGGGCGGCGCTATCAAAATAGGGCCGAGACCCTTTTAGGGGGTAGGGGCGTGTTTGGATTGGTGATTTGAAATATCAACAATGGTTTACAGATAGCACTTACCCCACCTTTATTTCAGTTCTCACAACAGAGATGGCACAATTCACTTCTCTTATAGTGATTAACGCAGCATCCGAAATCGCAAGAAGTAAAACTTCTTCTCGATGATAGTGCACTTTCATCGAGAAGAAGTTCTACTATTTAAATAAGCTACCTCTTGCTTATCAGGGTATTGTTGAGACATGAGAGATTTGAGTTTTATCCAGCCCTAAGCATCACATTAAAAAGCTCATTTGGCTTTACATTGTGTCCTAACCAGACATGATGTGACAAGATTCCAGGGACAAGCAATTTGTCTGTTCACACCAGACATGACACTACCCTCCTGGGACCCAGAAAAAAAAAGTTTTTTGAATTTTGTATTTTTTTATGTCATTAGATTGTTTAGAGCATAAGAAACAAATGGACAGATTATTTTTTTGTAAAATTATATTATATTCATATTTTATGATATGTCCTCTGTAGTTGACACCAGGACTCAGTTGTGAATTTTTTTTAATGAAATGATATTGCATGTATAGGCAAAAACAATGGGATTTATTTTTAATTCACAAATACATTTTTAAGTTTCAGGATTTTTTTAAAACAAACTTTTTTTAAAGATGATTCTGAGCTATGTTATAAAAGATATAACTGAATGCTTTGATATACCATCTTACTTTATGCAATATGTGGGTAAAATGGCCATACTTGGATTTTCCCATTCAATACAATGTATCGATATATTGCATCTAATTTGCATATTATTGTGTTCTTGGTGCAAAATGTAATGAAAAAAAGAAGCCTAATAAGGGGAGTAATAATTGGCAACATTTTCAAAATAATATGTAATATTTCATAGGAATTTATTTTTCTATTTACTTGTTGTGTCTCCAAAATGCCTTATAAACATGATTTAAGTCCCAGTGTCCTCTACAGTGGACATTTATGAAATTAATACCCTGTTTTGTAACAAAGAGTCATATTTAGATTAGAAACCCCATAGCATTTTCCTGAGATGTTGATTTATAACAAACAATTAGAAAATTAATCAGATTTAAATTATAATTACAAAATATTATCATATTTCCATAAGAGTGCTAAACATTAATGTCAGCCATTTTTAAAGACCAAGAAGTTGTTGTTGTCCTGGTGAAACCTCCAAACATTTGGTATCTTTGCAAAGCCCTGAATGTGCTCTATAAAGGACATCCTGACTCAAAACTGTGACGTGTGTGATGTCACAGAAACTCACTAAAATATAATGTCCACTACAGTGGACAAAAGTCTATTACTGGGTCCCAGGAGGCTACTACAAGACAAATGAAATTGAAGAGAAATTGAGAGATTGAAACAATCTTTGTCGATGTTTGTTCACAGTTTGAACATTCTTGTTTCCAAAATCTGAGGTGAATTGTCCCTTTCAGTATGGCTATAATCACGCAACATGATATTCAAACTTTTAATTAATAATCAATAAATAATAATAAATAATAAAATAAAGCACATAATCCACTGGTTAGGACAAAAATTCATTATTTATGATTACATGAATAGTTCACCCAAAAATGACATTGATGTCTTTAATAACTCACCCTCATGTTTTCCACACCTGTAAGCCCTTTGTTCATCTTCTGAACTCAAATGAAAAACTTTCTGATTAAATCCGAGAGCTCGACCCCTCATAGACGTTACTGCAACTTTCAAGGTCCAGAAAAGATGTTGATAAATTAGTCCATGCAACTCCAGTGGTTCAACCTTATTATTAGTATTATTATTAAGTGACGCGAATACTTGTGCGCAAAAACAAACAAAAATAATAACTTTATCCAACAATCTCATTGTTCCATTCTCCAACACGATTCTCGCAAGCACCACAATGCATGCATGTGATCATGGGATCATGCTCTGCAAAAGGGACAATCTACCCCTAAAAGATGCACATTGCTTCCTTTTGAGTAGTAATATATATCCTTAGTGAGCCACCATTATTCTGTAGAACTAGGAAGCGCTGTATTTTGTGAATAAAAGGAAATAGTGTAAGAAGAGTTACAGGGAAGAGAAGAGATTGTTGAATTAAGTCATTATTTTTAATTTGTTTTTAAGCACAAAAAGTATTATCGTCACTTAATAACATTAAGGTTGAGCCACTGTATTCACATGGAGTAGCCTATTTTAACAATGTTTTAACCACTTTTCTGGGCCTTGAAAGTTGCAGTAACATTGCAGTCTATGGATGGGTCAGAATGTTCCCGGATTTTATCAGAAATATCTTCATTTGTGTTCCGAAGATGAGCAAAGGAACGAATATACTGAGTGCTGTTTAAACATACTATTCTCCAACATTGCAGACTTAATATTTACCTATTTCGGGTCCTGATTAGGAGACGACGAGCTCATGAACTCTTCTGTCTGGCTACTTTAATATCTGTGGATGAGAGTAAAGTGAGGACTGAGGGGAGGTAGAGTTTTATTCCACTTCACACAACATTTGTGTCATTAACGCACACTGGGTCATTAATGTAGTAGAAATGTGAAATAATTTTTTGAATTTGGTGCCTTCTAGAAAATACATTTTTGTCTCATGGGGATGAAATACAACAACTCCCAGAATGCACATGCACGAACATTTTCGAATATACTACCGGTTTCTACTGATACAAAGCCATATGCTAAATCACTGAAGTAACCTTTTATCAACAACTACAGCTTGTTCAGCTCGCTATTATTTGGTTGCATGTAAACTTAGCTATTGATTCTTGGCCATAATGAGCAGCAAATTGGACCAGCCATTGTGTCAGTGCTCAGACGTCTGCCTCTGCTGGACTAGACAACAATACAGCCATATTGACTGTGATACATATGAGCTTTGAGACGTGTTCTCAACATTATAACATACTGACATCCTTGTGTTGCTGAAGAAATGGACAACTGAGTCTATTACCGCATCCCTCTGGCGGTGGGGGGTTTCAGTCGTGGTTATTTGTCTTTTGCAGTCTTTAGACCAATGTCATCTTTGAGGTTGAGGTTGCCCTCTGCCTGCCAAGTCTTTGCGTATTGAATATATGACAACAAAGGGAGGCAACAATAGATGCATTTTATCTTGCTCTTAGCATGTTTTGAAGCAGAAATATTACCTCTTTTACACAAGATGCACTAGGATATTGAGTTTTGTACATTGTAATGCAGTCTTTGTTGGACCTGATGCCTCCGAGCTAAAATCCAAATGCAAGTGCACTCTCACACAAAAGAGTCTGGCTATCTATTCATTCAGTCAGAGAAAGATAATAAAAGACGGTCAAGCATTTGGGTTTTTAGACAACCAAGGAAAAGGCCCAAAGATACTTTATATTATTAATGGTGCTTGCAAAGGCAAGCATCACTATTGTTTTTGGCCTTATAAAATTCAGGATTTGAACAATCTCCACAACCTTAGAAATGAAACGTTGCCGTATACCTCGTCCTGCACCGTTTGTGTTACGAGCATAACTTATGCCTTAAATGGTGTGGCTTGTTGAGGAGCAATGTTCCTTAATCAAGTAATCAAGACAATGTTTGTCTGCTGGATCATAAAACAAGTGAACAAATCCAATAGATTTATATTGAAGCATTGATACAATCCGTCTATAAAGACCAAAGGCCTCCCCCACGAAAGGATTTCATACTAAATACAATACTAAATATCTTATACATCACAAGTGAGGAAAAAAATGGGATTTATAAAGGCATTCAGAGCTGATATGAAAATGTTCTTATTTATGCTAACTCAAGAACATGCATACAATCATTTGGCACTCGTATACCAGTGATTAAATTAATTCAACCTTGTTGATGAAAATGTAAAAATAAGTCAATCATAATATGCATTAAAGTAATTATGTTAGCAAATGAGCAGTGATTTAGCTGCTTTTTTAATTATCAATAAAATGAATTCATTATTATTACAAATTGCCTGAAAATAATACCATATGTCTATTATTTGTGAAGTTTATTAATACATATCTGAGTGGAAATGTTTTCAAAGCTTTTTCAAGAACGCACTTGGATTTCCTTTCCCATTGACTATGAGTACAGTCTGAATAAAGAGATAAGTGTTGATATTTGTTTTGTAAGAGGAGCTTATGCTCTTGTTTACATTTTGCTTACATTTACATTTATGCATTTGGCAGACAATTTTATCCAAAGTGACTTACATTGCATTTTAAGGTACACATTTTACATTTTTGTCAGTTCTTGCTTTCCCTGAATGCTTAAATTTAAGACTATTTAAATGTATTTGAATTTATAATTTGAGATGCATTTAGGGACATTTTGTGCATATGGACATTTTATAAATTGTTGACTATAATGATTATAAGTACTTTGCAACTTCATGTCAACTAACTCTCATCAGAGTATTACTAACTCTCTGCTTTAATATTTGCTAACTCTTAATTGTGATGGTCCTCCAACAGACATTCTACTAACTATAAGTAACTGTGCATCTACATGTCAACTTATTCTAACCATAACCCTATACCAGTCTACTAAAACTCTAATGAGAGTTAGTAGAGATGTAGGTGCAATGTTACTTATAGTCAAACGAATGTTCAAAAGGGACCATCAAAATGAAGTGAAACCGTAAAGTGATCATCGAATGCACACTTCATAATCTCGGCAGAAGTAGTAAAATGGACTGCATTTATATAGCGCTTTTAACAGACCCAATGGCCATCCAAAGCGCTTTACATTTTTGCCTCACATTCACCCATTCATACACCATCGGCGATGTCAGCCATGTAAGGCACCATCCAGCTCGTCGGGAGCAGCTGGGGTTAGGTGTCTTGCTCATGGACACTTCGACACTTGGTCAGGTGGAACCGGGGATCGAACTACCAACCTTTCGGTTTGTAGACAACCTACATGAACCACTGAGCCACTGCCGCCCCATAGTAGGTCATATGGGTACTTTTTGTATGTATTCAGACATACTACTCTCTTGGAGTACTGTTTTTCACATACTATACTGTATAATAGGGAAGTATTAGATTTCGGGTGCAGCGTATGTTTTCAGTGTTATAGGGTAGGGGGCGCTATTACACATATTCTGAAAATGCACGAAGAGTACACTGGATACAAAAACAAGTGATAGAAGCATTGACGCATATGTAAGCTAACGCAATCATCAAAAATCTAAACTTAACTTAAGATATTGAATGAAATGTTGACCCAGGACAAGGTACAGGACTGTGAAGCTTTAAGGGGGTTGATTGACTCGAACTGTTTTGATCATCATTTTGTATCTGTTCTAGACGTAGTCTTTGAGGAAAAAAGAAAAATGATACCCCAGAATATTACAGAGGCTGGGCTCTTTTGACTCAGGCTAAGCAACCACCTAGGACTTCCTATAAACCATCTTAGCAATGCCCTAGCAACTACCCTGAACAGTAATAGGAACATGCTAGAAACCAGTCAGAACACCTTAGCAAGAGCATAGCAATGCCCTATGGCAACCCCGGGCAAGCACCACTCACATTTCCGTCTGATAGATAGATAGTGAATACTGGGAGTGGAAAAGGATGAGCAGAGAGGAAAACAGAGATGAGCTAGAGGCCCTTTTCCCCAGGGGTGGGGGGATGTGGAGAGAGCATGTTTGCCTCAGTAAGCAGGAATGGGAGTTAGGCTTCTAAAGCGGGGGTAGAATTCAGCTTATGCTGACAAAAGTAAATTCACGCTGTTCTGGTATAGCAAAAGGGTCACGATTCGTAAATATATCTAGCAGACAGAGATATATCATTGTCTGGTGTGTGGTTGTGTGGCACACACAAGTGTGTCTAGACCTATTTGAACACATTATTCAAAACACAATACATTTAAAAAATAAAGCACATTAAAGCTGTCATGTGTAACTTCTGTGCCTCTGTCATAGTCTCCCGCATAGCCATCTAATGCGTATTACACACAAAACTGTGAACATTGGATATAATTCGATTTTTTTGACAGAAACAGAAGGTTTTTTTATTATTATTGTTATAAGTCTACCCTAAACAAAATCCAGTTTAAAGGGGACAGATGACACAAAAGTCAGTTTTACATGGTGTTTGAACATAAATGTGTGTCGGCAGTGTGTGTGAGCAAACTACCCTATAATGGTAAAAATCCACCCACTCCTCCTTTTTAATCCCCATAAATCATAAGCAGTGTCTGAGAATAAGCTGTTTGCAGTTTCTATGCTCAAGACCCGCCCACAACTGGACTCTGCCATAGACCCCGCCCTCAGTGATCTGTAATCAGTCTGCCATGTTTATCTACTTGCCAGAACATTTAACAGCAGCATTCAAGAAATATATTCTTATTAAAGTTACTAAAGTTATTCAAACAAGAGCAGAGAGTGCTTTGTTCTGTTTTTTTTCTTTGTATTTGATTGATATTAACAGTATACACTGATCAGGCATAACATGATGATATTGTGTTGGTCCCCCTTTTGCTGGCAAAAAGCCCTGGCCCGTTGAGCCATGGACTACACTACGCTTCCATGGCTGCAATTTGCTGTGTTTTCCACCAACTGGCAACCTGGGATGTCGAAATAATTTTGGGTAAATTGGCAGTGGATAGGATCACACAGACCAAAACAAAAGCAGACATTCTGACCTGGAACGCACAATTCAAAGTAAACTAACTGGCTGTAGCATTGATTTTTGAAGAAACAAGAATTTTAATTTGTTTCCCAAATCTCCACAAACAATTTTATGAATAAGAACAGTCAAAAAATTATAATAATTATATACAGCAATTTATCATATATTAAGCCATTTCACTCAGATATACACTCACCTAAAGGATTATTAGGAACACCTGTTCAATTTCACATTAATGCAATTATCTAATCGACCAATCACATGGTCTAAATGCTTCAATGCATTTAGGGGTGTGGTCCTGGTCAAGACAATCTCCTGGGCCCAGTTTTTCAAAAGTAATCCACTAGGATTTTGGATAACGGATTGGATCAAATCTTGAAAATGTGTTTTTCAAAAGAAAAAACGGATTACATAATCGGATTAGATCACGTAATCCAATCTTGGTTTTGATCCGGATCAAACCTTTAGTTTGGGTTTTTCAGAACTTTTTTGTAGGATTTGGATTATTTTGATCCCAAAAATCTGGATTAAACTGATCCCATCAGAAGGGTGGATTCAGCGTGGATTTCATGCCCAAAATGTAATGAAAACTTTAAAAATATATCAAATAATACTATATTTGGATCATGCAGTATCCAACAAGATATCCTATTTATTCCTAATGTTTTAATTTTATTTGTTCATCTGTCAGGTTTCAATCAATCAATCAACTTTATTTATATGGTGCTTTTACAATCACGATTGTGTCAAAGCAGCTTCACAGTGTCAAACAGGATAATATTGCGACAAAATTAGATTTGGCTGTACAGTCGTACTGGAGAAAACAGTGATGTTATCAGCTTATTTTAAATTATCATATAGCAACAATGTTGGCAGATCAGTATTTAAGTTTATAGAAGTAAATAATACCTAATTCATACATTTTATTTGTATAATAAGTTGAATAACTTTAATCATATTTTTAGTGTCCCCAACTGAGCAAGCCAAGCCAAAGGCGAGAAAGGCGAATTTCAGTGATTAGGTAGGCTTTAACGTATTCAGCCTTTCAGTATAGGCCTACAACAAAGTAGAAAGAGATTGGCCTCATAAAATAATCCCCCAAACAGCTGTCAAAATTGACCAAAAACAATACATTTTATTCTGTCACTAATTGATATATATATATATATATATATATATATATATATATATATATATATATATATATATATATATATATATATATTCATCACAATCGAAAATATTTTTGTTTTTAGAATATTTATTAGTGATGCATGCAATGATTACAGTATACTTGATACTTGTTATAAATATCCTCAATGTCCAGTGTTTGTGTTGTAGGTCTCAGATGAGCGGACTGCTGGAAGAGTGGGGTTTTTCTTGTTTTTAGTTTTTTAAATGTGTGTGTTTTCATTTCAATTAAAATTAAACTTATACTGACCTTACACTGGCTATTCTGCCTGTTGCTCTTTACATATAGTTCTACTTTGTGATTTCCTATCATGTTTGAGCACTGGTTATCCAGATTTAGTGATCCTGAAAAGTTCCTATCCAGATCAGATTGATCCAATCCGATGTTGCTTTAAAAAACTGGCTCCAAAAGTAAGTTGGATTACATGATCACGGATCGCACAAAAAAGTATTACTTAATCCTGATCAATTTTATCCGGATTAAACCTTTTGAAAAACCAGGCCCTGAATTCAAAACTCAATGTCAGAATGGGAAAGAAATGTGAATTAAGCAATTTTAAGCGTGGCATGGTAGTTGGTGCCAGACTGGCCAGTCCAAGAATTTAACAATCTGCTCAGTTACTGGGATTTTCACGCACAACCATTTCTAGGGTTTGCAAAGAATGGTGTGAAAAGGGAAAAACATCCAGTATGCTGCAGTCCTGTGGGTGAAAATGCCTTGTTGATGCTAGAGGTCAGAGGAGAATGGGCTGACTGATTCAAGCTGATAGAAGAGCAACTTTGACTGAAATAGCCACTTGTTACAACCGAGGTATGCAGCAAAGCATTTGTGAAGCCACAACACGCACAACCTTGAGGCGGATGGGCTACAATAGCAGAAGACCCCACCGGGTACCACTCATCTCCACCACAAATAGGAAAAAGAGGCTACAATTTGCACAAGCTCACCAAAAATGGACAGTTGAAGACTGGAAAAATGTTGCCTGGTCTGATGAGTCTTGATTTCTGTTGAGACATTCAGATGGTAGAGTCAGAATTTGGCGTAAACAGAATGAGAACATGGATCCATCATGCCTTGTTACCACTGTGCAGGCTGGTGGTGGTGGTGTAATGGTGTGGGGGATGTTTTCTTGGCACACTTTAGGCCCCTTAGTGCCAATTGGGCATCGTTTAAATGCCACGGTCTACCTAAGCATTGTTTCTGACCATATCCATCCATTTATGACCACCATGTACCCATCATCTGATGGCTACTTCCAGCAGGATGATGCCCCATGTCACAAAGCTCAAATCATTTCAAATTGGTTTCTTGAACATGACAATGAGTTCACTGTACTAAAATGGCCCCCACAGTCACCAGATCCCAATAGAGCATCTTTGGGATGTGGTGGAATGGGAGCTTCGTGCCCTGGATGTGTATCCCACAAATCTCCATCAACTGCAAGATGCGATCCTGTCAATATGGGCCAACATTTATAAAGAATGCTTTCAACACCTTGTTGAATCAATGCCACGTAGAATTAAGGCAGTTCTGAAGGCGAAAGGGGGTCAAACACAGTATTAGTATGGTGGTCCTAATAATCCTTTAGGTGAGTGTACATCACAAAAAGGAAGAAAAAGACTATCCCTTTAATGCTTTAATATTTCCATACAAGTTTCCTAAACACTCATACTTACCTCCCTATCGCATATTGATTCCCATCAGTCATTGTTTAGTAAAATATAATCCAGTTGGAAGTTGACATGTTGAGCTGCTCTGTTGTTGAAGTTGTCTTTGCACATTACGCTGGGATAGAATGACAAATTGTTTTGACATTGAAACAATTACACACAATTAAGCTGTAAAGTAAAACACCACACATACATGCATAATTAAAAATGTAATTTTTCCCAAATGTTTTATGCGGTGTTGAGCATTATGAAGTGCCTAATTGCTGTGATACTTTGATTGAAATTAGTGCAGGTAAATGCCCTGAGGACCTCACCGGATTTCTGTACAAAGAATTTCATTAATCAACCAGTCAGTTACATAACATTCTCTGATTTAACTCAAAACCTCAACGATCTTTAGCTTCTTATATAATGCCCTTAATTATTTTTTATTGTTTTATTCATAGTACAATGGAGAACGGATAGGAAGGATAGGGAGAATGTGTAGGGAAATGCCACTACTTTCTAACCACAAGGCCATAGCTAATCTATTGCTCTGCTTGACTCTTCCTTACTGCATTTTTTACCATGTCTTTCTCTCACCATCTCGCTTCCCTCCCAAAGTGTTGATGTATGGGTCGGGCGACAGGTAAAACAAACACAGGCCCAATCAATGCTGTAAAAAGGCAGTAAATAAGCATGGATGTCGGCAGCACTGGAAAGAGAGACGAAGGACATGGGAAGGGAGGGAGAGGAGGAGTTCATTGCTCCATTTCCCAGCATAATATCCCATTTACCTGTCAGTGTAGACCATAAAATGGCCTGACTTGGTGTGGTGTGGCTGTATTGCAATGAACCAAAGCACATTACAAAGGCTTATGGTAAAAAAAAGACTTGAAATAGCCTGTCCATATATGAAATTATACAGATGAAGATGTTAGATTATCAAGTTATATTACTCTATAAAATAATGCTGTGTTCAGCGTTGTAAAGATCTACATGGCTGTGTCACCAGCATATGTTACGTTTTAAATGCTCATCCTCATCACTGAAATGTGCTGGTTTCCTCACCATTAGTTGGTTAGTTTACCAAAAAATTAAAATTCTGTCATTAATGACTCACACTCATGTCATTCCAAACCCGTATAAGATCTTCACAGTTTACATTGTAAATATAGTGTAGCTCCTGCATCATAAGCACACGCATGCGTTGTGGTGCTCACATGCACTGCAGTGTTTACTTTATCTTCGTCTTCTTTGACATTTTATTATGGTTGGCAAACCAGCTTTTAGTGCATATTGCGCCATCTACTGGGATGGAGAGTGGCGCATTGACGTTGCAGGAAAATTAAATAATTGAGGATAATAATAATAATAATAATAAGAATAATAATAATAATAATAATAATAATAATAATAACAATAATAATAATAATAATAATAATAATAATAATAATAATAATAATAATAATAATAATGAAAACCTTGTAAACAACAAATTACATGTAAATCTTAAAGGGTTAGTTCACCCTAAAATGAACATTAGCCCATGATTTACTCCCCCTCAAGTCATCATAGGTGTACAGTATATGACATTCTTTCAGACGAATACAATCAGATTTATATTAAAAAAGTCCTGGCTATTCCCAGCTTTATATTGGCATTGACTTCCATAAAAGTGCATCTATCCATCATAAGTGGGCCATGCCACTCTGTGGGGTTAATAAAGGCAAAGTGTTTCTGCAAAACATATATACATTTTTAAAACTTTATAGACTGAAACCTCCGGCAGTCAGCGGTAAACACAAGTCGACTTGCGCTAAAAGTGTAACCCCTGACGCGATGTACATGTGCATTGTAAGCTTTGACACGTCTTGTGGATAGGGCAGGGCAACAAACTCAAGCCCCTCCTCTCTTAAATTGATGACCGGTGTTTTGTTTTGCTCTTTCCTCTGCACTTCTACATTTGACTTGCGTACTGCTGACCGCCGGAAGCTTGTTATTTTAGTCTATAAAGTTTTAAATATGGATATTTTTTTATGCACAAACGCAGAGCCGTGTGGAGCAGTTATATAATGGATAGGTGCATTTTTATGGAAGTCAATGCCATTATAAAGCTAGGAAGAGCCAAGACATTTATGAATATAACTCCAATTGTATTCTGAGACGTGATATTATGCTGTCTTCCCTTCTATTGCTAAAACTTCTCTCGCTCCCAACTATTCTCTGAATATTATGTAGATGTCATCCTTTATTCTCGCATTTTCTTTTCTTAATTTGTATACAACGTAAACTGCATAGGGCGCTGGCACAGGTCATTATTTTTGTTTGTTTTTGCACCCAAAAAGTATTACCGCCGCTTCATAAAATTAAGGGTGAACCACTGTAATCATATGGACTATGTTTTTTACTGTCCTTCTTGGCCTTGAAAGTGTTAAAGGGATAGTTCACACAAAAATGAAAATTCATGGTATCATAGGTGTGTCTGTTTCTTCAGTAGAACAAAAATGAAGATTTTTAACTCCAGCGGTTGGTCGTATAATGCATGTCAATGGGGTGTTTTCTATGTGAGTCACTATATGAGTAAAAAACACACAGACATACAAATCCATATTAAACCCTGCAGACTATGGCAATAGATTGATATCTTAAGACACGAAACGATCGGTTCCCTTTCGAGAGAGGTTCCTCATATTACGTATGGGAAAAACTCCTTTTCTCGAGAATATGAAGCAAAACTTTAATAAAGGTATCCATGTAAAGCGCAGTGCCGCTGAACGGCCATAGCTCAGCGCGAGGAGCGCTCTGATTGGCCGGGCCATGGCAACTGCAGGAACCTATGGTGAGGCGGCTGAGAGGAACGAGCCAATGGCGTTCCAGAAGCCCGCCGAAAAAAGGTGCTTATATTTGCATACAGGAGGCTATATAAAGCCCTAATTTCGCCATAGGTGTCAGATTTTATCTCCTTCAGCGATACCTTCGCTGACCTCCGGAAGAAGCAACCGCCGTCGAAAAGGCACCAGCGGAACCTGCAGCTGAGGACGACGGACTCCCTCTCCGCCTTCTCTGCCGTTCCAGCTACGCCATCCGGCGATCGTATCCTTTTTACTCTCTTCTCCTAAAAGAGCGCGGGGCGTTGTTTCAAATGCCTCGCATTTCCTGCGGCTCTTGCAGAGCTCCTCTCCTTGGCGGCGACCGTCACGTCATCTGTGTGGCATGCCTTGGACGGGACCACGCGCAGCTCGCACTCTCTCAGGGCGGCTGCCCCGAGTGCGATGAGATGGCGCTGCAGACCCTTCGGGCTCGCCTCGCCACCTTCGACCAGGTCCCTCCTCCTGCCGCTGGGCCGCGCCGCAAGAAACGCCGCGACCAGAGACTGCCGGAACGGTCTGGCGACTGCACGCCGGATGACTCCCCGCGTGCCTCGCCATCGCCGGTCACCTTCACCCAGGAGGAACAGCGTCCCTCTCATGCAGCGGTGTAGCGACTCAGGCGAATCAAACACACAATCGCCAGTTACATTTAACAAATATGTTTTGAAAGTTGTGCTCACTAGCATACCTTCCCCCAACACAACAGAGGGAGATTCTTCAGTCACCCTGGAAACCATCTGATAAGATCTTTTTATGGCCGGAAAGAATGTGGCCACATGAAGTCTTATACACAAAGAGTTTAAGACACAGAGCTTTTGCCTCAAATTATAGACAAACCATCTATAAATGAACATGCACCCCAGGACATTATATGTAAACACATAACTGTCTTGTAAAATGTTTATTCTGTATGGTATTTTGCATCTTTTTGTCTTTGTCTTAACAAAGTACTAGTTCAGATAACCTCATATATGTCATGTCTCCTATCAAATTAATGCTCACTTCACGACTTACACTTCCATGTATATCACTTATTCAGAAAATGCAGTGTGTGTTTGTTGCATTAATTATAGTATGAAGAACTCAGAGACCCACTGAGTCCAACTTTTAAACAAAGAGCTATAAATTCTGCTGAGGAATTTCCCGCCGGGAAATCCCAACACTCTCATTGGTTAAGTCTAACCCTGGAGGGTGGGACTATTTCCAGACCTTAAAAAGACCAGTGAAGACAGGCTCTTCCCTCTTACCCTGTTCTCTTACTCCGCTCTCTTCACTTCTTCAACTCTCTCCTGTGGGAGCCAACACCCACGGGGGGGGGGGGGGGGGGGGCTGGCACTTAAGCCATGCCACCAATGCAGGCCCTCCAAGCAGGCCTCATCTCTTCCAAAAATCTTCTCTTCTACAATCCGATCTTCAAGAACACGAAGCATCGCTAAAGCAAACAGCCGCTTCCCTCCCAACCTCGGAAAGGACCGCCGGACACGCAGAGACACGCAGAGACACATACGCACACAAGCGAGAAGCCAAAACGAAACCAAAAAGAATGCAAGTATTCTTATTCTTACTGCTGTAAAGAGGGTGTGTTATTCTCCCGTTGGGATAAATTAACTCCGTGAAGGTCGTATTTGGTTGAACTGAAGGAAAGCTGTTTCTTACCCTCCCCCACTCTCTTTGTCTCTCTCTCTCCCTCTCTCTTTGTCTCTCTCTCTCTCTTTTATCTCTCTCTAACTTCAGTCTATTCATTATTCTCTTTTATGTATTCTTTCGTTAATATCTATACTTCTACTCTCTTGATGCATATTTAGTATGTACTTTCTGTGTGAATTGTAGTGTTATTTTTAGTCTGTGTTTATTAAACCTTCAAAAGACATTTAATGAGTTGAATCTGTTATTCTGCCACATACACAAAGTCAATGAAACTTGCGATCTAAACGTTACCTAACTGCTTATGCTACTATGTTAGTAAAGTAAACTGTATGACCATTTGAAATATTGAACTTATCCTGATCAGTAAAGTTAATGTTTCTTATGCGCTCGTAAAGCAGTAATCCCTTTATTGAGAATTGATTTGAAAAGTCTATAACTAATTTGCAGGACAAACTTAGTAGGATAATTTCAAGCAATTCCGTAAAGGGTTACTTGTATTTAATTAAACAATTTTCCCTATCGGAAAATTTTAATACGTAATGAACAACTGGCAAATCATATTCATAAATTCATGAATATTGAATATTAAATCCCTTTTGAGTTAATTATTCCCCGAGACATTAAACTCATCAGTATTCTCGCACTATGTATTTGGTGGAGAAAAATGCGGGCAAGTTTCAAACGTTTGTGTATGTGTGAATGATATTCATATTCTATTCATTGTGTATTTTTGGAGTATTAATAACCTGCACGCGCGTTTTTGTTTCGTTTTGTTTTGGTGTTGTTTTGTGAATTGAACGGTACGCGCAAGGCGAACCCAAGCATAAACAGATGCTGAGAAATGTTGAAGTAGCCGGATTATATTAATGAAATATGAACGGTACGAAAATCCGCGTGATCTCCGAAACCCCCTGCAGCCGTAGGCACAATAGGGTTATCCGCGTGATTTCCAAACGAATGTATTGTAGAAAATCCATACATTTGACTCGAGCAATATATTATGTGTTCCATCAAAATAATGAGATTTTGATGTGGTCTGTAGACACGTACGTTGCGTTATCCCGCTTGATCTGAACTACGGAAAGTTTCTATCATTGCGGAAGATTGGGACAGGGCGAGACTCTCCTGTACAATATAAGGGGCCTCAGAATAATTATTATATCGTTAAGATAAACGATAACTCCTGGTTTAAGTCTGGCTTAGCTAACCAAAGACTTGAGACCTAAAACATTTGAATCAGAGATGCTGAAAACCGTCAGCCATATTGATAAATGTCTATTGGAGTCCAGGTAAAATGCGTGAATAGGCAGACGGAAAATTCCTGCATTCACCCGTCTTGTTACGCGTGCATCTAGAGCACCAGTCATTTGTAAATGATTTGCAAGAGCCAGTAAAGCGCAGAAAGCCAGGGCGACCCAGAAATTGCAACGCCGCTTGCAAACCGCCAGAGGGCGACTCAAGAATTGCAACGCCGCTTGCAGAACGCGAGGGCGACTCAGAAATTGCAACGCCGCTTGCAAACCGCCAGAGGGCGACTCAAGAATTGCAACGCCGCTTGCAGCACGCCGGAGGGCGACTCTAGAACCAGACAAAGCCATCTGGTGAGCATTTCCGCCTAACTAACTGTAGTCTAGGGCGGGCGCAATAGCGCCATCGTGTGGATAAATTCGGATAGTTTCACTCTCCGTTATTTGATTCTGCCTTAACAAAATAAGTTTGAGCCTATAAATTGTTTATTGCTTACTGTTGTACACAGTTTCATTTATACAATTTTTCTAGCAACAACCAAGTCTCCTTTCTCGCTGATTAAACACCCTTATTCGAATTTGAAGTTTAAAAAGAAACATAACTTCCTCTAACTCAAAGTGAAATTAGGTTTAAGTCACAGACAGTCCAATTGGAAGGAAGGACGCCACCGTGTGGTTATACCCTGTTAAGTCAGCGCAACACTAAATCCCTACGCCCTTCCTGATTAATTCTTTTATTTGGATAACTCCCACTTAGAGATTAATCGTTATAGGATAAGATTTTTGATTTGGCTTTCTTTTATTTGATTTTCTTTACAGGCTTATTTAAATTTCATTTAAACTTGCTTTGAATTTAATTTGAATTAAGTTGAGCTTCTAATTCTTTTATTTTATTTTATTTTATTTTAATTTTTAATTTTAATATTTAATTTTAATTAATTTTTTTTTTTATTAAAACATTTTTTATTTTTTATTTTTATTTTTGTTTATTTTTTTTTTTTTTTCTCTCTGCAAAAGTTTTTCTTTTCCCCTCCCATTGGGAATAAAGCTCAGTCTGGTAATTACAAACGGTATCAAAAGTGCTTTTTGTTTTATCATTACTTGACAGAAACTTTTGCCTTTTTCTAAATTGCTCTTGATATTTAATCTTCCACTTAAGCGACCTCAATCCACCCCGGATGAGCTAAATGGGATAACCCATAGTACAAGCCGAATTTTAGTATATCTTGAGCATTTAGCCAATTAATTTCCCTAACACTCCCGGCGCGCACGCTGACATTCCTTTCATTACAGACCAATTCATCTTGTGTTTGTTTCCACTGTGCTCTTTCCTATCCTCACTGTTGGACTATCACGATTGTGTTTCTTTCAGTTCACCAAGAGACCCCAAGGAGAATTAGATAGTCCCGGGACGACCGAGCAGCAGTTCACCAAGTGACCCCCAGGGCTACCGCCCACCTAATTGTCTGAATTGTCTCATTATCTAACTGTCTACATCAGTTAGCCAAAATTCCCAGCTATCCGTACGATAGCTCGTTAGCTTAGAACAAGCTTGCATTGGCTCTCTCTCTGTGTGTGTGTGTGTGTGCAGTGTTTCTCTCGTTCGCAGTAATGTCCCGTGCCCCCAGCCCTGCCGTCCCGTGGGACCGCCTAACGACATGGCTGGAAGCGCTAACGGCCACCAGTCAAGGAAGTCTGGGGCAGCTGAGCCAGAAGCAACTGGACACCGAGCTAGACCAGCTGATGACACACGACCCCACGCACAGCTACTCCAACAAGGAAGTGGCCAAGATCCTCGGAAGCCTCGCCCACGTCCTCATCGCACAGGCACGTCTAAGCGAAGGGAGCTACGACAACCTGGAACAGGAGGCAGCAACGCTAAAGCTTCAAGCCAAGGAGGCCCGGAGAGACCAAGCCCTCACCCAGCTTCGTCTAGATCAGCTTCTAGACACAGAGAAAGACGACGAAACAGACAAAGAACAAAGAAAAGAAATAGAAAGACTTCAAAAGACCCTGGAGGAGCTCCGTCGTGACACCGACCGACGAATACAGTCAGAGAAAGACGCCAGGAAAAACCTCGACGAAAAGCTTCGGCGTGGCGAATCCCTCCTGGAGAGAGCCACTGATGAACTTAAAGACAGAGACATTAAAGCTAAAGTCTATGCAAAACATTTGCAGTCGGCACAAGCCGAGATCGACGAGCTCATCCAGCAAAGACACGAGCTCAAAAATGAACTTGACATGGTGCAAAGAGAACTGAGACAATCATATATAGTGCAACGTTACCGGAAGGGGGAAACACACAACACACAGTTTCCCCTGACCAGTTACTCCGCACATTTTAGCCACGAAGCAAGAGCTACGAGGGGGGACGACAGTCCCCTGTTTAAAAGATCACCCGCCAGTCTCCAAGAATCCCCGTCAGCAGCAGAAGAAAGGACGCCCTTCCAGGAAGTCAAGGTCAACAGCCACGAAGCTTCAAAGAACCTTGACAAGCTGGCCAGAAATATTCCTACCTTCAGCCCAGACCCGGCAGGAGGACACGACGTCCACGCATACTTAAAAGACATAGACTTTTATTTGCAAACTGTCGCTCACGCGAACAACTGGGACAGACTGTACCTGCTCAGGGCCACGTCTAATCGTGATGTACGGTGCTTTCTGGATCGACAACCAGAGGCCATCAAAGCGGACTACTGGCATCTACGACAAGCTCTAATTCGTGAGTACTCCGACCCCGAGTCAGACCAGGGGTTCATCACTGCCATGGACCTCAAGCAAGCTCGACGTGAGACCTCACAGAACTTTTATAACAGACTGCGACGTGCCTACTTCGGGACACGTAACGACCCAGGCATGGAAGAGGACATCAACTTCAAAACTCTTTTCCTCCGAAACCTGCACCCTACCATCAGTTACCACCTGGGGGTGCTGGCGTGCCCGCGCAGCATGGGCACGCAACAGTTAAGAGACTTGGCTCACAAAGCTTACGTCAAACAGAAAACCATTTCTGAAAAGACTGTAAAACAGCCCACCATCTGCCCTGTCTCTGAGCACCACCCAGAGCTAACCCTAGAGGGCGCCAAACAGAACCACAGTTACCGACCCGTCAACAGAGAGTCCAAACCACTCCAAGCCAGCAGAAGGCAGCGTGGTCATAATGGCGACCGTCCACGGTACCAGAGCGATCGCTCTGAAGGATCCTGGGACCCGCCTCGCCCAGAAAGCCAGCGAAGAGGCCACTCTCGACGGGACAATGGTAGGCCCAGACCTGAACCCACGTCTGGCAAAGAAAGTGTAGCTGCTTCTGAAGTTACAGAGCTCATAAAGATCCTAAAAGAGTTCCTCCGACAGAAACCTCACAAGGAAGACAAGAAGGACGGACCAGGTACAGCACGACTAGACATGATACCTGAAATCAACCTTCCCGCCCTTCCAGCAACTGAATCATCCACCCTGAACACTGTTCCCCAACCACGGACTAGTGTACTAACTGTTGCACCCCCACACGTCAGCAGCACACACTCACTACAGCTGACAGCAACAGCCTCTGATCGAAACAGTATCATGGTGCAGCCCAGCGTACCAGAAAGCGCTGTTTTGAGTATTTGCACGCATAATGAGACACTTGACACATATCCAGACGGCTTATCAAGCAACACACAGGTCCCCACACCAAGACTCCTGGGAAACCTAATCGAGAAGGGGATGGCTCGAAAACTCTATCTGACTATCACTATGGAAAGGGAATTTAAGCTCGAAGCCCTAGTGGACACTGGCTCCGACCTCACGCTTATATCCGCCCAACTGTTTGAAAGACTCAGATTTGAAGCACAGAGGAAAAATCGCACCCTTAACCTTCACACTTGTAAGCTAAATGTGCAGTCGTATAGCCAAAACGACATCCAGCTCAAGCACGTAGCTTCCATCCACCTGACAATTGGACCTATGAGGCTGATACACCCAGTCTATATCTCCCCTATGAACACTTATCCGTTTCTCATCGGAAAAGACCTGCTGGACCGCTTCGAACCCGTACTGGACTTCAAACAGCTGAAAGTCTGGGCTCAAGTGCGTGACCCTCTGCCCCTTCAGACACACACATCGTCTGAGCAAGACTGTCAAGTCACAGAGGTCACGGGAACTCCCACAGAGCCAGACTGCCAGGCCACAAAGGCCACGGGACCCCCTGCAGCACACTGTGACAACACAGCCTCAGCCCCAAAGCCAAGTTCAAGTTCGCTACTTTGCACATTTCAGCTATCCAAAGACTCTGATGCCTTCTGCCCCCAGGTCATGAATGACCTACAGCTGAATGACATTATCACAACGAACAGTATCCCTGCACTGTGGGCAGACAACTCAACCAAAAGTCTACCACTGTGCAATGTAATCAGTAAAAACACAACACACGGCGACATGTGGGCACCCCCAAACCCCACATCCAGCCCCATTGTTGCAGTGCTAACCTACAGCAAGCGATCGACACCGGCTACAATGCCGGCCTTGCAGCTGCTATCGCTAACTCCGCAAATTTCCAACAACGATATTGCGGATATGCAAACCTCTGACACTGCAATAAAGACAATTCTTGACCACCTCTCAGACCCCTCCAACCACCCTATCACTGACTCTGAGCTCATTGATGACTCTAGCCACAAGCATCTACATAACTCCAGACACATGATGCGTATTATGGACAACATTCTCTGGTGTGCACCCGATGGCAACACAGCGCCACAGCTTGTAGTGCCACGGTCGCAAAGGGGGGTGATGCTAATGTACGCCCACAACACACCATGTGCTGGACACCACGGCACCAGAGCCACGTATGACACACTGAAACAGGTGGCATATTGGCCTGGGATGCATCAAGAGACGGCAGAGTATGTTAGAGAATGGCTAGTTCGCTGCCAGTTCCAACCAGCAAACCCGAGCCACAGAGCCCCACTGCAACACAGAGGGACCACGTTCCCATGGTCAAACCTACAAATCGACCGGGTAGAACCCCTGCCCAGGTCCACAAAAGGCAAAAAGTACTTTCTCACAGTGGTGTGCCAGTTTACCAAGTGGGTGGAGTGTCAACCAGCACCCAACGACACCGTCCAGACCACGGCATACCACCTGATGAATCACATCTTTTTCCTGTCAAGATTGCCACTGAGAATCAACTCAGACAGAGGCATCCACTTCACTACTGAGGCCATGCAACAGATCTGGAAATGCCTAAGAAACGCGGCCGTGATCATGCTCCTGTGCCTCCAGACAATCAGAGGCCAGCCATCACCAGACATCATCACACCGGGTCCAGCCTCGGGCATCGTACTGAGAGAGCAACCTGGACTGCTGATCACCAACTGCAAATGAATCCTCAAAAGAAAGACGTACTCTCCGGAACTTCACATCAGCAGCGCAAGCTCCTCCAGCCCTGCACACAAACGCAAAAGGGGGGAGGAGCCCAAGCCCTCTGCCTAACCTTATACCAGCTTCAAGAACCTTCTCCTCCAACACCAGGTAGTCACCTTGTAGGCAATACTGCCAAGCCCCACACTATGTCATGCATGTGATTTGAGAAAGAAGGCCTTTAACGAACACAAGGCCGCCTCTGAAGGGATTCTCAAAACCCCAATGACTTTGAACTTTGAAACAGAGAAACCAAAGTGGATCACCAGAAGGCACCCAGCCTGGCCACAATGCGAGGCACCCTCTGGAAAAGTTCCTAGTCAGCATAGGACATAAAAGTGTCAAGATGCACAGTCCATCTTCCTAGGCAGGAGACCTAAAGGACTGACTGGCCATTGCGAGGAACATGGTTCCACCCAGGGCTGCAGAAAGCCCACAGCACACCTGCACCACACAAACGGACTTCTGGATGACAGGTGACGCACCGTCAGGGCACCTGCTGCCTCGACACCTGCTGCACAAGCACAGAGACCTGAACTGGGCTACTGTCTGCCTTATCTGCCGTGGAACGACCATCACTTCAGGAGACACAAACAACTGGAGCCTAACATGGCTATGGTGTGTCTGATCTTCCTGAATCTTTGATATCGCTCGTTGTTGTCCATAGGAGGGACAACAACTAGCGAAAGGGGGGATTATGTAGCGACTCAGGCGAATCAAACACACAATCGCCAGTTACATTTAACAAATATGTTTTGAAAGTTGTGCTCACTAGCATACCTTCCCCCAACACAACAGAGGGAGATTCTTCAGTCACCCTGGAAACCATCTGATAAGATCTTTTTATGGCCGGAAAGAATGTGGCCACATGAAGTCTTATACACAAAGAGTTTAAGACACAGAGCTTTTGCCTCAAATTATAGACAAACCATCTATAAATGAACATGCACCCCAGGACATTATATGTAAACACATAACTGTCTTGTAAAATGTTTATTCTGTATGGTATTTTGCATCTTTTTGTCTTTGTCTTAACAAAGTACTAGTTCAGATAACCTCATATATGTCATGTCTCCTATCAAATTAATGCTCACTTCACGACTTACACTTCCATGTATATCACTTATTCAGAAAATGCAGTGTGTGTTTGTTGCATTAATTATAGTATGAAGAACTCAGAGACCCACTGAGTCCAACTTTTAAACAAAGAGCTATAAATTCTGCTGAGGAATTTCCCGCCGGGAAATCCCAACACTCTCATTGGTTAAGTCTAACCCTGGAGGGTGGGACTATTTCCAGACCTTAAAAAGACCAGTGAAGACAGGCTCTTCCCTCTTACCCTGTTCTCTTACTCCGCTCTCTTCACTTCTTCAACTCTCTCCTGTGGGAGCCAACACCCACGGGGGGGGGGCTGGCACTTAAGCCATGCCACCAATGCAGGCCCTCCAAGCAGGCCTCATCTCTTCCAAAAATCTTCTCTTCTACAATCCGATCTTCAAGAACACGAAGCATCGCTAAAGCAAACAGCCGCTTCCCTCCCAACCTCGGAAAGGACCGCCGGACACGCAGAGACACGCAGAGACACGCAGAGACACATACGCACACAAGCGAGAAGCCAAAACGAAACCAAAAAGAATGCAAGTATTCTTATTCTTACTGCTGTAAAGAGGGTGTGTTATTCTCCCGTTGGGATAAATTAACTCCGTGAAGGTCGTATTTGGTTGAACTGAAGGAAAGCTGTTTCTTACCCTCCCCCACTCTCTTTGTCTCTCTCTCTCCCTCTCTCTTTGTCTCTCTCTCTCTCTTTTATCTCTCTCTAACTTCAGTCTATTCATTATTCTCTTTTATGTATTCTTTCGTTAATATCTATACTTCTACTCTCTTGATGCATATTTAGTATGTACTTTCTGTGTGAATTGTAGTGTTATTTTTAGTCTGTGTTTATTAAACCTTCAAAAGACATTTAATGAGTTGAATCTGTTATTCTGCCACATACACAAAGTCAATGAAACTTGCGATCTAAACGTTACCTAACTGCTTATGCTACTATGTTAGTAAAGTAAACTGTATGACCATTTGAAATATTGAACTTATCCTGATCAGTAAAGTTAATGTTTCTTATGCGCTCGTAAAGCAGTAATCCCTTTATTGAGAATTGATTTGAAAAGTCTATAACTAATTTGCAGGACAAACTTAGTAGGATAATTTCAAGCAATTCCGTAAAGGGTTACTTGTATTTAATTAAACAATTTTCCCTATCGGAAAATTTTAATACGTAATGAACAACTGGCAAATCATATTCATAAATTCATGAATATTGAATATTAAATCCCTTTTGAGTTAATTATTCCCCGAGACATTAAACTCATTAGTCGTTGTTGTTACAGCGGCCTGTTCGGTTTCCTTCGGTGGCCCGTCGCCAGAGGATGATGAGGACAGCCTCTCCACAGCCGCTTCTGGTAGCGAGTGGTCAGCTTCTGTCTCGGAGCCCCCCGCTTCGACGCAGACCGCCACGAGCGCCAAATCTAACGTCGACGCGGAACTCATCCGCGTGCTCTCCAGGGCCGTGGAAGACCTCGGTCTCGAGTGGTCCCAGCCCGATGAGCCAACGCGCAGCAGATTGGACGAGTGGTTCCTGGAAAGCCGCCGCCTCTCTTCTCCTCAGAAGCCCGCGCCTTTCTTCCCTGAGGTACACGACGAGCTTACGAAGTCGTGGAAGTCGCCCTACTCTGCTCGCGGCAGATCCGCCTTTTCCCCAGCGCTCTCCGTTGTCGACGGCGCTAAGGAAAAAGGCTATGAGTCTCTTCCTCCCCTCGAGGAGGCTGTCGCCGCGCACATCTGCCCGCCCTCCTCCTCCAGAGGATGGCAGTCCAGGGCTCAGCACCCGTCCAAGCCCTGCCGCACCACTTCTGCTCTCGCTGGCCGGGCATATGCCTCCGCTGGCCAGGCTTCCGCAGCCCTTCACACCATGGCTGTCCTTCAGGTGTTCCAGGCCAGACTTCTCCGCTCCTTGGATGAGTCTGTCCCCGACTCCGAGGTTTTGAAGGACCTCCGCAGCGCGACGGACTTGGCCCTTCGCGCCACTAAAGCCACTGCACAAGCCATCGGGAAAAATATGGCTAACCTGACGGTCTTAGAGAGGCACCTTTGGCTGAATTTGACCGAGATGAAGGACGCGGATAAAGCCTCCTTTTTGGACGCCCCCATCTCCACTACCGGTCTCTTCGGCCCGTCAGTCGTGGGTTTCGCGGAGCGTTTCACTGAAGCGCAAAAGGCTTCGCAGGCTATGAGGCATTTCCTGCCTAAGCGCTCCAGCTCGTCTTCAGGCCAGGGACGCTCTCGAGGTAGACCCCCGCCTTCTCAACCCGCTAAGCCGGCAGAGCCACCTTCCCGGCCTCGCTCCTCTTCTGGACCGCGCCAACGTTCCCGCTCGGCGAACCGCAGCAGTTGGCCTGAACGCCGGGGACCTCGACCCAGGCTTGTGTTGAACCCCGAGCCTCCGAAGCCGTCCTAGCCGCAGGGATAAAAAGGAGATGGTCAGGTCTCGCCTCGGCCGGACCCCCATCTCTCCTTCCCGGTCTCCCAGTTCCCTGCACCCAGGTGACTGCCGACCTCAGTTTAGCAGCCAACGAGCCCGTTGTCAAACGCACTCGCCTGCACACAAACGCCGTTATCACGGCGACCCAAATAAATCTCAAAAAGAGCATTTTCTCTGTAGTAAATGTGCCCACACATCAGTCTGCACTCCTACACTCATTCACCCCTCCCACCCATGCTATAAATGTCCCGGCGCCCACTCCACAGTGCACGCCGCCACACATAAGCACTATCCCCTCTATGTCTCAAGCACAAAATGGAAGCTACCGAGTTCCCTCTAGTAGGCGACCCTTATCCGCGCCGGCTCCAGCCGCTATCGTGTCGGGCTCAGGCCTGGCAAGCCATGCCCGGGGTATCAAATTGGGTTATGAACATAGTAAAAAGGGGCTACTCGCTACAGTTCGTTCGCAGGCCCCCGCGCTTTCGCGCCGTGGTCGAGACCTCGGTGAGAAGCAGCGTCAGTCACGTGCTTCGCACCGAGATTTCGAAACTGGTAGAGAAGGGAGCGGTGGAGCCCGTTCCCCCTTCCAAAAGCGAGTCGGGTTTCTACAGCCGATACTTTCTCGTTCCAAAGAAGGACGGAGAGCTCAGGCCCATCCTAGATCTAAGGCATTTGAACAAAGCTCCCCAGGGGAATGGTCTCTTCACCCGCAAACGGTTCTCTTAATTTGGAACACCTTCGGCAGAGCGAAAGTGGATCTCTTCGCCTCAGAAGACAACACTCACTGCCCAATATTTTTCTCCAAACGCAGGGATGCCCTGGCCCATGTCTGGCCCAGCCTCCCGCTATATGCTTTCCCCCCGATCGCGATGCTACCACAAACCATCAAGAAAATCAGGGAGACAGCATCCGCGGTGCTTTTAATAGCCCCGCTCTGGAGGAACCGAACGTGGTTCTCCGATCTGATCCAGCTGTCAGACACAGCCCCATGGCCCATTCCGCTGAGGAAAGACCTCCTCACGCAGGCGAAGGGGGGGATCTGGCATCCCAGTCCCGAACTATGGGCCCTCCACGTATGGCCCATCAACTGGTATCGGGAAACCTCTCTGACAGAGTTATGAACACTATAGCGGAAGCTAGAGCCCCCTCAACGAGGCGGCTCTATACTCTGAAGTGGTCAGTGTTTTCTAACTGGTGTGCCGTCCGAAATATCGACGCACGCTCATGCGAAATAACAGAAGTGCTCGCTTTTCTCCAAGAGCTACTGGACGCGGGTCGTTCCCCCTCCACGCTCAAAGTTTATGTCGCCGCCATAGCAGCTAACCACGCTCAGGTTGCGGGACATTCACTAGGGAAAAGTGAGCTCATTGTACATTTTCTTAAAGGGGCCAGGAGATTGAACCCCCCTCGCCCCCCCCTCGGTTCCTATTTGGGACCTCGCGGTGGTTCTAGACGCTATGAAGGGTCCCCCCTTCGAGCCTCTCCAGACCGCGACCATAAAGCTTTTATCACTCAAAACCGCGTTTCTGCTGGCTCTGGCCTCGGTTAAACGTGTGAGTGACTTACACGCACTCTCAGTGAGTCCGTCCTGTCTCGAGTTCGGGCCCAACAACTCCAAAGTTGTTCTTAAACCGAGACATGGTTTTATACCCAAAGTGCTTTCTACCCCTTTTAGAGCACAGGTTATTACTCTGCTTCCTTTACCCGCATCTCAGGGTGAACAGGACGCGAATCTACTCTGCCCGGTCAGAGCTTTGAGACTGTATCTGGAGCGCTCCTCCCCCTTCAGGCAGTCGGACCAGCTGTTTGTCTGCTTCGGCGGCCGCACTAAAGGTTGTGCTGTCACGAAGCAAAGACTCTCACACTGGATAGTGGACGCGATCTCGCTGGCATATGAGTCTAAAAACCTGACTTGCCCTATAGGCGTTAAAGCCCACTCCACTAGAGGCATGGCCTCATCTTGGGCTTGGTTGTGTGGCATTTCTTTGGAAGATATCTGTGCGGCGGCAGGCTGGGCCTCTCCGTCCACTTTTATCAGATTCTATAAATTGGAGGTTCCAGCTCTACAAGCAGGGCTTCTCTCCATCTAGGCTCTATCTTGACCCTGGTAAACAGATTGCTTTTAGTTTTGGCCTGTACACATCAGTCCTTAAGCACTTTTCATTTATCATAAGATCCGACTATGTCCGATCAGCCGTTCAAACGAACCGACTCTTCCGGTTCTTCATCCCCCCCTTATAGCCGCCTCTTCGGTGTCTCGGGGGTTATTTACATGTGCTTTGGGCATACTGGGTCAGTCAGCACACACGGCGCTTTACATTGTGTTCCCATACGTAATACGAGGAACCTCTCTCGAAAGGGAACGTACTCGGTTACTTTCGTAACCTCGGTTCCCTGAGAGAGAGGAACGAGTATTACGTTCCCTGCCGTGTCTATGCTTCTCAGGTATCGCTTCAGTCGATCTAAAAACCTGACACCTATGGCAAAATTAGGGCTTTATATAGCCTCCTGTATGCAAATATAAGCACCTTTTTTCGGCGGGCTTCTGGAACGCCCCCCATTGGCTCGTTCCTCTCAGCCGCCTCACCATAGGTTCCTGCAGTTGCCGTGGCCCGGCCAATCAGAGCGCTCCTCGCGCTGAGCTATGGCCGTTCAGCGGCACTGCGCTTTACATGGATACCTTTATTAAAGTTTTGCTTCATATTCTCGAGAAAAGGAGTTTTTCCCATACGTAATACTCGTTCCTCTCTCTCAGGGAACCGAGGTTACGAAAGTAACCGAGTACGTTTCTGCGAGAAACCTAGCAGTATTTATGTTATTATTTTTTTTACCTCATATCAGACAAAATCTCATCTAGTATTCCCAATGCCATTACTTCTGCCGGTGAAGGTCAAAACGACAGCGCGATCAGATATAATATATAGATATGTGTACATAGATCAGGAGATTGGGTAGCGGCGCTTTTAATAGCTGCGGCCTGGAGGCTTGCTCCATATGTAATTGCGTTGCATTGTACTTGTACATGTGTAATGCCAAAGAAATCTATCTATCTCTATAGATTCCTCATTCGACCGAATCGCGTAGGCACTAATGAGGATTTATATATATATATGATCGCGCTGGGTTTTGACCTTCTCCGGCAGAAGTAATGGCATTGGGAATATTAGATGAGATTAGTCTGCTATTAGGGAAAAAATTACATATATACTCTTTGGTTTCTTGCAGAAACTGATCGTGTCGTGTTTTAAGACATCAATGTATTGCCATGAGCCGCAGGGTTTAATATGGATTCGTATGTCTGTGTGTTTTTACTCTCATAGAAATACACCCCATTGACATGCATTATACGAGCAACAGTTGGAGTTAAAAAAATCTTAATTTGTGTTCTACTGAAGAAACAAAGACACCTACATCTTGGATGCCTTGGGGGTCAGCAAATAAACATCACATTTTCATTTTTGGGTGAACTATCCCTTTAATTATATTGCTATCTATGGAGGGGTGAGAGAGCTCTCGGATCATCAAAAATTTCTTTGTGTTCCAAAGATGAACGAAGGTCTGACGGGTTTGGAACAACATAAGGATGAGTAATGCAGAAATTTCATTTTTGGGTGAACTATCACTTAAACTTTAGAAATGTGCACGTGTTCTGTTCACAAAGGAACGTGATCATCATTTTAATGACTAAAACATTAAGATCAACTCTGTCCTTCACATGAAGATATTGTATGACTTCTGAAGACTTGGAATGCAACACGAGTTAATGCTTTTATACAGTTTTTTGGTCAGTTTTTGCAATAAATACATGTGGGCTGTTACGTGTTTTATATTGTTGAGAGTTGGTAGGTTTAGGGTAGGAGTGGAGTTGGAAAATAGACTCCAAAATATAAAATTAGGCTATAAATATTCATTCTGTGAGATCAGGTTGGCAGAGCGCCTCCGGTGGACAGTTCACCCAAAAAGTGCAGGTAAACGTACCTGGAGGTACAGTTCGTGTGTTGCAAAAATGTTGCAATATATAATATATTGTATAATACCATCAATATATTATTCCATGTATTTACAATATATTATAATATATTTCACGTAATATATTGGTAAATATATTTTCCTTTCGTAAGGGATAGCCAATCAGTGATCAGCAGCCGTGATCATTCATTAAGCTGTAAACTGCTGTGAATTGGTGTTTTTATGAGTTTTATATGCTCATCATGTTGTCTTTCATTTTTGTCTTTCTTTCTCAACAGATCTCTCATGTCCCTTATGACAACTGTCTTTGTTGCTGTGGGTGGAGAAACAGGCGTCGCACAGGGACAGTGTTGGTGAGGAGGGGACAATGGTGAGTCTGCACACGTCCCATAAGGCTCAGGTTTAGAAGCACACACTCACACAAAAGCACAGAATCCACAAGAAAGAGAAAAAAATCAATTCTCTTAATATCTCAACTGTTTCACAAAGGTCTGGTCAGAAAACATAGCTTTTGATGTTAGTTTAGCAGCATGGACGTTCCATTGATGCTTGTTGACCTGCTGGTTAATCTTGTTAAGAAGCTTAGTGGGGACACCAGAATCTCAGCAGGCAAAACACAACATATGGAGGTCTGTGCAAAAGGTTCCCACATTTCCTGTTGGTTATGGACATCAGCCAAGAGAAACAAGGATCGAGGAATGATTTGATTCCTTGTATAAGCTGAGCCTTAATCAGAAACCGGAGCTCCTGAAGCTGGTGTGAATTTCATCTTCTCCTTCAGGCTTCCAGAGGCCTGTGAAATTACCAATCACACAAACCTTCTTTAAGAATCCCAATCAGAGGGCTCATTTTCCACTCCGCTGGCTCGTGCTGCTGTCCTCCTCTCTTATTGCTGATCACGGAGCAGAGGTGGAGCGCAATGAAGGAGTTGCCATAGATACATATGGTTGCAGGTGCAGAGCATCTGTTAGCTAGAATACATTTGCTTCTCTCTCTCTCTGTGTGTGTGTGTGTGTGTGTGTGTGTGTGTGTGTGTGTGTGTGTGTGTGTGTGTGTGTGTGTGTGTGTGTGTGTGTGTGTGTGTGTGTGTGTGTGTGTGTGTGTGTGTGTGTGTGTGTGAGAGAGAGAGAGAGAGAGAGAGAGAGAATGTGAGAAAGCAGAGTGACTCATGTTTCCATACTAAGACTGTGTTGACTACACACACTGCATGAAAACCCTGGAATACGGCATTATCCGGGCATGGTAAACTCCTGTGTAATTTGAGGTTTACCGGACGTATGTGGGAAAAAGCGGATCAGAGTAACACGGAACAGTATATTTCAAGATACACCCGGAAACCTCACATATGCGGACATATACAGGCATCCGTGAAATTTCACGGAAATATACAGCGGAAACACTGCTGGGTGCTAGGACTGGTGACTGTTAGGTGTGAAGAAGGCCTTTCATATGTTAATGACACTGAGGTGCTGGCTGTTCTCAGAGGGAGGGGTGGCAGGGGAGGACTTCAGGATTGAGGATTATGACTCTTAATCAAAGTTTTTATAAAAACACTACAAAATAAACACCCCGGACATATAGTCACAAAAACAGAGTATTTAAATTAAGGAATTGAATGGAACAAATAAAGGAAAATTAACCAACCATTTTAGAATAACACACATTTATTGTGAAGTTTTACAAAATGCAGTTAATAACAATAACATTTAATAAAAAGGAATGTACATTAATGTGAAATAATGAAAACATGGCTTTAAAAACACAAAAAAAAACCAGATATGCTCAAAATATGTCTGTGTGCCATACCTCCACAGGGTTCCCAAAGAAACATCTGTCTGGATGAGGGTGCAACCACGAAACCTTTGCAACAACATGGCGTATAGGACGTGTGTTAGTTTTTAACACTGATTATAAGAAATCTCTTAATGACTCCAGCACGCAGCTCTGCATTTGGGTCGAGGACTGGTTCGTCCAAGAATTTGTATTTCTCTCCACGCCTCTCTTTTTAAAAAACCCAGGTCTTTTTTACCAAGGTCTCTAATGACTGAGTTACTTTCTTGTAACAATAGGTTAGTTTGGGGTACAGATATTCCTTGCCATTGAAGCTTCTCATCTATTTGGACAGACAGCATATTCAGTGAAGTTGTCGTACTTGTATATTTTCTTAGTTAATATAAAGTCTTGGGAATCATACCAGCAAATTGCATTAATCAATCAACTTTATTTATATAGCACTTTTACAATGACGATTGTTTCAAATTAGCCTCACAGTGTCAAACGAGACAGTATTGCAACAAAGTTTTAGTTGGCTGTAGGGTCAAAAATGTTGGCAGATCAATATTATAGTTTATAGAATTAAATAAGACCTAATTAATTCATTTTATTTGTATATTTAGTTGAATAACTTAGATCATAAATTTAGTGTTATAGTTTGTGTGTCCCCAACTGAGTAAACCAAAGGCCACAGTGACAAACCCAGGAGACACCAATCAACACTAAGAATATTTCCAATGAGCCATCAGCTGTCTGAGGCATAGCAGCAGTGCAGTGATGGCATTGTCTGAAATGTTGAACAATGCTTGCCAGGTTAAAAGCATTATTGCTAATAGCTTTACAAGTAATAAAGCAGAGCTGTCTCTATTGTCATTGTCTTCTTCAGGTTTGTCATCTTTATAATCCAAATGTTCAGTGCTGACCATCTGTAAAGACATGTTGCTCTTCATGGTCACTGTCATCATCTGAAGACGTTTCAATGAGCTCCAAGGAAAGCCTGAGCAGCTCATTGCGTTCTTCTTCTTCTTCTTCTTCAAAAAAGACATTTGTTAGAGTTTTTTTTTTTTTTTAGAAAAAATTAATAGAAGTGTAAGTGTAACAATACACATCTGTCTGTGTGCATCAATTTAAATGTAAGGAGCCTTGCCTTCAGTAATGGATAAATCAAGAAGATCTGCCGAATCTTGGTTCTCATGTAAATGCTTGGTTTCTTCAAATATGCAGAAATCAACTTGCTCTTGGTCTCCAATGTCCTCTGTAACAATTAAAGAACAATACAACGATTTTAGCTACACACAAATTTACATACACAAGCTAAATACAAAGATTTAGTTTAAACAGTGAAACGTTTCACAATACCAATTGATTAATGGCTGGAGCTAAGCATTTGTCTAGCATTATCTTAAAGTTAGCAGCTGTTTACTAAAATCCCTTAGAATCACATATGCACTTTACAGTACAGCATGTGTACAGGTCATGATGGGCCATAGAAATGTTAATGGGCCATTCGTAATAGTTTATCCAAATAACTTTAGTTATTGTTATGAATGGCCCGTCATGATTTAAATGTTCAGCAAATACAGCTATGACCAAATTTGTAATAAATAAAAGTTACAATGTATTAACAAGACTTATGCCTATACTGGAAAAAACACAAACTTACTACATTCTGAAAACAAGCAAATCACTATTGTGTGTCAACTCTAACCAAAGCAGATCATGAACATCAGTGAACACCATCTTATTTTACTTGTCATTTGGTTTTACATTAAAAAAAAAAATTCAGTAACTTACCAAAATGAATACCAGCATCATCCCAGTCCACAGGTCTCATTTCGTCTGGATGAAGTTCATCACATGCACCCTCTTCCAGCTCTGTGTTGTGATTTGTCTCAGCTGTAATCGCTCCATTGTGAAAAAAAACTTTTTTTGTGAAGATAAAAATATGCATGTGAAACATTCTCGTTGCAGTGGTCGCAAAACCGCCGAGCTCTCTTTCTCGTATTATTATCAACAGGTGGTTGTCCTTCCATGTTGATAGATAATTATGTCCAGCATTATATTTTTGCACCAAATTAAAGATACACCTGCGACGCGTCATACCGAGGGCGTGGTTTGAGTGGGGATTAGCAAGCAAACAGTACGCGCCAAAGAGGGGGCGTTTTGAGGTTTGAAATCAACCACTCACAATAAAGGTGGTGACGGAGGCGCACCCAATAGCAGTGTATTGTTTCAAGCGCGCGAAAGTTGAAACCTCCGCATTGTTTCCGGAAGTACAGAGAACGGATTGTTTTTTTTTTGTGGTGTTTGGTTGAGATTTGGAATCGATCATTTTCGACAGATTTCATATGGAGAGTAAAAGGAACCTTAGTTTTTCTACTCCACTGAACAAAGGAGGACAAGCAGCCTCAAGCTCAAGCCCAGTTACTGTGAATGCCTTGATGAAGCAGCTGATCTCCGGCCAGAATGCTATATCTCGTCAGCTAACTACTTTAATATCTGCACAGCATGAACGGGCTGATCTTCTCCAAGAGGCTCTCCAGCATCTTTATTCTCTCGAGCAAAAGTATGAGCAGCACAGACTAACTTACAGGAAGAGCCGAACAACACTGAAAAGATTTAAAAGGGCACGTAACGTGAGGTAAGTTCAGTTATTGTTATATAATGTGCCTGTAAACCAAAGTTGGCTTACAATTAAGGTTAGCCTAATAACGTTATGTGTTTTGTCTCCAGCGGTTACTTTGAAGGCCATCTGATTCAAACTTGAAAATATTGTGGTTCTTGCAGATTGTGAATCCGTTTAAACGCATTTTAATTTCAAACTTTACAGGAATCTGTAAGGTGCCTTTGTGTGAAACCCAATTCAGAGAACAACCCACACAAATACGATCCACAAACTGGGTAAGACTGCTTATTGTATACTGTAAATGTTAGGTTAACCTACTTCTAACGTCATATGGATTTGAAATGCCAAAACTGAATTTCATTAATTATAACTGCAACTTTTCCCCCCAGAATAGTCATCACACAACCTCGCTTTGACCATTTTCCTTTGAAGAATTAAGGACAACTGTTACAGATGTTGACCCTGAATGTGTGAAAGGTAATCTTAAAGATTGTATTGTTTTTTAAAGTAATTTTATATTAATATTTACCATGTGTGCTTTGTTTTGCTTACTTTTATTGGTATTACAATTATTCATGATTTATTTATCAGGTTGCAAGACATATTGAGACACCACGGAGGAAGTATTCTGTGGCTCAGCCTGAAAAGGCCCAAAAAAAGACACACCATGAACAACATGGCAAAGAACCGTCAAAGAAAGTGAAGGGTAAGTTAAGACACTTGCTAAGCATTTATTTTCTCTTTAGGAGATATGATTTTGTCAATATTGTGATTAAACTTTACCTCATGTAAACCCAATACTTTGATCAAATCTGAGTGTGACATAACCATACTCATTAGTGAATAATGCAAATTGCATGTAAACTGGAGTGAAGAGTTCTGCTTGTCATGTGAGCACCTTCCTGCGATTAAGACCGTACTCTTAGAATACATAGTTGCATTATTGTTGCACATGTAAACAGTCTGTGTTTTAGTGGTTAAATTATTGTCATGTTTTGCAGTTGCTGGAGACCAGGTCCAGGGTTGTACAAGCTAACGCAGAAAGAGACCTGTGAGAGACCGCAACAATAGAGCAGATGTTTGATAAAGATGATGTTGTTGATGGAAGGCCAGTGTGGATGGTGAGGTCTCCACCAAACAGAACCACGGTTGTCTGCGCTCTGCCAAGTGCCACGAACCAGACTTGTTAAATGGGATGATACAGACGTCACATCATCAGTGCATCATTATAATGTATTTTTACAAGGCTCTTTGGAAATGTTTCCACTTATATATATATATATATATATATATATATATATATATATATATATATATATATATATATATATATATATATATATATATATATATATATATATATATATATATATATATATATATGTTTACTTAAAACATATATTATATGCATTTTTTTTCTTTTATTCCTTTACATCGCCGTCCTTTAAATAGAATTTGCTCACTTTTTTTCCCCCATTCATTTTATAATATATGTTTACAATGCTCTTTGGGATTTTTATTTTTTTTCACTTATTTTTATTGTTTACTTAGAACATTTATGTATCTTATATAACCTTTTTTTAACATTCTGGTTCTAATTTTATAATGTTTACATTTTTGCATTGTCTCATTTTATAATGTTACATTTTAGATACACTGTGTATTTATTTCTTTATATCGCCAACTTTTAAATATGTTGTGTTAATTTTATTTTTCATGCCTTTTTTACCCTTTCATTTTAACTTGTGTTTATTTTATATAGTTATATTGTTTATTTGTTTCTTTTAAATGCCTTTATTTTTGTTTTTTGTTCTTTACATTTTCATCCCTTTTAAATACATTTTGTTCACTTGTTTTTGTTTCTCCATTCTATTCTTTTGCTTGTTTAAAATGCTCTTGGTAATGTTTTATGTACCTTAATAAATATTCCATATTTTCCTAAATTGTTTTTTGTGTGTATTTTTCCTTTGGGGGGAGAGGGGGGTGGGGTTTATGGTGTATGAGCAGTATCTGCATAGCTGACCTATAACCAATCAAATCACTAAACTATAAGGCCCTGGGTGGGCTAAGTTTTAAAAGTAACCAATAAAATCACTTTACTGGGTTTTCAATGTGCCCTGTCCTCCAATAGCAGTTTGGGTTTTGGGAGTGGTTTTAAAAGAACAACCAATCCAGTTTGAGTTGAAAGGCCAATAGGGGATGGGAGGCAAAGCTGCTCAGAGGTGTGAAAATGTCTCCTGAAAAAACCTGATGGGATTACTTGCCATGGCAACAAATGGCTGTAGCATGGAAGTATACGGCCACAACATACATCCGATTTGGTATCATTCCGGATGTATACGGATATATACAGATCCATGGAATTTGACCTATCCGGCCAGTATACTCCCGGATTCTTCCGAATTTCAGCAGTGTATACAGGAGTATACGGGTCCGGATACACCTTTTTTCATGCAGTGACAGTGTAAACACTAGGACCCTTGAAAGCAGCTTGACGAATACAATCAAATAATTAAAGGACAACTCTGGCGAATTTTTACGTTTATCTTTATCATTACATCTTTGTGAGTACAGTCTATAGAACAATAAACGGACCGGACTGGTCCTTGCAACACGGAGCTGTTACAGTTAATGCCCAGAGCACCCCCTCAGCTAAAACAGCAGCTGGGGGCATAAACGTAAAGGGTGTCTTTGTGCCTCTTAACAGACACAAAATACATTTAAAATGTCTGTCCAACATGAACAGGGCCTTTACATGACAACGAGATGACTTTAGCCACTTAGCCATTGTTTAAATTCACCTAAACAGTGTTTTAGACGGCTAGCTGTATCTCGCGCTGAAGTCCCGTGGGAACGCCGTTGTAGCCGGAAAAAAGGCAAATAGTCCAGTTGGGAAGAGCGTCGTGTGTATGAAGAGGGTCTGCTCATCGGCTCATCGGTTCTCCATATTGATCGTGTCTGAAAGAAATGGTTTTCAAATCTCTCCTGCTGATCTGAGAACCGCTGCTCGTTCAGTTACACATATGTGCTCAGTATCATTTGCTCCTGAGTTAATCGGTTCTCTCAGCAAAACATGACTCAGTTCAGTGAACGGTTTTAGTTACAACATATAATTCAAGACATTAGTTTATTTCTATTCGGAGGGACTGTCACTCATGTCAGAAAATGAGCAATTAAAGTAACTTGTGTGAGCAGCGTTGATTTGAGACGCGAACCGCTTAGAACGATTCAGCCCGATTTGGTGAACTGGTTCGACCGGTTCACTAAAAAGAACCGGTTAAAAAGAACGAGTCGTTCGTGAACCGGACATCGTAGAGTGAGTGATGATCTGATCGGGCTCACAAGTGAAGAAGAAATGGTTCAAGTTTGTGCCTTTCCGAATTGTGGCAACAGAATGCTAAAATTTGCAGCGAACTCTTGACTAACTTACACAGACACAACACAGCCGGGGCCGGTTGAAGAAAAATGCCATTCCGTGGTCAAAGATGGGTGCAGCTAGCCTAGAAATCTAGATGCACCCTAGCGGCAGCAAATTTAATTTGCCCGCAAGTGTGGTCTAGCAACTCTCAATTCCTATCTGAGCTGTATTCCTCAGAATCTGGACGGCCCAATCACATCGTGTAGGTAGGCTATAGAGTCGGCGGGCGGGGCCATAATGACGACGGCCGAGTTGCGTTTGCGTGCTTCTAGTAACACAGTCTTCTAGTAAACACAGAAACTGGCGAACGGCAGCGGTCTTTCGAATCAGCTCTGCCCGCGCCTCCGGAAGACTTGGAGTTAAGCTTTCCTCTGAGAAAAGAACAAAGAGCGGCACTGAAGTCATTCTTAAAAAGGGAAGATGTGTTCGGAGTTTAGCCGACCGGATACGGCGAATGTTTAATCAGTCAGCGAGCTCCCCTTCACCTTCGTTGCTCCGGTTGGTGTACCGCTATCCTATCGCGTGCAGAGTGAGTTTGAAAGACAACCGTTTATCCCGCCCCTCAGATGGAACCCTGTCTATGGTGAGTTTCCAGACCAAACATCTTGATGTGGGTCTGGCTTGTCAGGCTAGGGTGCAGCCACTGTGGAGCTAATGTAAACTTTATTTATCCTTCTATTTGGGCACACATGGCTTGAAGAAAAGATGTGCAGTAATAAAATAATCATGCTTTACACACACAACGCTCTTCCCAACTGGACTATTTGCCTTTTTTCGGCTACAACTGCGTTCCTACGGGACATCAGCGCGAGATACAGCTAGCGGTCTAAAACACTGTTTAGGTGAATTTAAACAATGGCTAAGTGGCTAAAGTCATCTCGTTGTCATGTAAGGGCCCTGTTCATGTTGGACAGACATTTTAATTGCATTTTGTGTCTGTTAAGAGGCACAAAGACACCCTTTACGTTTATGCCCCCAAAGCTGCTGTTTTAGCTGAGGGGGGGCTCTGCGAATTAGCTGTAATAACTCTGCGTTGCAAGCACCAATCCGGGTAGTTTTTTTTGTTTTTTTGTCTATAGACTGTACTCACAAAGGTATAATGATCAAGATAAACTTAAAAATTCCCCGGAGTTGTCCTTTAATAACGTTATTACTAATGTGCCTACAAATTTTACATAATATACTGTAGGTATATCCATCCAGTGGATATTCAGATGTATTAAAAAGTTGTGTGCTGTATCTAAAGTCTTCTGAAGCCACATGATTACTTTTTGTAATGGTGTGGTCACATTTAATGTAGTATGTCAAATTTATATAGGCGAAATCCAGTTATTTCAATAGCAATCCAGGAATTCTGCAGATGAAAGATTTGCCCATGCAGATTTTGCACACTCTAAAAAATGCTGGGTTAAAAACAACCCAAGTTGGGTTGAAAACGGACAAACCCAGATATTGTGTTGTTTGAATAAGTCCATTCCCTGGGTTCAAACAACCCAATTTTTGGATTTGTCTATTTTCAACCCAACTTGGGTTGTTTTTTTAACCCAGCATTTTTTAGAGTGAAGTTGGTCACACAAATTTGCTACGATGACCAACTGAAATCTGCTTGGTTTGAAAGTGACTTAAAGGGAAGTTCAACCATAAAGGAAAATTGTTCTACTGTAATGTTGTTTACATTTCTTTCTTTTTCAGACCACGAAGGGAGAAATAAAATAAAAATGTCCTGTTTGTTCTCATCCGTATAATGGCAGTCAATAGTGATCAACATCAAGCTTTAAAAAAGGATGCAAAATTATCTCAGAATGCTCCCATGCAACATGTGTCGTGTTTCAAGTGTTCTGGGGGTATACAAAAGGGTTTGGTGAAAACAAACTAAAATATAATGTACTATTTAATGAAAATCATTGATCATCTTTGCATGACTGGGCTTTCATGAGACTCATGAGACTTAAAGCACGCAAGCTGTGAGAAATCAGGATTGATAAAAACAAGACATGAAATACAATCCCTAGAAATCTCAAATAAAGAAAAGAAAAGTATCAGTGTACTTTCTTCACTGATTTGAATATTTCTGAACCGGAACTCCAGTTGACAGTCAGAATGACAGTTGAAAGATGTAAAAGCAATCATTTCTTATTGCGACGAACGCAACAGATATATTCACCTCAGAGAAGAGAGAGACGGATTGTATTTCATGTCGCATTTTTTTGTTAGTCTTGATTTCTCGCAAAGTGTGTGTTAGGTTAGTCGGAGTGAACTGCGCCACTAATTGTTAATTGGTGTTAGAAATAGCTCATATGAAAAGCTAAAACCCTCCCAAATAATGTTTAATGCACTGAAATAAATAATGTTCACAGAAAAAAATATTTATCATTTAATTAAGACAGAAAGGTCCAATTTTGGCAAGACAAAAGTTTTGTCGCCTATACAGAAATGGAACAAATTTACTGCAAATACAAAAATATGTCAGTGATTTAAGTTGTGATGCTGTGAGATCCAAATGTAATATCTTGTATGACTTCCATGAGCTTGAAGGACTGCATCCATGCGGTTTGGCAAGGATTCATACAATTTATTGATGAAGTCATCAGGAATAGCTAAGAAAGCATTCTTGCATGCCTCCCAGAGTTCATCAATATTCTTTGGTTTCGTATTTCATCCTCTTTCATCCTACCCCACATATGCTCAATGATGTTCATGTCTGGTGGCTGGGCTGGCCAATCCTGGAGCATCTTGATCTTCTTCGCCTTGAGGAACTTTGATGTGGAGATGCAAGTAAGCGATGGAGCACCGTCCTGCTGCAGAATTTGGCCTCTTTTATGGTTGGGAATAAGAGGTAGCTAAGATTTCTTGGTATTTTAGACTATTGATGTTGCCTTCCACCCTGCAGATCTCTCGCACACCCCCATACTGGATGTAACCCCAGACCATGATTTTTCCGCCACCAAACTTCACTGTTTTCTGGGTGAATCTCGGATCCATTCTGGCTCCAGTAGGTCTCCTGCAATATTTGCGGTGACTGTGGTGTAATTCAACAGAACATTCATCTGAAAAATCCACCTTCTGCCACTTTTCCAGCGTCCATCCTTTTAGCAGGCTGTGGGCCTTGGCAAATGCCACACGGTTTTTCAATTGTCTTTTGTTTAGTGCTGGCTTCTGGGCACTGATTCGACCATGGAGGCCATTTCGAGACAGAATCCGACAAACTGTTCTGGTTGACACAGGGACTTCAGGTGACCAGGTCTCGTGGAGCTCTGCTGCAGTGGAAAATGGGCTGGCCTTGGATTTTCGAGCCAACAAACGGTCCTCTCCAGCAGTTGTCTTGCGGGGTCTGCCTGACCTGGGCTTGTCAAAAATGTCTCCAGTCTCTTCAAATCTTTTTTTTTTATCCTCTGTACTTGACTCTGAGACACATTGAAGGTGTCTGCCACATCAGCAGCGGATCTGGTCTTCAGCCTCTTGATAATCAAAACTTTAGGCTCAGGGTGAATCTTAGGCATGTTTGCAGAGGTCTAGTTGCAGTTTATGTGAAGGTCTAGCGTACTGGGGTTCATTTTATACACACTTGAGACCTAATTGATCCATTATTAGTCACAGGTGAAGCTCATATGACAAGGTGACAACACTTATGTCTTTGCAAAAATTGACTCAATGGGCTTTACCAAGCTGTGAATATTAGAATACTTTTTGAAAGTTTAGTTTTTCACTGAAACATTATCACAACAGCTGGTGGGATTAAAATGAGCCATTTCTTGTAAAAAAAATCTTGATTAGAAATATATTTCAGCTGCACTTTAGGTCAATTTGTACACAAGCGACAAGACTTTTGTCAGGGACTGTACATAAAATTGCAGTTTTACACCAAACCCCAGAACCCTTGGAATGCGACATGTTATATGTGATTCACTGCTATTAGTGAGAGTGGTCTGAAAAGGAAAGAAGGGCATACGGCATTGGAACAGTACCAGGATGAGTAAATGATGACTTCATTTTTATTTTAGGGTGAACTAACCCTTTAAAGGTGCTGTCACATAATCGATACGTCAATGTAATTTTGCTGCAAAAAGGTCCATTGTTTTTTGTCAATATCCTAGAGATGCATGAAGCATAGCTCACACAGATATCACTTTTAAACCAAGCAGCTTTTTTGTTAGTCAATGTGGTGAATTCAAGTGAGCTAAATCTGCAACTTTTCCACCTTCACACAAAATTATGTTAGTGTGAATTCGCATTAGGATGACTTAATTAAATAAAAATAAAAAATTGTAGAGCAACGGTAAATGTGGCTGCTCTTTAAAGGATTAGTTCACTCTAAAATGAAAATTAGCCAGTGATTTACTCAACCTCTAAGCCATCCTAGGTGAATATGATGAACAATGGCATATTATAATGGTAGTAAACGGACGAGTTTGAAGCTCCATCATAAACTTACTCCACACGGCTCCGGGTGTTAATAAAGGCCTTCTGAAGCAATGCGTTTGTGTAAGAAAAATATTTAAAGGGGTACTTCAGTGCTGGGAAGATGAATCTGTATAAACTGGCTCATTGATGTAGTAGAAATGTGAAATTATTTTTGAATTTGGTGCCTTCTAGACTGAAAAAAAATGTTTTTGTCTCATGGGGATGAAAGACAACAATTCCCAGAATACTTTGCTGCCCTACGAGGCCACTCCCATAGCCACCGCTACTGAATCACTGTGACTGGATCACTTTCCCACTGCGTTCATTTTCATAAAATCTGTTCAGTTAGAGAACAGACAGTACAATTAAAAGCTGTCTGTTCAATATAATGAGTGATTCTCCGCGCGAGTGTCAAAGCACAAACGCAGCAGGAGTCAAATTACATTCACCACCATGAATGAGCTGTATGAGCTCCTGTGATGAGAGCTGAGGTAATCGCGACAATATTCGCAGCATACATTCACAGCGCATGTTCAGTCTGGTGCTTTTTCAGTCCATGCCTTTGCAAGCTTAACTTTCATAGGAATTAATTTGAGAAGTTTAAACACTTACATTGCTCAGCATAGCTCTGTTTATATGAATGCCTGCAGCAGCGAGCTGAGCTGTGAGTGTGATCTCCATCCCCCATGCGCAGCTTGAAAACATGAGGAAATAGCTCCCTCTGCTGGCTGTAGTCTTTAATAATTTGAATATACTCCAGGGTTTCTACTGATACAAAGTCTACTAATGCTAATCGCTGAAGTAACCCTTTAACATGTTATAAAGTAAAATATCGTGTTTCCACCAAACTCAAATGTGTCAGGATATGTATTATTATAACTCTTATTGTGTTCATCAGAAAGAAGAAAGTCATATGCACCTAGGATGGGTTAATGGTGAGTAAATCTTGGGGAAATGTTCATTTTAATGAATGAACTAATCCATAAGGCTGTAATTATAGTATAGGTCAATGATTTGCAATGTTTCGCTCTTTTTTTACAATCATCAAGGGTTACCTTTTTCGCCACACTGTAAAAAAAAATTGTTTTGTTTTTTTGTTGGTTTAACTTTAAAAAGTAAGCAACCTGGTTGCCTTAATTTTGAGTTTATTTAGATACAATGATACAATGAGGGCAATTTGTTTAATAAATAGAAATGTCACTGCGTCATCAGAAAGAAAACACACAATTACCCAATATGCTTACAAAATATTTTAATAATATTTAATAAAGGTTGTCAAATTTCAAAAAAATTTCATTGTATTAACTCAAAATTTTAATTTCAATGAACTCAAAATTTTAAGGCAACCAGGTAACTTTTTTTCTAAATATTTCTTTACAGTGCATAAATCGATACGTAGAGCAATCTGCCCGAAGGTTGGTTAATTTAGTCTATAAAGTTTAAAATGTGGATATTTTTTCTTCCACAAATGTGCCACTTTGCCTCAGAAGGCCCTTATTAACCCCCCCGAGCAGTTATATGATGGATAGATTCACTTTTATGGAATTCATAAACGAGACAACAATCCGCTGCCTTTATAAAGCTTGGATTAGCCAGGACATTTTTAATATAACTCAAATTGTATTTGTCTGAAAGAATAAAGTCATATACACCTAGGATGACTTGAGGGTGAGTAAATCATTTGCTAATGTTCTTTTTTGAGTGAACTAACCCTTTAGGTGATAAAGAGCAAAGATCAACCCTTTTCCCAAAAGCACCTGGCTCAGTTAGGCCTTCAATCACTATTTTAAAACTGCTGCTGTCCGTAACTTTTTGTGATTTACAAAAGATTTACATAGATTATATAAAGAGAATATACAAAATGAATCAATTTTCCAAACCGTGTTTTTGTCTTACCCTGAATCATTATGCTACACTTAAAAGAAGTGTTTATATTGGGACTACTTCAGACCGCTGCGGAGGAGCACAGTCCCTCCGTGACTCACCATAGACATAAACAGAGAGAAGTATCTCCGGCTGCAATGTTCTTCTAGCCTGACAAGCCAGACCCACATCAAGACGTTTGGTCTGGAAACTCACCATAGACAGGGCTCAGTCCGAGGGGCGGGATAAACGGTTGTCTTTCAAACTCCCTCTGCACGCGATAGGATAGCGCTACAACCAACCGGAGCAGCGACGGTGAAGGGGGAGCTCGCTGACTGATTAAACATTCGCCGTATCCGGTCGGCTAAACTCCGAACACATCTTCCCTTTTTAAGAATGACTTCAGTACCGCTCTTTGTTCTTTTCTCAGAGGAAAGCTTAACTCCAAGTCTTCCGGAGGCGCGGGCAGAGCTGATTCGAAAGACCGCTGCCGTTCGCCAGTTTCTGTGTTTACTAGAAGACTGTGTTACTAGAAGCACGCAAACGCAACTCGGCCGTCGTCATTATGGCCCCGCCCGCCGACTCTATAGCCTACCTACACGATGTGATTGGGCCGTCCAGATTCTGAGGAATACAGCTCAGATAGGAATTAAGAGTTGCTAGACCACACTTGCGGGCAAATTAAATTTGCTGCCGCTAGGGTGCGTCTAGATTTCTAGGCTAATGTTCTTCCACAAGAGCATTCAGATCTGTTTATTAACCGTTAGAGTGCAAAAAGTTACAGACTGCAGCTTTAAGTTATCAAATTTATTAGTATTTTTACAGAGCATATTTTCCTAAGCTATTAGACCCATTGCTTGCCTGGTTAATGGACAAATTATTTCACAGACTTACATCATATCGAAGAGCCATATTTAAAAGTAATATGGGTCATACGTATAGACACCAGAACATCATAGATTTGAGGTGTGCTCTAATGATAATGGTCCATAAGCAACTACACTGGGGCGGCAGTGGCTCAGTGGTTCATATAAGAGGTCTACAAGCTGGAAGGTTAGTGGTTCGATCCCTGGGCCCACCTGACCAAGTGTTGAGGTGTCCATGAGCAAGACACCTAACCCAGCTGCTCCTGCTTGAATGGTGAATGTGTATAAATGGGTGAATGTGAGGCTATATGTAAAGTGCTTTGGGGGTCATGGGTCTGTTGAAAGCGCTATATAAATGCAGTCCATTTACCTTTAACTACATATATTGGGCCAGAAATTGCATTCCATTCTCTACATCTAATGAATGAATTTATGTTCAGTGGTATGAAAATAAAGCAGCAAATATTACTAGATGTGATTAATTTGAATAATTGATCATCATATAATCTGATACATTACACAAAAAACTAAATTTACTGTCATTTGACAAGCGTGAACCTTACACTATGAATACATTTAAATCTCTCTCTCTCTCTCTCTCTCTCTCTCTCTCTCTCTCTCTCTCTCTCTCTCTCTCTCTCTCTCTCTCTCTCTCTCTCACACACACACACACACACACACACTATTTGATGAGAGTTTTGGTTTGGCTAATCTGTATTCTGCTCTGTTTATGCGTGTAGAAAGACATTCAGCTCAATTTGCTGCAATGCCAGACACTTAGAGCTGCTGCAAGCTTTCACTAGATTGACCCATGCTAAATGATAGGCCTCCATTTACACACTCACTCTGACACTCTCTCACACTCTATTACACACTCTTACCCTCTGTCTATTGCTTTCCAACTCCATGATGGGCAATCACACAGGTGCTCTGCTCTTTGATAGACAGTTGTTATTTGAACACTCTGTATGGTTGAATTCCTGTTTACTCCTAACCACTGATAGTGAAGTCTCTCTTCCTCTGACTATTATATTCTAGCTCTGCTGTCCAATGATAATGGCTGTAGCTGTTCGGAAATCACATTTAAAAATATATATTTTTAAATATTAATTGTGAAAGAGGAGATCATGAAATCTTGTCGTGTGCACTGGTGAGAAAGAACAGAATGATCCAATTGCGAATGAATAAAAGTTCAATACACACTAGATCAGAATAGTAAGGTCTCAAGGCAGAAAGACAGCTCAGGGTGTTTCCGTGAAGCAGGGAGGCATGGGCAGACACGGTCGGCTGGAACCAGAACCGGAACCGGAGCCAGAGCCAGAGCCGCAGCGAAGCAATCCCACGATAAATACGAAACGACCAGGAAACCCACAGAACACACTGCAACGATCTGACAGAAGACTGAGTGAGACAGGAATATATGGGCCCGGTAATGAGGTGCAGCAGGTGAGAGTGATCGGTGATGAGTAATCTCAGTAATCTCGCCTCCAACAACACCACGCACCACAAACAGAACGAAACGATGAATTCATGAACCGTGACAGATCTAATCATAGATATCCATAATGAAGGCTAGATTTCTTACGGCGGAGTCACCATCGTCATCAGCGGCGGCCATCTTGTCACAGTCAAGCTTTCTGTCGGGCTGTGTGGAACCGGATGTAAGATGAGTGATCTGTACGAACATAAATACTATTATCTTGCTGAAATCTTGACGGATTTACAAATGGTTTTGTTTCTTGCTATAACTCTGTGCCACTACTTCATAGAATTATTCTGCTTGTTTCCTAAGAAACTACAGGGTCTCAGCTTTCTAAAGAGGTAAGGCATTTGATGGTAGGCAAAATTAGGTGGGAAAAGTGATCTCTGAAGTAGGCACAGTGGGGGGGGGGAATCCTAGTAAATTGCATTTTTGAAGTTAAAATAAACTTGCATGTTTTTTTGTTTATTTTTTTTAAATACAAATAATTGTATTATAATAGTGATTATAAATTCTTATTATAAAGTGTGTGTATATATAGATAGATAGATAGATAGATAGATAGATAGATAGATAGATAGATAGATAGATAGATAGATAGATAGATAGATAGATAGATAGATAGATAGATAGATAGATAGATAGATAGATAGATAGATAGATAGATAGATAGATAGATAGATAGATAGATAGATCGATCGATCGATCGATAGATAGATATAGCTAGCTCTGAAAAAAATCAGAGTTGTATATGTGTGTGTATATGTATATATATATATATATATATAGTGCGTGCGTGCGTGCGTGTACATACATATATACATGTATGATGATCTTGTTGTGATATAACAGCAGGTTTTAGATTACAATATTTTACTGTAAAATAAGAGTTAAATGCTGTAAAATCCAAGGATACTGTAGTTTTTACAGGTATTAATTGGGAAATTACAGGGAAACTTAATTACAACAAGTTACTGTAAAATAGTACTGTTAATTATTGTGAAATGCTGGTAATTGGGGGGGGGTGTATGTCTTTTGATCTAATGGACAAAAAAAGCTTGCATAATTTACATATGAACACACCGGGAGACGATGGAAAAACATATGGAGAGCGACAGCTTTTGCTTCTGCTCTAACAGCCGTAAGACGATGCAGAACGTTGTGTGTGTTAGAAATCAGAGAAGAGAACATTGTGCTTGGTATGTTTTAGTCTTTTAACCAAACTTCAGATGACAAAGTTTAAATCCTTGTCTTGCTAGCATGTTTCCCATAATGTATTAGGTCAGCAGTCGTAGAGTAGGCGGTCTTTTACTGCTATTCGGATGCATTCGACCACATGAGTGTTTAAACTACGAAAGCAATCCAGGTGAATGCATTTTCAACTAGTCAAATGTGTATAAGCTCAAAACATTTTAGACCCTTTTTACGCCTGTACTTAGCGTTACCCACTTGTGATCAGATTGACCAAAACACATCTTAATAAAAGGGCATTAAAGTCGCATTATTGCACACAAACTGAGGCAATAATCAAAAGCATTGTGTGATACTTTCAAAGGGTTCTTAGATTTAAAAGTCGTCATAGGTAAATGTCTACAAAAAATATAATGTTTGCATTCCTATTTGCTCCATTAGCAAAATAAAAAAATCCACAATAGAATTGATGATTTTCCAAAATGCCACTAATTATGGTGGACAGAAGAAAGCAAGATGTCAAATATGATGTCACTCCCTCAGCCATTGTATTAGAAACACCCACAATGCAGCTTTAAGCTGTTGTCTGACATTTAAAAGTAATAAAACACAAAGCAAGTGTTATAAATGTGCATGACTTTTGTACGTGATTTACGATGTCAATAACAGTGGAAACACGTTATCACAGTCTGTGAAAAGGGTCCATTGTGGAAAAAGAAGTGCACTTAATTGTACTGAATGTGCACCTGTAGTGTACTTTGAAGAACTGTACTTGGATATGTAATAATAATGAAATAAAAAGCCACATGAGTGTACTTAAAGAGAGTAAACTTTTATGATCTTAACATGTATAGTAAGTGCACTTTTAAAAGAGTACTTTGCAATAATGGACATTTAAAGTATATTTTATTTTTAATAATCTTTTTTGTATTTTTAAGAAGTGTACTTATTTTCATGCGCTGACATGTCAGCACATGTAAATTACTTGATTATTAATGTAACTGTAATCTACTATTCAAAATTACATTTAAAGGTAATATATTTTAAATGTAAAAAATTGCAACTTCTTCATTACAAATGTTTAAGTACAAATATATTTAAAAGCATGTTTTTTACACTTTTTTGATAAAAATAATAAGTATATTTTAATGATATAGCATGTCAGAACATTCAGCAGTACACTTTGACCATACTTCAACAATAGAATTATTTATGAAATTATGTATAAAGTTAGTCCTATTTAAGTGGGTCAAAAAAGCACTCTAAAATTCAGTTAAATATAAACTTAAACTATGATACATTTTCATTTATATTTGAATAACATGCAGTTCAGTGTTCAGAAATATTACATTTAGTTTGCACATAATCTTTTAAAGTATAGTATTTCCATAACCACTCTTTTTAAAAGTATGCTAAAGTGCAGTAAGGGACTTTTGATAGGGTTTTCTTATTCCATTCGATTTAAGACTGTGTGCACGTAAATGCACTCACAACTCACAAACACAGTCATGATATTTAGAAGGACAACTTGAAATAGAAGCTATTGTCTTTGCTTTTGTGGCTGGAGCAAATTAAAATCTGATAAGCACTTTCGCAGACGAGCAATGTGGTTTGTGTGTATAATAAGCCATAAAGTGCATATCATATGCACGCGAAAAACGCGGATAAACTCATTTTGGCGTATACATTCCAGGGCGGGATTTTTGTTGGGAAAGTCAGGGGAGAGACGCACACTTCGATTACTGGATAAACATATGCAGCATCTTTATTGTTAATAAAACGAAACAAAATAAATGAATAAATCAAGCCTTTATTACATAACACTAGGCTATATCACACAGCATTCAGAAAAAGAACTAACGTTTGTGACTTTGCGAACCTAAGGGCTTTCACACTTTTCCAAAAAAGGGCTTTTTCTCAGTTGACCTGCTGATGAATTCTCCAAGCAGGGTCGAAACTTAAACATTGTGTTCATCCATAATGTGCATGCTGACAGCTGAAATGGAAATGTAATCATTTGACAAGTGCAAATACAGATACGCACTGGATCATTTGCTATCTCCTTCTCACTAATAATATGCTATTGTTACGAATTCTTAAGGAGAATTACAGACAAGCAGTTATGGGCAGCTTTTCCCTCTAAAGGTACGTTGACATCGAACGCGAATAGAGCGTCTGGAGCAAATGATTTCCATGTTAAGTCAAAGGAAAGGCGCGTTGACGCGCGTCTGTAGGTCCTGCGGCGCGATACACACGTTTCGCGCAGCGCGAATAACGCGAATTTGAAGCGAATTGAGCGTCTTGCGCGTTAAGCGTGAGTGGTGCTTTTTGTGCATTCAAGTTTTTGAAGCGAATTCGCGCCTACGCCGAGTTGAAACATTTGAACTTTGGCGGCAATTTGCGCCATGTTAACCAATGAAGAGCATGCTTGCTGCTGTCACGTGGTAAAGTGATGTGATGAGAAACCCTGCATATAATTAAAAAATACTGTTATTTTGTCACTAAATGTAGTTTTAATGCTTTTCAGTTGATAATGTAGTTGTTTAAAGCTCAAATATGTGCTTTACTTATAAAGACAGAGCCTATTTAAAAAGAATACTCTTGCAATTTTGGAGTTGTGAGATCCAGGCGATCTCCGGAGCTCAGCGTTCGTTAACCCCGGCGAGAGCAGCCTTTCCTCGGCCAGTCCTTCTGGCGTTTTCCGCTAGCTCGGATGTCTCTGTAGAGGTTAAACATGACAAATTATTTGTCTTGTGTACATCTAATGGGCGATCTTTGGTCCAATTAATCTATTGTTGCCTACCAAATCGTTTTGACTGAGGGGGAAGTGAAGTTTCACAACTTTATATTTTATTTAAATATACATGCAATGAAGATAATCCAGGTAGTGTGTTGGCTGAACCACATGTGTGGCTGTTAATGCATAACATTTTTTTTTTGAAAATGAAAAGAGTGGTGTTTTAGGACATATTTCACCTGGAGCACCTTTAACAGGTGTCTATTTCGCTTCAAATGCTCGATTTCTACGCGCGTCGGACGTGCAAATGGACTCAAAATGTTAATGCGTCAAACTAGATTTTGACGCTCAATTCGCGCTTGGTGTGAACCCAGCATAAAAGCAGAAGCAGCAGCAGTGGTTTGAGTGGGAAAATGACATGCCATTATTAAGTCCGTCTCAAGCGCGGAACAGCGATGTCCATGGGGTCCGTGGACAAGCCTCCCCTTACCCCCCTCTGGCGCTGGGCCTGGTTTTGTAAGTTTCCGCTGCGTTCACGCTGCAAGCCAGTGCTGCCTTTCAGTTTTTTTGCCACTCAATAGGGCGTAACTGTAGTCACTCCAGCTGAGGGTGACATCACGTGCATTCCCTCTATTCACAGCCTTTGCGTGGGACTCAAAATTGAGCTCAGGTGCATCCTGTTTCCACTGATCATCCTTGAGTGGGGGCAAAGGTGTCACCATTACACCACCACCAGGAGCCTGCACAGTGGTAACAAGCCATGATGGATCCATGTTCTCATTCTGTTTTCGCCAATTTCTGACTCTACCATCTGAATGTCTCAACAGAAATTGAGACTAATCAGACCAGGCAACATTTAGAGTCTTCTACTCTCCAATTTTGGTGAGCTTGTGCAAATTGTAGCCTCTTTTTCCTATTTTTAGTGGAGATGAGTGGTACCCGGTGGGGTCTTCCGCTGTTGTAACCCATCCACCTCAAGGTTGTGCGTGTTGTGGCTTCACAAATGCTTTGCTGCATACCTCGGTTGTAACGAGTGGTTATTTCAGTCAAAGTTGCTCATCTATCAGCTTGAATCAGTCGGCCCATTCTCCTCTGACCTCTAGCATCAACAAGGCATTTTCGTCCACAGGACTGCCGCATACTGGATGATTTTCCCTTTTCACACCATTCTTTGTAAACCCTAGAAATGGTTGTACATGAAAATCCCAGTAAATGAGCAGATTGTGAAATACTTAGATAGAGTAATCAGTTTGGAGTTTAGGATATTGTCTTGACCAGGACCACACCTCTAAATGCATTGAAGCAACTGCCATTTGATTGGTTGATTAGATAATTGCATTAATGAGAAATTGAGTGGCGAAGTGTATGTGTGTAAAGCCAGCGGTAAGTCATGCGATTTGATAGCTCCTTAATTCTAGCTGTATTTGTCTGTAAATTAAATGTGTGATCTAATTTGAGCAACAACATTTATATATTCAATATCAAGAAAAGTCAGATTTTGATGAAGTGTGAAAAATGGGTTTTATCATAGCACCAGCAGGAATATGCTGGAATACATTCACTCACCCGGTGTTATGTGCTACAGTTAATAAATGAATGGAAGAAGAGTTCTTGAAGCACAAGCATTATTGATTTACAACACCCACACGGAGAAGAAATGAACGCAGAGAATGAGGTTTAAGGGGGTGAGTGTAAGAGATGCCAGCTAGTAGTCACTGTGCAAGTAAACCTCACTGCTCTGACCTAAGACCTAACAGTTCTAGTGACTGTGTAACGACGAGTCAACAGATTGGGGATCCAAATACAACTTTATTAAGACAGCAGTTCACAATCGAAGTCCGGAGTTCTGGCAAGGTCAAAATACATGCAGGCAGTCCAAACAAACACAACACAACAAGGCAGGGAACACAGGCAAGAGAATAGTCCAGAGACAGGCAGGTGATCCAAAACCAAGAGACAATAAACATGGGAGACCGCTCAGAATTGCAATGTCACAATTTACAAGACTTCGCAGTGAATAGCAGAGTGAACAAGGTTTATATAGACTGCAGTGACGAGGCTAATGGCACACAGGTGTAAACAATGATGGCTGATGAGTCAGGGCAAAGGATTATGGGGAATGAAGTCCGAAATGGGGATAAATATTGAGGTGAAGGAGCCCTCTGGTGACGATCAGATGTGATAGACTGACACTAGAAGTTGAAGCCTATAGCCTCTTTGTTAGAGCATCTGACCCATGCCCGTGGACCCGGGTTCGAGTCCCGCTTGGAGCGGGCAGTTCAAACAGGGAGGGTTATATATGCACCATATTACATTCATTAGAATTGTTCATGTTTTTTTAATATTAATGCGTTTAAATTAATCTGGCAAGTTTTTATAATAGCCATAGTGATAGTGATAGAACGTCCCAGAAGCCCAGCAAGGTGTCGGCACTAAGCCACTATGACTGGCTTACAGCTAGCATGTCTCTTGCTGCCTAGCTAGCGCAGATGATGAGCAGCATTCTAATGAGGTCCGTGTGCATCCTGATGGCAAGCTGGTAACGTTAGCTGACAAGCTGCGTTTTTTCTGTTTCTTTTGATGTTCTTGTTGGTTTGTGTTTTTTTATATTTTTATAATTATTATTTGTGCCAGTGAGTTGATTTTGATTCATTTCACCAGTTGCCTTAACAGGGATATGTGAGTGCAGTAGTATTAATTAATAGTTAAATTGCCTTCCCTTGTGTGTCCTTTTATGTTGCTTGCCTCCTTCCCAACGAGCACTTTTGAAAGTGGGGTTGGTAACAGTACTGTGCATGATTGTGTTTTGTATGTATTGGTGTATGTGGTGTTGTTATGCGGGAGGCGGCATGGGGTGTGTTTATCGTTAGTGAAGGCCCTGACTGAAACCCCACGGTTTGCTACTGGGAATACTGAATCTGTTTTTGTGCAAGTGAGAAGAGTAAAAGCATGCAGTCAATAAATCAAAACAAAGTTACTTGTGTTGCTTATTTTAAAAAGTAATTGTTGTAAATTTAAAATGCATTAAGTTACCAGTTACTTGAACAAGAGGAATCTGATTATGTAACTTGCATCAACTTATAATGTGTTACCCCCAACACGGTATACACACTGATCAGGCATAACATTATATATCACTGACAGGTGAAGTGATTAACACTGATTATCTCCTCATCAGGGTACCTGTTAGTGGGTTGGATGTATTTTAGACAGCGAGTGAACATTTTGTCCTCAAAGAAGCAGGAAAAATGGGCAAGAATAAGATTTTAAGTGAGTTTGACAAGGGCCAAATTGTGATGGCTAGCAACTGGGTCAGAGCATCTCCAAAACTGCAGCTCTTGTGGGGTGTTCCCGGTCTGCAATGGTCAGTGTCTATCAAAAGTGCTCCAAGGAAGGAACAGTGGTGAACCGGTGACAGGGTCATGGGTGGCCAAGTGAAGGCCGAGTGAAGGCCGAGTGAAGGCTGGCCCGAGTGGTCTGATCAAACAAAGGATCTACTGTAGCTCAAATTGCTCAAGTTGCTGGTTTTGATAGAAAGGTTTCAGAATACACAGTGCATCACAGTTTGTAGCGTAGGCTGACCCTGTCCCCTGAAAGCACCAACCATGGGCATGACCTGGTCTGATAAATCACGTTTTTTTTTTTTACATCACATGGATGAGTGGGCGTCGCTTACCTATAGGAACACATGGCACCAGGATGCACTATTAGAAGAAGGCAAGCTGGCGGAGGCAGTGTGATGCTTTGGGCAATGTTCTACTGGGAAATCTTGGGTCCTGCCACCCATGTGGATGCTACTTTGAGACGTACCACCTACCTAAGCATTGTTTTAGACCATGTACACCCTTTCATGGAAACAATATTCCCTGGTGGCTGTGAATCTTTCAGCAGGATAATGCTCCTGCCACAAAGCAAAAATGGTTCAGGAACGGTTTGAGGAGCACATCAACAAGTTTGAGGTGTTGACTTGGCCTCCAAATTCTCAGGATCTCAATCCAATCGAGCATCTGTGGGATCTGCTGAACAAACACGTCCGATCCATGGATGCCTCACCTCGCAACTTAAAGGACTCAAAGGCTCTGCTGCTAACATCTTAGTACCAGATATCACAGTACACCTTCAGGGGTCTAGTGGAGTCCATGCCTCGAAGGGTCAGGGCTGTTTTGGCAGCAACAGGGGGACGTATGATCGTTGTATATAGCCTACTGTGTGTGCGTGTGCGTGTGCGTGTGCGTGTGCGTGTGCGTGAGTGCAAAAAAGATTGGGTGGAATTCGACTTATTATTGTATTTTAAACAAAAACTGAACCACTGAGAGGAGACGGTATTCCATTCAGAGGTTTGAGGGTTTTAATAAATCTCTAAGTATGAGAAATAGTGACGCTTGCCTTTTAATTTTGTCATATTAAGACCAACCCCCATTTGCTAAATTTATGCTGTCTAGCAAAAAGAAGTTCAAGGTGACCATGTTAACGCTTCTCTAATAGAAAGCTGTGAGGCAGGGCAATGCTAAATGCTAGAAGACATTTCACCCCCTTCAATAAGTCTTTCTTCGCGCCCTTCTTTTACTTCCCCCCATTCCTCCCCTGTTCATTGTCCTCTCTTTAACCTTGTCAGAAATGTGCCCTCCTCCATCTATTTCCCTTTCACTGGTGTGGGGGGGCTGCTGCTGTATTATCAGCTCATTTAAAATTACCTTCATTTTTAATAAACTGCACACTGGCCTGTGGATCAGATAAAGAGGGGGTGCTCTTAATGATGGAGAGAAAGGAAAAAAAACAGGAGCTGTGAATGAGAGATAACTCGTTATTTCTTGAATCTGACATGGAGTATTTCATCATCTCCTGTTTCTTTTTTCTCTCCTCTCACAGAACTGTCACCCTTTCCCCTCTACCTCTCTCACACAGTGTGGTCTTTCATTCAGAGGGTCCACTGGGATCAGCGGTCTTTTCTTCAGACGATTCTCCTTAGAGAGGATGAGTCGTCTCAGAAATCTCCACTTCATTCTGCAACATGATGTGCTGGCATTTACAACAAAACCATAGTTTTGATGAATGATTTCTGACTGAATCATTCTCAGAAAAGAGTCATGCCATGCAAGTCTTCTTACACTGTAAAAAAATATTGTTGGTTTAACTTAAAAAAGTAAGTAACCTGGTTGCCTTAATTTTGAGTTCATTGAAATTACAAATTTGAGTTGATACAATGAAGGAAATTGGTTGAATAAACAGAAAATCTAAATATTATTGGATCTGAACCACAATTTTTTTTTTTATAAATCATGAAAATAGCTCAATTTGGCATGTTTTACTGCGTCATCAAAAATAAAACACACAAAATTACCCAATATGTAAAATCTTTTAATAATATTTGAATAAAGGTTGTAAATTCTCAAAAATGTTAACTGAATTAACTACATTTTTTAATTTCAATGAACTCAAAATTTTAAGGCAACCAGGTAACTTATTTTTTTAATAATTTTTTACAGTGTAGCCTAGTAATAACCTGTAGTTTGTTGTATTGTTTGACAGAATTGATTCTGTTTAATATACTTAAGTGCGAGCAAAATTTAATGTTTTCTGACATTTCAATTAATGTCATTTGCAATTAAATGAAAATGTATTATAATTTACATTTACAGTGGTGGTCAAAAATTGGGCCTGGATTTATTTTCCATGTGAACAGTTGAAACATTCTTCTAACTATTACTGGAACTGGCTGCAACAGAAGGAATCTGCTGGAACATGATGGACTGGCCTCCTCAAAGTCCAGATTTCAACCCCATCGAGCACATTTGGGGCAAGTTGGGAAATAAACTGGACAGATCTATTTTACATTCAAAGGAAAGCCTTTGGCTTCAGTTGCAGAAGGCATGGGATAACATTAGTGTTGAAGTTCTCAGGGAATATATTGACACTATGCCAGAGAGATGTGCTGCTGTAATTGCTCCAAAAGGTGGACATATCAAATATTAAAGTTAAAACTGGATAGAAACAGTACGACTCACTTCATCTGGTATTTGGCGGTCAGAGCAACCATCTGCATGTTTCGTGAACATTATGAAATTAAATCATGTTTTGGAGGCAAGAAAAGGTTAATATTTTCAGATCTATCAGGTGTTCTAATACTTCTGGAAATTTGGTCACCACTGTATTTTAATTTTTAAATTAGCTGGACTTAAGAGTTCTTTTTTGACCCACTTAATTAGGACTTAATTAATATGTAATTTCATAACTCTGTTAAAGTGTACTGCTGAATGCGTTGAATTATGGTAAGCTAAATATATTTAATATAATTTCTATTAACTTGTATGTCACACATATTTGTAATTACACATTTGTAATGATGAAGTTGTAATATAGTACATATAATATTATTTCATTGTCAAATAACACTATTAGCCTGACAAGCCAGACCCACATCAGATGTTTGGTCTGGAAACTCACCATAGACAGGGCTCAATCTGAGGGGCGGGATAAACGGCTGTCTTTCAAACTCCCTCTGCACGCGATTGGATACCGCTACACCAACCAGAGCAACGAAGGTTAAACAGAGCTTGTTGATAGATTAAACATTCACCGTATCCGGTCGGCAAAACTCAGAACACATCTTCCCTTCTTAAGAATGACTTCAGTGCCGTTCTTTGTTCTTTTCTCAGAGAAAAGCTTAACTCCAAGTCTTCCAGAGTCGCGGCCAAAGCTGATTCGAAAGACCGCCGTTCGCCAGTTTCTGTGTTTACTAGAAGCACGCGCAACTCGGCCGTCATTATAGTAAGCCCCGCCCACTGACTCTATACACGATGTGATTAGCCAGTCCAGAGTTTGGTGTTTACAGCTCATTAGTGTATTGAGAGTTGCTAGATGACACTCGCGGCAAATTAGATTTGCTGCCGCTAGGGTGCGTCTAGATTTCTACTAACTATAGATTCTAGAAAACATTTGATTGGACATAACATCTGATGAGAAGCTGAAGTGCCTGTCATCAAAATCATTGATCCATATTGGTGGAAGTAAGAGACTCGATACTTATATCTTTTTGTCACTGTTTTGGAGCACACTAGCTTATAGATAAAAGTAAGACTAATTCATAAAATCCAAAAAAAACTTCCATTTTGATTACATGGGGACTTTAATGATAGTGTACTCTCTTTAAGTGGACTTTTAGTTCAATATTTTTATATTAGATTTTCTGTCATTTCTTATTACATACACTGGTCAATTCATTCATCTAGTTAAAGATTTAATGAAAAGTCCGACTGATGTTCTGCTCAGTTTCAGCTCTCTTTTGAGCATTCTGCCTGACCTTGTGGAAATTTCTGGTTAAATAAATTGACTCACATGAGAGGTCTAAAAAATATATAACGATTCTTTGCAGGAATTTTGCCTTATAATTTCTTGTGAAAAAAGGCCTGCAATTTGTATAGAACAAAAATGTCTGTTAAATATGGGGGTATTATTGTTGACATCCATAAAATATATGCAGGAGTTTCACAAAAATGAATTAGATGCACAAATAAATACAATGACATTTGTGAATAACAAAAAAATCTACACATATATTTTATGTCACAAACATACAACTCTGCCTTGCATAAGTTGCATTCATTTGTGAATCGCTTCCTCTGCATTTGTGGATCTCTTCTTGCACATTTGTAAATCGCGTGGATTTTGAAACATTTCTAGTCTTGACTCAAACAAATCCACAAATAGGTAGACTCCATCCACCGTCTACTTAAGCCAATCAGATAACGGCCATATCGTGCTGACCAATCAGAGCACGTTCTCGCTCCAACCAATCACGTTTTGGCCAGTGCCGCTGAAAAACAGAGTTATGACCACTGATCTACATAAATCTATGTATCTATTAAACTATATAGATCAGTGATTAGGACACTTCCATAGGAAGTGAGGAATGCAGAGCGTGTGTCACGAGCGACCAATAATTCCAGCATAACTGCAGTTAGATGACGTGAGATCACTGCTAAAACTATTATATCCAGACGCTATCTGTCATTTCAACAGTTTTTAGATTCTCTGAGATCTTTCTGTCAAATGTGATTATATTCATTCAAGGAATAATGTATAGCGCCTGAATGTAAAGAGTTGCCCTGTTTTTTTAACCACCATTTAAAATTTCTTTCTTGGGTAAATTATGTATATTCTAGCATCATTCCTTTATTTTCACCTGTTGGGTATGCTTCGAGTATTAAAATAACATTAGGACATTGACAACATTAAAGGTCCCGTTCTTCACGTGTTTTCGAAGCTTTGATTATGTTTGCAGTGTGCACTATAACATGAGTTCATGTTTCGTGTGCAAAAAAACACAGTATTTTTCACACAATTGACTTATCTGTACAGCGCTGTTTTCTCTGCCCTAAAAACAGCCTGATGATTTCATTGTTCTATGAAGTCCCTCCTTCAGAAATACGTAACGAGTTCTGATTGGGCCAGTGCTTCCAGTGTTGTGATTGGACAGCAGCTTAGCGCACTTTGCCCGGAAAGGTCCCGCCCAAGAGGCAACCTCCCGCGATTTCTCTTGAAGCCAATACGGAAGTAATGTAAACTGTAATTCCTTAACTTGCCACTAGGGACAGGCTCCAGAAGGGAGCAGAATCTCATTGATATCCATGTTAAAATTCTGAACTTTACAGCAGAAAAAAAACCGCTTGTATGAGCCTGGTACAAATTGTGGTTTTGGCCTATAAGGCTAATTTTGATCTTCATGACAACTGTGAGGGGGGTGAATTTTTTTATAACTCATTCGTTAACGTTATATAAAGCCTTAAAGTTCTGCATAATTAAGGGCGTGGTTACAAGTGGATAGCCATTTATCTGCCGTCTATAGTCATTGCGTCACCTCAGCTCCGCGCACATCCCTCCTTTTTGCCCATTTTCTGTTATCCGGGAGTGACACGCGATGACTCGCTCACAAGATGGCAACGCCCAGCTCGCCCCTACTTTACGCTTCTTTTACGCTTATCGAAATCCTATGGGGGACGTCACGGACACTACGTCCATATTTTTTTACAGTCTATGGTCCCGCCAAGCGCTGAATGCGCGCTCTTCTCCACGTGGGAGAGCAACGAGACCACGCCCCCTATTTTGCGTGTTCTTGTGGGCGGAGGGTTAGTCAACAAACGGTTCTAGTGACGTCATTACATCCCTGCATTTCCTGCTGTATTCCAAACCGGCCGTTCACTGTAGTCTTTAAAAGGGAACTTCTGTTAAATAAAATATCTCGCTTGGCATTGAACTTTGAGCTTTATAATTTTACAGGTATTATTTATGCTCTAACAGCAACATTACACACTAACTAAAGTTTGAAAGATGGAATCGCGAAGAACGGGACCTTTAAAAATAAAAATAAAACACTATGCTAGTAGATGGCAGAAGAGGAACACTTATTGGCTCATTAGCCTTTTTTTCTATTTTGAAAGAATTTTTATAGTTAATCAAATTTATACCACTAAAATAAAACTGTTGTTACTTTTTTTGTCCTGGAATGTTAAATAGGCTAATTGTAGGGAACATTACAAAGTCTAATGAAAAACAAAAATATCTGACTACTTAACGGTAACAGTTTATGATGAGAGGATTTGAAGATGACTGAAGACGATTCGTGGAAAAACTTGCACTAAAATTAATTCAGCGTTTTGAGACTGTATGAACCTTGAGACTAATACTGAGAGGATTCTCATTCACAGTAAATTAAACAGATTATTGGTTAATATTTCCAATAAAAATGCACGATTGGCTATAACACTCAACGCTGTAAAATCATATGTTGTACTCGCGTGACCCAAATGAAGATTAACGTTGTCTCTTCTTTATCTCTCCACAGAATAAAATGCTACTGTAAAGCCTTGGCGAAGTCAATGCACATATTGTGTTCATATTTGCCAGAAATTGCTGCAAATATATAGCCTGACGTGGTCATACTCAATTCTAGTCAGAATATGAGTCTGATGCTGCTCCATTGGGCTGTGATAATGGGGTGTGTTTCAACCGAACCAGGAAAGACATCAATTGGATAGACCTACAACCAATCAGAGCAACGAAGCGAAGCATTGTCAAATGACAACAGAGCTCAACTGCACTGGGTTGCTATTGTTTAGGGCTAGTAGTTAGCAGGTTTTGTTGTAAAAACTTGGCAACCCTGTCTGCACACACGCTGAATAAACAATCTTTGCCGGTGTTGTAAAAAAATAAAACAATTTAATGATACACAGAGTATTTACCCAACACGATCATCATTTTTGAGAGAAATTATGAAGGTGAAGGCATATACAAACAAGCTCTCCGCTCAGGATTCGAACAAATATAATCCAAGCCCCTTTGATGACGTAACTGTTGATCATCTGTCCGTCATCGTCTAAAGCCCGCCCTGATGATTTCATTGGTCCGAACAGTTTCTGTTCGGGGATAATTACTCCTCTATGGATAAAGTCCAGACCAACCCGCCCGACCTAAACATTTTGTGGGCGGGGCTAAGTTCGGCTGGCATCCAGGCTAGCAAATATAGTGAAAATGCTGTCTATCCTGCTTAATCCTATTTAAACAGATTGACAGCGCGGAGTTCTTTGGAACTATTGAGAGCTCTATGGCTCTGGTCTGTTATCTAATTATAGATCAGTGGTCATAACTTATTAACTTTTGAGGCACTGGCCAAAACGTGATTGGTTGGAGCGAGAACGTGCTACGATTGGTCAGCACGAAATGGCTGTTATCTGATTGGCTTAAGTAGACGGTGGAAGGAGTCTACCTATTTGTGGATTTGTTTGAGTCAAGACGCTAGAAATCCATGCGATTTACAAATGTGCAAGAAAAGATCCACAAATGCAGAGGAAGCGATTCACAAATGAATGCAACTTATGCAAGTTAGAGTTGTGTGTTTGGGACATCAAAATATATGTGTGGATTTTTTTGTTATTCAAAAATGTTTTTGTTATTCAAAAAAAAGTTGTAGAGTTAAAATGGTAAAAATATGCCATTTACCATGCCTGACATCACAGCAACCTCCATTTGGGTCAGTGTGCCAGACTCACTGTGCTCTTTTTCCGTGTCTCTATCTGTCCTTTAGTGAGCGATAGAGGGAGAGAGATGAAAGAGGATTTGTTAGTTTACGTACAGTATATACATTTACACTTTAGAAAAAGGGTCTGTTCACATAGTTTCATAACCATATTTATGTAGCTACAGGTGTGACTCTTATATTGTCCCATATGTGCACATTGAAATAAAATGTCAAGTTTTGTATTGCTTTTTTTATTATTTAGCTCCAGGACACTCAATATAATTGCAATTAAATGGAAATGTATTGAAGTTTAAATATAAAGTATATATATATTTATCCCCCCACAGAGGACCAGGGTCAAAATAAAGTTCCGGGTATGAAGTTCCCTCTCAAAAAAGTAAGTTTTCAAGGCCCAGGAACTTTCAGGGGTATGACTTGAGCGCTGAACATGCTGACTGGTTGAGTTCACACAGCAATTTGATTGGTTGACTCCACGCAACATTTTATTTCAACCACTACTTTTCGGTGTGTGCAGTAAAGCTTGGAACATACTCTGCAAGAACAAAAAAATTTGTTTGTTTTCTCGAGCTGGCAAGAACAAGAACGAAGTTCGTTCTGGCCAGTACATTCATACTTCACGAGACAAGCAGGTGCCGATCATCTGCGTTTCTCCGCATTAACCATGACCACTTTAAATATATGACCAATCACACAATAGTTCTCGGACACCCACAAGAAAAAAGTTCTGCTCAGGCGATGTGTCGAGAACAAGTTGTGAGAACTCCCGAACCAGGGCTGCAAGAAAAAAATGACGTCATTTTGTTCTCGCAGCCCTGGGAGCGGGAACTTTTTTCTCTGTTCTTGCGGAGTATGTTGCAGCCTTAAGTGTCACGGTTTATGAATTCACTGGTTCATTCTGTCTCTTATGTGTGTGTGTGTGTGTGTGTGGTGTGTGAGTAGGATACATGCATCAGATCATCACCACCACCTGCTGCACTTGATTACCCGGTCTACTTTACAGCTTGCTAACCACCTTGTGTTTGTCAGATCGTTTGGTGCTGTCCTGTGATCCAGTCCTGTCGTCCTTCTGTTTTCTCTGGTGTTCGCTGTTCCGAGTTTTTCTTGTCAGTGTCTGTGGATGTACTCACCGTGGTGAATTATCTCCCGGAACTGGTTGCCCATTGAGTCCCTGCGCTACCTGGATCAATGCCTGCCAATGTATCTAACCCTCTTTCTATATACTAACTGTGTTCTGAGAAATAAATACTCATTTGTTCACTCGCTATTGAATCCGTCTCTGTTATATGACAGTAAGCTATTGTTTGCTATTTAAATCAGCAATGGAGTTTTAAAAATATGGCAGACAAACAGGTTAAGGCTAGACTGGGTAAACCCAGCCTGATCTGCTGGCGATTTGACTTCGCCCGGCAATTTAGTCTGGAAACCTGTACATAATTTATCCTGCTTCTGTTACACTTTTGGGGGAACCAATCACAGACTGGCTTCTCCACCTGTCGTGCTATTCGTGGGTTTAACACGATGACGGATGGGTCATTGCCCGTTGATCACGCCTCTTGTGGTCTGATTGGTTGTAGGACTTTCTAATTGCGTACAGTCATTTGAATTATGCTCGTCAATCATGCATTTTGTGCAGTAGAAAATACAAAGCAGACTCCCAAGACCAATGTTTAATCTTAAATTGAGCTTGATCTGGTGATAGCCAGACAAGGTACAGGCTATGCGGAGAACAAAATCCAGTGGGCAGGGCACTGGAAAGTCGCGCACAGTCACGTCACCGAACTAATTTGACTAATCTTCACGGTACATTAGACTGCAATCGAAATGCAGGAACAGGTCTGGGGGCAAAAAGTCCCTGGGACAAATTGTTCTGGGTAATTTCGATGAAAACACGGCGTAGACATACACGCGGAAGCACGCGGCGTAGACATACACGCGGAAGTAAACGGCGTAGACATACACGCGGAAGCACACGGCGTAGACATACACGCGGAAGCACACGCCGTAGACAAACACGCGGAAGCACACGGCGTAGACATACACGCGGAAGCACACGGCGTAGACATACACGCGGAAGCACACGACGTAGACATACACACGGAAGCACACGGCGTAGACATACACGCGGAAGCACACGGCATAGACATACACGCGGAAGCACACGCCGTAGACATACACACGGAAGCACACGGCGTAGACATACACGCGGAAGCACACGGCGTAGACATACACACGGAAGCACACGGCGTAGACATACACGCGGAAGCACACAGCGTAGACATACAAGCGGATAGCTCAAAATGCGTACAGATAACACGCCACTTGGCTTTAGAAAGTGGCGTGTATGTTTACGTAAAGTCATGATGTCATGTGTTGCCTAATGTTAGCGGTTGTGTGCTCGGCTGTGTGTGTGTTGTCACATCAAATGGTTCTGCAGATTTTAGTATTATTGCAGCATTTCACCTCAGCATTATAAAAGGTGACAACGCACCGGAAGCCGCCATTTAAACACTGAATGGATGCATGATGTGCGCCTCTTGGTTATAGCAAATGGGTGACATCTAGTGGAGAAGACTAGTAATTAGATTTATGTTAATTTTATATTCAATGTTAGCGGAAATAAAAATGGAAAACAATTGATTCGTGGCCTTTGAGAATCGATTCTGAATCGACCAGATTTTAATTGAAAAAAAATAATAATAATTGCCCAGCCCTAATGCTTGCACAGTCCTTGGTCCACATTTCATTCTGTAACATTAGGCACGTTTTGATTTACAAGCTGTTTAATGTTGATGATTGCGTTATTTTACATATGCATATGATAACATATGCTATCGCTTGTTTCTGCATCTTGTGCCGCACTGGTCTCTCTCTCTCTCTGGTCCCTCTGCCTCGTCCTGCTTGCCACAACGCTTTCTCATAAAAGACGAGATAACTCGTCAATGGAGGGGAAAGAGTTAAATCCAATTAGCTGAACTTTAGAGTGTTTTGACCACCTTACAGCTAGTAGGATCTTCATTATTTCATTCTAGTGTCTTTGAAATATGGTTCATACTGTAGAATGTACTGACAAACAAATTGAACCATATTGTAAATTTCCTATTCTTTAATTTTGTGTTTTACATAAAAAAAATAGCAGTATAAAGGCTTCAGACAACAAGGTACCTATGTAAAATGTTAACAGGTTTATTAAATAAGAATTTTTCATTTTGAGGGAACTATCCCTTCAAACAATATTTGCATTTGGCACAGAATTTGAATGGCTAATCATGCAGTGAAACAGCGAGAAAATGGTGGGGAATAAGAGAATGGAAAACAACAGGAGAAGCTGATGAAGAATGGAAGGAGTGATAATTAGAATGTGGGATGGTAGAGATGGCTTGACAGGGTCAGATCTCCGAAATGAACCAGAAATGAAGGGATGAGTGGAATGGGGGGGGCGGAGCGAGCGGCAGAGATGTGAGAGCACAGGAGGGGTACGAGGGAACGAGCCAGTGAGGAGAGAGGTTAATGGAATTGAAGAATAGTGTGCGGGGTGGGGGTTTAAAGTGGCACACTAACTGAAAATGGCTTTTTTCCCAGCCATCATTGAATCAATGCATCCAATGCCTAAACTGAAAGCCTATCACAGCACAGTGTGTGTGTGGATGTGTGCAGGTCGAGGTGGGGTAGGGAAGTTGAGAGGCTCGGGACATCACTAAAAGTAGGCTAAGTTCACTGGTTTTCTTTTCTCTCGCTCTCTCAGGACACATGATATCTGAAACATTGCCATAGCATCTGTCCTCCCAGCACGCCGGCCTGCCGCACATCTGAACACTCACTCAACTTCACCTTAAAGTCAACATGAGTTCAAGATTGACCTTTCAGTATTTACTTTCTTAAAGGGATAGTGCGCCCAAAAATGAGAATTGTCATAAATTACTCCCCCTCATGTAATGTAAAATATAAATTACTTTCTTCAAAATATATTCTAAAATATAACTTTTTTTCTTTAATCTTTCTCTTCTAATAGATTTCTTATTTCCGAACAAGTCAATGGTAACGGTTGGGTTACTAACCTTCATCATAATATTTTATTTTGTGTTTCACAGAAGTAAGTCACACAGAATTGGAATGGCATTTAGATTTTTTTTTTTTCATGTTACAGTGTAGTTATACATTTATACATACAAGTACTGAGTAATTATAATTAAACAAAGGTACTGTACATGCTATGAGGTTAGGATTAGGTTTAGGGTTAGTGTCATAATTAATAGTTATAACTAGTAACTACCTGTAAAATGTAACAAAGTGTTACCTTATTTTTTGGGGATGTATCTGGTTGCAATTTATTTTACAGTTTTGGTCTCATTTTCTCATGAAAATACTGCCTAATGTAAGGTAACAACATGGGTTAAGCGTAGGTTTAGGGTTAGTAACTAGTTATTACACTTTGGTCTCATTACTACAGTAAGTACATAGCATGTACATGCAAAACTGTAAAACAAAGTGCTCACACTTATCTTTCATAAGGTTTGAAGAAGTGTTTTAGCCAAGTGTATGTCTTGGTTAATGTGAAGTCACCTATAAGAGAAATCTAAAATGGTACGTGGGGGAAAAAAAGTTGATCTACTGTATTAAAAAATAGCCAAATAAGCTTTGTGTTAGGCTACTCTACAGAATCCTTGTCAGCAGTAGTTTAAGTAAAAGTCGGAAAAAAAGGCACACAAAAAATTTGAACAGGTTATTGTAAAATATTAACCTGATAACCGTCACGAGGACGAGGACGCACTGAAGGTCTCTTTGTTTAAATTAGCTCAAAATTACTATCAGATGTAAGTAATTACCTTGACAAACTATACATCATTAAAAAGATCTAAGACTAAAGTTTAATTTTTTTACCTCTGTTTTATTCTCAAAGTCTTATAGTGACCGTAATGTGTTAATATGTTCCAGGAGTTATGAATATGATCTTAGGCGTCGCTACCTTTTGATTGTAATATGCGCGTCATTTGCTCCCATTCATAAAAAAATCCTCCTTGGTCGTCATGAAGACACTCGACAAAACAACTTCCCTCAGGGCTTTTACTTCAAAAGTGTGCAGATGTGGAGAAATATTGATAGATTCTCACACGTTTGAGTCAAATTTCTATACAGAGAAGTATTATTTATTCAATCTTTATCCAAAATCCGCGGATGTATGATTATGAGAGCAGTAGGCTGTGATATGCTGTGTTTTCAATTCATTCTGGCAGCCGGAGGGCGCTGGAAAGCTGTACTACTGAAAATTCACCCCATGGGGAACACATGAAGAACAGACACACCATGTGACATTCAGGAAGTATCTGACATATGGACATATCCACACAGCTCCCTGGGATCGTCAGATCGCTATTTTATGCAGATAAACACGTTTTAAGACAATAAACACACAATCGCGGCAATATATGGTTGGTCTGTGTTCTTTATGCCATGTTGGGTGGTTTCATAATAGATGATATTTATAATGCAATGCTATTCCACATAGCTTTTAGCATTGTATATTTTCTGTCAGATTTTTTGACCCGAAGCTATATGAGATCACGTATTGTTATATAAAACACTCTACATATAAAATATAAAGTGATATGAAGCAAGTTTTGAATAAAACATGATTTTAATCGTATAAATTGTTGTTTTGCTGGTGTGCTAAGCTAACATGCTAGCTTGCCCTAGATGCACCTGCCACTGAGTAAATACTTTATTTTTATGAACATTTTCTAAATGTAAAACTACTGAAATGCTTATTTGGACGAAATGCATTCAATAGAGTCTCAGTGAGGGTAAAGTGAGAGGTTTGATTTAGAAATGAGGTTTGAATAGAACAGTTTGAATAGAGAATCGTTAGTAATTATAATGCAGTCAAAAGAATAATAATTGGAGCCATAACCAGTCCGCAGAAGTGTGAATGCCGGGGAGACAAACTGAATGGGGCAGTTTGCACCTCTAAACAATAGAGGCAATACAGCGACTGAAAGCTGAGAAGATGTGGCAATAAACATCAGTTGATATTTCAGCGATATCTCAAAATAAAATCACATGAAACGATCTTGTAAAACGTTTAATAAAATGCAGAGTTTTAGACTGATCATCTTCAGATCTGAAATATAACATGGTCAGACTTGTGGCTTTAGCTGTAGTGCATTTCTAGATTTCTCCAAGGCCCACTTCAATTTTATTTTCATAAAGATATATCATACAAATAAATTTCTTATAACTTTACAAAACTTTGAAGCTTATTATAGCTTTTTTTTATTATAAAAAATATTATCATTTTGACTTTACAGTAAACTGCCAGGTGTCTGCTTTCAAATGAGACCATAATTATGCTTTTAGTGCAAAGGATTCACAAACTGTATTTGTTTTAGTCTGAGTATACATTTCTTAGGATTTTTTCAAAATTTAGAAATCAGCTTAACAGGTTAACAAACAAAAGGTGTACTTTTCATATCAGGCTTATACGGCCTGATCATGTTGGTTTAACATAAAAAGTAAGTTACCTGCACTGTAAAAAAATATTTTGACAAAAAGTTACCTGGTTACCTTTGAGTTAATACAATCACATTTTTTTGAGATTCGACAACCTTTATTAAAATATTATTAAAAGATTTTGTAAGCATATTGGGTAAATGTGTGTTTTATTTCTGATGATGCAGTGAAACATGCAAAATACTGCTATTTTCATGATTTATCACATTTTTATGTGGTTCAGATACAATAATATTTTGAGTTTCTATTTCTAAAACAAATTTCCTTCATTGTATCAACTCAAATTTTTAATTTCAATAAACTCAAAATTTTAAGGCAACCAGGTTACTTACTTTTTTAAGTTAAACCAACAAAAACCAACAAAAAATGTACAGTGTGGTTGCCTTAAAATGTTTAGTTAATTGAATTAAAATTGTTTAGTTAATACAACAAAGGATATTTGTTTAATACATAGAAACTCAAAATATGTTATCTGAACCAAATTAATTATCTAAGTTGATTTGACAAATTATTTTAAAAAAAAAGTTGCGATAACAAATCATAAAAATACATTTTTTACAGTCTATACATATCAGCTGCCACTCTATATTTTCCAAAAATATGTCTAAGTTGTGGCTGTAGTAACGCACATGATATAGGACAAAACCAAAATACTCAGGAGATTGCATAAATCATAACCACAACCAGGGCTTGTAGAACTACTTATGTACATGTCTACATTTACAACCACTTACCTACATGTTACATTACTAAGATGATATGAAATGCTTTATGATCAAAGCTCTGTAGTTTTTATTGTGGGGCAAAATAATGCAGTTAATGATGACTAAGAGATGAACAAATAAATGTTTTTTAAAAGCCTGATACTTATTAGCCATACTTATTTGCTTATTAGCAAAACTTTTTTTTTTAATTATGTATGAATAGTCAAGTAATCAATCAAGTTGATTCAGACCCGTAAGTGTTCATCCTAAAATAATAAAAAATAAAAGGTATTATTCAATTTACTAAAAATCAGTTTGAGGAAAAAAAGAGAGAGAGTGAAGAAAAGAGGTGTACCATGGATGTTTTTAGAATTACTGTATATTAAGGCAAGAAACTTAAAGAAACAAGAAACAAAAAAACACAGTTTTATCATGCATCTGTCAGTTTTGAGATTTTGGCATTTTTCGCTTTTCATTAAGTGTTTTTCAGATAGTCAATTGTTTAATTATGTTCATGATCACCTGAAGACATGCAGCGTCCTTTTTATATAATTACTGAGAAGTGAAATCGTTACACCGACAAAGGCAAATAGCCAAAAACATTGTACTCTTTATCTCCCAATCGAAACTAATCAAATTACTTTTAGTGTGCAAACCTTTTTTGCATTTTAATACTCAGATAGTGGAAAGAAAACATCCAAAAATATACTGTTAAGTTTATCTTTGATAGCACTTATCTTGTGTATGTAGATTTCAATTACATATCTCTACAGGTCATTTTCTCAAAATGAGACCGAAAACACTGAACCAGAAATCTCCACTTAAGCAGCTAACTTAACAGTTTTATTCATATTCTAAAGGTTTTTACAGAGGGGTTTGTCCATATATAATTTGCCTGATTTTATACATTTTATTCCTAAATGGCTGTTGGCAGTATACTTCTGTTTTGTGTCTATCTAAAATCCCCTCTGTAAAATCCTTTGACTCTAATGTCAAAAACAAACAAGAATTTAAAACCTGGCTTTATCCAATGTTCAGATTTTTGTTCTAGAGATGTATGCAAATTGGTGCATATTTAATTAGATATCTCCTCATTTACACATTTAAACATAACATTTTAGAAAACTTTAGAAAAAGTTAGCAATTCTTGATCAGCTGGGGATGTATGGTGATCTAGTAGTGATCTATTATATTCACCTGGGGTGTCTTGCCTTAAAAGTCCTTTTATTTGTTAAAACTAAAATAAAATAAATGAACTACAAAAAAAGTAAATAAACTAGAGTATCAATCAGATGACAGAAGGCATGTAGGAGATTGTGTTCGATAATCAGCAAATGTTTGATCAATATAAAGATGTTGATATTGTAGAGGCCAAATTTATTTATCAATTATGATAAAGTAGGCTTCATATGCTTAAAATACTATACACATTTGTGTTTAATGTAAAAGATAAGGCATCATTTCCTCCCCAACTATCTCCCCAATCCAAAAAGACTAAGCAGAGGAATTCATTAAGCTTGTTTCAGATACACTCCTATATAAATGTTGCTTGTGAGGGCTGGTGTTGTAAATTTGAGCTGTAAATGTGTTGCTGCTATGGATGTGGGCTGAGTGGACAGGGTTAATGATTGCTTGTTGGTTTGGGCATTCACTGTTGATTGGGTTGACACTTGTGTAATTTGGTTCACTAATCACTAATGTTTTTCCAGCACAAGTTTGCATTCATTTTCTTTTAATTAGGTTTAATGACACTAGAAGTGTGTCACATCTGCAATGGACTGGCCATCCATCCAGTGTGTCCCCAGCCTACGGCCCGGAACGCTGGGATGGGCATCCTTGTAACCCTATTGGGCAAATAGTTCGGAAAATGAATGAATGAATTAATTAATGGATAGTGTTGCTTGCAAGCATCTCTGTTACTTTTACTGCGATCCATTATGTTGATTTGAACACAGACTCGGACCTAAATATTAAACGTTGGCAACTAACTCATCACACATTATGAATGATTCCTCATATCATGCAGCTCGTTGAGGTGTAGAGTGCTGTTACTTTTATAAACTCAGAATTACAGCAATGATAAAATGGCCTTACACTGAAAGATAGACCCAAGCCATATCTAGAGACTTGGACACGTTAATACCCAAAACACCCCAGCATTGGCTATCACCAAAAAAACATCCAAGCAACTACATAGCAACATGATAAAATCTAAACAATTTTATCTATTTTCTAGAAATACCTGATATTAACCTGACTTTTAATTAATTCATTGGTGTTAGAAATAGCTCATATGAAAAGCTAAAACCCTCCCAAATGATGTTTAATGCACTGAAATAAATAATTTTGACAGAAAAAATATTTATCATTTAATCAAGACAGAAAGGTCAAATTTTGGCAAGACAAAAGTTTTGTTGCTTATACAGAAATTGAACAAATTTACTGCAAATACAAAAATATGTCAGCAAATTAAGTTGTGATGCTGTGAGATCCAAATTTAATATCTTGTATGACTTCCATGAGCTTGAAGGACTGCATCCATGCGGTTCGGCAAGGATTCATACAATTTATTGATGAAGTCATCAGGAATAGCTAAGAAAGCAGTCTTGCATGCCTCCCAGAGTTCATCAATATTCTTTGGTTTCATCTTCCATGCGTCCTCTTTCATCCTACCCCACATATGCTCAATGATGTTCATGTCTGGTGACTGGGCTGGTCAATCCTGGAGCATCTTGATCTTCTTCGCCTTGAGGAACTTTGATGTGGAGATGGAAGTATGCGATGGAGCACCGGCCTGCTGCAGAATTTGGCCTCTTTTATGGTTGGGAATATAAGAGGTAGCTAAGATTTCTTGGTATTTTAGACTATTGATGTTGCCTTCCACCCTGCAGATCTCTCGCACACCCCCATACTGGATGTAACCCTAGACCATGATTTTTCCGCCACCAAACTTCACTGTTTTCTGGGTGAATCTCGGATCCATTCGGGCACCAGTAGGTCTCCTGCAATATTTGCGGCGACTGTGGTGTAATTCAACAGAAGATTCATCTGAAAAATCCACCTTCTGCCACTTTTCCTGCGTCCATCCTTTTAGCAGGCTGTGGGCCTTGGCAAATGCCACACGGTTTTTCAATTGTCTTTTGTTTAGTGCTGGCTTCTGGGCACTGATTCGACCATGAAGGCTATTTCGAGACAGAATCCGACAAACTGTTCTGGTTGACACAGGGACTTCAGGTGACCAGGTCTTGTGGAGCTCTGCTGCAGTGGAAAATGGGCTGGCCTTGGATTTTCGAGCCAACAAACGGTCCTCTCGAGCAGTTGTCTTGCGGGGTCTGCCTGACCTGGGCTTGTCAAAAATGTCTCCAGTCTCTTCAAATCTTTTTTTTATCCTCTGTACTTGAAGCTGAGACACATTGAAGGTGTCTGCCACATCAGCAGTGGATCTGGTCTTCAGCCTCTTGATAATCAAAACTTTAGTCTCAGGGTGAATCTTAGGCATGTTTGCAGAGGTCTAGTTGCAGTTGATGGGAAGGTCTAGTGTACTGGGGTTCTTTTTATACACACTTGAGACCTAATTGATCCATTATTAGTCACAGGTGAAGCTCATATGACAAGGTGACAACACTTATGTCTTTGCAAAAATTGACTCAATGGGCTTTACCAAGCTGTGAATATTAGAATACTTTTTGAAAGTTTAGTTTTTCACTGAAACATTATCACAAAAGCTGGTGGGATTAAAATGAGCCATTTCTTGTAAAAAAAATCTTGATTAGAAATATATTTCAGCGGCACTTTAGGTCAATTTGTACACAAGCGACAAGGCTTTTGTCAGGGACTGTATAATAATAACCGTAAATAATGCATACTTACCAGTAACTAACCCAAAACCAAACCTTATGTAACTAATAAGTATGTGTAGTTCATTTATATTACTCAGTAATAATATAAATAAGTCACTACATCACCTTAAAGGGTTAGTTCACCCAAAAATGAAATTTCTTTAAGACCTCTGTTCATCCTCAGTCCTCTTAAACACAGTTTAAGATATTTTAGATTCAGTCTGAGAGCTTTCTGTCCTTTGAATGTAAGTGTATGCCCACTTGCTGTCCACGTCCAGAAGGTAATGAAAACATCATCAGTAGTCCATATGTGATATCAGTTGGTTAGTTAGACTCTTTTGAAGCGTCGACATTTTGGTCCAAAAATAACAAAAAATATGAATTTATTCAGCTCTGTCTTCTCTTCTGTGTTTGTTTTCAAACCTCAAATAAAGAATCAAACGGTCGCGAATCAGCGGATTGATTCATGATTCATATCGGCAATGTCACGTGATTTCAGCAGTTTGCCAGTTTGACACGGGATCCGAATCTTGAATCATGACCGTCTGATTCTTTATTTGAGGAACACGGAAGAGAAGACAATGCTGAATAAAGTCGTTTTTTGGGGTGCCCAAAATGTATTGTCGACGCTTCAAAAGAGTCTAACTAACCAACTGATGTCACATATGGACTACTTTGATGATGTTTTCATTACCTTCTGGACGTGGCTTATAGGAAGGATGGCGTGCAGAACTAATTTTAAAATTACTGCTTTTGAGGTCCAAAAGGGATATAAGTACATAGGGCATTGAATCAACAGCAGGGTGAGTAAAATATGGCTTTAGTTTAATTTCAGGGTGAACTATCCCTGTAAATGATGGCAATACCTTCCGACCCCACGAGAAACAATTACTGAAGGGCTTCACCCAGCCAACTCCTTCACCACTAATTAAACTTTTCCCTAATATACCCTGTTTGGGAGGTGGGCCACAACACCATGGCCGGCAACAAACCCCAGCAAGATTGTTCTTGCTCCAGCTTTAACTTCTGAAAATTCGGCAGCGGTGTGACAACGGACTGAATGGTTTCGCTCGCATCTTTCTCCGCCGCCATTACAGAACTACAACTCAAACTAGCGCACGACATCAGCGTCATCATTCTCCCTCTGTTCGCTGATTGGACTGGTAAAAATTTGTTCGTAGAAAACCTAAGAATACATGCAGTCCCAGACGTAGTACTGAATGAAAATGAAAACTGATCGGAAGTATGTAGTAGGGTGGAGCCAGGCTACAAACAGCACCCCATCTTGACAGAAAAACAGAATTTTTTACATTTTTGTAGATTTATTAAAAAAACTGAAATATCACATGGTCCTAAGTATTCAGACTCTTTGCTATGACACATATATTTAACTCAGGTGCTGTCCATTTCTTCTGATCATCCTTGAGATGCTTCTACACCTTCATTTAAGTCCAGCTGTGTTTGATTATACTGATTGGACTTGATTAGGAAAGCCACACACCTGTCAATTTAAGACCTTACAGCTCACAGTGCATCTCAGAGCAAATGAGAATCATGAGGTCAAAGGAACTGCCTAAAGAGCTCAGAGACAGAATTGTGGCAAGGCACAGATCTGGCCAAGGTTACAAAAATGTTTTTGCTGCACTTAAAGCTCCTAAGAGCACAGTGGCTTTCATAATCCTTAATGGAAGACATTTGGGATGACCAGAAGCTTTCCTAAAGCTGACCGTCTGGCCAAACTGAGCTATCAGGAGAGAAGAGCTTTGGTGAGAGAGGTAAAGAACAACCTAAATATAACTGTGGCTGAGCTCCAGAGATGCAGTCGAAAGATGGGAGAAAGTTGTAGAAAGTCAACCATAACTGCAGCCCTCCACCAGTAGGGGATTTATGGCAAAGTGGCCCAACAGAAGCCTTTCCTCAGTGCAAGACACATCAAAGTTTGCTAAAAAAAAAACACCTGACTTATCTGGTCTTATGAGACCAAGATATATAACGTTTTGGCCTTAATTCTGAGCTGTATGTGTGGAAAAAAATATCACCTGTCTAACTCAGTCCCAACAGTGAAGCATGGTGGTGGCAGCATCCTGCATTGGGGGTGGTTTTCATCTGCAGAGACAGGACGACTATTTGCAATCAAGGAAAATATGCAGGGAGGGCATCCTGGGGTGCCTGTCTCAGGGCCACTTGCACTTGTACGTGCCGGCGGCTTTTTGCGGGACCCTGCGTGGTTTGGGCTCCACCCTTATACCCGGCACCCTGCTGCCCAGGTGGAGGCTGCTGCTTGGGCTTAGCTGGTGTGGAGGCGGACGTAGGGGGACACCCTCACCGGCGAGCAGGCGGAGGTGCTGCGGCCAGCGAATGGGTGTTGGCAGCAGCTGGTCATTGGAATAAGATTGTTTTTTTATCACCTCCGCCTGCTTCTGGACAACCGAGAATTGCTGGGCAAAGTTCTCAATGGTGTCGCCAAAGAGGCCGGCCTGGCAGACAAGGGCATTGCGGAAGCTCACCTTGTCTCAAGCATATCCAACAGGTTCAGCCACAGGTGGCGCTCCTGGACCACCAACATGGACATCGCCTGATCCCTGAGAGCATGCAGTGACTTTTGTCGCCCGAAGGCAAGGTCCTTCGCTGCACGCAGTTCCTGCATGTGCCCAGGGTCAGAACTACCCTCGTTCAGTTCCTTTAGCGCTTTGGCCTGGTAGACCTGCAGGAGTGCCATGGCATGCAAAGACGACACAGCTTCTCCGCAAGCTGTATAGGCCTTGCCCGTTAGTGTGGACAAGAACTTACACGTTCTGGGAGGGGAGACACAGATTACCCCTCCAGTTGGTTGCGGGCTTAGGACACAGTAGCATTGCTACCAACTGCTCCACTGGGGCTGTCTGCACATACCTTTTAGCCATGCCACCATTGAGGCTAGTGAGGACGGAAGAGTCAGTTGATCTCTTTTTTAGCATTGTAAGGCACTATCCCTGATTTTGTAAGCTCCTAATGCACTTCCTGGAAGAAAGGCACCGGGGCGAGGCGCTAAAAAGCAGCACGGGCCGTCCTGAAAACCCAATCATCCAACCTTGAAGGTTCGGGACATGGTGGAGGGTTCCACTCGAGCCCGACACTTGCGGCGGCCCGGGAAAGCATAGCCCTGAGCTCTGGATCAGACTTAGGCAACGTTAGTACACCCGAAGGGGGGCAATGCAGCCAAATGTTCAGATAGCTCGTCCCCCGATGCAGTTATCGAAATCTTATCCTCAGCTGGAGCCCCAAAAGGAACGGCTGGCCCCCCACGGGAAGGACCAGCATGCTCTCTTGGAAGCTCTACCGGTGCAGCAGAGGGGGGAGAGGCCCGAGGAGCCTGGTGACCATTTGGGGATGGCCTCACTGTAACCCTTAGGTCTCCACCAAAGGCATCAGTCAAAGTAGTAGCCCTCTGCTTTACAATGGGAGGACCACTAGATTGGGTGATGCGCAATGCGACTCCACCCGGTTTGAGGTATTCCAGTCTAGACCGTAATACTGCGATGGAAACATGAGTCATTCATGAAAGCCCAAACATGTGAGACAGCGATTGTGACCATTGACTGGGGACAGAAAACGATGGTATCCAGAAACATACAGTTTGAATGACATCTTGAAAAAGATGCAGGGTCAAACCGTGTTGCTCTTATAGAAAAGAAAAAAACGCTCTTATCAGTGCCGAGGCACACAGGTTGAAAGATACAAACCCGCTGTGAGCATTTAAGAAGAAAATACCCAGTGAGCTGTGAGAACAGCTGCTTAGTTTCTTCTCCACGCAACCGCCGCTCCATGCGTCATCTCACCAAAACTGCTGGAAGAAGCGATCCTTCTCAAGAGACTCAGAAGACTCGTTACACTCTTCGTAGAAAAACAGAATGAGGCAGTAATGTTTCGGCTCCGAAGTAGAAAGCAAAGATGCAGTATTCCACTTCCGTATTTATACCCGCGCTGCAAGGTGGAGCGTGGAATGCGTGAACCGTATGCTAATGTCCATTGGCTCATTTTTAAACATTCTAAGTAGATTGGTTTCTGAAAATGGTCCACAATTCGTTGGTCAGTTCCGATGTACGGGGAACGTGACCGATAGAAAGGGAACTTTGGTTTTGATCTATTAATAACAATTTGATGTAGTGACAAACCTAGTTACAATTTGGTGTGAATTTGATGCATACAAATGACAGGGTTAAAATGTATCATAGCACCCACCCCAAAACAGTTTAACTAAATAGGAAAGGCATGGCATAATGTTTATACATAAAACATTGTATATAACACGTAATATCTTTAGCCCACTTTCCACATTGTTTATTTTATAACCAGCAAGGCTTATGTTTTGTATTACAATAAACATTCAAAATAGGTAATGAACTAAAAAGCAAAGAAAATGATTATTTATTATATAAAAAATTATACTATATACTTAAATAACGGAAGGCATTCCCTACAGAATCCATTCACTTTAAAGGTGAAATCGACTAGGAAATCTTTCACACATAAAGACTTCACAAAGGGAATCTGAAAGGTCAGAAAATTGCAGCAGAAGATGTAATAATCTAACCCGAAACCTCCCAGCGTGGCAGTTTTGTGGCAGACGTTCAATGTTTTACAATACTCAACTGGCGAATAAATAAATGAAGGCTTCTTTTGTTCAAACGTAAATGATTTTATGACCATATGACTGTCAGAGAAGCTGTTCAGTACAGCACTGCTGTGTGTGTGTGTGTGTGTGTGTGTGTGTGTGTGTGTGTGTGTGTGTGTGTGTGTGTGTGTGTGTGTGTGTGTGTGTGTGTGTGTGTGTGTGTGTGTGTGTGTGTGCGTGTGTGTGTGTACATTGTAGCAGAGTTTGATGTCTCAGATCCACTCCCAGATGTTGACTATTGCAATATTAAAGTATCTTGTGTAAATGTCACTGAGTGCAGTAAGTGAGCATGAGAAGAGAGAGTGGGGTGCATGAGCGAGGGGAAGATGGAGGCAGGTGAGACAGATTGACTACGAGTAGAATAGAATACTAATGTACTGCTGACTGCATACTGCGCAGTATGCTATGTACTGCCTATTTGGTAGAATTAGTATAGTATATTTGCAGCTAGAATTTTACATTCCCTTATGTGGGTGATTCTTGAATGTTCTGTGTGGTTACTTACTGTCCCAAAAATGTTTTTTTTTTTTTTTTTTTTTTTTTTTTTTTGCAGTGATGCAACAGAAGAACCCTTTTGGGTTTCCCAAAGAACTTATAGTTCGTAAAATAAAAACAATTTAATGCACTCTTTAAAAAAAAAAAAAAGGTTCCAAAAGTGTTCTTAAAAGGAACTTTTTTTTCTTAGTGTGAAGAACGTACAAATTGAAAGAAACATTTTAGACTTTGAATACGTTTTTTTGTGCAATGTCACGTGAGGCAGAGAATGAAAAGTCTGAAGAAACACTGACCTCATCCCCACAGATGGAACCTTGGGCACATTGCCCGCCAGGGGCAAATTCTAGGCAAGTTGGCATTACTGCCAAGGCCTGGAGGTCCCCCACTCTCCTCAGAGAAGTGACGGCGAGGAGAAAGGCCACCTTAAGGGTCAGGTTTCTCGCCTCAGCCGACTCCAGTGGCTCAAAGGGGGTCTCAGCCAACCCTTTGAGGACCACTGCCAGATCCCAGGCTGGGACCCTGGAATGAGCCGAGACCTCCGAGCCCTACGGAGGAACCCTCCAACCAAGTGGTGCCTACCCAAAGGTCCAGAATCTATAGGCAAGCGGAAAGCCCCAATGGCAGCCACATACACCTTCAGAGTGGATGGGGTTAGGCCGGCGGAGAAACGGTCCTGGAGGAACTCCAGCACTGAAGCCACAGCGCAGTTGACTGGATCCTGGATTCTCGACACCAGGTAGAAAAGACATTCCACTTTAGGCTGTACAGTCTCCTTGTGGAGGGATCCCTGGAGCTGAGAATGGTCTCAACAACACCGGCTGACAGACCATCCTCTAAGTACTGAACCCCTCAAGAGCCAGACCCAGAAGTCCTACAACTCCGGTCTAGGGTGAAAGATTGTGCCCCCTGCTTGAGACAGCAGATCCCTCCTCAGAGGGACCTGCCATGGAAGGCTATCTCGGAGTGCCACGATGTCGGAGAACCATACTCGGGTCGGCCACCGGGATGCTACTAAGAGAAGGCTGATGCCCTCCCGGCAGACCCGCTCCAGAACTCCTGGGAGCAGAGCGATCGGGGGAAATACATACAGATGAAGCCTCGGCCACGTCTGAGTCATGGCATCCAGCCCAAGAGGAGCCAGATGGCTGAGGGAGAACCACAGTGGACAGTGGGTTGAGATGCAAACAAATCCACTTACACCAGGCCAAACTTCTCGCATATGGCCTCCACCACCTTGGGGTGGAGCCGCCACTCCCCGGGCCTGAGTCCCTGCCTTGACAGGATGTCTGCTCCCTGGTTCTGGTCCCCTGGGATGTGCATCTCTCTGAGAGATGACAGTTTCCCCTGGGACCACAGTAGGATCTGGTGAGCCAACTTGCATAGAAGGTGTGACCTAAGACCCTTCTGATGATTCAGATACAATACCACAGACATACTGTCGGACCCTATCAGGACATGGTGGCTGTGGAGGTCCAGGAGAAAGCTCCATAGAGCTTTGTAAACTGCTAGCATTTCTAGGCAGTTGATGTGCCAAGAAAAATGCTGGAGCTTCCACAGACTTCTCGCAAACCAGCCTTCCATGACCGCGCCCCAACCTGTGAGGAAGGCGTCTGTTGAAAGGATCTTCCTGCACTATGACGCTCCCAACACTGGCCCCTGGGACAGGAACCAAGGATCTTTCCATATGACGAGGGAACGAAGGCATCTGCGCATTACCCTGATCATACGAAAATTATTTCCCCTCAGGGAAAACCCCCTGGTTCAGAGCCACCACTGGAGGGGTCTCATGTATTGCAGGCCAAACAGAACCATGTTGGAACCAGAACCAGCAGTTGCTGCTGCCATGAGACCCAGAAGTCTCTGGAACTGCTTCACAGTGCGGCTGTGGCCTAGCTTAATAGCTGAAACTTCCACGCGTATGGACACACGTGGGGGACATTCGGGCCCGCATTGTTGTCGAGTCCCACACAATTCCCAAGAACGTGGTCCTCTGGGAGGGCGTCAACACACTCTTTTTTGTGTTCAGTCTCAGCCCAAGCACCATAAATGGGCCAAAATGACATCTCGATCTGCCATCTCTTGAGACTGGGCCAATATGAGCCAGTCGTCTATATAATTGAGTACATGGATGCCCTGGAGCCTGATAGGGGCCAGCACTGCATCCATGCACTTGGTGAAGGTGCGAGGGGAAAGAATTAGGCCAAAAGGAAGAACCCGATACTGGTACGCTTCGCCCCAGAAAGCGAACCTCAGGAACTTTCTGTGGGCAGGAAGGATGGAGATGTGGAAATATGCATCCTTTAGATCTATCGTCACAAACCAGTCCTCTGACCTTTTGTGCTTGCCAGTAAGCAGCGCTAGTGGATGGCCGGGGCAGCCCACTTGAGACAGCCTTTTCCGAGGACCCTGAGCAGCAAGGGAGGTATTGCCGAAATGCTACCGACTGTTTCATCACCTCCTGGAATCTCTCGATGACGGAGTTTACCGCGCCGCCGAAGAGACCCGCAGGAGCTATCGGGGAATCCAGTAAAAAGGATTTCTCCTTATCCTTCATCCCCGATAGATTCAACCAGAGGTGTCTCTCAAAGCACACCAATCCAGCCATGGAGCGGCCGATAGTACGGGCCGTGTCCTTGGTGACATGGAGAGACAAGTCGGTGGCCTTCCTGACCTCAGTGAGATCGTCAGGGGACGGCCCCTCGCCCTCATCAAGCTTTTTCAAGAGCTCCGCTTGGTAGGCCTGCAGGACCACCATGATGTGCAGGCAACTACCAGCGTGCCCGGCCACCTTATAAGCCCTGCCCACCAGGGATGAAGTGTCCTTGCATGGCTTGGTGGGCAGAACCGGAGCTTTCAGGGACGATGCCGCTTCGGGAGACAAATAGCTCACTAGTACTTCCACTACGCGAGGCAACATCCCATAGCCAGCCTCAGACATGCCAATAACACAACCGAAATCCAAAACTGGTGGATTCGATAGGCATGCTAAGTATGGTTTTTCCCATGACTTACACAACTCGTTGGCAAGCCCCGGCGTGGTGGCTGAGCCCGCGTTTTTTTCAAAAAGCAGCAGCTTTTCACATTCGCTGCAGGCGACCCCCTCGAGAGCCGCCTGAGCGTGCTGCGCACCGGGACACTGCACACACAGCCGGTGTGTGTCCGAACCCGTAATGAAGCGTGTGCACGGGTGCACACAACGTCTGAATTGCTCGCTTGCCATGCTTTCTTATTAGCACAGACAGACAATAAATAGACAAACAATATGCTTTCAACACAGAGCACCTCGCTGGACTCTACTACAGTGCCTTGCGAAAGTATTCGGCCCCCCTTGAACTTCAGGCTTCAAACATAAAGATATAAAACTCTTGAAGAATCCACAACAAGTGGGACACAATCATGAAGTGGAATGAAATTTATTGGATATTTCAAACTTTTTTAACAAATCAAAAACTGAAAAATTGGTTGTGCAAAATTATTCGGCCCCTTTACTTTCAGTGCAGCAAACTCTCTCCAGAAGTTCAGTGAGATCCAATGTTGACCTAAATGACTAATGATGATAAATAGAATCCACCTGTGTGTAATCAAGTCTCTGTATAAATGCACCTGCACTGTGATAGTCTCAGAGGACTGTTTAAAGCGCAGAGAGCATCATGAAGAACAAGGAACACACCAGGCAGGTCCGAGATACTGTTGTGGAGAAGTTTAAAGCCGGATTTGGATACAAAAATATTTTCCAAGCTTTAAACATCCCAAGGAGCACTGTGCAAGTGATAATATTGAAATTGAAGTATTTTGAGAAATTGAGTATCAGACCACTGCAAATCTACCAAGACCTGGCCATCCCTCTAAACTTTCAGCTCATACAAGGATTAGACTGATCAGAGATGCAGCCAAGAGACCCATCACTCCAGATGAACTGCAGAGATCTACAGCTGAGGTGGGAGACTCTGTCCATAGGACAACAATCAGTTGTATACTGCACAAAACTGGCCTTTATAGAAGCGTGGCAAGAAGAAAGCCGTTTCTTAAAGATATCTATAAAACTTGTTGTTTAAAGTTTGCCACAAGCCACCTGGGAGGCACACCAAACATGTGGAAGAAGGTGCTCTGGTCAGATGAAACCAAAATTGCAACAATGCAAAATGTTATTTTTGGTGTAAAAGCAACACAGCTCATCCTCCTGAACACACCATCCCCACTGTCAAACATGGTGGTGGCAGCATCATGGTTTGGGTATGCTTTTCATCTTTCTTGATGAGAAGATGGATGGAGCCAAATACAGGACCATTCTGAAAGAAAACCTGATGGAGTCTGCAAAAGACCTGAGACTGGGACGGAGATTTGTGTTCCAACAAGACAATGATCCAAAACATAAAGCAAAATCTACAATGGAATGGTTCAAAAAGAAACATATCCAGGTGTTAGAATGGCCAATCAAAGTCCAGACCTGAATCCAATCGAGAATCTGTGGAAAAGAACTGAAAACTGCTGTTCACAAATGCTTGCCTCTCCAAAACGCTGGGTTTTGATTGGAGTGATGCACTGGAGACTTGGAAGTAAACGCCCACAGCTAGGATTGGATACGATTTGCATATTTAATGAGCTTCAGCTTCCCTGTCATATCTATGCCCCTGTCAGTTCATATGAGAGAGGGATTCTTTTAAAAGCGGCAACCAGAATGATTCTCTCGATCATAGGACTCGTAAACGTCTTTATCAAACAAACACAATGATTCATTTCTCATCCACCTGTGATTGATTGGAATATTATTTTTGTATTACATGGCCTGCCCGATCAGTCGATAAAATTGTGATAAAATAGTGAATTGTGCGCGCCCTTGAAATGTCAAGTCAAGAGAGAGTGAACAGCGCAGATCAAGAAAGGAATATTATTTCACTATTTGAGATTCACTGGCCTTCCGACGGGCTTAAGTTTTGATAGCACGTCGGGAAAACACACAGGCCCAGTTGTGCTTTGTGAGCCCTGGCCCATACGTGTCTGAGTCCAGCGTGCTAAAGGTATGTTCTTCTAGACACGTACACATAATCAAAACGATCTATAACAATGCAATACCTATAAAAACACGTTTTACTCACATTAGTGTGTTGCACCATTCCTGTCGGATCCAATATAAAAGGCACCACATTGTGTTTTAATTTCAATGTGTCTCCAGCATCTGAGACTTGTTTACAACCGATTCTGCAGTGAAATGAAGCGATTGCGAACATACGAATGTCTTCTCCATGTGAGCTGGAACTTCATTTAAAAAAAGTAACACACAATCCTAATATTAGGATCCGAAGGAAGCTTATGCAGCGACTGTGTTCTTCCACAACCAGGAACAGTGTAATATCTTGCTATCTTCGGCATGTTTATTGCTGTTTGATAGCGCAATTCGAAAAGCTCCATGAGTCGGTTGGTGGGGGTACTGAACTACACGCACACAATCGTTTTTTGGGCCTGGTGTCTATAAAAACTTTTCTTTGACTAACAAGGAAGTTTTTTTTAGCTCTGAAACTGACAGGATATTCTTATGTTACCATGACCTTTTATATATCAAAAGCTCAACGGAAATTTGATTTCTTAATTCATCACCCCTTAAAAAACCTTTAGGGCCAAACAACTTTAGTAATGATTGTCTGAGAGTTTTCAGAATATCTTATTTTGTGTTCTACAGAAGAAGTAGATGCATACAGGTTTGGAACAACATAAATTATTGTTTTCCATTTTGGGTTAATTGTCACATTAACCTGACATCATTAAAAAAAGTTTTTGGCTTTTAGTATATATGTTAGTCTTATTGTTATCTATAAGCTAGTGTACTCCCAAAAAAAATGACAAAATTTGCGATTAGAAGATAAGCATTCAAACAGTCTGTCACTTCTGCCAATATCAATGATTTTGATGACATCACTCTGCACATCTGATGAGAAGCTGAAGTTGTCCAATCAAATGCTCTCTAGAATCTAAACCTGGATCATAAATAGACACTGAAGCTCATTTGTTCTCACATTTGTTCACACATTTACTATTTTCTACATGGTGAATGGCACATAGCGCAATACATAGGGGATAGGGAACGATTTAGACAGTGCTTTCCATTGGGGTGAATGAAGTCTGGTTTCACGTTAGTTTCACATGCAGCTCCAGTTCAGAGACATGACAGTACAGAAAGGATCACAGGATCGAGTCCGCGCAGACCAGAAAACATATCGGACCCATTCAGAACGATATGAAGGAGATTAGGAAAAGTTAAAGATTAGAAACCTGCTGCTTTAACGAGCTCAATGGCTCTGGCTGAGCTGTGATATAAACTAAATACTAGTGGCTATTTTTTGTGGTGTTCGATGTGTCCTGCTAAGTCGTCCTGTTTCAGTGGAAATTACTTCAACAAGTTGATTAATTCTGTACATTTCAAGGCACTTCAGTGGGACTGCTAAAGGATTAAATATTCAGGTAAATGTATACTGCACCTTTTGGTTAATGGAAGGTAGATCATCCAGGTGTCCTTAGCAGATCAGAATCAATGAAATTCGAATGTACTACTAGAGATGGTCTTATTATTGGGATGAGGGTCCTTGGCTCAACCATTGGAGAAAGTGTAAGATATACTTGGATCATGTGTGCCTTGATAACCAATCAGCCTTGGCATCACCTTATTTTGTCAATCACTGTTCGTGGATAACATAGAAGTGCCATAAACTGAATCATACCTGTCACACGGTTGTCTGTGACTTCTCTTATAAAGAAAATAATCTCGTATTATTATTATTTTTTCAGTGTAAACTCTTAAAAATAAATATTTAAGAGCAAAAATGTTGAAGATTAGCCAATGGGCTGTCAATTAATTAAATGATAAGCTGTTTTCAAAAGCGGTTTATGCAGCGTAGTAAAGCCTCCTCCATTGACATCCATTAAAAACATCCTTTCCTGCATACCACATTATTAGCAGATCAATTTGGTCATACTCAGCTCACATGCTGATTTTTTCACCAATAGCCTATAGTATGAAAGTAGGCATATTCAGACGCAGTTTTGGAGTCTCTACTAATGAGCTGATGACCAGACAACCACTGCATTAGATCTATTACAGATTTTCACAATATAGACTAAAGGAACTTTTGATAATCTTTATGGTACGTTCTACCTGGAAACATTAGACAGTCCTATACCTTCCCAAGGGCTTTGGTTTGAGAAGATGTTGTTACAGCAGTGAAGTGTCACAAACAATCACGCACTTTCACTCTGCACATAGTGCTGTACTCATATTTGGCTTTTCAATAATGAAACGCTTTTTTGGAAAGGCAAGATGAAAAATTCATGCTGAAATCTGAAGATATGCCATGAAATCAAGCTTGACGCTCTTACTGACACCGGTGGGGTCACGCTCACTCTCCACCAGCTTAATAATTCAGAAGCGAGAGAAGATACTATATAGTAAACCTAAAAGTGTGAGACACTTTAACTTACTACAGGTCAGACTGAGCTGTAGCAGGCTTTCATTCATTTTTGGCACTGATGTGAAGACATTTGTGGGTGCTCACACGTGCTTGTGTGTCTGCTCATTGCAAGAAGCTTCTGAAATAATAAGTGGTGCATGTTAGCAGTCACCACTAGACCTTGGGTCACAGCCAGAAGGGGCCAATTATAATTGATGGAATCTCTTTGATTTACTGTTCCATTCATATCCATTTGTGTCATGCTCGATATATCACAATTTCCTATGCAAATGATCCGCTTACACATCACTTTGATTAATGACTCGTTGACAGTCGCATTAGGGCCGTTTTTACGCGATGCTTACAATGTACAGTATGCTGGTGAGAGGCAGTAGGAGTCGCACTGACATCTGGTGTGCTTCACCAGGCACTGCAGGAGAGAAATTAGGTGTTGTCTGAAGCATTACGTCATGGCACATTCATCGTTAAGACGGTGTTTTATAGCCTGCCATAAGTTCGATCCGATCCGCTTCTCCTCGTCTTTTTTCGTGTTTAGCAGCTTCACACCACAGAAGGAGAGTTTCTAGCCTTCCACTAGTACACTCCACATAAAAAAAAGTGAACATAAATAGGCTACTCTTTTGTCTTTACCTGTGTATGTTGCTCGTTGACGAGCTTCACGCGCGCAATAAACATCTGCTTCAACGCTTGCCACGATACAAGACATTTGCCAGTTTCATATAAAGGACTGCAGGTGAATATCACTTTATCTTCCGCTATTTTTGTTTATGTCTTAAAATGCCTCGTTATGGTGTAAGACACCGTTGCAAATGATTCAGTGCGAGACTGAATGGTTCAAACTGAATCGCGTTCGAGTCCCGTTTAACCGATTCGATTATGGCAAGCCGTGTTGACTTTTATTCACTCTCAGAAATCAGTGGCATGTTGCACAAAGCTGGTTTCAGTTGTTACCTAGGTAAGTTCGAGATTAGTTTGAGCAAACTCAGTTTTTCGGGCTCAAGATGGATTGGTTTTTAGCTGTGTTTATCACCATGGTAACTTACACTGCACTGCTAAACAGCTCTGGAGCAGGTTTTATTCTGGGTTAGAGATCACAAACCTAACCTGGACCACTCAGCTACAAGTAAAGCCACAATAAAGCCACACCCCCTGTATCTCTCATTCCAAATTAAAGCGGTTCATAATGAAAAAACTTTATAGAAATAAAATTGTGGTGCTAATTCTTTAAATTCTCTAAAATCATTTAATGCTAAGTATTTATTATATTATATGAATGATAATCACTTTGAATTAATATATGTTCATATAAATACTATATTGATTGACAAGTAGCCAAATAGTACATATAATACATGCATTCATAATTCTTTTAAACGACGTGTATTCATTTGAGCTCTTTGTGAACCTAATTATTAGACATATTTCTTTGATTCATGTCATGCATTGATAGGCTATAGTGAGATATTCTTTAAGCTGCCTTCTCAAACTGTCGCTACAGCAGCAGTGTTTATTCCTGTTTTGTAAACACATTTAATTTCATGATCATTTTCTAAACGATCTCTCAGTCTTCAGAAGAGAAGTGAATCAAACGGACGCTGTGATTGGCTGTTTGCCGCACGTCACACTTTCAGGTTCACGCGCTTCAGTTTATTGCTAACTCTGGATTAAACCTGAGTTGACAGAGAAATTTTAAACCGAGCTTTGAGAAACGGTTCAACTTGATCTAAACCAGGTTGGATTTATCTGGATTTGTCAACTCTAAACCTATTCTGAAACTCAGAGTTTGTTCAACTAGTTTTATGCAACAGGCCTCTAGACACACATTTTTAATATCAACAATTGAGTTTTCACCGGTTAAAATGCTAAAAATGCTTTTTTGTAGGCCTATCAGGAATTACAATTAGTAAAATGTTAATTCTTGATATCAACAATGCCGTCATCATTCACAGAAATACGAATTCTTGATATCAAAAATTCAATTTCAGCTAGTAAAAACTATAATTCTTGATATCTGTAATTGTATTTTCACTAAAGTTCTGTGTCACCATAGGCTGCCATTCAATTAATATCAATAATTTATTTATTACTAGAAATTCCAATTTCACATATCAGAAACTCGATTCTTAATAGGCTAGTAAAAATCTTAATTTTTATATCAAGAATTACTTTATTACTATTAAGAAATATAAATTCCTGATACCAAGAATGCAAATGTCTCTAGTTGATATGTTAATTCTTTATATCTGTAATGTATTTTAACATGTTATTTCTGATAGCCTATCAGTAGAACAGTAATTTCACATATCTAAAATGGCCTTCTTTCTAGTAAAAATCCCATTCCTGATTTCAGAAATAAACATTGTCACTAGTGATAATCAAATTATTGATATAAAAACAGAACATTATCATTTGCCCTAACTACATATTAATTGATAGTAAAATTATGATTTTTACTGTATTTCTGGTATGTGAAATTAGAATTTCAACTAGTAAGAAATCAATTCTTGATATCAACAATCAAATTTGTATGGTAGCCTATGGTGACATGTAACTAGTATAAATACAATTACAGATATCAAGAATTATAGTTTTTACTAGTTAAAATTGAATTCGATTTCAAGAATTTGTATTTCTGCGAGTGAAATACACACACACACACACACACACACACACACACACACACACACACACACACACACACACACACACACAAATCAAGACCAGCCAACAATCTATGCTCTTGGATTATAACTTTTAAAAAGTCTTATTTTGTGCCTTTGACTCTTCTCAGGACAAGCGGTTTGGAGAATGGATTTATTCATTGATCACAACAGTAAAACAATAAAACCTAGCCAGTCTCAAAAACTATGATAATCATCATAAATAGTAGGCTATTTATTACGTTAAATCTAAGATTGTGTAAATAAATAAATAAATAAAAATAGAGAAATAATCATAAAACCATCTAAATGTTTTAAAAACTGTCAGACATGTTACGATTTTTGTGAATATTTAAATAAAATAATGAACTGAATTTAGAACATTTTTTAGCTATGAAATTACTTTACAAAGACTAAATAGTTTTATTTTAAAATTATTGTCTTTTCCACCACAGCTGAAAAATATATATAATTTCATATACCTGTGATATTTTGTACATAGTCTCCCCCTCACTATCAAGATGGTTCGGGCCAAAGATTAATTACGGACCCGTAAGTCCCTGTGGCGACATGCTCTTTGGAAGACCCTTCTGGTCACACACACTTTCAAAGATGCAATAAGGTTTTCAGAATAAAGGATTAGCACTGTGGAGTTGCCTGGAACAAATAACATTTCTCATTTCCTCATTTATTTCACACTGCCAACAGTCACTGGCACACTTTCAAGAGTTGGTCATCTATCTGGGGGGTCAGGCCAGAATCCTAAAGGGTTAGTTAACCCAAAAATGAAAATGCTTTCATCAATTACTCACCCTCATGCCAAACCGTAAGACTTTATCTTCAGAACACAAATGAAATGACCGATCTTTCATAAAGAGATCGTACAACTGATTTATATGAATTGAGTGGTTTAATCAAAATTTTCTGAAGAGACTCGATTTACATGCTGAAACATTCATCAACTCACACATCAGTTGTGGTAAACAGAAGCTCAAAGCGTGTTTGTTTGACGTGTGAGAACCAATGCGATTAATTCTCGTGTTGCGCAGCACGTTTGAGCTTCAGCAAGAACCAATGAGGTTCATTCTCGTGTTACGCATCACGTTTGAGCTTCAGCAAGAACCAATGAGGTTCATTCTCGTGTTACGCATCACGTTTGAGCTTCAGCAAGAACCAATGAGGTTCATTCTCGTGTTACGCATCACGTTTGAGCTTCAGCAAAAACCAATGAGGTTCATTTTTGGATTTGTTTTTACGTTTTTACGTTTTTGAAAGCATCGAAGTGGGAGTTACATAGCAGTAAAAATGGCTAAAGAAGAAACATTTTTAGAGAGGAGTATATTTTTATACTTGATGCTTTGGATTGTTCTTAAAGCACAGCAATGCATCTCATTTATTCTTACAAAAGTGCATTTCATTTCCACTCTATAATTCTTTTATTACAAAACATTTTTTTGGGCAGAGACAGAACATTTAAGTTATTAGGAAAACATTTTTTTTTTAAACAAAACAAAACATGCAAATCAGAATTTTAACATAAAATACGCAGACCAAACTCAAGCCATAAAAGACAAGACACAGCAAGCTCACCCTTCATACATCAAATCATATCTATTAAAATTTTGCTATCAAAATGTACATTTGTATAACTAACAGTGCACGTGATCTTATAAGATGGTTCTTAAACAACAAAAATCTAAACTACATTAAGCAGAAAGCCATTAACACTGTGAATGAAGATATATAGAGAGCAAGTAAAAAGAAATAAATACAAAAAAAAATTACTGTTTTAAAGCCCAAACACATTGACATGAAAAACTTGTGCGACAGAAGAAGTTACCTAAAACAATAGTGTAAAATCAGTGTTCATCATCCCTTAAAAGACAAAGTCAAACTCATGTTCATAATACGGCGCAACGTAACTCTGCTGATTTCATCTGAAAGTCTTGCATTTGAACCCCTTGCAGATACGCATCAGAATGTGCTGAATTTGTTCCACTCTTTTCACAAACAGTTGCACCGTTTCCATCAATGTAAAGCTGATAGAAGCATCGCTTGTGAAAAACAAAGGCATAAAACCCCCGACTAGTGCATCTCGTGTGCAAAACTGTATTACAGACAATATTATCCTCCATTAACTGATTATTTTGGCACAAACAAAAGACGTATATGATATTTCAATAAAAACAGTGCCAAACAATCAATTTGACTGTTAAATTGTTCATACCTGCCAGCTGCACACCTCTTAAAAGAAAAGCGTAGTTTATATAACAATGTTGGAGGCGTTTTACTGGGACTCGACACCTGTTTGCATCTTCATAAAACCGTCAGCTCGACACGCGTTTGGAATCCGAAATGTTGTTTGGTCGATTTATACAGCGCGTTCAGCAGAAAGACTCGACACTAAAATGTCTGAATGCTTGTACATCAAACTACAAGTTGAAAATATTGCAAGACTAATGGCTGTGAAGACGGTTAATAACAAAGAGAAATAGGAAGGGACGCCATTGCCATCTTTTCTCACACTTGCCATTGGATAACAGTGTGGATGTGAAAGCCCTTAAGAATGTGAGGGATTGATTGCTGTCTTGTGAACCTCAGCCCTTTCAGTCGCTAGATAAGAGTTGAACAGGCAGTGGATGTTCGGATCTCACAGCTCAGTAGAAGACACAAGAGTGTGCGCACTATTAAAGAAGCACAACATTTCAAGTACACTGATAAAGATGATGACAATCTGATTTCGAAAGCCACCGTTTCACATATACAAACTTTTTAAAAATCAGTCTAGGTTCAGACTACACGATATCAGCCTGATTTTGGCGAAATCCATTTGACGTAGGGTGTCGTGGTGATTCATAAATGACAATATCGATCGCATAACGCAAGAATTATCGTTTTATCTTGTATACTGTGTCATAGTTTCACAACGTCTCAAAAAAAAAATTTGGTTCTACACTAGGCTCTAGGTAGGATTACGCAAAGGAGGAGAGGTTTGTTGAGCTACGGCAACAATAATCCTGCTTTTATGATTTTTCCTTGTGGGCCTACCATGACAGAGCGAATAGCCGAGGTGCTTCTGGAACCTGGTGAGCACTGGATTTAGCATTAAGCTAAAACATCGCTTCAGTAGCCAGTGGCTGCATCCAAAATCACATACTTCCCTACGCGGGATAAATGGCTGTATTTCAAACTCCCTCTGCACGCAACAGGATAGAGCTACAACCAGAGCAACGAAGAAGGTGAAGCGGAGCTAGCTGATCGTTTTAACATTCGCCGTATCCGGTCTGCAAAACTCCGAACACATCTTTCCTTCTTAAGAATGACTTCAGTGCCGTTCTTTGTTCTTTTCTCAAAGAAAAGCTTAACTCCAAGTCTTGCAGAGTTGCAGTCAAAGCTGATTCGAAAGACTGCCGTTCGCCAGCTTCTTTGTGTTTAAGTAGCACGTAACTCTACGCATGACCTACTTCTGCTGAGCTACTTTACTATCCCATGAGGCCACGGGAGAGGATTTAGGATTTATAAATGACAGCATGGCGACTGTAGTACGTCCGGATTACATTCATACTATATAGAACATACTTTTTTTTGCGGCCGTGAAGTAATTACTTCACCTGCTCAAGAGAGCATGTGATTTCTGACACAGCCGGTGTTTGTTTACACTCTTATTTCCTGAAGTCAGTCGCTAGTTCCGCCTTCTCTATGACATAAAACGTTGTCAAAGACGGCAAGTGATGATTGGTTGGGAAAAATATTGTGTAGTCTGAACCCGGCATAAGTTAGAGATGGTATATAAAGTGATCTCTACACACGTCACGTTATAATTAGCAATAAAAACACACAAGGCAGAAAAAGGTGAATCTCACAGTAACTGTAAAGAAACGTCTGGGTATATTTCACATCAAATTATTTTTGCATTAGAAATACAATTTATAGTACTTTTTAATTACCGTAATGGAATATTATTATTATATGAAAAATGTTTCATCATTTTTTCACATTAGTACAATTTTATCTACACATGGCATAATTGGTACACAATTTAATTGTGCTGATTTGAATTTTAAAAAAATAATGTGTGGACAATCATTTTCATTACCGTATCTAAGTAAAGAATCCCCCCAACAATTTGGAAGGGGGAATTGTGGTTAACTATCATTTAATGGTATTTAATGATCCTTTAATTAAATATAATAATTATATTATATTAGTTAACTAATGAAACTGTATTGTAAAGTGTTACCATATAATAAGAATTAACAATAACATTATTAATCTTAGTCAATATTAATTTCAACACTTACATTACTAAAATCAAAAGTTGTATTTGTTAACATTAATTAATACTGTTTGTTTTTGACTAACACAAATGAATAAATACTGTAACCAATGTATTTTTCGTTGTTAGTTTGTGTTAGTTAATAGAGTACATAAACTAATGTTAACAAATTGTTACCAATATAATATAATTTATTTCTAAACAATTGTTTCTTTTGATTTTGAGGAGAAATACAACTGACATTCCTTTGTGAGATTCACCCAAAAGTGAGGGTAGAAATGAGGAAATATCCTCATCAATTTCCTTGACAAGTCCTGTATTGTAACTGGTGATTCGGTGACTTGGTGTGGTCTGACTTCATAGGTTTCTAAAAATGTAAAACGTTTAAAATACTATACCATGCAAACATCGAGAAAACTTCTGAAAGTAGTGATATGTACATGACTCACATAAAGCTTTGCTCGGTGGATCCTTAAAATACAAGTCCACTGTAATTCTCACATATGGCTTTGCTCTCTTGTGGCTCTCTCGACCACCATTTCATAACATTTCAGCTTTCCCTGATCTCAGATTCAATCGTCTTTGCAGTTAAAGAGCTCTCTAAATACAAGTAGAAACCCCACCACATGACATAGAATTTTTACATTCATTAAAATGTCTATAGTCTCAAATGATAAAGAAGAAAAAAAATTGTTGCAATAGAAACGGCATCTGAGTTTCCTTTGTAATGTAGATCATTTCCTTGGCATCGTGTTTACAGAGAGCCACCATGATTAAAAATCCTCTTTTCCTCCAAATGACTTGCAAAATGTTGATCTTGCCCGCACAGGGTTTTACTCCTGAAGAGACTTCGATAAAATGTTGAATTCGCTGACATATAAAGGTTATATTATTTCGCTTTAGTCTTTTCTATATGTCTTTTTCATCCTGTAAAACCTTTACAATACATTCTCTTCTCTCACCACATCAGAGCAACAGGAGATGTCACAGTTTAGGGTCCTCATGGGGATTCAGAGATTGGCAATTCTGCGTCTTGGAATGGGAAGCGGATGAGGAAGAGGAGGAAGATGAGGAGGATGAGCTGCGCCTTGTCTCCACACCAGTACTGGTCATTTTCATCTTCCGACGTTTAGCTAGCGGCGCATTGTCGACGCTTTTAAGGAAGAACCCCTCACGCTTCCCCCGGTTAAATGCCTGTGGGAGCAAAGATATATCATGACGCAAGGCAGATTACAGATTACACAACAAAGAATCTTAAAGTCCCCCTGTAGACAATCATTTCACCCATTAAAGCTCATTGATCTCCAAAATGTCATATTAAAATGTTATTTCCTGTGAAAAAAAAAGTATTCATGCCTTAAAATAGCTTGAACGTAACTACGCCCTTGCTTCATTTAGTATACACGGTTCATGAATATGTAAATGAGCCCCGCCTCCACTCATTCACACATGGTCTAGTCCATGTATCAGAATGGTAATGTTTTATGTATCGCTCTTTACAACTTCGGACACGTAACGTAATCAATATTAGTCTCCTGATTGACTAAGTTATTAAACTAATAATGTGTTCCCATTTGCCATCTCAATCTGTCTTTTAAAAATCAGCATCCTTAGAAACGCTTTGAAGTAAGATGTATATATGACAAGCACAACTCTTCACTCCAGTTTATATAGAATTTTACTTATTTTAATTATTCACTAATAAGTATGGTTATATTTTACCCGTCAATAGCTTCTTTCACACAGCAATACTGGTAAATTACCAGAATGACTTTAATGGTAAATACATAAATATGCTGTTCACGCAGTGGCGTACTGGCTTTTTAACGATACGATTCACACATCAGCACCAAAATATTTTCAATGTTGACCACATTGAACGCGTGTTTGCTCTTAAAAACCAGAGATGCGCATAATAGTATCCAACTTCTGCAATGCTGAAGAATGGAAAAGAAGGCTGGGTCTCGAGCGTGACACATTGACAAAGCTGCGAAACATGGCACAACGGTCAAAGATGATAATTTAGCGATAATCCAATCCATTATGAATGCCTGAACAGCCGTGTGTATTTTACTTTAGGTTTAGATTCAAATATTCATCCTCTCGTCTAATCGACGCGCCATCCTAAATAAACTTGTCTCTTGCATGATACCCAGAAATGTTTAATATTCTGATCTAATATGATTTCTGACCTGTAATGTTGCCAGAATAATAATCATACACGGTGTGTTAATAGGCCAGAGGAGAACTGGCACCCCGACTGAGTCTGGTTTCTCCCAAGGTTTTTTTTTCTCCATCATGCCCTGATGGGGTTTTGGTTCTTTTGGTCGCCTTTGACTTGGCTTGCTCGGTTGAGGACACTAAAATTATGATCCAAGTTATTCTACTAAACATACAAATAAAATGAATTAATAAGGTCTTATTTAATTCTATAAACTATAATACTGATCTGCCAACATTGTCGCTCTATGATAAAATAAGCTGATAACATCCCTGTTTTCTCCAGAACGACTGTACAGCCAAATCTAATTCTGTTGCAATATTGTCCTGTTTAACACTGTGAAGCTGCTTTGAAAAAAATCGTCATTATAAAAGCGCTATATAAATAAAGTTGATTGATTGTTTGATTGATTGAGATAGAATTAGTGATTTAAAACCCCAGTCGGTAATACCGGTATTGTCACACGTCAATATACCAGTTGGAACATTTCCTCACCGTCACATCCCTACTATGAAAGGGGCCGTTTAGTCTACTCACATCAAGTTCAAAATATTTTTTTATGGATGTACTGGATATTATTTGGCACCGTGATGAACATTGCAATGCCGGGGTTACCTACGCTAGTACACTGCTGTCGCGTTCTTCGTGTCGTCTAGATGAAGATACGGAGCAGAGACTGCAAAGCAAGTTGTGTTGATAGAGTTTAGTGATTTGGAGAAGAGAGAACTTCAGAATAATGTCACTGAGTTAATTCATGAAGTTGTGTGAACGGCACACGATATTGATGTAGAACAGAGCATGTGCACTTTGGTCAGAGCGGTAATAATGCGATTAAGGTGTTTACATGCGTGTTTATTGAGATTAAAATCAGCATAGGCTACGTCACATAGTTTAATGTGAATATGGTTACTGCGATTATGAGCTTAAAGCAGAGAATAGAGGGTATGCCCACAGAGTGGCAAAAAGACAAGAGGCAGCATTGGTTTCCAGCATGGGAAAAAAAACAAAAACAGGCCCGGCGCCAGAGGGGAGTCAGGGGGGCTTGGTGCCCCCCTCCGGATAGAGGGAGACGGACTTCATAATAGCGTGTAATTTTCTCCCTCAGACCACTGCCGCCTGCTGCTTCTGCTACTGATTGCTTTTAGAGGGAAAAGATGCCCATAACTGCTGGTTTAGGTAATAAGAGCATATATTATTAGCGAATAAGAGTTGGCAAAGGATCCAGTGTGTATCTGTATTTTCGCTACATTCGAATATACTCCAGGGTTTCTACTGATACAACGCCATATGCTAATTGCTGAAGTAACCCTTTAATAGCGCAATCTATTTATTAACAAACATGTCCCTAAATTTAGCAACAGTAGAGACTGCATTTAACAATAAATCACAGATTGTGCTGGTTCTGACGTTAAGTTTAGGGTTTGGGGGGAACCAATGCTCACCGCTGTGAAGGGAAGGAAGTTGCGCAATAAGTAACGTTTTTAATAAAAAAAAATAATAGTTTTACCTCGTCATCTATTTATAATTCTTGGCAACCAAAAATCAAAAATACAATTAGATTAATATCACAGGCCTGAAGTATAACCAGACTAAGCTTTTGTTGGCCATCGTCACTCATTAAGCATGGACTGATCATGTCATGAACACTGTAGATCCGCAGGAGAGATCGCTTTCCCTCTCTTCTGGTTTTCGACTTGCAACAATGTAACACACATAGTTTAATATTATTGCTTATAGAAACCACTGGCAATATAGAATTCACAATATCTATGTAGCAAAAGTAAATAGTAAGTGTATTTGTGTCATTGCTCCAGTACCGACAGCAGAACTGACAGCGTCAGAGCTTATCGATACTGCGGTCTTTCATAATTTAGCACCGGGGCTAATTTAATACCGGGTTTCGGTACCCATCCCTAGTGAGTAATGTTTCTTAGATTTCTTGAAGCAATGGCCAATCACTAGACTGGGTAAACCCAGCCTGATCTGCCGGCGATTTGATTTCGCCCGGCAACTCAGTCTGGAAACCAGTACATTCATTTCTACTGCTTCTGTTACACTTATGCGGAAACCAATCACAGACTGGCTTATCCATCTGGCGTGCCATTGGCGGGTATAACACGATGACGGATAGAGAAGCGATGGGTCGTTGCCTGTTGATCACGCCTCTTGTGGTCTGATTGGTTGAAGGACTATCCAATTGCGTACAGAGTCATTCGAATAATGCTCGTCGATCACGCCTCTTGTGCAGTAGAAAATACAGAGCAGACTCCCCAGACCAATCTTAAATTGAGCTTGGTCTGGGGATAGCCAGACAAGCCAATCACAGGTGTTGAGGTTAGAATCAGCTCACTGCTCGAGTTTCTGTCCAGTGCTGAGTTCTACGCGCACGACAATCCTCTCAGACATTATGTAAACTCAACTTTTTGAGATCACGTTCATTAATGAGTGACAGCTTTTAGTGATTATAAAGGGAATACTGTGTAAAAGGCCAGGGCGCATGCTCGTGCGGCGACTGGCAGAAAGACTACGCTTGTCTGATTTCTTTGTGCGTTTGAATTAACAAAAATGTACAATTGATAAAAAAGTTGACAAATGAATTGACAAGAATTGACAAAAATGTAAAATGTGTACCTTAGGATAAAAGCGTCTGCCAAATGCATATATGTAAATGTTTGTTTAAGTTGCACATGGAATTTCTTTTTTATTTCTTTTGAGGCAGCAGTCTGAAGAAAGTTTCACTAAAGGAATATAAACGGATCGTTTGATGAATTGTTTGTTGGGAGACAAACATGGAAGGCCTTTCTGTTTTTGTGTATGTCGTGTTTTTTGGCGAACTCTTAGTCTATTCTTAGTCTAATCAACCAATAATCAGATATAGTAGAGATTTTCTACCGCAGCAGAATATCCCTCAGGTTAACAAGCAAACTGATCTTGTTTTCTCCAACTTGAACGGTTACAAAAACCTGCAGCATGGAGAGAGTAAAACGATGGGTGATTATCCACGGAGACCCAGAAAACTTGGTAAGCGAGGTGGATTTCTTGCAAGGCTGAAAAAACAATCTCTCTCCCGTATTCCCCTACCATCCGTTATTCTAATGAACGTTCAATTCCTTCTAAATAAAACGGATGAGTTGCAAGATCATGTGCGGTTCCAACAGGAGTTTAGAGATGCATGTGTATTGGCCATTACAGAGACATGGCTCTCTGACAGAGACTCAGACATTACCATAGACGGTTCGTCTGGATAGAGATGCCACTACTACGGGCATGACGAGTTTGGCTCTATGTGAATCAAATGTACTGCAAGAATATTATTGTGAGAGAAAGACTATGTACTCAAGAAGTTGAACTGCTGTCAGTATCGGTACACCCTTAAAAATAAAGTTGCCAGGAAGAACCAAAAATGGATTTCACAGTGATGCCAGAGAAGAACCATTTTTGGTTCCCTAAAGAAGCGTTTTGTGAAAGGTTCTTTAAAGAACCATTTTTTTCTAACCATTTTAAAATCTTAAGAACCTTTTGCTCTTCAAAGAACCTTTTGTGCAATGGAAAGGTTCTTTGTCTATTAAAGGTTCTTCATGGAACCATACACCCTGCCAAAGAACCATTTAAGAACCTTTAATTTTACGAGTATACCCCCACTTTAAATCTTTAATGCAAATTTCCTCAAATTTTTGTTACTTTTGTTTACGTTCACCTAGGACTTGGCGATAAACCGATTTTATCGAATAACTCGAGTGTGTAGTTTATGTCGATTTTTGCGAATGAAAATCGTTTTTTTCTTTAACCTCCACCGACGCTCCCCTCTGGGCTCCCGTAATGGCTCAGCCCTCCCCGCGCGCATTTGCCATAGAGATAGGCTACACAAACAAACAGGACAGTGTCTTACAACAAAGTGTCATTCGTAATTGGTTAGTTTTTTTGCAGAAAAATTAACAATAATGCAAATTAACGCTGCAAAGTGTGTTTGAAGTCCGGACACACGAACTCACACACAGCATCGCTACTGCGAGATCTAGTGGAAGCGTTCGGCTCATATCTCTGTTATAAACCACTGATATCAGATCAAACAGAGCTGATGTGGAGACCAGGAGAAACATCATTAACAAAAGTCAGGGGTTTCAGTCACAAATCACCAACATTCATCATGATTTTAATGTAGTAACACGACATGGATTTATTGTTGTTGTGATTATTTTTCTCAGGGTTCGTACAACCTTTTGAGATTGAAACTCAAGCACTTTTTCAAGGGGTTTCAAGAGCTTCACACTTTTTTCCAGCACTCCAAAGCTCTAAATATCCCATTTTAATGTTATTTTTAAAGTGATGATTTGTAAAACTAAAAGTTTAAAGGGGTATTGAGGAAAACAATTGTCAAATGTTTTTTTTTTTTTGTTTTTTTTTTTATGTGTAGACCGTTTTGCAAACAAGCACTTTTATTAAAAAATAATAATAATTAAATGCCTGGCATGAAAAACCAAAAAAAATCTCAATTACACAGAAAACAAGTAAAGAGCTCCTTTATTAATCACATAAACTGTTGGTCAGTTCAGTGTGAGACTATTGAATAACAATGGTAACCTATATTTAATAAAAGCATTATATTTAATTTTCCCTATACTTTTTTGCACATTACTGTTGTTAATAAAAGTTCATTTTATCTGAATTTCAATTCATAAACCTTTGATATGTATACTACAAAAGATTTAATGCCCATTTATACTGTGTAATAGTCAGGGTTTATTCACATGCTGAAAGTTTTGGACCCCAAGCCGCAGATATTTTACCTAAACAAAATAAAGTTAGAACTTTTGAACAATTTCTTTGTCATCTGCAGATTGATTTTAAGTACGGTTCATTTTAAACCGTAAATCTTTTTTTTTTTTTTTAGGCCATATCGTTCAACCCCAGAGCAAATGCGGATAAAGCCGCTAAGAGTACAAAGCAAGTAACCCAGAGATTGCGACGTATCTCTCCTGATGCACCAATGTTAATCATGGGTGATTTTAACCATTGTCTTTTGGATAAGACTCTGAGAGACTTCCATCAATGTGTCACATGTCTAACTAGACATAACAGGACTATAGACTTGTGTTATGGTTCGATAAAGGGTGCATATACATCTCTCCCTTTTCCCCCAATAGGTGGGGCTGACCATAATTGTATCCAACTGATCCCACTGTATTACACAGCCCTAAAGAGGGGGAAACTCTAATCAGACAGTCTAAAATTTGGATTGAAGATTCAATTTCAAGTTTAATAGGTTGTTTGAATGTACTGACTGGGAAATATTTAAAGAGTCCTGTGTTGATGTAGATGATCTTACTAATGTTGTTCGCTGTTATGTGAACTACTGTGTCGATAATATTCCTGTAAGATCTGTGGAAGTGCATCCAAATGATAAACCATGGATAACAATCACTTAAGATGCTTTTTTTTAAAAGAAAGAGGGCATTTCGGGAAGGAAATTTAATTGAGTCGGATCGGCTGAAAAAGGAAGTGAAACTGGAAATAACCAAAGTTGCAATATGAAGGAAAGATAGAATAATAATTATTAAAAAATAATAATTTGGCCTCAGTGTAAGATGGCTTAAGTAGACATAGTAGACATTCTAAAGTGGTAATGGAAGGAAGTAGTGATGATTTTAAACTGGCACAGACATTTAATGAATTTTATGCAAGCTTTAATATTTATGATTTTAGTGACATTATTCGTGAGCAAAAAAATTAATTTATCTGGCAGTAGCCTTGTCCCTTTTGCTGAAAAATCAATGCGCTTAAACATTCAAAAGCCAGGAAAAGTCCTGGCCTTGATAACATCGAGGGTCGGACGCTTATTTCCTGTGCAGAACAATTGGCACCTTTTTTTTATTACATCTTTGAACTGTCACTTGATCAACAGAAGGTGCCAAGATTATGGAAAACTTCCACTGTGGCAAAAATTACTCACTCAGTTATATTAAATGATTTTAGGCCAGTCGCTTTAACTACCTTGGTAATTAAGAGTTCTGAAAGATTGCTGGAAAAAAGAGCTTCTTATGAAGGTCGAAGACTCATTTGACCCCCTTTAGTTAGACCCGCACGAGGGGTGGGAGATGCTACAGCTACCCTGCTCAATTTGATACTTAGGCATGCAGACTCATGCTAGAATTTTATTTGTTGTTTTTTTTTCATCAGCTTTTAATATGATACAACCACATGTCTTAGTAGAGAAGCTTTTGATCTTTGGACTGCCGAAATAGGCATGAAAATAGATTTATTTTAAAATACGTAGATGATTCAGCTGTTGTGAGACTCCTTCGTGCTGATGAGAATGACCATCGCGTAGTGGTGTGACGGGCAATGTCTGCAAATAAATGTGTCTAAAACAAAGGATATGCTTATCGATTTTAACATATCGAAAAGTTAATCAAATAGATATCGAAAGTGAATCAAACGGACCTAATGAGCACAATTATTAAAGAGCAGAATGGTGAATTGGTGGAAAAGTATTTGGGGTATTTAATTTTAGTTTTAAATTTAATTTGTAGAATTAGAAATTTTCGTTTGTAGTTTAAAGTTTAATTCCAATGTGGAGATTATTTGTAAAAAAGGGCCAACAAGACCTGTTTTGTGGAAAGGATCTAAGTCTAATATTGATAGGTCGTTGAGGACTTCTTTTTATAAGTCTTACATTGAGTCAGTTATAACTTTCTTTTCATTATGCTGGTATGGCGGCCTTAGTGTTAAAAATAAGAATGCGGTGGTGAAAATAGTCAATACCAGTAGTAAAACTATGGGAGCTCATCAGAGTCACCCTACTGACTTGTATAACTGTCAGGTCGTAAGGAAAGCCCAATCCATTTTAATGAATAACTCCCTTCCCCTACAGTCTGAATTTAATTTTCTACCTTTCTTAGACTTAGATCTCCCACTGTTAGAAGCAATAGGTATAAACATTCATTTATTCCTGCAGCGGTTTCTTCGGGAATGGGAGGAGTTGTGGGAGGTAGGTAGACATTTGGGTGGCTGAACTTGTGTTGTTTTTTAGGTGTTTTAATGTTTGTAAAATGTCTTTTATGCATGTTGCTGGTCTTGTTGCAAAAACGAATTGCCCTTTCGGGCACAAAAACAAACAATGTGAAAGTGATACTCTTGGCGCACTAACAAGTCTAATCGCAATATTGGCAAAATCCAATTATAATCGCATTATGAGTGTGCATGTAAACATAATTATCATCAATGTATTTTATATTGTATGTAGGTTAGATGTAGATGAGCTGGTTAATCTCTCTTATGCAGAAGAAGGAACGGATGTACCAACATCAGCAATCACAAAAGCAAGCATTATTTTTGTTATTCCATTTGGTACTGCTAGTAACTGTACGTAATAAATAACATTCCTCATGACAAGCATTTTACTCTGGTGCATCACTACTCAATACAGCAGACAAAAATATGTATACTTGACCTTGTAGGTGGCGTTGACATAGGTACGGACAGTCGGGCCGGTGGACTCCAGGACATCAGGGGTGCAGAGAGGGGTGGAGGACATGACGCCACCTCCCTGAAGCCAGGCATTCACTTTCAGAGCCGAGAGCTTCAGCCGCCGCTCAGGATCTACGGTTAACAAACCTGTGAAGATGAAGAGGGAGATAAAACTTGAGATGGAAGCTAATTCTGGGGCTGCCAATATAAGGATCCTTCAGCCACTAAACCACCATCCTCGGGGACCATCACACTCTTTCCTTCCACCAGGGCTCTGAACCTCATCCATCTCAATCTAGATGATCAAATGACAGCTATAATAACAAGCACTTGTGCTGAAATTGGACTGAAATGCGTTCGAGTGCCTGCAGGTCCCTGATGGCTGGGTCAGGACTCACTCATCAAAAGCTTTGGAGTGCTATAAAGGTATTAAAACGTATTGCAGCTATTTCGGGTCGTAATCAATAGAGACTCCAAGTATTGGGTGAACGCAAGTAATTTTCACATGTCTCAGTGTTCTAAACCCATAGATTGCAATTCAGTAACTATGGACGATACCCACCAATTTCACAGAAGAACTAGCAGATCCTGTAGCAAGGGCTTTTCTGAGTGAATCCTCAATTGGACCATAATCCTAAACCTGATTTAAATGACATTCAGGTTATCCAAATGGATTTTCTGTAAAGGTAAGGAAGGATAATATCCAATCTCAGAAACGGCCATCTGATTTTACTACTGAATCTGATTTTTAGATACAGAAATGAACAAAAAAATAAAAAGGAATCTATAGCCAGTTTCAGACAGTAATTGTTTCTCATGTGGACGCAAGGTAATTTTCAAATTTACCGGGGCTAGTCAGTGATTTTATTGCTGTCCAAATCCATAATGTCAGCGCTTTTGCATTTTAAATATGGACACTTTTTTTTTAAACTGAAATGCTAGAAACTTTTAAAATGGGCTATTATTATGGTATGCAACTAATCATTTTACTAGTTGAACAAGCATTTGGGTCAAATGTTTACGTAAATAAGAGGTTGTATAAAAAAAATTCTGCTAATTTCCACATTTTTTAAATTACATTTTAAGATAGGCAAGACAGAAAAACATTTGAACTATAGCTTGTCAATTTTTCTATTTTTTAATTGGATATTGAAATGTTGAATATATATATATATGATATTAAAATGAATTTATTAATTATAATTAAGTACACCAGTACGTTTGGGGTCAGAACTACGCTACATTTGTGTCCTTAAAATGGAATCCGTTTACTTCTGTTGCTAGGTAACAACAATGCAGGAGAAGGCGGCAAAGTGGATAATGTTGTGTGCCTCAATGTTGTGCATCTATCTTCTGCTGTACTACAAAGGTTTATCTCTCTGCTTGCAGTGTCAGTCCAGCTTGTCAGGAAAGTCAGTAAGCACACACACACGTTGGGTTTCCATGCTTTCAATAGACATATATACTGGTTGACTTCATTACTCTGTCACCTCTCCACCAATGGTGGATGAAGAGATTCCTCCCTTCCATACGTAAAACAATTTGAGTACCCAGAAATAGAGCCCTGACTGGACTTATTTATGCCTCTAGGGTTGGGCTCTAGGCCAATTTTCACGTCATACCTCAAACGCGACTGGGCTTCGGGCCTGTTTTAGGCTTCTCCTTTTTATGTTTTAGACATTCATTTATTAAACGAAATTATGAGCTTTGCTGTACTGATGGAAACATCACGAGACCATGCTTCCACGACTGTCAAGACTGGCTAGTAGTTCAGAGTCCCTGCCATCAGCAGCAGCAGTGAGCGTTCCTTCAGCGCAGCTGCCAGAGTTATGGCCTTTTTACACCTGGCCACTTAATGCGTTTTCTCTGATCAGATATCTATACAATTGTGAAAAGACCAAGAGTAAATGCCTTCCTAATTCTTGAGACAAAATAATTATTTCAAACAATTCAATTCAGAAGGTGGTCTGAGACACATTTCAGACGAAACTGGGCCAGTGTGAATGCATATGGTTGATTAAACCACATATATAAATTTAACACCTGGCAAATTGTTAAAAAAAATTAACATGTTAGAGCGTGTTATAGGCTATGTTGTAGCCAGATATGAGGGCGCTACTGCAACATGCATCGCTGGAAATGAGTAAAGAAAACCAACACGCAAACTGCCGCAAGTGAAATTGAAAGTAAGTCTCAGATGCTCAAAAACACAATAATATTCATTATCATTCTAACTAATGCGACCAAATGATCTTACCAGTACACCTGAATGCCTGACGTGGTCATACTCAATTCAAGTCAGAAAATGAGTCTGATACTGCTCCATTGGGCTGTGATTATGGGGCGTGTTTCAACCGAACCAGGAAAGACATCAATTGGATAGACTTATAACCAATCAGAGCAACGTGACCCATAACGTTAGTTGTCAAATGTCAACAGAACTCAACTGCACTGTGTTGCCAAGTCTGCATTTTTTTCCATGTCTGCTTGTTAAAGCGACTATTATGTGATGTATAGACCCATGAGTGTGAATTTTAGCAAGCAACCTTGCCAAAATAACACACATTTTACCACCCAAACACCATTTGAACAAATATAATCCAAGCCCCTTTGATGACGTGCATGATTACGTTACTGTTGATCATCTGTCCGTCATCATCTAAAGCCCGTCCTGATGATTTAATTGGTCCGAACAGTTTCTGTTCGGGGATTACTGCTCTATGGATCGAGTCCAGACCGAACCGCCCGACCTAAAAATGTTGTGGGCGGGGCTAAATTCGTCTGGCATCCAGGCTACCTAAATGCAGCTTATATCTGTTGCTTTCATTGACGTGAAATGATGGGATTTATATTTGTTTTGCGGAGAGTTGTAAGGTAAGACAAACCATGTTTTTTATTTACATTTTGTTTATTAGTTTGGATTGTATAGCCCGTTTCGTTCCCGTTTCGTTATAGTACTTTATTGCATATATATTCTATTCTCTAATCCTAAACCGTACAAAATCACAGAAAACTGCATTTTTACATTATCAAAGAACCATAATTCTGATTTATTAGCTGTTTTCCTCATAGGGACCAAAACAATGGGGTTTACCAGGACCACACACACTTTGGCTTAATCACACATCATCCACAGCGGTTCATTTCCGATCACATTTATATCAGAGGCGAACCATAATGGAGATTACATGTACCGTACCCGACCACCTTTTTATGCAGACTCTGGTACAGTTTCTGGATGTGTATCCAAGTCCAAACATACCAAACTCTAATCAAACCAGGTGTGCAATATTAATTATATAAAGAATAATAAAGTCATCCTTTAACAAATCTTGCACTTATAGTACCTCTCACTAGATCTTTGGCTTCTTCGGACACACCCTTCCAGGCTTCCCCATCCAATGAGAAATCTCCCTCTTTGATCTTGTGCATGATGTCAGCTGCATGCGATGAGGTCATGCCTTTTTTCTCACTCTGGAATGGAACTTGGCCAGAGAGCATGGTGTACTGACAAAAAGAACAACATTAATAATATTAGCAAATTACATTTTGGTTTTTACATTTGAACAGTAGAAGTAAAGATTACTTTTGGAATTTATCAAAATAAACTCATGTTTTAAAGTTTTCTATTTATTCAATTTGATGTAACAAATTATTAAGGGGTGTAAATTTGTGTTGGGTAAGATACTCTAAAAAAAATATGAATTACTAGTTACTTACACATTATCTTCAATGGTGTAATTAGATTACTGTACAAATTACTCTCTCCAAAAATCCTTAGTAATTCAAGGATAGATATGAAATGGCTCTTAATTCATTCAACTAAATAATATAAAACTACATAAATTACTCTTGTGAAATGTGAGGATACATAAAAACACACATTTTAAAGTTAGACATATGTTAATTCCACTATTGTATTATATATAATTGTTCCACAGTCTATACACAGTATTTAGTTCAATTACATCAGAAGTAACTAATTAAATTGCAGAAAAAATAAGAGTAATCTCTTACTTTACTTTTCAGGGAAAAGTAATTAAATTACAGCAACTAATTACTTGTGACTAGTTACACCCAACACTTGTGTAACGATTCCCTCATGTCACAATTCAATACATATCACGATACCGAACTCCCAATACGATCCTCCAGGACATATGGTAAAAGGTTGACACAAACTGTACTGTTGATTAAAATGCTAAATTTAATATTACATTGGGAGTGGAAATGTTTGACTTGGTGTTGGTAAACCAAAGCACAGGACAATGGTTACACCAGAATAAAAATATTCCTGATTCTGAAGCTGTAGGCACTTTTTATTGGTAGCACAAGACATTTGACATTATCAGCACCCACAAATATTCCCCTATTGCATTATAATACATTATATATAGTAGTTTCTTATAGTACTGACACTAAAACTCCTTTTTTTCCCTCACTCATTCATTTTAAATTTGGGCGAACTATCCACAATAAATATAAATTGCAATGTATTTGTTACATGATATATTGTTATACCCCTACACTGTAAAAAAAATATTTAGGAAAAAAAGTTACCTGGTTACCTTAAAATTTGGAGTTCATTGAAATTAAAATGTTGAGTTAATACAATGAACATTTTTTGAGATTCGACAGCCTTTATTAAAACATTATTAAAATATTTTGTAAGCATATTGGGTAATTGTGTATGCTTTATTTCTGATGACGCAGTGAAGCATGCCAAATAGTGCTATTTTCATGATTTATCAAAATGTTTATGTGTTTCAGATACAATCATATTTTGAGTTTCTATTTATTAAACAAATTTCCTTCATTGTATCAACTCAAATTTTTAATTTCAATAAACTCAACATTTTAAGGCAACCAGGTAACTTTTACAGTGTAATAATATTCTCCAACACTGACCTCTCCCCTGACTAAAACAATACATTCGGCGGTCCGGTCTAAAATAATACTTCATTCATAAATATATAAACGCTCACACATACCAAGATCACCCCCAGGCTCCAGAGGTCGCACGCCTGGTCATATCCCGAGCTGTGGAAGAGCTCTGGCGCGGCGTACTGCAGGGTAAAGCAAGGGGTCTGAAGGGGGGCACTGCCGCTCCCCGCTGGAAACAACCGCGCAAAACCAAAATCAATCACCTTTAACACGGAGTCATCCGACTCATCGGCAAACAGCACGTTCTGCAAGTGGAGGTGAAAAACAGAGAGACAATACGTGACATACTGCTATGCTTCAACACAATAAACCACAAGATGTTCTATGTTACAGTCATTTGACTTAATGTGCATGTTCTGATCCAATTATGATTCATCGCGATGTTGAAACGTGCAATGCGTATCATATTGTGATGGCCGAAAGATCTCATTTAGGAAAAAAATCCCGCTGATGAAGATTAATGTTGACAGTCATCAGATGTGGACCGCACATTAAAATTCCACAGCACGGAGACGAAATCAGCACATGGATAGCCGAGCACAGAGTGAATGCTGAATACGTAATATCACAGAAGTGAAATCAAGCAAACTACGAGTGATGATCACACAGCTGACGGGAGATCTGAATGAGAGAACGAGAAACCGTCTAGAGCACGGCCAGTTAGTGCGGCAACAGATGTGAGCATAATGCTTTCCTCAACGCTTGACAGCATCCATTTAGACGTTTAGAGAGAGAATTCATTAGAAAGGCACTAAGGCTGCTCATTTCTTCACTCTATGTTAGTTAGTTATCCATCCCTGCGTTAATTTATTTGTTTGCCATTCTATTGTTCAAACCGCAATGAATCCACACAATACATAATCGATTCTCAATAATCAAATCTCTTTTTTACTCATTTCTCGATGCACTGAAGCCAGCTGAGGTTTTTCTCGCTCTTCTCTCACAGCGAGTTGAAACACTGCAGTGTGTGTTTTAATTAAATAAGTGTGTGCAGCTCATGATCTGGTTCCTGCAGATGATCCCGTGTGCTGCATATGCAGAGTTTAATATGCATTTGGGAGATATGCACCATTTATGCTTCTTCTTTTTTTTTCAAATTCGCATAATGAGAAAAGATTTTGTGGACAGATGATTATAGCATTTCACTAGATTTGTAATGGGAAGGTATTGTATCGAAGTTATACATTTGAGTATCATGACAACATTAGTATTTGTGATGCACTGAAATTTTAGTGAAAATCAATTTCGGTTTCAGCTGAATGACAATGTTCAATTTGTTACTTTTGATATGAAATAAGGTCCAAGCTTTCAAATTCCATCAATTCTATAATAAAAATTAACAATACATAACATTTTGATGCTCTTTAATGAGTCGTGACATATGCCCCTGAGAATAATTTAATTATTATTATTATTTCTTTTTTGGTTTTGTTTTTTAGGTCATTTCTTTCATTGGAGCATAAGAAACAAATTTAATAAAAAGACATTTTTAAAAAAGATTTTAAGAAAAGATGTTATCCTATGCATGTCCCTCTGTAGAAGAAAACAGACCCCATTTATTTAAAAAAAAAATGGCTTTAAGCTTTTTATGTTCAAACTTTGTATAAAGACGATTCTCAACTGAGCTATGAAATGAGACAGAATGATTTGATATAACACGGGTAAAATCCCCATAAATGCCATTCCCATTCTATGCAATGCATCTATACACTGGATCTAATTTGCATATTAATGTATTCTTGGGGCAAAATGTAATGAAAAAAGATGTGTAATAATGGGAGTAATAATTGAGAATATTTTCATAATACCACCTCATATTTCATAAGAATATTGATGTATAATGTATTTTCCAATTCTCCAAGAATGCCTGATAAACACACTTTAAGTCCCGGCATTCTCTACAGAGGTCATGTATGAAATCATCACAGTTTCGTAACAAAGTCATATTTTGATTAGAAACCCCATATCATTTTCCTGAGATGTTGATTTCTGTCAAACAGTTTGAAAATTTGTCAGATTTAAGTGAATCAAATCAATATTTCCATAAGAGCTTAATTGGACCTTTGGAACACAAATGTGCTTTGGACATGACTATAACATCCGACAAACAAACGAGGGCTCGCACGTCCGAATGTAAGGAAGTGGTGAAAGTGACGTACACGCCATAAAGCAGTCGAATTTTGTAGTTCTTTTTGTTCTCGGGTTACTACCCGAAACCCGAAGTTTAAAAGTACGATTAAAAACGATACAGACCCCATCAGGCTATGGCAGACGTGTCATTCAACCTATTGTAAGTCGATGTATCATCACAAGAGTCTTGAAAATATATTATGAAAGTTGAAAAGCTACCTAGTTCTGCTTTAAAGTAGTTTTGTAATATTAAATCTGCCACCGCCCACTAGGGGAAGAGCCCGTCTCAATCTGCTCCCTTGTTCAGTTGTCAGGGCACTGATCAGGGAGTCAGCCCATTGATTTATGTCCTAATCAGTTCCCTGACTAGTGAACTAGGGAGCTGATTGAGACGCTTTACGACAGTAGTAGAGGACAATATTTTTTCCCAACTGTAGGGGGACCCCGAGAGCAAAAGTTACCTGGTGCTGCTTTAAAACCACAACCTTAACTAATCCTGACAAAACGCATATCAGAAAAGTATCTCAAGGATCCATATTTGGCAACTATTTTGTGATATAAGTGATATTTGAAAATAAATTTATTAATTTTAATTTAAAAAAAATAACCAGAAAAGAAAAAAGAAAAAACAATCACAGGAATGCGTGACACCCGGTGGCGATCTTTGGTACATCGCCTAAACAAAATCTAATAGGAACGTAATTTTTTTGTGATTTAAATTTCAAATTTGGAACACAACTTGGTTAGATATACGGCTTTAGTAATTTTACAGTAAAAATGATTTTGTAAAATATATATTTTATATAAAATAAAAACATTTGATTTACAGTAAATTTAAACAACTTTTTCACATTCATTTTCAAGTTCTTTTTACTTCAGCAATAATCTGTCTTCAAACAAGACCAAACAGAGGTCTATATTCTTGAATTACAACCATTGAAGTTTACATTTTCACATCTATTCTCAAATAGGTGGGTGCCAATAAAGGGTTAGTTCACCCAAAAATGTAATTAACTTGTCAGCGTATTGATTCATGATTCGGATCGTGTGTCAAACTGCCAAACTGTTGAAATCATGTGACATTGGCGATCCGAATCATGAATCAATCCGCTGATTCATAACCATTTGAATCTTTATTTGAGGTTTGAAAACAAACGCGGAAGAGAAGACAATGCTGAATAAAGTCGTACTTTTTGTTATTTTTGGACCAAAATGTATTTTCGATGCTTCAAGAGATTCTTATTAACCCACTGATGTGTAGTCCACACATATGGACTACTGATGATGTTTTTATTCCCTTTCTGGACATGGACAGTACAGTGTGGATACACTTGGATACGCTCTCTGACTAAATATAAAATATTTTAAAGTGTGTTCTGAAGATGAACGGAGGTCTTACGGGTGTGGAACGACATTAGGGTCATTAATGACAAATTTCATTTTTGGCTGAACTAACCCTTTAAGGGGTTTCAGTTTCAGCTAAATTAAAACTTTAATTACAGTTTTTGTTGTTTCAATTAAAAATTGTAATTACTGAAGAAAATATGAGAGGTGCTTATTTGAGCAAACATCACGGACACAAAAATGAGTTTTTGCTAGTTTTCCATAATAATAATCTGTTATATTTGTAATTCTTTCTCTCTGTACTGCTCTACCTCTGGTTTGAGGTCTCGATGCACGACTCCAGCCTCATGCATGTAGCTGACCGCTGACACCAGGCTCTTCATCAGCTGACTGGCCTCCCATTCTGCAAACATCTTCTTTTTCCTTATTCGCTCCAACAGCTCTCCACCACGCAACAGCTCCATGACCAGATACGTATGGTACTAGGAGGGATGGAACGGAGAAAATGGGAATGAAAAATAATAGTAGTGACAGTAGTGTTGGAACATACTGTATGTGACCAGGTATGTACACAAAAGTAAAAAAATCAAAATTAAAATTATAAAAAAGATGGACATGATTATGATTAGTCTGAAGATATTATAATTAGCTTAAAACAGCAAAATTTCTATAGCGAGGTATATATACAGTGGTGCAAAGACATACCTGATCAGTATAGACCTCGTGGAGTGTGACGATGTTCGCGTGAGACTCACACTGGCGTAGTGCTGCGATCTCTCTCTGAGTCATGGCCTCCATCCTACAATGGCAGAAAGTGGGGAATCGTCATGGATAATATCACAACTGTTGATTTAATGACATGTGAGCTGACATTATTAAGTATGTCAACAAAGACCAAACAACATCACTGCTTAATGCAGCCTATTAGAATGCAGTTAAAATGCCAACAAATTTTTTTGCGCATCTCAGAGCAACAAGCAGCAATTACTAAAAAAATAGGAAATAGGAAAATAAACACGCATGCTTATGAAATGTTTGCGCATTTATTAATGTAAAATGTAGGCTATATGGAATACAGTACAGTATTTAAAATAGCATATATGCATTAGTTATACTTTTAATTTAATTTACAGAGAAAACTATAGAAAAAGATTAATGTGTGGGGCACTCACAACAATACGCGCAAGAGGGGGCGCGGCGCTACGCCTGTTGCACGTCTTTTTTTTTATATAACGGGTTTAAAAGCGGTTTACCGCTGAACCGCGGGAATTTCTTGCTTTTCAACCGCGGTAAAAAAAAAAAATCCATACCGTCCCAACCCTACTCTTTGCAGCAGATCTTGGTTTATTTGTGTGTATTTTGACTCCTGAGCATGTTTTATAAGCTCTTCACAAGTTCTCAGCTGGGCAAAATACCATCATATGTAGCTACACACGTAAAACAAGCACATTTAGCCACACACAACTAGGGCTGGGCGATATGACGAATATATCGTCTGGACGATAGAAAATGTCTATCGTTATATATAAGGCTCTATCGCTTACGCCACGATAAGGCGTTTACGGCAGAATTTTACGTCAAGATGCACCTCACGCCACGGCATGCCCATGCACGCTGCAATACATAAACAAACATGGAGGAAGACGGTAGTAGACGCGGTTCAGACCAGGGTAATTCTCAGAGTAATTATGCCAGAGTGGTGGCATAAGCGCTCAAAACAAACTTCAGACACAGACGCTGCAACAGGCTTTTACACGTGGCACATCATATAGCCATATATTGAAATATTTTAATGCCAGGTGTAGGGATGGCGAAAACTAAAAATTTTCTTGACCGACCACCGAGCCTCATTAGCCGGTTGAAACCGGTTAACCGATTAGTTTAAAATATGCTGCGCTATTTGAAATAACAGCCGCGAGCCGCGCTCCCTCTCTCTCTCTCACACACACACACACACACTGTCCTAGCGCTGCCGCCTCCCTTCCACTCACTTAACTTTTTTTAAATCCCGCACAGCGCGAAACACGAGTCCCGCAAACGCGCCGCCGAGGAGCTTGTTTGTAATCTGAGGACAAATGGCTGCTTAGTTTCGAAATGGTTTGGGTACGAGGTGATCGCGTTGAAAATAAAGGCATTTGTCTAGTGTTAGAAGCTCATTTGAAACATTGCCGCGGCTCATTTAAGAAAATGACAGCTCCGAAGAGACGCCGCTTTCGTTCGAGGTAGTGCTAACAATAATAAAGAAAGATGATCAACACTTTATGTGTTACCACTGAAATGTAGATGTAATATATTTCCAAATGTAAGCCCATCTTAAGCGAATTGCACGCTTCATACTGTCGTCTGCTCTGGCTCTAACCTCGAGTGTTTAGCCTGTTTACTTTTTTGCAAACCTTGTGAGCGCGCAAACCCAAACGCTGTGACCTCGCGCCAAATGTTTTTATTGGTTTATTAAGTACAAACAGGCGAGTTATGAAAAATTGAGTGCGAGGGATATGTTCACTTCACACAAAAAGATTTTGGAATGAGATGGCTAACTGTAGTAGCGTTTAGTCCACTGTCTATAATAGCCTAATTTAGAGATCACTTTTTTTTTTTAACTGACAACTTTGATCGGTTAACGTTGATACGGTCAACCATCGGTCAAACGGTCATCGGTTAACATTCCTAGGCAGGTGTTAACTTTACCAACAGTCTTGCTTGAAAAAAAGGTTCTAAATAAAATAAAAATGTAGTCCATACTACCTTTATTTGTTTTGTATATCATTTCAAACTGCATTTCCACATTGCAATTTTGTATAGACTATTCATAAACTGAATTAACAGAAAAATTGCTATATCGTTATGCATATCGTTATCGGGATATCAAATGAGCTATATCGGGATATGACATTTTGGCCATATCGCCCAGCCCTACACACAATTGTTTTGGATGTTTGTTAAGTTCCTTCATGAGTACACGTAATAAAAGCTGACCATTTAGGTTGTGAACACATCCCTATTCCTTTAGGTTCGATGTTAAAATGGCAATGTGAATGCCAAACAGACCAGGATTTTTTTTTTTGGTCTGGACCAAATGAATTAAGCAAAATACACTACAAGCGTACTTGCAGTGCAAATGCCTATATGCCACCTCTGAGCCATATTGAATGCACAGATGAGTAAATGCATCTAACTGTCACTTCAGATACTGGCAGCTTCTGTGTCACCTGTGCAGTGCAAACATGGCTTTTGTTGATGATGCTTTTATTGGATTGGTTGCAGCCCTATAATGTTGTATTATTCTAATTGAATTTATTGATTAAATGTAAGAATTAAGATATATATTTATATTTGATACATCAAAGTTTACAAACAATTATGCAGGCCTAAATTAGCCAGGGTACCGGCACTAAAACACACTAAGCAAAATATTATCGAATTATCGATATATAAAAATACGTTGAGATATTTCTTTTTTCAATATCAAACACCTTTAGTGCCAACATTTTTTAGATATTGTTTTACATTAAAAAGGACTTTAAAATATAATTTTTTATATAATTTTAATAATATAAAATAATAATAATTTTTTCAGTAGCTTTGAATGACTTTTCTACTAAAAAGATGTATTGTTTAATGCTCTTAATGCTTACCTTTCTTAATTCATTTGTATGAATTCAAAATATTCTTATTATTACCTCAAATAATAACTTTAAAACCTCAAATGTTGTGGATAGTGAAGTGGGATGAAGTGTTAAATGTCTCTACCTTCGGCTGATGATTTTCACTGCATATTCCTGACCACTCTGCCTGTTTCTGCACTTCCTGCAGACAGAAAAACTACCCTCGCCCAGTGGCGACCCCTGGAGGCACAGCTCATAGTGCTGAAAGAACTGAGAGTCCTGGAAAAAAAAAACAGAGAAAATAAAATAGTTTACCTTTTTTCCCTAAATGTAATTTTTGCTGAATGTTTTTACTTGCTAAAATATCAGTGCATCACAAATACTAATGTTGTCCAAAAAAAAATCCCGCCAGCGGTTTACCTTTAGCATAGAACTGCGCTGGACTGTAGCAGAACCAGGCCGGTCAACATTCACATGAGCATCCAGAACATCTGCCATCACCACATTCTTATTGAACAAGATAGAAGGAGCCACGAACGAGTAGCCCTGAGAGAAAAAGGACACTGGATCACTACAGAGATTCATTTGGCAACAGTAAAACAATAAAAACAAATTGAACCAGCTTAAGTGGCTTGCGGGTTTTATTATCATTCTGACAAAATATTCTATTCTTTAAAATAAAAATCCACATAAGAAGATTTGGAATGACAATAAATAAATTTTGGGTGAATTATTTCTTTGAACTGGTCTAACTGGTCTCCCAGTTTGGTAAAGCTGGTGTTTAGCTGGTTAGACTGGTCTGGTTTCAGCAGGGGTGAGTAATAGCTGAATAAAATGAACAACACTGATCACAGTAGATGACGGAGAAGGTGTTAAAAAGTGTGTGTGTGACTTGATCTAAGAGAATAGGCGTTAAGCTACTGAACTGTAACTGTAGATGAATGTGTAAAGTTACAATGTTGATGTTAATAATAGAGGGCTGTGGCAAGAAATAAGATTTATTGTATTGTATGCATGTATTTGTCTCCATGAAAGGGACACACAAGTGTGTTTGTGTGTGCGTGTGAATACCTGAAACAGACGGTCTGTACTAGGTGGTGTGCTGGCAGGGGAATAGACCGGATCCATTCCTGTAAACTCCTCAGCAAAGTTACCCACATCCAACTCATTACGCAGCTCTGGTCGGAATGGGCTCTGAACCTTTTTCTCTGCCAAGTCTGACCAGTTTAAGCCCTACAGAGAACAACCAGTTGAGATGTGACAATCTACAGTGACACCAAATATATGTGGACACTTAAGCTACTCAAATATGCATGAAGGACACTGTATTATATAATGAAGTATCAAGTGCCACTACTTTGTGTTCTGGTTAAACTAGGCTTGCCACTATTCCTCGATTAAATTTGAGTAAGCGTTTAAAAAAACAAAGTGAGTTGAGTACCCAGCAAAACACTGGAAGTGGCGCATTCCACGATTATTAAACCACAACGCCACTGTGAATTCACAAAGGCTGTGATTCAATTAAATAAATATATGCCCTGCAGGTTTAATGAATATATGCCAAAACAAGAGTTTTCACCTGAAAATGTCAACTGAACATGTAAGTGACATGTCTGCAACTTTTGTTCTGACTAACTGAGGAACAAAAAGCATTACAATAAATCCCACTAGCAATAGTGATCGAATCTAAAGATCGCTTAGCTCAAATCACAAGCCATACAAATTATCATTATTGTTATACTTTGTTCTCAAATTGTTAATGTTAACAACATCAGCGTTGTGTGACTGTGTATTTAGTGTTTATTAGCGTTACCTGTAGATTTCAATTTCTGTACAGTCTAATTTTTTGCTTTTGACTACAGGTGAATCTCCAGCTGTCACTTATGATTGTCGTTTGGCTCTTTCTGGATTACAATCCGCCCATCAAAATGATAAGTTTCATTATTCCAGCTGCTGTGAGAAAAGGCTATAAATGATCCGCCACCTGCAGCATCCTCACATGTGACGCCTACTAGCCGGCTCCTCGTTTATGTATACAGATGTGACAATGACATTTAGATGCTTGAATACCAGTACCACTCAAATTATAACATTATTACATGCTTACCATTGGGAATCTGGCTAAGGTAAGGAGATAGTTTTGGCTAGGTATGTATTTGCTCAGAAAGGGATTTTGGATAATTTTTAACCAAAAAAGGAACACAGAGATCAAATGTGAGGAATAAAAACAGATGAAAAGCAAAAAAAGAACCTTGAAGAAAGGATGGCATTTGATGTCCTCGGCTCCTCTGGGACCAGAGCCCAATCTCTTATGAGGGTCTTTCACAAGTAACTTTCGCAGGAGATCCTGAGCCAAGGGCCCAATGATCGAAGGGAATGGAGGCTCACAGCGCAGGATTCGTCTGCCAGAGACAGAAAGCTACTTTAATTCTGGGAAACAATTTATGAGATGCAGTCATAACAGTTGTTGTCACTGGAAGTTTAGTACACAAGTATCTGGACATTAGGAGAACATAATTTGAATCATGGGATCTGTGTGTAGGTGAGACTCACTTGGACACCTCACTCTGGGAATTTCTCTCTCCCTCCAAAGTAAACGGAGACGCTCCCGTCAACAGCTCAAACATCAGAATCCCCAAACTCCACCAATCCACTGCCTACAGAAAGGGAAGGAATGAATTATTACCACTATTATACTATTATAAATCACCAATCATAATTTGGAGAAGCTAGAAATCCTGTTCTATAAAGATGGAATTTTCCAGAGCATTTACACTAATACACAACCTAGAAGTTTTCAAACTAAAAAGGGTATGCAGCGTTTTAAAAAGTTTTTTGAAAACGCTGCAGTAGTGTAGACAAAAGTTATAACCGTAGCAAAAGTTATGCGTTTTAAAACGCTATAAACAGGGCTTAAGATGAACATTAACTTTTTTTTTTTTGACCACAAATTCTCATTACATTAATGCAAAAAAGTCATCATCACCAAAAAAAATTATTACGGCTGTAATATGGAAAGAGAAATATATATTTAAAAGTTAATATGTATGTTTTTATAATTCAACATTACAAATACATTCCTCTCATCACGGCTTAAAGGGTCATGAAACCCCAAAACACTTTTTTTGAGATGTAAACAGATATGTATAGGCTGCACATCATTGAAAACACTAAGGGTACTCATTAATGGTATGCATATGTGAAAATAGTTATTTTTGCATTTTTCAGAGCGATTTCTGTCTTCCGGTTTGAAAAGCTTAGTCGGAGCAACGTCACAAATGCTGACGTCGGCACGGCCTTTTCGGCCCAAGTATGGGCTGCTGGGCACATGCTGACGTCGGCCGCTCTGAGCGATTCTCGATATATATTCATGACATGAAGCTCATTCAGTCCAATCCCTGCGCTGTAGTATGCATACAAGATAATTTAGTTAATATGCATGAGACAGTCACTTCTGTCAGGCTCGTCTTACATCATTATTGTAGAGATATGGTGGGGAAGTTTTGGAAGCAGCGTGCTGAAAAGTCACGGAGGAAAGCTAGGCGTTGTGCTGATACGAAGTAACGTAAAGGGCGCCGAGCGAGCTGTAACCGGCGCCGTCTGTGGAAGCCTTTGCTACAAAGGCTCGGTAAAGTAAAATTCACCTGAGGAATCGCACGCCGAACCTGCAAGCGTTGACTATCTATGTCAGGAGTGCAAAATAACCAATCTGTAATCTGTAGGCTAATGAACAAAAGCCACGTCCTCTCCGTTTTATTTGTGGTCACAGCCATGCACTAAACCGCATGTGTTCGGGCTCTTAGTGAAACAGTGTGCTGCATATTTGGACAAATATAGATTTAGCTGCCGAGTGATAGACAGCGCGGATCGTCACGGCAATGCGCGGTCGAGACTAGCCTCAAACCTCTTTGCTTTTACCCCGATCTAGAATTACACATCTCTATCACATCGCATGTTGGGTGGTTCACGTTCTCTTATCACGTCGGCGCGTTGTTCATCTTGCCAAACAGCGTGCATATTTGGACAAATATAGTTATATCACGTTTGCAAAATATTTCGTCATGCAGAATAACATTTATTTTCATTTCTCACTGAATTATGCTGGTTTGAACTTTGAAGAGCTGAATGATTTGCGATCTCTGCTGCACGCCACTCATAGCTCTCTCATTCGCTGTACTCATCCCTCATTTAATCTCTCTGTGGTAAACAATGCCAACGTGAACCAAGAACATGTCTCAGAACCGCTGTAACTGCTGCTGTTGGTATCGCTAATCTTAATGCACCTACTGACACTCCCCTATTTATGCAAACATTCCCTCTTTCCACACAATACCATCCCACCTTTTCACAGTCGACCACTCCCCTTTTAACAAGCTTTTTCAAATCGAAGGTGTGAAAAAACACCGCTGCAGCAGGGGGGTTTCATGACCCTTTAATGTGGAGAGGCAAAATATAATTAAGACAATTGTAGGAAGATCGCTTAAATTACAGTCATGAAAATCATATTTCCATACAATTATTTTTATGTGCATTTTGGGATTTCGCATTTAAAAAAAACGTGTGATAAAAATACCAAGCTCAGCTTTTTGCGCTCAATTAAGGTGGATACATTTATCTGGTAAGACGGTTTGCATATACATTAAACTATGAGGGAAACATTCATTACTGAATAAATCCCTCGTTGCGCAACAAAAAACTTCACATGACTTTGCCTCAGAGGATGTGATTCATTTGGTCATTGTGTAACACCTGAGCCGAAGTCTGTCATCAAAATAATTTGATATAATGACCTCCCAGAAGCGTCTCACAAGTGTCTCAAACACCAGGCATCTGAAGAGAAGATCAAATCAATGACAGCATTTGTTGCGTTTCTGCATGCTCTGAGACGCCAGTCATTTATGATGTAAGAAAAAAGCCACAGTTTCTTCCCCGATTTTGGCAGCTTCAATTTTTTATACAGATATTTTGCATCAGGAAGTGACTATTTTGTTCTCTTGAATGCAGCTGATAAAAACGGTGCTTTATTCGCAAATGTTTTATACGAGATTCCAATTTTGTGGATGAGTTAAATTCGCAACTTGGGATGGAAACATATAGCGCTTTTCCACTGCATGGTAACGTTTGATACGGCTCGCTTCGCTTTTCCACAACGTGGTACGACTTGGCACGGCTCGCCCCGCTTTGGTTTTCCACCACATTTAGCACCGCTTTAAAGTGGGTGGGATTATAGAATGATGGATATAATTGTGCCACCTCTACACTAAGAAGTTTGTTTCAAAGGAGGCTGATGGCAGCAAAACAAAACACTGCTAAAGAGTCTAAGAGTCTTACGGCCATTTCACACATACTCTGTCTGCAGTCCGTGTGCGGTGCGTGTTGCGTTGCGTGTGCGTTGCAGCATCCGCATGCCCTGTTGTGCTTTCACATATGCTGCGTTTGCAGTCCGCAACTGATCCGGTGTTGCATACCACAAACACAGCATTTATTCATTATTTTTCCAAAAGTTGTTACTTGAACATGGCTCGTCAGAATTGCAACTCTTGTTGTTAACTCTTTCATAGAAGTCAGGTTAACGTAAAGGCTACTACACAACAACATAAACAACATTTTATTCAATTCATTAATTCATATTTTTATAGCCTAGTACATTAGATTTAGCTCACAAAAATGGCAAAACATTTAAACAGGTTATAGCCAAAAATCACAAACATTTTAAATTAGAAACTTACAATAGGCTATTCAAAAACACCCGACTCTCATCTTTTCTTTCGTTTTTAAAGCCTTTTAAAAGAAATCCTGCAGGTCATAAAGAACTTTGCTTTCCACCTCCAAGAAAGGAGGAGTGCCATCCATTATGGCACTTTTTAACCTAAATGCCAGTTTTCAAAGGTTTCCTTGCTTTACTTGAGAAAAAAAAGCAATGTATTGACTTTAAAATAAGAGTATATTTTAAATTATATGCATCTGTGGTGAAATTAATAGATTTTCGCGTCAGTACATGTTTATTTTAATGCGAACAATGTTCTATCGCTTTAATGCAGCAGTGCAGCACAGCAAAAAATAGACTCGGTACGAAAACGATCACCTCACTTCTGCAGACGCAACGCACCTGGAACGGACTGACGGACCGCATCCGCGTGCAGTGTGAAAGCTGTAATCCGTTAACATGGGTACTGAAAAAAAAAAAAAAACGCACTGCAGACGGAGTATGTGTGAAACGGGCGTTAGAGTCTAAGAGCGCAGCTGACAACATCAGTTGATTTGCTGGACGGCGCACAAGTGTAAACTAATCTTGAATTTAGCGATGTGTTTAGGGTCTCAATTGCTATATCACGGTCCCAAAAGCCTAAAATGCTAGTGACGGTAGTGATGATTCTCTCTGAACAATCAGAGATCTGCAGTGTTTATACTTCACTTTTAAGTATTGTATGGCACACTTGGAAACTCAACCGAGGTGCTACTATTTAAGCGAACCGTACCGAGCCGCACCATGCAGTGGAAAAATGCCAAAAAGTAAGTTGTACCATGCAGAGAAAAAGTAAATGAGAAAAGCAACTGAAAAAGCCAAAAACAAACGTGTTACCGAACAAAAAAAGAAAAGTGCTTAGGTATAGAGAAATTTTATTCTAAATAAATAAAAGAATTCTGTGTGCAATTATCTCTTTTTTCGATTATCCCTTTCAATTCGAAATGTGAAATGGTTGTGAGATCCCCTCTCACCTTGCCGTGGCCAGCTTTCCCTCTGATAATCTCTGGTGCCATGTACTCTATAGTGCCACAGAATGAGTACGTCCTCTCTTTCTACACATGAACAAAGCACATCAGCATGACAACACAACATGGGTACAACGAGAGGAAAATATCAACTACAGTTATTATTCATTAGTTCTTTTATTATTTGTTTTTATTTTCCCACCTCTTCTTCCAGAAACTCCTTACTCAGTCCAAAGTCTGTCAGAACCACATGACCATCACTGTCCAACAAGATGTTCTCCAGCTTAATGTCCCGGTACACAATGCCAAGCTGGAAACACAAAAGTAACAAGATTAATAGAAAAATCTGGTAATCTGTCTCCATAGAAAAAAAAACACAAATCTCACCATAATCTCTTTTTTATAGCTATCACAATTAATTTCAAAGTTTGATCTTAAAGTGATGAATTGAGAAATCAACTTTCCCTTGAGCTTTTGATATATATATATAAATGGTCATGGTAATATAAGATTATCCTGTAAGATTCAAAGCTGAAAACTTCCTTTTTAGTCAAAGAAAAGCTTTTATATACCGCAGGCCCAGAAAACGATTGTGTGCTTTAACCTTACGTCATCACGCGACAAAACATCCCTCTACAGAATGTGTAATTCAGTAGCCCTGCCCACCGACTCATGGAGCTGTTCAGTCGATCACTAGCCAGTAGCAACAAACATGTGGAAGAAGATAGCAAGATATTGTGGAAGAACAGTCACTGCATAAGCTTCCTTCAGATTATAATATTAGGAATGTGTGATACATCATTTATTTGTAATAAAAGTTCCAGCTCATGTGGCGAAGAACATTTGTGTGTTCGGTTCATTTCCCTGCGGAATCGTTTGTAAACAAGTCTCAGGTGCTGGATTTGCAGACACAATGTTGTGCCTTCTATAATGGATCCGTCAGGAATGGTTCAACAAACTTATGTGAGTAAAACTTATTTTTTATATGTAGTAATTATAGTCCGGCGGCTGTGTGTTTTCCAGACGGGCTAACAAAACGTACGCCGTCGACAGAAATTCTTTCTTGATCTGGTTGAGCACGTGTGTGTGTGTGTGTGTGTGTGTGTGTGTGTGTGTGTGTGTGTGTGTGTGTGTGTGTGTGCGTGTTCATGCTTATCGACTGATCATGCGGGCCATGTAATACAGAAAAAATATTCCAATCAGTCGCAGGTGGATGAGAAATAAATCATTGTGTTTGTTTGATAAAGACGTTTACGAGTCCTGTGGTCGAGAGAATCTTTGCAGTTGCTGCTTTCAAAATAATCCCTCCCTCATGTGAACTGACGGGGGCATAGATATGACAGCGAAGCTGAAGCTCATTAAATATGTAAATCTTCTCCAATCCTAGCCGTGGGCGTTTACTTCCAAGTCTCCAGTGTTACGCCCATCAAAACCCAGCGTTCAGGAGAGAGCCTCAAAACCAGTGTAGGAAATAGCCTATTACTGATTAGTTATGATGTTTTTGAATGTAAAAACTACACAAACGTCATTAGTTGACCTCAGACAACATTTAAAAAAAAACAGTTCATGACACCTTTTTGATCTCAGTTTGATAAAAATGTATAATAAAATATTATCGATAATTCTAATTAATTATGCTTCTCGTAAACAGCGATTACAAAACTTATCTGGATTTAATTTACAAATACTTCAGAATAAGTATATTCAAAGAAAAATTAAAACAATTTAAACAATATTAATCATATTTATTTAGTTGAATAAGTGAATTTAACTTCACTAACTTATTTATCTGTAAGTGTGTTTCTACTCTTATCAATGAAGGAGTGGTCAGAAGACACTACAGTAGCTGGTCATACCTTGTGCAGATGCTCCAGGGCCAGAATAATTTCCCCCACGTAGATCCTCACCTCATCCTCCGAGAAATGGTCTCTCTGATACAGGTGAGTAAACATCTCTCCTCCACTCACATAGTCTTCCGAAACAAACACACACTCACAAAATTTTCCAACAAAACATCAATTTACTGAAGGACAAATAGCTAGAAGCTAGAGGTGGGCGGTATGACCAATGTCTTACATCATTGGGGATGAGTAATTTTACATCACAGTAACAGTACATTTAACAACACGGTTACTATTGCTGAAAACTCGTCTTATATTATACCCAATTATTTAGTGTTTTTTTTTGCACTAGATACTTTTTTATACTTAAAAAAAATGGCTTTAAAGTTTTTTTTTTTAATTGATATATATTAGTTATTTCAAAATTAGCGCATGCAATAATTGTTTTACATTTAACGCATTAAAAATATTTAACGCAGCATCCATTTTTACGGTCATCCTGTGGCTAGTGTTACATTATATGATCACGCTCTTAATCATGCTACTGCTTTTAAACCATTCAAACACCACAAGATAAAAGATTCTGCTGCGCTGTTTGTGAATGTCCTGACTATGACAGACGACACGCAGAAAGACAGCGCACCAGAATCAGGTTCTCTTTCATGCCTGTTGTCAAGTATTTTCATAAGAGCAGTCTTAAATGAGTTAGAGAACATCTTAAATTAACTTAAAGAGCGATAGCACGTCAGATCCACGTCATGTTCGGCAAAGGAAGATCTTAAAGTCACAGCAGCCTCATAAACCAGTTGCTGTGATGTCTTTCATTAGCGTTAAACAAAGATAGAACATTTTAGCTTTAATAAGGATTAATCTATATTTAATGTATAATTTATGCAGTTAACTTAAGACTGTCAATTGTTTGGTAACTTTATCCCATTTCTTTATATTGATTATATAGGAAGGCCACAGGTAAAGTGGAAGAGAAGAATGTTTTAAAATGACTTAAAGTAAAAGGTTTTTAAAGCCTAATAAATGCTAAAATTGACAGATTTCAATTATACTGTTATGCTGAATATCTATCATTAATATCAATCATTTAATATCTTTTTTTATCAATTTAATAGAGATATTAGTAGCAGTATTAGTATCAATGATAGTGGCCTTCATTCATAAAAAGATGGCATTACAACAGACGTGTGTGTGTGTGTGTGTGTGTGTGTGTGTGTGTGTGTGTGTGTGTGTGTGTGTGTGTGTGTGTGTGTGTGTGCGTGTGCGTGTGCGTGTGCGTGTGCGTGTGCGTGTGCGTGTATAATGATCTGGGTATGACACAGGTATTACAAGGAGAGGTTGAAATATGAGGGCATTACATATGTCCCCATTTTTCAAAATGCTTATAAATCATGCAGGATGATTTTTTTTGAGAAAGTAAAAATGCAGAATGTTTCCTGTGATGGGTAGGTTTAGGGACAGGGGCAGTGTAGGGGCAATAGAAAAAAAAAAAAAAAATTATGATAATATGTAAATAAAACATGCATATTATTGGAGTATGTTGCACAATAAAATACTATTTCAGTCTTACTACTTCAAAATTTCACCATCTTTAATTAATTGCAAATGTTTGTGAAATTTACTAAAAACTTCTGAGCGACAACTGTTCACCATTTATTTTGTGCACATCATTCGAATTGCATATTAAAGGGATAGTTCACCCAAAACTGAAAATTTGATGTTTATCTGCTTACCCCCAGGGCAGCCAAGATGTAGGTGTGTTTGTTTCTTCAGTAGAACACAAATGAAGATTTTTAACTCCAACCGTTGCTCGTATAATGCATGTCAATGGGGTCTAATTCTAATTCGAACTATTCCTTTAACGCAGGAGGGAAATAATGCAATATTTCAATAGCACACTCCTGTGCTTACCTAGTATAAGATGCAGTTTGGTTTGCGTCTGAAAGGCGTAATGGAGGGTGACCAGAAAGGGTGACTGGCGAATGTGTTCCAGCACCTGTCGCTCTGTTCTTGTGTGCTCGGCAGTCTTTGCCTTCTGAACAATGGCTGCTTTCTTCAGAACCTACAGGAGAAATGACCATACAATTATTTCATAATAATAATAATAATGAGATGAATAACATTTGAACCAGTGTTATTTGAGGGGCCATTTACTCAACACTGCTTTCAACTGAAAACACAAAAGTTTTTATGCATTTTGGCCATTCGTTTACAACACTTAAAGGGGTGGTAAAACACGATTTCACTTTTCTAACTTTAGCTAGTGTGTAATGTTGCTGTTTGAGCATAAACAATAACTGCAAAGTTACAACGTCCAAAGTTTAAAGCAAAGGGAGATATCTGCTTTTAAAGAAATCAATTTCTAAGGACTACAGCAAACAGCGGTAGGGAACTACAGCCTTTTCCTCCAGACTCGCTGACATCAGCGGGTTCAATTTTTTACATAAAGCCCTCTGAGAAGATTAAATAAGGGGGACGAGGCCATTTTTTATTGCTGTGGAGAAGAGTAGGCTGGAGTGCACTAGGTGGTTAGCCAATCACAACACACTGGGCCAGCTAACCAATCAGTGTCCATTGTGTATTTTTGAGGGACTAACTTCATAGAACCAGGAAATCATCAACCGTTTTTACAAGAAGGGACAGAGCAGTGTAGAATAAAGGTAAAATGTATGAAAAATAATGACATTTTTTAAAAACAAACTCTGTATTACTATCGTCTGCATTTACTGTTGTCTTTCTTAACCTTGTGAATGTATTACTGTTGTTCCCTGAAGGAACAATTTCATCTTTAACAATCGCCAAGCAATGTGCTAAAAATGACAACGTTGACTTTGACAGTGTCATTTTTGGGTCCTGAAAACACATACTTTTCAAACAGATTTCAAAGTGCAAGTTTTTGAAAACAATACCTTTATTGCCTCTGTGTAAACTATAAAAATGCACATTTGAGAAAACAGTGACAACAGGTGTGTAGGGTTTCTTTACAAAGTGACATCACCATCCACTGGGCTGGCATGAATAATACAGTGTTTTTAGTCGTTTTCACTGAGACTTTGTCGACTGTACGTGAAAAAATACAAAAGTGCATCGTTGTCGCATGAATGCACCCTTAGTATCATTGATATAGTATTATAGTTTTTGGGTAATATTTTGAATTCGATTTGATTTTTCTTTGCGCCATTTTAATTTTGGTTAAAAGTTTAGTATGTTTTTGTAAGTTTTGTTTCATTTGATTTAGATTTTATTTTAGCACTTCAACAAACAAAAATGAGAAATGTTGCATATTATGCAACTCTGAATAAATAATACATTAAAATGTATTTTAGTTCATGTTTATTTTATTTCAAATACCGGTAACAAAAATGTTTTTATAGTTCTAATAGTTATCTTTGTAATGTTAAAGGGGGAGTGAAATGCTGTTTCATGCATACTGATCTTTTTACACTGTTAAAGACTTGGAATCCCATACTAAACATAGACAAAGTTTCAAAAGTTAAGGTGGACGTTTGATGGGAGTATTTCTTTGTCAAAAATACTACTTCCGGTTAGTCATAAGTTTCGGCAAGTTTTTTGAGATCATGCGTCCCCTTTGACGTTAACGGGGGCGGAATTTCCTTGTATGGGCCTTACGGACAATTCTACCGGAAGCGCGTGAGAGAGAGAGAGAGGGAGAGAGTGAAAGTAACAGGCTACGCCCATCAAAGCGCTGGCTTGTAGGATGCTGGACAGGTGATGTGCACATAACAATGTCACCAAAAAAGTGCGTTTTTGGTTGCCAGACCAAGACAGTCCTGCACAGATTCGCCAAAAACCCCGCGTTAAGGCAACAGTGGATGTAATTTGCTTTTCCGGATCAGCAACTGAGTTGCGCGAATGTTTATATCTGTTCGCTGCATTTCGGTGCCGACTGTTTCATAAACAAGGCCCAGCTTGACGCCGGCTTTTCCCAATCGCCTAATGCTGAATGATGGAGCAGTCCCAACGTTAGAAGGGTGAGTGAGACTGCTTCAAATGTCTGTGTTTTTTTTAGTCCGCTTACTGTCTACACAAACCACGCGTAAACACACAAACACACGTGCACAACTGCACTTCCCACATGTACACCTTCAAAGACAAAAATACGACGATATAATTCAAGTATAAATATGTAAATAACACAAGCCGCTAAGCATATTATATAGTTAGTGTATAACTTGTACCACATAGAGACGTCCTGCTCTAGTCGTTTTTGCTGCTGCTCCTGTTCAACTGCAGCCTCTGGGTCTGATTCCGGATCATAGATGTATGGCTGTATCTGATTAAAAGCCATATTTTTATTTTTAATAAAGTTTTTTTCCCGCTGTTAGGGATGACAGCTTTACGACGCACTCGACTCAACATAGCAGCAGCGAGCACACGTCATTATTTAGCTCCGCTCACACGATACGCCCCCACCCGCTCGGCTTTTTCGGAAAGACTCGGAACAGCGCATCTTTCTTATATAATTATTAAAAAAATAAAGACTTTTCGGAGATGTGCAGGATGCAATGCTACTCTATAGGTACTCAAGATTGACATGACACTGACTGAAACTGAGTGTTTCACCCCCCCTTTAATAAAAATAGAGCAGTTCATATATTGTTCAAGTTGATATTTCACAATGTATTATCTAATGTAAACAAATACAACTTTTGATTTTAGTAATGTATTAGTAAATGTTGAAATGAATATTAACTAAGACTAATAAATGCTGACACATTGTTATTTTTAGTTCATGTTAACTAAAGTAGTTAACTAATGAAACCTTGTTGTAAAGTGCTCCCAAAATGGCAATTTAATCAATAAACCGCAGGGTGACAGCACATTATAACTCATAACTCATATGTAAATTATAAAGTGCCTATTTATGTTTGTTTTTACTATTCGAAGGACAAGCAAAAATTAATGTGTGATAGTAGACAGTACAAACCTTCATGGCGTAGAGTTTGTCTTTATCATGGCCGCTGATTTTTCTGACCAGGAATACCTTCCCGTAAGCTGATAAAGAAAAGGAAAAGCAGAGATGCGGGGATAAGCTCAACCAATGTGTACTTAACAAAACCTGTGCTTTGAGTAACTTCTGCACTCAAACAACCTTTTAAAAGCCTAAAGAGCCACAATATTTACACATTATGCAAATCTGGTTTAACTACAGCTGCATCAGACAATTAAGACTGTGATAGAAAACAATTATACAAATACTACTTAAATGCTTCCTGTTATTCATATGTTGTTAATAAGCCAGCATTAAAGATGCACAGGGTGTTTGGCTGTGTGATTTCAAAGTACATATTCCTGGATCCCCATCTTTGTTGATTCATGAACAACATTCCAATCAACCAATCAGATTTGAGAGCCAAGGTTACAGTTTCTGTCAAGTTTAGGCTCACAACCAGGAGCGTCTACATCGGAGTTCTTCACCTGTCGTTTCCCTCTGATTTCACGGATAACTCATGGGTAGGGTTAGGTTTACGGGTAGGACTACATTCCCAAACAGGAATGTTGTTCCTGTGTATGTTGACCAAGGAGCTTGTCTTATTTAGCAGAATAACGGTGACCGTTTGGGCGTATGCTACGTCTGATTATGGGTCTTGAGTCTCTAGATGATTATTTCCCTGAATGACCGGAAAGAAGTGTTTGGCTCATTTGCAGCAAAAAATAAAAGTTGGAGATATAAAACTTAATATTACCATATATTTAGCTGCAGGGCTTGATGCTTACTTTTTCCCCAAGGAGCACCTGTGCTACTAAATTTAGGAGCTTATTTAGAAACTTTAGGGGTAAACCAATTCTGCATTTATTCATTTTCATGTGTTTTTTTGTTTTTTATATATATATAGCCAGCCATACTACGATTATTTTAGTATCACAGAGATATTTTTTGTTAATATTTTTGAAAGATTTCATTTTCATTTTAGTTAAAAGTTTTAGTAAGCTTTTGTTTATTAGTTTTTGTTGTTTTGTCTGTATAGTGAAGTCTGAATAGTTTTTATCCAATTTTATTTCAGCTTTAGTTTGGTACATCAGGTTAATGAAACTAAATGACAGGTTATTTTGAACTAAATGAAAAAAAAAAATTTCAATACAAAATATACATTTGATTTTATGTGAGCTAACATTTGCTTAGTTCAAGTAAAAATTGGTTTTAGACAACAGCGGCACTTTCAGGATTTTAAACGCGAAACGCTCACATTTATCTATCAAGTTTAATAAATCACATTAGGCAGTATCGCAATTTGTTTTTCCATCCCCAAAATATAAGATACCTTAAAATAATTATTAAGATAACCATTTAAGGTATTGAGTAATTTATGATCTTAAATAAAATAAAAACTGATCGGCAGGGATTTTTTTATTCCCTCACATGCTCCAAAATACGTTGTACAGTTCGCACACATCTATTTTAGTCACAAATGCGAGTGAAATGGTTGCACAGTCAACGCCCTGTGATGTATAAAATGTGTTAGATCTACTCCATAATTCTAACTTCATAGCCATCATTCATATTATTCTTTCATCATGACTTTCTTTCATAATCACTCAAAACTATTTTGATTGAGCATAAACATTCCCATGACCTTTACGGGATGGACAAAGCCGTAATGGGACAATACAGAGAAGCGCGCTCACCTCCGGTGCCAAGCACTTTGAGAAGTTCAAAGTTCTCCATGCCAACTTTCTCAGTATATCCGGTGAGGTTTGCTGGGAAAGGAATCAGACAAATAGTGAATTTACACAACAAATCTTGCTCTCCTACCTTTTAAATCCTCCCACACACTTATTTGAATAATGTTATACACAGTGCATGTAGAAGCAATGACATCTGGCCAATTCCAAAAAGGGACATTTACTTATGGTGGATAACCTAAATGACTGGAAAAATAATACTGCTTTCCCCATCAAGGTTTTTAATTAAAAATACAGAGCTGGAATTTCAATGGAAAAAAATCAAGCATTAGTGGCATAAGTAAAGATGGACTCATTGAAGGGATAGTTCACCCAAAAATTTAAATTCTTTCATTAATTACTCATCCTCATGTCGTTCCAAACCCGTAAGACTTTCATTCAACTTCAGAACACAAATGAAGATCTTTTCAATTAAATCTGAAAGCTTTCTGACCCTCAACTGAGCATAAAACTAATCCATATGAATTGAGTGGTTTAGTCAAAATTTTCTGAAGAGACTCAATCACTTTATATGATGAAGAGATTAAATTTAGTCTTTCATTCACATTTGAACATTGATCAGCAAACAAACCGAAGCTCAACCTAACCTGCTTGAGGTGCAATAACAAACCTTACTTGTTCTTGCTGAAGCTCAAATGTGATGCATAACACGAGAATGGACCTCATTGGTTCTTGCTGAAGCTCAAATGTGATGCGTAACACGAGAATGAACCTCATTGGTTCTTACTGAAGCTCAAACGTGCTGCATAACATGAGAATGAACCTCATTGGTTCTTACTGAAGCTCAAACGTGCTGCATAACATGAGAATGGACCTCATTGGTTCTTACTGAAGCTCAAACGTGATGCGCAACAGGAGAATGGACCTCATTGGTTCTTACTTAAGCTCAAATGTGATGCGTAACACGAGAATGAACCTCATTGGTTCTTGCTGAAGCTCAAATGTGATGCGTAACACGAGAATGAGCCTCATTGGTTCTTGCTGAAGCTCAAACGTGATGCGCAACACGAGAATGGACCTCATTGGTTCTTGCTGAAGCTCAAACGTGATGCGCAACACGAGAATGGACCTCATTGGTTCTTGCTGAAGCTCAAACGTGATGCGCAACACGAGAATGAACCTCATTGGTTCTTGCTGAAGCTCAAACGTGATGCGCAACACGAGAATGAACCTCATTGGTTCTTACTTAAGCTCAAACGTGATGCGCAACACGAGAATGAACCTCATTGGTTCTTACTTAAGCTCAAACGTGATGCGCAACACGAGAATGAACCTCATTGGTTCTTGCTGAAGCTCAAACGTGATGCGTAACACGAGAATGAACCTCATTGGTTCTTACTGAAGCTCAAACGTGATGCGTAACACGAGAATGAACCTCATTGGTTCTTGCTGAAGCTCAAACGTGATGCGTAACACGAGAATGAGCCTCATTGGTTCTTGCTGAAGCTCAAACGTGATGCGTAACACGAGAATGAACCTCATTGGTTCTAGAGGAAGCTCAAACGTGATGCGTAACACGAGAATGAACATCATTGGTTCTTGCTGAAGCTCAAACGTGATGCGTAACACGAGAATGAACCTCATTGGTTCTTGCTGAAGCTCAAATGTGATGCGTAACACGAGAATGAGCCTCATTGGTTCTTGCTGAAGCTCAAACGTGATGCGCAACACGAGAATGAACCTCATTGGTTCTTACTGAAGCTCAAACGTGATGCGCAACACGAGAATGAACCTCATTGGTTCTTGCTGAAGCTCAAACGTGATGCGTAACACGAGAATGAACCTCACTGGTTCTTACTGAAGCTCAAACGTGATGCGTAACACGAGAATGAACATCATTGGTTCTTGCTGAAGCTCAAATGTGATGCGTAACACGAGAATGAACCTCATTGGTTCTTGCTGAAGCTCAAACGTGATGCGCAACACGAGAATGAACCTCATTGGTTCTTACTGAAGCTCAAACGTGATGCGCAACACGAGAATGAACCTCATTGGTTCTTGCTGAAGCTCAAACGTGATGCGTAACACGAGAATGAACCTCATTGGTTCTTGCTGAAGCTCAAACGTGATGCGCAACACGAGAATGAACCTCATTGGTTCTTACTGAAGCTCAAACGTGATGCGCAACACGAGAATGAACCTCATTGGTTCTTACTGAAGCTCAAACGTGATGCGTAACACGAGAATGAACATCATTGGTTCTTGCTGAAGCTCAAACGTGATGCGTAACACGAGAATGAACCTCATTGGTTCTTGCTGAAGCTCAAACGTGATGCGCAACACGAGAATGAACCTCATTGGTTCTTGCTGAAGCTCAAACGTGATGCGCAACACGAGAATGAACCTCATTGGTTCTTGCTGAAGCTCAAACGTGATGCGTAACACGAGAATGAACCTCATTGGTTCTTGCTGAAGCTCAAACGTGATGCGTAACACGAGAATGAGCCTCATTGGTTCTTGCTGAAGCTCAAATGTGATGCGTAACACGAGAATGAGCCTCATTGGTTCTTGCTGAAGCTCAAACGTGATGCGCAACACGAGAATGAACCTCATTGGTTCTTACTGAAGCTCAAACGTGATGCGTAACACGAGAATGAACATCATTGGTTCTTGCTGAAGCTCAAACGTGATGCGTAACACGAGAATGAACCTCATTGGTTCTTGCTGAAGCTCAAACGTGATGCGCAACACGAGAATGAACCTCATTGGTTCTTACTTAAGCTCAAACGTGATGCGCAACACGAGAATGAACCTCATTGGTTCTTACTTAAGCTCAAACGTGATGCGCAACACGAGAATGAACCTCATTGGTTCTTACTTAAGCTCAAACGTGATGCGTAACACGAGAATGGACCTCATTGGTTCTTGCTGAAGCTCAAACGTGATGCGCAACACGAGAATGAACCTCATTGGTTCTTGCTGAAGCTCAAACGTGATGCGCAACACGAGAATGAACCTCATTGGTTCTTACTTAAGCTCAAACGTGATGCGTAACACGAGAATGAACCTCATTGGTTCTTGCTGAAGCTCAAACGTGATGCGCAACACGAGAATGAACCTCATTGGTTCTTACTGAAGCTCAAACGTGATGCGTAACACGAGAATGAACATCATTGGTTCTTGCTGAAGCTCAAACGTGATGCGTAACACGAGAATGAACCTCACTGGTTCTTACTGAAGCTCAAACGTGATGCGTAACACAAGAATGAACATCATTGGTTCTTGCTGAAGCTCAAACGTGATGCGCAACACGAGAATGAACCTCATTGGTTCTTGCTGAAGCTCAAATGTGATGCGTAACACGAGAATGAACATCATTGGTTCTTGCTGAAGCTCAAATGTGATGCGTAACACGAGAATGAACCTCATTGGTTCTTGCTGAAGCTCAAACGTGATGCGCAACACGAGAATGAACCTCATTGGTTCTTGCTGAAGCTCAAACGTGATGCGTAACACGAGAATGAACCTCACTGGTTCTTACTGAAGCTCAAACGTGATGCATAACACGAGAATGAACCTCATTGGTTCTTACTGAAGCTCAAACGTGATGCGCAACACGAGAATGAACCTCATTGGTTCTTGCTGAAGCTCAAATGTGATGCATAACACGAGAATGAACATCATTGGTTCTTGCTGAAGCTCAAATGTGATGCGTAACACGAGAATGAACCTCATTGGTTCTTACTGAAGCTCAAACGTGATGCGTAACACGAGAATGAACATCATTGGTTCTTGCTGAAGCTCAAACGTGATGCGTAACACGAGAATGAACCTCATTGGTTCTTGCTGAAGCTCAAACGTGATGCGCAACACGAGAATGAACCTCATTGGTTCTTACTGAAGCTCAAACGTGCTGCGCAACACGAGAATGAACCTCATTGGTTCTTGCTGAAGCTCAAACGTGCTGCGCAACACAAGAATGAACCTCATTGGTTCTTGCGGAAGTTCAAACGTGCTGCGTAACGCAAGAATGAACCGCAGCGTTTTGCTACAGTTTCCAGGTTGAACAACATGTTTCCTGGAAACAGTGTGCAGCAGAGGTTGAGATACATTTTCTCTTTTTTGGTGGGTGTGTAAAAAATGTCAATCAGCAGCAGCATGTATATAAACCATGCCGTATTAAAGAGACAGCTTGCACAATGGGTGAATAATGGTAAATATTACAATATCATCATTGCATAACAACAGTGATCAGCAATAATAATAAGCCTAATACTCACAATAAAAAAAAAATCCTTAAAATGCGAGTCAAATGTTGCACCACACCACAATAATGAGGACCACAGTTTCCACAAATCCATTCACTCGATTGGGATGTTCTCTTTTATTCTGTACGGCAAGGGCAGTGACTGTAACATTGAGCGTATTTTGCAGTATTTAAAACGTAATACCGATTTCATCAGGCTCTGAAAATTATTAAAAAAGAACACAAAGAATTGACTTCTCAACTGCCATTGTTGCCACTCTTGCATAATCAGAACAGGTGTTCAAAGCTCTACTTAAAAAACGTTTTGTAACTTGTCGGGGCTGAATGCAGCCGTGATGCGTAACACGAGAAAGAACCTCATTGGTTCTTGCGGAAGCTCAAATGTGACAAGCAACACAAGAAAGAACCTCATTGGTTCTTGCGGAAGCTCAAATGTGACAAGCAACACAAGAAAGAACCTCATTGGTTCTTGCGGAAGCTCAAATGTGACGAGAAACACAAGAATGAACCTCATTGGTTCTTGCGGAAGCTCAAAGGTAACGAGCAACACAAGAATGAACCTCACTGGTTCTCCTACGTCAAGCGAAAATGAATGAGCTTCTGTTTACCACAACTGATGTGCGAGTTGATGAATGTTTATATGTGAATAAAAGACTAATTTCAATCTGTTCATCATATAAAGCGATCAAGTCTCTTCAGAAAATATGGACTAAACCGCTCAATTCATATGGATTCGTTTTACGATCTCTGTATGAACTTTTTGAAGCATCAAATTGGTAGTTGCGTATCTGTCAATGGCGGGATAGAAAGCTCTGAGTTCAGAAGAACATGAGGGTTAGTGATTAATAACAGAATTTTCATTTTTGGTTGAACTATCTTTTTAAATACCATGGTACACATCAAAGTACCGTGGTGAGAGCATCCCCATGCTAGAAATCAAAACACACCAGGTTAAATATGTAAAGTCTCGTGAGTGAGGATGCAGACACCTACCATTGGTGATCTCGAGTTTAACAGTGCAAACTTTGCGGCTGGTTTCCCGGTCGGAGTCCTCGCCACTACCACTACTGTCCCCTGACATGATGGCTCTGACTTCAAGAGTATTTGATCAGTAAAGTGACTTTGACAGCCCGCTCTTCCAATGCACACACATCTATATTAACGTATTTACAGCAAAAGTCGACGGATTTCTGTTATAAAGCGAAACTTTGCAATCTATGAAAGGGTGAATGACATGTTTTTGTTTTTGTTATTATTATCTCAGCTCACAAATCCCTTTGACATCCTGCTGTGAACACTAATCTTCATGCACGACCTAAATATTAATCTCCACGTTTGATAGGAGCGCGCGCACAGCCATATAACGTTACTAATAATATCGTTCAAAACAAAAGCGAGGATACGCGGTATTTTCAACACTTGAACTGCAGTTAATTGATTATTATGTGGGCCATAAATGGCTGTTATTTCCGTATTTCCAACTTCGACACAACTGTCGTGAGGTCGTGAGCAACCGCAGTGAAGATCGCAGTGCGAGTGATTACATTTCAGCGGCTCTCGTTATCGCTGTTATAGCTTAAACACGAACAAATAAAGCCATATTTTGCTCCGCTAACGAGTTATACCCTGGTAGCGACCGTGCTAACTATCAACCATGACAGATCATGTTAAAAATGTAATTGACTAATCCTGAACGGGCGTATTTTAAGTCCTTTGCATCTTCCTCTCGGGTGTGGTTATACCTGACTCGCGTTAAAATACGCGTTTGAGTTGGAAAGCAAATTAACTGAACGATAAATTCCTGGAAGAAAGTGTAGTAAGGATAATTTCAGCTACGGAAGCCGAAGTAGTGCTGCTGTCTGATTCGAGAACCAATTGTTGTTATGAATCGGTTCGTTTTATTGATTTGCACGAACCGATTCACCTCGAATTGTGAACTCGGCTGTGTTCGTTTTGTTTAAACATGTGTGAGGAGAGGGTGGAAACATTAAACGAGATCTGCTGCATTTTACCATATCAATTTCGTTACAAAACATGAATTTAACCACGCAAAGCGAACACTTCTGAGTTATGACTCGAATCACTTACTAAACTGGTTCGTTAAAATGAACCATTCGAACGAACCGATTCTTTCAAATGATTCTAACTTTCCGATGGTAAGTGCCGCTATTGGAATCGTTTTCAGAGCGGTTGGGCGGGTTGGTTCTCTGTGTAGGTGGCGAAAGAGAAAAGCTGGTGCAATCCAACTTGCCAACTCCCGTGCTAAAGGACAACCTCTCCCACTAACGACACTTATCTTGCACACCCTTTTTGGATCTCAAGTTGTAATTCCTTGTTTAATTCTAGATATGTCATGTGGAAGGTCGAGCTGTTATCATTTAGATGACATTAGGTTTAGATTTAACTTGTTATTGCTGACAGATTAAAGAAGTTATCAATAAATAAATAAATAAAAATAGTTGTATGCATATAACACAAGGCACAATGGCACGATATATGGGGTAAGTAACAAGCTTGACAACGAATACTTGCTTCAAAACTATATTTTAAAAAACCTTATAGGCTACATATCCAGGGTTGCCAACTTTTAAGTTCAGGTTGGAGTGAGATTTTTTGGGGGCCCGGGGGGCGGGGGGGGGGGGGGATCTTGATTCAGTATCAGTTTATATCTAGTATATATACTGTATATAATAATATGTTTGTTTTGGCACTAGTTCAAAGATTTCTTGGGTCAAATTATATGTGCCATTCCTTAATATTCACTTGTGAGTGCTTATATAAGTATCATTATTCATTAAAAAGATTAGGATGCAAGTTATTTAAGTTTTGAAATTTCACATTTAAAGAAATCTAGTGTTTGATCATCATATCTGAATATTTATTAGAATGCAAAGACTGCAATATATTTTTGAGCAACTAGATTAGATACATGTATATTTATTAAAGAGCCATAAGGCACCTAATGGCATTACAAATACACATTAATATTTTTTAGCCACAAAATGACTCTAATTTGCCTCTTTGAATTGGAATTCTCTATTTTAATATTAATTACTACACTAATTGTAATATAAATTTTAGAAGAAATACAAATATTAGAAGAAAAATATTTTAAGTGGTCATTTATTGAAAATAATTGTTGCACAAATAGTATTTAGTACCAAAAGATCTCCTCAAAATATTCAATAAATATAATTTAATGAGTATGAGTGTGACCTATTAGTAAGGAATACCTGAGGGCTAAATACAAGAATAACATTAATGTTAACAATGTTGAATCTCTATCACTCTCCATAATAAAACGATCCTGTAAATATGGCTGACTTAATAATCAATAAACACTAACACTATGCTGTACTGTTTACCAAAACTTGCAGCAAACATCTATATGGTGAAACTGTTGTGTATTCGCTTAAGCCATTTTAATGCATTGGCAGAGCGCTAGAAGTATTGAGCGCTCATGGGCCACGTGACCAGCGCGCACCGCAGGGAGACGAGAGCATGCAACTCCGCTTTTCAACGCCTCTGGCTTTAACATTATGCCACATTAGCGCCAAAACGCTATTTGTTGTTTGAATTTCATTAAAACACATTAAAAAAAATTAAAGCTTATAGCTTTGTTTAATATCAAAAGCAGGTTTGGCAATTTGGCGTGAGATTGAGTTGGGCGGAGTGAGAGCGTGAGACAGAGCCTGAAAGCGTGAGAATCACGCCAGATGCGTGAGAGTTGGCAACCCTGCATATCAGAATCAGCTTTACTGGCAGGTTTACACAGGCCTATAGGATTTTGCTGAAGTGACAGAAGCTCCACAGTACAGTGTAGATGCAGATATTAGCTATTTGAAAAAGAAGAAAAAAATACAAAAGTCTTTATTTGTATTCTAATATATATATATATATATATATATATATATATATATATATATATATATAATGACATTATTATTATTTAATTATTAGCCTCTATTATTATCATTATTAATATTATTATTATTAAAAGTGGGCCATCCCTGCTTTATCAAAAATCATCCTGTAGCCTATCTTCATTTAAAAAACACATGATCGATTAACACATAATGTCAAACAAACATACTCAACAAACCTAAAAGCATGAGTAGAATTTACCAATTCACTTAATTCATGTTGGAAAAAAACTAATAGAACATTTTATGTTGACAAATTTGATGAAATCTAAATATCAGAATATGAATGAAAATTAACTCTATAACAGACTATTGAAAATTGGACTATAACATGCAACAAACAATCTAATAAGAGGAACATTGAAAATTGTAACATTGTAAAAAAAAAAAAAAAGATTAACAAAAAAAACTAAAGCTTTATATTCTGCATCTACATCCTTTCATTTCCTCACTCCACAGATGTATGCTTTAATGCCTCATCTTATTGTCTGCTATTTCTTTCCTTTCCTAATGGCAAACTCATTTAAACAAAAAACTAAAAAAGTAGATTATACACATCAACTAATCTAACCAGTGAATGTCAGTTTATTTAATCAATTTCAGTGTAATTACTGAAGGTTAAAGATCACCCACTTCACCTGAATCCCACTGGCCCACTTTATCTAACACATTCAGTAGGCCAGAAGTAATTAAACACCTACAGAAAACCTAACACATTTTTAAACATTTTATTCTTTGCATTTTATTCCCTGTTAACTGTAGTAACAAATAAAACAGGAACTGTCAAAATAATATTTGTTCACATTTAGTGAGCATGAGCAATCAGTTAGGCAATGAAATTAACAATAACCATAGACTATCATGAGTCTATGGGAACTTTAAAAAAGAAGAAGAAAAAAAAGATGGATGACGCACCTTCTCTCTCTTCCATTGTAGTACGTGAAGCCTCCAGTGTCCAAATATAGCGCTGACATCTTGAGTCTGGAGTCAGCGCAGTAGTGAGCGTGAAGTGGAGCCATGATATCAAGATCCCGCTCATAGACTGCTCTCGCTTAATCAACAACTTTTTGTGAAATAAAAACAGTTATGGAAATGAAGATATTGAAGTTAAAGCTCCAATCTTCTTATGAAGTTCCCGAAAATGTCCGTTGGTGCCTTAGTGACAACTTCACCTGCCAATCTCTCGTTTTTATAGCGTCAAATAAGTAACTAAAACCAAGGTTATTTAAAGAACGAACACTTGAACTTACATCAGTGTGATAAAAATTGCCTAAAATGACATAAACCATCTTTGAAAAAATATATATTTGAAGTGTAATTTTTTTTGTCTATGTTCCATTATGGAGGTTTTATGAGCTATACTGCATCCAGATACCTGTCGGCGATCGAGGCGCTTTGACTTCACTTTTCAGTACTGGTGTGGCACGCTTGGCGTTCTCCTTTGTTTTTCAGATGTGGCCACACCCAGCAGTGTCATATTGCATCAACCTAAACTGTTGTATCATTTAAAGAAATAGTAATTAAAGATCATTGTCATGTTGTAAAAAGTGTAAACCCACGCACAGTACAATCAAACTTAAAGGTCAGCTGAAGTGCCTTGAAGCGTGTAGCATTATTTAATGCGCTGATGTAATTTCCTTTGAAACACAGGGCGGGACATATCGGACAGCTCTCCCCTTTTTAAAACCGCCAAAAGCGTTTCGTTTATATCCCAGCTTTACTAGAGCCGTTCAGCTCAGTAAAGCCACAGTTTCCTCCTAATCTCTAACAGTTTTTCCTCCTTATCTCCTCCATATCATTTTTAAATACAGCATTTTGTGCAGAATTAAAATAGTTCTGATACATTTTGCGGTCTGCACCGTTTCGATCACATGATCCGATGTGGGAGTTTGCGTTAAACTAACATAAACCAGACTTTATTCACCACAATGGATTTACACTGCATGTCTGAATCGTTCCCTATACCCTATTTAGGGCACTGTGCCATTCACCATATAGAAAACAGTAAATGTGTGAAAAAAATGACAGATTCGAGCCGCAGCTTTTATTTAAGGTGCGGGACACTTCAGATTCTAGAGAGCATTTGATTGGACAGGCTTCCATTTACATTTTGAATGCTTTTATCTTCCAATTGCGAATTTTGTCATTGTTTTGGAGCACAGAACTTATAAATAACAGTAAGACAACATATTCATAACTATGGATTAATAACATAGATAAATAACATATTCATGCTAAAAGCCAAAAAAACTTCCGTTCTGATTTCAGGAGGACTTTAAAAGGCCCACCTGCATTCACCGTATATCACTCACAGGAATAAAGTACATTTTAAAATATATCAAACTGTCACAATATTACTGTTTTTAAAATAAAAGCGCTCATGGTGAGCATAAGAGACTTCTTTCAAAAACAATATAACATCCTAATTATTCCAAACTCGTATACTGCAAGTGAAGTAGGCTACATGAAGTGACATGGATTTGTATATTCATCTTCCCTCCTGCTGTTAGTTATAATTGGATGCAGTGAGTGCTGGTGCAGCAGTTTGTGTATTAACAGATTAGGGCAGGTTAAAGGATAAAGGACGCAGACACACTGGGCTTTCACTGCATATGTTCCATCAACCATCATCTTTCATTATCCTTTACCTGCCTCTGACATCCACCTACTTAACATGAGAAAGTGGGTGCAAATCTGGCTCATGTGATCGTGCAGCTCTTTCTGCTTGCTTATCGTGTGATTAAATGCACCTGTACTGAAAGAAAGAATCAATAAAAAGACAGAAGAATGAGGGCATATTTCCAAAAAATATCACTACACAACAAAGCAGTTCAAAATGTCAGATTTTATTAGTCCTGACAGTTTTCTGTTCTGCGAGTGCAGTATACAGTGTTTCATAGCAGAGCATTGAGCATCATCTACACCATCTTTTTACTCTTACAATACATTTAATTCCATGCTGAATGCAAAACCAAAAATTATTTAATGAAGTATTTATGTGTACAACATGCATTTAACACTGAATGAGAAACACACATGAAATTGTGTCTTTAGAGTTTCAATAATAATTTATTTATTATTATAATATGTATTGTAATTGTGAGTATATACATGTATATTTTTAAATAACAATTTTCAGCATCAAATAATTTGCTTATCCACATTGCATGTGAAAATACAACAACCATCAGAACTGATTTATTAGGGTACGTTTACACAACAACGATGTACTAAAAATTTAAAAGTTTTTTCTTTCGCGTACAGACGACTAAATTGTCAAAACGATCCCCGTTCACACGGCTCCACGAAAACGATTAAAAACACTGTATTCCGCTGCCAGGCCAGTAGATGGCGATGTCACTTTGTAAAGAAACACTAAGAGTCTATAGACTGAACACGTAATACGCATACACATGATGTCCATGTTTTTACAAATTAGCATTTTTGTAGTTTACACGGAGACAATAACGGTATAATTGTCAAAATTTTGCACTGTTTTCAAAAGTTTGCGTTTTCAGGCCCCCATAACACTGTTGACGTGTAAATAAACGTCCAAACCGCACAAAACGTTTTCCATTTGTAGTTGAAAACGGTGTTGTGTAAACGTTCCCTTAATCAGCAGTGTGGAGATTTCCAAGTGGTGCTCACTGCAGTGCCATGTGGTGTCTTGATGGGCGGGGCTTGACCTAGTCCACCTCTTTGGATCTAATGGGTGGAGTTATTTATAGCAATAGGGTATTGTGTGCGGTTGGGGTGTGGTTAGACTGTCTAGCTCCACCCATTACATCCAGCTGGACATCAAGCTACACCCACTGGCTCTACAGAGCTGCCTGAGCAGTGAGATTTAGCCGTGGGCGGGGCTACCCAGTGTGAAGCCATAAAGATAGAAACCAAGTATCAATGAGTATCGTTTATCAAGGTTGTGGCTGGTTAGAACAAGATTTGTTTTGGAACATTTTATCGTCATGGGAAGTACACAGTGTAAGATTATTAGAAGGAGCTTACCCTTGTGAAAAAGAAGTACTTGTAGCGTGTTTTTAAAAGGAGTACTCATCAAATAAATAACATAAGAATTTGCTTAAAAGTGTACATTTTAGCGACATCTAGCCTTTAGGTTGTGAATTGCAACCGGCCACTGCTCACCCCTCCCATTCGAAGCACATAGAAAAGCTACGGTGGCTGACACAGGACAAAGATGTCGTCTGAGACAGCAGAGAGTGACTTGCGCTCTGTAGAGTAGTTTGTCCGTTTAGGGCTACAGTAGAAACGGTGCCGCAAAATGGTGACTTCATTGTAAAGGGACCCGCAATGTAGGGTAGATAGAAATATCTCATTCTAAGGTAATAAAAACATAACGGTTCATTATGTAAGGTCTTTATACTAAAAACATAGTTATGGATATTAGATTGCATTTCTGTCAATAGATCCTCATAAATATTACACACTGCACCTTTAAGTGCAAGTTAAATTGAATGTTTTCATATATGTCATTTCATGTTATTTACAATTAAATCAAAAAGTATTTTAGTTTAAATTTATATTAAATGTAATTATTTAAGCTTAAGTGCTTTTCACTCACTTAAGTAAGACTTTTATATTTATATAATTTCATAATTCTGTTTTTTAGTGCTGTCGAATGGTAAACAAAAAGATGCTTTAATGTCATTTCATACACATTTGTAATGATGAAGTCTAGTATGTTAGTCAACAAATCAAAATAGCTTTACAAATAACAAATGTAACTTTTTAAGTGGCCTTTTATTTAATTGATATTATATTACCTGCAATACAGTTTTGTAAAAATGTCCTTTTAAGATGTGAAGTACAAGTGCACATTCAATACAATTAAGCTGGCTTCTTTTTCACGAGGGTGTTGTTTAGCATGTTTCTGTTATTCCAAGTTACAATCCTTTACCAACTTCCATGCGGTAGCAGTAGTATTACAAAATTAGGGATATTACCGAATGTATGATTTTGTAAATGGGAAAAGAATGTAATAGAGCTTTCATTTAAGACAACTGCCCGGTCACTCTTAAATATTCAACCATTCGTGGAGGAAATTTAAGCACATTGCTAGTCATTTCCCAGTTGCACCAGGTCTCTCCTGACAGGAATGAACAGACGTTTACTCACCCCAAGGTAATAAAACATAAGTGAGGGGTAGAGTGCTGCAGAATTGACAGTGGAATCATTCATCATTCAAAAAAACTTCAAATTGGGTGAAATTTTGATACTGTTTATTTATTTTAGAAGCATTTTAGAGTATTGATGAACTCGTTGAGATGTGCGTTTAGGTCAATAAATGGATGTAGTATATATATATTTATTTAAAAAAAATACCAAAACATGAATTAATTACTTGATTATTTGTCAGCACTCTCAGCCTCCAGCTGGAATGATTTCAGTGGTCAGATGAATCTGACTCTTTAGCTGGTGGCGGTTCCAGATGCCCCTGCTTCGGCTTGGGCTTCAGGAGGGGTTACCTGGTTCAGCAACAGGAGCTTCAGCACAGGATCCACATACTCCATGATGGTCTCCTTCACTCCTTTCTCAAGCAAGTAGCCCTCGGTATCGATCTCCACATTCTCCTGTCCAGCAACGGCCTCCATAGACGTCTGCAACAGGCGCAAACTGGCCAACACTGAACTCTGTAGACAAGATGTGATTGACAATTGGGCAAATGGGTATAAACTGGCTGGTTAGTACAGGTATAGTAGAAGTAAACACACAGGCCAAAACCAGAATACAAGTAAATATTGCTAAAGTCTATGCAAAATATGAACTTAAAAATAGGTAGCAACCCACGCAGTACACTCTAAAAAAATTCTGAGTAAAAAAACAACTTAATTTTGGGTCAAATATAGACTAGCTTAGCAGTTGGGTTGTTTTAACCCAGCAATTGGGTTGTCTTAAGCAAATATTTAACCCAACCACAGGATTAAAACAACCCAATCGCTGGGTTTAAAACAACCCAATTGTTGCGTTAGTCCATATTTGACCCAACATTACAGCATTTTTTAGAGTGCATGAATTCAAATTTAAGGTGACATAGTTACATGTTACTACTTGCACTTATAAATTGTGTATAATTACAAGTAACTAACCCTAACTAAACCAAACCCTAACTATAACTCTATAGTAAGTAATATTACTTATTTGAGTAAGTAACTACATAATGTAACCTAAAGTGATGCCAAATCTAGTTTTTTTGGTAACGATGCATGGTATAAAGAATTCAGGTAAACTAAACATATAATTGGCTAAACCTTATTGTCCACAAACCAACTGATTGTAGTTAGGGTAGACAGCAATTTGATTTTTGCAATGAAAATGAAGTGATGATCTGTTTAATGTGAGTTACTGTATTGTCTTGAAAGGTGGTTGAAGATTTGAAACTCATGCTTTAGGCCTATATGAATTGAATCCCATTTTACCGTGTACAACACTGCAATCCACTGAAATCATTGATATGTCTATCCCTTACTCTCAGCCTCAAACGTTACACCAAAAGACTGACGGCTGGACGTCTGATACAGGATTTTCAGGAGACATGTAGGCTGCGTCACAATTTTTAATATTCCGCTTGGAAACCAAGCCGCTTTGAAGCCAAACCCCCTGCAGTGTTTATAACTGTGACATTTAGCACTTATCAGAATCAACTATACGCTGGTATATTTGGTATAATGTGGTATATTTAAATACCACATATAGGGTATGTGAAGTTCAGGGCATATACGTCCAAGAGTTGTACACTGGTCTGTTATAGGGACATCAACGTTACATTTTCACGCCCTAAACATGACGCTGAACTAAACAAACTGTGATTGGTTGCTTTTGTCAGTCAGACGGCCTCTGTTTGTTCCCTGTCCAGAACTTCTGCCATCAAACTGAAGGTCTAGCTGTGCAAAATTAATTTTATTTTAATTTGTAACTTAAATATTGTATCTACCCTGACTAAGGTCCATTGCGTACATGCAACCCTGTGACAATGTACCTGAATCAGAAAGACAGACAGAACTACAGCTCCAATCGTGTTCATCAGACCCATGTAATAGTTGACCAGCGCTTCCCTGCAACCATGAATGAAGAGGTTGAGTTCTTCGCTCTCGTGCTCGTAGTTGTAGTGGGCGGTGTTGTTGGTGATTTTGTATTGGATGCAGGGTCTGGGAGAACTAGGGTTGCAGCAACTGAAGGGCACGCCGTCAACCAAGTAACGGCCATCCACGTTGCTCTTAATGCGGCTGGAGGTTTGAAGATGAAGAAAAGGGAAGAAAATAATTATTGTGAACTATTACGACAGGTAATACAAGATTTTCTGCTGCTCACAACGTTACCAAAAGTTCCCAAAAATTTCTTAAATGTCGAATGTCGCTGCATTAGAAACAAAATATCAAGCCAAGTGGCATCTGCAAACAATGCTATAGTAATTTGTTTTACAGTACATGCACTAATGTGTGCTTACAGTGCACTAACCTAGAAAGCACTGGGTAATATAAGGTATAACTACATGGGTTTAGGCTAGGTTTAGGGCTATGTTCAGGGTTAGTACCTAGTTATTATGCAGTTATTCATAAGTACTCTTATATGAACATGAATGGGAAAATGGACTGTAAAATAAAGTGGTACCAAATTTTCAGAAATAATTTCAAAGCCATTTTGGTGGAAGTACGGTATAAAGTTCTCCTCAAGTTCACATAGTTGTCCAAAGCAAAGCAAGCACAGGGATAGTTTACCCAAAAAATGCCCAATGCCATTTACCCAATAAAGGAATAGTTTACCCAAAAATGAAAATCCTGTCATATTTTGTTAACCTCAAATGTAGTTCTAAACCTCTATACAAATCTTTAGGAAAATCCTTGGATAATGCCCAAACAAAACAAACAAAAAATCAATGGGGTGCAGTGCTGTTTTGGAAGCCAAAATCATTGCATGGAATAAAACATTCTTCCAAAATGTTCTTTTGTGTTCTGTACAACAAAGAATGTAATACAGATTTAAAACGAAATGAAGGTGTGTAAATGATTAGAGAATTTTCAGTTTTGGCTGAACTACTGTATCCCTTTAATTGACATTTTCTTTGACTCACTCCTTAACTTCCTTAGAGCTGAAATCCAGGTATCGGTTGCTGATCCACTGCACCTCAAACCAGTCCCTGTAGTCACTGTTACCACAGCACTGGAACTCCATCTGAAGGCGATCAATGGTCTGCTTCTGATAGCAGCGGCCAGGGGTATCGGTGTCCTTGTAGAAGCGGATGCCGTTCTTCAGGCCGATTTTCAGAGAGGACTCCAGGCTGCCCTTCATGGCGTAACTCAAGATGACTGCAATCAGCATGAGGGTGGTGAAGAATATCGAACATCCAAAATAGGGCTTCAGGTAGGTCTTCCATTGTGGGAAACGCCCAGCATCTAGGGCGTCCTGGCAGATTCGACTGGCAAAGTAATTGATGCCCATTGAAGCCAGACCCACAATCATCAAGGTGTTGGGCACACAGTGGATGTCTGTGTTGTCCATTACCTAAAAGACAAGAGGATGTTGATGTCAGTCCATTTTGAATTTACTTGTACAGTGAGTTTGCTTAAAAGTGTTCACCCAAAAATGAAAGAATTCTGTCATTAATTTTCGCCCTCATGTCATTCCAAACCCATTCATCTTTAGAACACAAATTAAAATCTTTTTGATGAAATCTGAGAGCTTTCTGTCATTGACAGCTATGCAACTAACACTTTGACTGAAACGCAGCAAGCTTGAGAGGAACCAAGGTTCATTCTTGTGTTACGCAGCACGTTTGAGCTTCAGCAAGAACCAATGAGGTTCATTCTTGTGTTACGCATCACGTTTGAGCTTCAGCAAGAACCAATGAGGTTCATTCTTGTGTTACGCATCACGTTTAAGCTTCAGCAAGAACCAATGAGGTTCATTCTTGTGTTACGCAGCACGTTTGAGCTTCCTCAAGAACCAATGAGGTTCATTCTTGTGTTACGCATCACGTTTAAGCTTCCTCAAGAACCAATGAGAATCATTCTTGTGTTACGCATCACGTTTGAGCTTCAGCAAGAACCAATGATGTTAATTCTCGTGTTACGCATCACGTTTAAGCTTCCACAAGAACCAATGAGGTTCATTCTCGTGTTACGCATCACGTTTGAGCTTCAGCAAGAACCAATGAGGTCCATTCTCGTGTTACGCATCACATTTGAGCTTCCTCAAGAACCAATGAGATTCATTCTCATGTTACGCATCACGTTTGAGCTTCCTCAAGAACCAATGAGATTCATTCTCGTGTAACGCATCACGTTTGAGGTTATTCAAGAACCAATGAGGTTCATTTTTTGCACGTCAATCAGGTTCGTTTGAGCTTCGGTTTGTTTGCTTATCAATGTTTAAATGTGAATAAAATTCAATCTGTTCATCATATAAAGGGATTGACTAAACTGCTCAGTTCATTTGGATTAGTTTTACAATTTGTTTGTGAACTTTTTAAAGAGTCAAAGTGGTAGTTGCATAGCTGTCAATGGAGAGACAGAAAGCTCCCAGATTATTTTTTGGATCTTAATTTGTGTTCTGAAGGTGAACGAAAGTCTGGGAATGGATTGGAATGGATTGGAATGACATAAGGGGGAGTAAATCATGACAGAACTTTTATTTTTGGGTAAACAATCTTGAGAGAGTGGGCATTTTTTTATTAGAGTAGATATAACCCCTAAATTACCCAATTATTTTCAATACATTTTGAGAATAAGGGAAAGCTTTTGGTTGATTCATTAAAAGCACTAAGTTTTAGCTTAGTTTTCCATTATGTTTACAGAGAGATGTAAATGTCAAGTGAATTTGATAATCCATTGGGACTGTTGTAAACCAATTAGTAACTCCCTAAGCTTCATCAAAGGATTTTTCCTTGTTTTTTTACATTTAAATCAGAATTTTATTTCTATTACACATCACATAATATTATCATTCTCATTTTTGGAGTGGCTATTTACGTCATATATAATGAAAAACATGTAAAAATGTATTTTAGTAACACACTGTATGTTTGTATGTATATGTAGCCTATATATGTATAAGTGTGTATGTCAATAAAAATATTGGTGCGAATAACTAGCCAATCATTTATGGTCCTCTTAAGACAGATGTCACTCTTTATCAGCAGGATGATTATGACCCATCTAGACAGTTGAAGAGCGCATTTGTAAAGGACAGTTCCTTAAGCCTATTATTACCGGCTTAGGTAATATTTATATTCACTTATATTCAGGTTAATCCATGCCAGATATTTCTGAATCGTTTGAGCCCTTTACACAGTTATTTATTCATTAGATTGATGTTAATAAATGTACATATTATAAACTTCTATCTAAAAATATATTATAAAAGATTCTATAAATTCTCATAAACTAAATCAAAGCCATCTACAAAAAAAAAAAAAATGCCTTTGCACAAAAAGTTATTTATTTGCTAAACACTGATTGCATTGATGGCAGTTTTAAAGCTCAAAGCAAATCATTGCATAAAGCATAAATTATCAGCAAAAAAAACATCAAGCAAATGAAAAGTATGAGGGTTATATGGATACCTCTCCCCTCCTTCGAAGCTCAGTCTTTAGGAAGCATCCTAAAGTGAAGGTAACCGCTCCACCCAGAGTTGACATCCATGAGAGCAGCCACAAACCCTGGGCCAGCTTGACCCTTTTCTGAAAAGTTAACTTCATCTTACCCACAACCATTGTGAAAGAGTATTATGATGTAAACTTAGAAGAATAGAAGAGTGTGAAAAAAATGGCAAAAGTGTTCAAACGTGGTCAAAATGTGAACTCTTCAAAGGAATCACTGCTGGAGGTTCAAATGTTACGTGAAAGAAAGAAAAAGATAACTTAGTGCAATCCGTTACTCTTCGTTTGATAGAATATAAGATCAATTCAAATTCATCCAAGCAACGCAGACGCTATTCTGTATGTCGGTGTCGCTTAATCCGTTAGCCAATGTCAGTCCAGACGTTTTTGTGGTGATCCCCCCGTTGCGATGCTAAAAAATGAGCCCAATGCCCACTCAGTGGTGAGAGTGGTGCCCTTCCACCTCCATGCCCATGCTTGGGTGAGACACACTGGATTTGGCCAAAGTTAGAGGTCTTGGGCGTCTTACCTGTAATCCATAACCTATCCTATTAAAATGTCTCTCTCCAATGGGAAACAAGGCCAATGTCTGCTCAGCAAAGCAAGCCGTGCATCGCTGCATTGCGTCACATATGTAGAGGATAAAGATGATGAATAAAGACAAGGAAGAGATTGGAAGGGCCGTGAAGAAAGATGGCAGCCATTGTGCTGAAAGCCGTCTTTAAAGTTGATAGGTGTTAGATTTAGACTGCATGCAGTGCTGCATTTTGTAGACTGCAGAAATGATAGCACCGTTGCCTTCCTTCAAAGTTCAGACTAATGCAAGAGTATCTCTCGGTTTCGAGGTGAAGGTTCTGCCTTCACTTATAGCCGGCCATAAGAGCAGCCATAATCCCTGGCTCATGTAAACGAAAGGGAAGATCCTGTTCTTGAGCCGTAAATATAAAAACAAAAACAGCTACAGTCGTGGTCAAAATTGTTGGTACCCCTGGTAAATACGATCAAATATGGCTGTAAAAAAATAATCTACATTGTTTATCCTTTTGAACTTTTATTAAAAAAAATCACAAAAATCTAACCTTTCATTTAAGTAAAACAATTGAAAATGAGGGGTAAATCTAGCCTAGAAATCTAGACGCACCCTAGCGGCAGCAAATTGAATCTGCCCGCAAGTGTCGTCTAGGAACTCTCAATACCCTTCTGAGCTGTATTCCTCACAATCTGGATGGGCCAATCACATCGTGTATAGAGTCGGCGGGCGGGGCCATAATGACGACGGCCGAGTTGCGTTTGCGTGCTTCTAGTAAACACAGAAACTGGCGAATGGCGGCGGTCTTTCGAATCAGCTTTGACTGCGATTCTGGAAGACTTGGAGTTAAGCTTTCCTCTGAGAAAAGAACAAAGAACGGCACTGAAGTCATTCTTAAAAAGGGAAGATGTGTTCTGAGTTTTGCCGACCGGATACGGCGAATGTTTAATCTGTCAGCGAGCTCTGCTTCACCTTCGTTGCTCTGGTTGGTGTAGCGGTATCCTATCGCGTGCAAAAGGAAGTTTGAAAGACAACCGTTTATCCGCTCCTCGGATTGAGCCCTGTCTATGGTGAGTTTCCAGACCAAACATCTTGATGTGGGTCTGGCTTGTCAGGCTAGGGTAAATCATATTATGAAATAAATGCTTTTCTCTAAAGCACATTGGCCACAATTGTTGGTACCCCTAGAATTTTAAATGTTAAAATATCTCTGAAGTATATTTACATTAATATTTACATTTTTTAGCACACCAGGGTGACAAGGAACATGAAACTGTCCAGCTATGATGTCTTGTTTCACAAGAGTATAAGGAGGCATAAAAGCCTAATTCCCTTAATCATTTATCACATTGAGTGAAACCAAAGAATATAGTTCTGATGTGCAGCAAAACATTGTTGAGCTTCACAAAATAGAAAGCGGCTGTAGGAAAATAGCTAAAGCATTGAAAATCCCCATTTCCACCATCAGGGCAATAATTAAGAAGCTCCATTTAACTAAAGATGTTACAAATCTTCCTGAAAGAGGACGTGTGTGTATATCGTCCTAATGTACGGCAAGGAGGAATGAGTGCACAAAGACTCTCCAAGGATCACAGATGGAGAATCGCAGAGATTAGTTGAGTCTTGGGGTCAGAAAGCCTAAAAAAAATTCAAACAACCCCTACATCACCACATGTTGTTTGGGAGGGATTAAGGAAAAATCCTCCTCGCTCATCCAGAAACAAACTCCAGCATATTCAGTTGTCAGAGACGACTGGAAAGTCAAAAGGTACCTGGTTCTGTGGTCTGAGGAAACTATAAAATAGCTTTTGGGCAGCGAATCTACCAGATGGGTTTGGTGCAAACAGGGATAAAAAGTACCCCATGCCCACGGCTAAAAATACCACTGGATCTTTAATGTTGTGGGCCTATTTTTTTGTTGGAGGTCCTGGACATCTTGTTCAGATACATGGTATCATGGATTCTAGCAAATACTAAAAGATAAAAAAATCAAAACCAGATGGATTCTGCTAGAAATCTTATAATGGGCCGTGGTCAGATCTCCCATCAGGACAACGATCCCAAACAAACATCAAAGTCAACACACAAATGTGTCACGGAGCACAAAATGAAGCTTCTGCCATGACCATCCCAGTTTCCATGACCATCCCAGTTTCCTGACCTGAACCCTAGAGAAGATGTGTGGCTGAACTGAAGAGAAGAAGCGCCAGCATGGATCTGTGGATCTGAAGGATCTGGAGAGGTTCTGTATGGAGGAATGGTCTCTGATCTCTGGTCAGGTGTTCTCCAAACTCATCAGACATTATAGAAGAAGACTCTGTTATCTTGGGAAAAGGAGGTTGCAAAACGTATTTAATAAAAGGATGCCAATAATTATGGCCAACATGTTTTGGAGAAAAGCATTTATTTCATAATGTGATTTACCCCCCATTTTCAATTCTTTTACTTTAATGAAAGGTTAGAATTTTGTGAATTTTTTAAATAAAAGATCAAAAGGATAAACAACGCAGATTTATTTTTTACAGCCATATTTGATCATATTTACCAGGGGTACCAACAATTTTGACCACAACTGTATTTAGATTGTGTGCCTGAAAAAGAGAAAAGAAAATGTTCAGCTCTGCCTAACCCATATGTGTGAAGGATGACAAGACGTTATACATCAACCAACTTCACTTCTCTTAAAAAAATAAAGGATTCAAAAACCATAGGAAGTTTTTTTTACAATAAAAACCTTTCACTCAACTCTTGAGATGTGTGTGTTTAGTTTCTGTTTTCCTGTGCCTGTCATTTGACCCAGTTTCTCATCCTCTTCACCTCAGTTCTCAGTAATGATCATGTTAGCTCTTTTGTTTGCTCTGTGTATTTAAGCCCTCAGTGTGAGTTAGTTCCCTGTGGTATTGTTTGTTCACGTGTAGCTTATTTTAAACAACATTTATATTAATTAATAATGCATTTGTTTACACTTTAGGGCAAAATAACTTTCTTTCCTATTAGTTATGGATAAATCCTTTATTGCATCTTTATTGGCCATGTTTTTAGTTATAGGAATTCAGTTGCAATTGTATGTAAATTATTTAATAAAAATGCATACAATGCTCATTGAGATGAATATAAGAGGCATCCAACATTCATATTTGTTCTACTTTCATTTATTTAGACCAGCATAGTTATAGACATTAATACAATCTTAAACAGAAAGGCAATGTAGGATGATGCATTATACAGTTTTTCGAAGCTGGTGTACCGGTTCATAACTATTTCAGCAGAATCAAAATTACATTCTACTGTAACACAAGGAGTTGTTTAAAACAAACACAAAGTTATTATTCTTTAATATTCTATTATATTGTTATACACACGTTTCATTTTTCTAATGGAAAAACATAAGGAATGATACATACATGCAAAATTATTTCCCTATAACCCTTTGTTTAAAAAAAACGGTATATGAAGTAGTCTTAAAGACACGACTCCCTTTCCCTTAGTTAGTTTCAAACCTTACTCTCTCCTTCTTTAATCAATCAATGCTGTTTTACCTATTTACACTTCTTCAAGTTACTGCTACAGTTATCATACACAAAAAAAGCTTTAGAAATAAGAGTATTAGACAAATTACAAATGCATAAGCACACACACTCAAACAAAACATTAAAAATCCAAATAAATATTGATTAAATATGAATAAATATCTACTGAGCACATTTTTACAGCTTAAATTATTTCAGCTTAAAGAATTTTGTCTTTATATACAAAACCCAAGAACTATCCGTCTGACTGGAATCAAGAAAACAATGTGAGATCATCTTGTGGCCTCGAGTTCTTTAGGAGATCGATTTCTACAGGCGAATACGTGAACAACAAGAAAATCAAGATGGAAAATTAAATCAATGCAAATCATTCAGTGTCAAAATATCTTTCATTATCATCTAAAACTAAAGAAACAATGTAATGGACTCGGGATGTTTTTAAAGGGTGTGACACTTGCCTCTCTTCCGTTCAGTACACAAGAAATGAATGCTTATACAATATTCAGGATAATGACAATGTGTCATGCAAAGAAAAAGGATTAATTCCAACTAAAGTCTCACAAAGCCAGATCTATAAAGCCTATAGTCTCAAATATACTTTAAAATCAGTCGTTTTAATGACCTTATCTATCTGTGAAATGCAGAGCTAACGCAAACATGCACATCGCTATGACCAGATGCTTTCTTAGCTGCTGTTTTCTCACCACTATCAGTTTTGTTGTGCGTTTATTTAGTTATTGAGAGGAAAGCGTGCAGCATATTTACACATTCATCTAAGCATCGCTCTCAGCAGCATGGATGGCGTCTGGATGTTTTTTAACAGTATATCAGTGCAAAGGTATTTCAAAAAGAGCTTTATATATCATGTTCAGTCTGTTGTACGCTATGAGTGCGAGCGAGAGCAATAATTTGCTGACTGAAGTGCACTTAACGGCCACCGGTGTCGCTAATAACAAGGGTGTCTGATTTCTATATATAGCCTCTTTAAATTACAACATTTTATTAGGTACCATTTCTTTTAGAATTGGTCATAATATGTCGCTAAAGTGCATGGCTAATGCCTGGTACACATTGTACAATTTTGGGCTGTCCCAGACGAAAGATGCCCGGTCGTGTCGATTTCTGTGGTTGTGCCTGCTAAATGGTGGTACTACGTTGTACAGTGAGAGATTCGGCCTTGCGACCGAAGATAGCCTGCGATCATTTTTTGACAGTGTCAGAAATTTATCATGATCATCTCTCAGTGTGTTTGCTGCTTCGATTTACATCTACTGATTAGCCAATAAAAATGCAACATGAAACGGCGTATTAATCAATGCAACTTGACGCTAAAACGTAAACTATTTACCTCAAGCTCTATTTGCAAAATTCTGCATGCCAAGTTGTCCTCTTTTCCCTAGCTGCGTCCATATTGCCCTCTTTCGCTTCCTCCTCTTTTTTCAGCACACATAAAAAACACAATTGCTTAAGTGCAATTCATCTTGTTCTATTTGTTTACCACTAGTCCTTTATTTTTCCATACTAATTTGCGTTGTAGCCTAAGATTCAATATGTGTCATTATTTATTAGATCCATGTCGAAAAGCGTGATCTTATAAGACTGCTGAAATCGCGTGTACTATAATAATGAATGCATAAAATATTCACCATTCTAAAATGTCCCTTTAATCACAAGTGTGTACTCTCTCCGTCATGAATAAAGTGGTTGAGCATTTTTTGAGCAGATTCCAGACCAACCATCCCATTTATATCCTCTCCAACACCATGGCTGTTCGCTTCCCTCCAATTACATTCAATCTCATCATCGTACGACACTTGCCTGGTGCCGATTTGTGATTGGTGGAGGTCCATCATGGATTTATTGCTCCTCAGGTGGCCATGATGTTCCTGCTGATGCTCTTGCTGCTTCAGAAGCCCTATGGAGTGGATCTCTTCCAGACTAGCTGAGAGTACACGAATAGGAGAGCCCAGATTACGTACCTCTGTGATGTGGTAGCCATCACAATCTGGACCATCAGGACTCTGTTTGAAGCGGGCCAGGCTGACATCCTCGACAGGAATCGGTAGGGTTTCGGGGTGAACGGTGAACTTGAGATGGGGTATCTGAAGGCCGTGAGGAGGATGATGACATTTGCTTTCCTCACCCCCAGATTCGCTCTCAGTATCCACAATTCCCTTTGAATAATGGTTCACCCCCTCCCAACAGCCTTGCCTCTGCTGCCATTGGTAATACGATGCGTTTCCATGATTTTCCTCTGAACCCCTCAGGGTGCAGTTCTGTGCCTCCTCTCCCATTTCTGACCAATCAGATTCCTCCTCCTCTGGGAGTGTTCCCAGCGATTGGTCATCGGCATGCATTGAGACTTTTTCGTAACGGTCACTATCCATGAACTGAGCTGGAGGTGGTGCGACTGGAAGTGGAGTCACGGGATCGTCAGACTTCAAATGTTTCACCAGAGCATCCTGTAGCATTGATGTCACCTAAAGTATAATAAAAGGGTAGAGAAACATCAATAAATTAAACAAACTCGTGCTTATTAGAGGCATATTTGGAATAAGCATGAACTAATTATTGCACATAAGAATTTATGTCATATAATGGTAGGGCTGGGAATCGATTTAAAAAAGAATGAAGGCGTTGGTAATTGAGAATCCATTCCAAAGTTTGGAACTGATTCTATTAACTCCTTTTTAAACGTTTTTTCAGTTCAAAAGAGCTCATCTTTTATTTACCTCTACCTAGTAGATGGGAAGTTTGTTTCATTTCCGTGAATCAGTTCATTTCAATGAATCGTAAAAAAAAAAAGAAAAAAAGTGTGATCGTTCTTTTACGTCATCGCACAAGTATTTCTAACATCTCATTGACCTGGTATGTCACACTGAAAAATAAAGCCATATATGTGTGAATCCATATAGCTGATTATTAACCTCCAAACACTTAAGTTAATGATGTTTGTTGTCTTTGTTTCATTCTGAGAGAGTCCATTAAGCATTTACGGACAGGCACCATCTTGGAAAACAGTCTCGACAAGTTTTTTTCACCGGAGTTGTCCTTTAAGTAGTCTCTTTGTTTCCAGAGCTGTATAGAAAGACTCCAACTTATGAACAGGGGGAAAGTGCAATGCCCAATATGGCAAATAAGCCCCGCCTTCTAAATTAAAGAGCCAATCGTTGATTAGTAAAGTCATTGTGTCACTGCAGCTGCTGTTAGAAGCTCCGGTTGCTATAGAAAAAGGCAGTGTTCTGAGACGTGTGTTTAGGATTGCGGATACATGACATTTTTAGATTTTTGAGCATTTAAAAACAAAATTTATGAGATAGTTGTTATCAGATTTCATTGGCAATTTCAAATATGAAATTGGCTAAAACGAATGAATACCATAAGCTTGGCGAACAGTTTTGGAGAATTTGATGTTTCCCTATTCAAAGAGATAGGAGCTGCACTTGCATGCCTGAGAGACGTTTCAAAGATGGCTGCTGAGTGAAATTACCTGTCTTAAAGGGACTTTGCTATAAGTAACTTTGTAACTATATGTCAACTTATTCTAATCCTAACCCTACCAGTCTACTAATACTCTAACGAGACTTAGTAGACATGATGATACAATGTTACTTAAAGTCAACAGAATGTGTAAAAGGGACCTTCAAAATTTGAATCTAGAACCAGATAAAAATGTTATTTCGGAAAAAAACTTTTCGGAATCAATCAGCCCTATGTGACTCGAACATCTGCATAAATAGGGATATGACATTGGTGCTGGACATGTAGCATGTAAATATAAACATTACTGATCATAAAAATCAAAAAATCAAACTCTCACATTAATGGTCTCTAGACTCTGGATGGTCGTCTTTGCTGCAGACAATTGATCTGTGAGCACAGAGATTCGCTGGTTCAGTCGCTCACGCTCTCCATCCATGTTCTGTGCCTAAATTAAAGTAATAAGACAGACAGATGCAACAATAAACTCAAATTTGTTTCAAATTTGAAAGTATTTATGCAAATCTATGGTTTATTGATACTATAAGATTATGAATCCGTTAAAACCAATGTGCTTAATTATTCAGGCAGAACTAGTAAGATTGAAAGCTTTACCACACAATGCAGTTTTTTCTCCAGAAGGTGGTTGGTTTGCTGTGTGCAAGAGTAGTTGTCTTGAAGTCTGATGAAAGAGAAAGACATTTCCTTACCCTAATACACTTTTAAAGAATATACTTTAAAATAACTGTAATGTAATGTTTTCAGACACTTAATTGCATGTTAAATTAATGATTTAATTAAAATGAATTATAGTTCAAATTTATGCTAAATGCAATTAGTTGAACATTAAAGTGTTTTATGACCCAGTTCAGCAAGAAGTAAATTCATAACTTCTATTGAAATATGGTTGAAGTGTACATGTATGGTAAACAAATGTATAATTTAATGTTATTTCTTGTAAAACTTTGTATGTATTTATAGTTTAAATTACACAATTATGTAATTCTGAAGTTGCAATTTAGTACAATGAAAATATACTTTAAATATAATCTCAAATAACACACTACAATTCAAACTGTAATCAAGTACTGTGCTTTAGTCAACACATCAAAAAAGTGCACGTCTTTAAAGAATGACAAAAGATTATTAAAACATATTGATTTAAAATGTTGTTTAGAAGTGTACTTACAGCAAGTGTGTTAAAGAACATAGTCATGAAAGTTTACTCTCACACTTAAGTGACCTTTTAATAAATATTAAGATATATTCATATGATATAGTCATATATATATATATATATATATATATATATATATATATATATATATATATATATATATATACACTCACCTAAAGGATTATTAGGAACACCATACTAATACTGTGTTTGATAAATATTAAGATATATTCATATGATATAGTCATATATATATATATATATATATATATATATATATATATATATATATATATATATATATATATATATATATATATATATATATATATATATATATATACACTCACCTAAAGGATTATTAGGAACACCATACTAATACTGTGTTTGACCCTCCTTTCACCCTCAGAACTGCCGTAATTCTATGTGGCATTGACTCAACAAGGCTTTGGCAGCATTCTTTATAAATGTTGGCCCATATTGATAGGATCGCATCTTGCAGTTGATGGAGATTTGTGGGATGCACATCCAGGGCACGAAACTCCCGTTCCACCACATCCCAAAGATGCTCTATTAGGTTGAGATCTGGTGACTGTGGGGGCCATTTTAGTACAGTGAACTCATTGTCATGTTCAAGAAACCAATTTGAAATGATTCAAGCTTTGTGACATGGTGCATTATCCTGCTGGAAGTAGCCATCAGAGGATGGGTACATGGTGGTCATAAAGGGATGGACATGGTCAGAAACAATGCTCAGGTAGACCGTGGCATTTAAGCGATGCCCAATTGGCACTAAGAGGCCAAAAGTGTGCCAAGAAAACATCCCCCACACCATTACACCACCACCACCAGCCTGCACAGTGGTAACAAGGCATGATGGATCCATGTTCTCATTCTGTTTACGCCAAATTCTGACTCTACCATCTGAATGTCTCAACAGAAATCGAGACTCATCAGACCAGGCAACATTTTTCCAGTCTTCAACTGTCCATTTTTGTGAGCTTGTGCAAATTGTAGCCTCTTTTTCCTATTTGTAGTGGAGATGAGTGGTACCCGGTGGGGTCTTCTGCTGTTGTAGCCCATCCGCCTCAAGGTTGTGCGTGTTGTGGCTTCACAAATGCTTTGCTGCATACCTCGGTTGTAACGAGTGGTTATTTCAGTCAAAGTTGCTCTTCTATTAGCTTGAATCAGTCGGCCCATTCTCTGACCTCTAGCATCAACAAGGCATTTTCGCAACAAGGCTGCCGCATACTGGATGTTTTTCCCTTTTCACACCATTCTTTTTAAACTCTAGAAATGGTTGTGCATGAAAATCCCAGTAACTGAGCAGATTACTCAGACCGGCCCGTCTGGCACCAACAACCATGCCACGCTCAAAATCACCTTTCTTTCCCCTTCTGACATTCAGTTTGGAGTTCAGGAGATTGTCTTGACCAGGACCACACCCCTAAATGCACTGAAGCAACTGCCATGTGATTGGTTGGTTAGATAATTGCATTAATGAGAAATTGAACAGGTGTTCCTAATAATCCTTTTGGTGAGTGTATTTCACAAGAGTAGTTTGGATTACCGCAGATGAAAATAATAGAGAAACCTGTAGGGCTGTTTCTCTTGTTGGAGTCTTATAAATATTATAAAACTATCAAAAGATTTAGCTGAAATCACATTAAAAACAGCATTTTTTGGACTGGACCATTTTTATGTGCATGCATTACATAATAGGCCAGTAGAATAGAATAGAATAGAATAGAATAGAATAGAATAGAATAGAATAGAATAGAATAGACTTTACTATATAGCACAGTAAAATTTAGATTTGATTCTCACCTTGTGAACCGCTCCAATAAGCTGTTTAGCTCTATGCGAGTTCTTTGTAACTCAGATTCAAGGACCTGGTGCCCAGTTTTAAACTCAGCTCCCATACATTCCATTCGCACAGTTGTCTGCAGCAAGTTGTGGTGGAGAACCTCATTCTGCTCCTGTAACATCCTATTGATAGACAGACAGGCAGTCCATCAAGCACGCATGCCTCCTTGAAAACAATCACAGACTGTAAGAGACACAGGGCTTCTGTGAACGATGGCATGCCAGGAGGGGATCTTCTATTTCTGAGTGTCTTAAAGCAAATTGTTTCACTAGTCTCGTGACAAAGCTGAAAAGCAATTTCCAGAGCCAAAGTTAAGCAGGCCGCATGCAAAAAAAGAATGCAATAGTAAACAATGGACTCACATTAATCTCTCCAATTCTGAGTCCTTTTCCTATGCACAGGTAAAAACAGTTGCAAATGTGGAAAACCCAACCATACATAATATAAAATATGTATATTTTTATTCTACTTTAACACTAAAGAAAAAAATACTCACTTTAAAGAAGGAAGATGACTCTTGGTAGCTCACCGTGGATTGGTCATCCTGGACAGTGGAGCTAGCCGATGAATCTGACTTGTTAGAATGAGGAGAAGTGGACCGCTGACCAACTGGAGAGTGCCGAAGATGGCTTGAGTGGTCATCATTGTGATGATCCTCTTTGAAGTGGGAATGAAAGTGGCTTGATTCAGAATGAAATTGGTGATGTGCTGTATGGGAATGCTGAGTCTGCGATTCTGGATTGTCATGGTAATGTTGGTGATCCTGGGAATGAGGATGGTGGGATTCTGGTTGGGAATGATGGTGAGATTCTGAATGCTCAAGATGTTGAGGATGTTTAGACTCAGGGTTGGAATGGTGATGGGAATTTGAATGGGAATAATGGTGGGATTCTTGAGATTTGTGGTGATGGTAATGATCAGATTCAACAGGTGGTTTATCATGATTTCCTGAGTGGAAATGGTGTGGGAGAGATTCCGGAGGATCATTATCACTGTGGTGGTGGAATTCTAAATGGGAAAGGTGTCCTTTAGAATATGATGGGCTGTGATCTTGGGATTCTGAATGTGCGTTAGGATTTTCATAATGATGGGCTGAATTAGAGGGAGCAGGTCCTTTTGGATAACTGTCAGATGAGTGATGGTGATGAGGACTATGGTGAGACTCAGTATGAGAAGAATGATAATGGTGTTCCAGAGTAGGGGATGCATCATGTGAATGAGAGTGTTGTTGAATTTCATTGTGAGAATCATCGTGGAAATTATGATGATCCAGTTCTGAAACTGAATTGTGATGGTGGTAATCGGGGATGGTTGAGTGATTAGAATGGGAATGATGATGGTGAGATTTGGGATGAGCGGAATCGTAGTCAGAATGATGGTGTTGTGATTTCACACCAGAATGGTGGTGAGTTTCTGAGTCAGCAGAAAGATGAGATGTACTACCATGCTCTCCATGGTGGAGAGGAGGAGGAGGCGAATAATAGTGGTGAGATTTTGAACGGGAATGATGGTGGGAATGTTCTGAAACTGAGGTGCCGTCACTTCCATGGTGGTGATGTGGGGGTGAAGATGAATGTTGAAGATGGTGGTGTGATTCTTTGTGAGAAGGACTGTGGTGAGCTTCCGGATGGGAAAGATGATGGTGAGTCCCTGACTTAGAAGAGTGTGTTGGGCTGCGGTGAGTTTCATGATGGTAATGTGATGGAGAGGGCGAATGATGATGGGAATCTGAAGAAGGAGAAGGCGAATGATGATGGGAACCTGGAGGAGAAGGTGAATAATGATGGGAACCTGGAGAAGAAGGTGAATGATGATGGGAACCAGGAGGAGAAGGTGAATGATGATGGGAACCTGGAGGAGAGGGTAAAGGGTGATGGGAATCGGCAGGGGAAGAATGATAGTGTGGTGATGGGTTACAATGAGTACCATGATGGCGATGAGATGGCGATGGTGAATGATGGTGATGAGATGGCGATGGTGAATGATGGTGATGAGATGGCGATGGTGAATGATGGCGATGAGATGGCGATGGTGAATGATGGTGATGAGATGGCGATGGTGAATGATGGTGATGATGAGATTCTGGATGGGCATGATGGTGATGAGATTCTGGAGGGGAATGATGGTGATGAGATTCTGGAGGGGAATGATGGTGATGAGATTCTGGAGGGGAATGATGGTGATGAGATTCTGGAGGGGAATGATGGTGATGAGATTCTGAAGGGGAATGATGGTGATGAGATTCTGAAGGGGAATGATGGTGATGAGATTCTGAAGGGGAATGATGGTGATGAGATTCTGGAGGGGAATGATGGTGATGAGACTCTGGAGGGGAATGATGGTGATAAGATTCTGGAGGGGAATGATGGTGATGAGACTCTGGAGGGGAATGATGGTGATGAGATTCTGGATGGGAATGATGGTGATGAGATTCTGGATGGGAATGATGGTGATGAGATTCTGGATGGGAATGATGGTGATGGGATTCTGGATGGGAATGATGGTGATGGGATTCTGGATGGGAATGATGGTGATGAGATTCTGGATGGGAATGATGGTGATGAGATTCTTGATGGGAATGATGGTGATGAGATTCTGGATGGGAATGATGGTGACGGTTTTCTGATTCTGGAGAACAAGGACATGAAGGTGGGGTATGATGATCTTCATTATGATGGTGGTGTGATGGAGACGATTTGTGGTGTGAATTTCGATGATTCGATGAATTGAAATGTTGCTCTTTGGGGCCAATTTGGTGCTGCTTCTGACTTTTGTGGCCACGTTCAGTCCCAGATGAAAGACCTTTTGAGGAAGAGCTAGTATTGCTTGTATCACTTCTTGCACTGTCACGACGATGCCTGGGAACAGCCCGATGCTGTTGTTGATTGATGAGGTCCCTTTCAGAATAAGGATGCTTGTTGGAGCGGGAGGTCTTGCTTGAACGCGAGTGCCGTTTGGAATGGGAGTGTTTACTGGAGTGAGAGTGTTTGCTGGAGTGAGAGTGTTTGCTGACATGGGAGTGAGCAGTTGATGTTATGGAGCTGGCACTGCTTCCCGGCCGGCTTCTGGAAATTTTTGACTTCTTTTCTCTTTTTTGTTCAGGCATTGGGGACAATGCCTTTGGGGATGTTGAAGTCTGCCCAGGGCTCAAAGGCCGATGAACATCTGTTACCCCAAGGGATGTAAGTCTTGATGGGCTAAGCACCTGCCTTGTGATTTCATTCAAAAAGGCAGAAAACTTTACCTTCTCCTTCACAAAGTTTTTACGGGCCTCTTGTTTCCTTTTCTCCAGCTCTTTCTCATCCAAGTCTCCATCACCTGCATGATCCACTCGCCTGGACAAAACCTCCATAGACTTGGTCTTTCTTATGTTTGCAGCCGCTTTAGCATTATTCTGTTCTTGCCCCTTACTTCCCTTTTCATTCTGTTCTCGAGAATATGTTGCCTTCTTGGCAGTCCTTCCACTTTTTTCTTTGACTGTCAAGTTCTTTTCCATGCTTGTAGACTTCTTCTGTTGGCCATCAGCTTCCAGTAAAGGCATTGTATCTACATCATCCTCATCATCCTCAAAGGCTCTCCGTCCTCTGCTGATGTCCATACATGATTGTGAGTGCTGTGGGCGTTTAATTGCACGCTTGGACTCAGGAGCCAAAGGGGCATTTTCCAGACTGGCTTGAGATGACCAAGAAGAACATGAACCAGAGGAAGAGGAAGAAGAAAAGCTAGAATTGGAAAAATTTGATTTGGAGGAAGAGGATGAAGAGGAATTGGAGGAGGAAGAGGAATCAGAAGAAGAGGAATCGGAACTGGATGAGCTTGATGAAGAATTTGACAGGGAACTAGAGGAAGAGCCAGAGGAGTTTGAGGAAGTCACTGAAGCTTTAGTGTGAGTTTTCTTTTTCGGTGTGTGATGTTTATCTTGACGTTGTGGATAATGATGATGATGGCTTTTAACTTGGGAGTGATGATGGGTATACTGCTCATGAATGCGATGAACGCTGCTGCCATCTGACGCACTATAAATGAAAGTGAAGAAAAATAATTAGTGTTTCTTACTAAGGCAGGGATCACTTTTACTGCTTATTCAAAACTCATGACTTATTTATGTATAAACTCATCCAACATCATTTAAGCTTTAGACATGAATGATACCTGATGAATAACATTAAGAATTAAAGGTGGGTTATTTTATCTTGGGCTAGTGAGCAACTGCTTAGCAATGCCCATCAACTAATCAGGAGACAGTCCGTACATTTTGGCCCTGTTTACACCTGGTATTAGGATGTGTTTTAGTCGATCGGATCACAAGTAGACAAGGGAGACAAAATCCCATTTACACCTGTGTTTTAATCTGTCTCTTCAACCACTTCTGTCCTGATTTCTTCTAGGGGAGGGCCTATGGACGGGTAAATTAATGTCTGTTTTTTAGGGTTTTTTCTCAGATCTTTCGATCTAATGGACAAAATGCTTAGGCAATTTATTAATGTGCCTTGAGACGACGGAAAATCATACAGAGAGCATCAACTTTTGTTTCTGTTCTGACAACCACAAGACAACGCTGAACACTGTGAGTGTGTGTTACAAATCAGCAATAGTGAGAGAACCTTGTGCTTGTTACGATTTTCATTTTCAAACTAAACTTGCATCTTTAGCTGACAAAGTTCAGTTTAGCGTTTACATGCAAATCTGATTGAAAGTGTATTCGACTACCTCTGAAAAAGATCGAAAGTGGACAAGCTCAAAAAATCGTACACTTGTGACCCGATCGACCAAAACACATCTTAATGCCAGGTTTTTGTATTGTTTCTAATGTTGTATTTATCTGCATTTTACAGTAATAAAATGTTGTGCTTTAAGATAAATACAACCCCCAATATTACATTTATATATTTTGATTTTACATAGATGTACAAAAGTATATTTTATTACAAATACGTGTAAATATATATGTATCACCTCTTATCTTCATGTTCCTCTGGAAGGTGTGCACCATGATGGTGATGGTGACGATGAGATGAGTGCCGGCGCTCATGGTGAGGATGCTGATGGTGTTGACTATGGTGATGTATCTGATGATGAGACATTTAGGTTCTTGCTTCGTCTCAGAAAGATAACGGAATTTAATTGAATAGTTCTTGACTTGCAAAACTCAACAAAGCGTCCTCTGCCTCGCAGCGTAATGGGAAGTTCTCTGGGAATATATAATAGATTTGTTAGAGGTATGATAGTGGTAGCCATTTAAAATATTAGCATATATATAGTCATTTACAAAAAGACAAATGTAATTTACTTCTTTTTTTTTTTAGTTAGCATATATCTTACCGTAAAATGGTTACAGAGAAAAAAAGCCAGACTTCCTCAAGTAATCAAAGAAAAATAAATATTGTGGAATACCATTTTAAAAACACAGTTGCAATACTTAATTCCAAAGAAGAAAAAAATGAAATGATGTATTCTAAGCCACACCAACAAATGCTGCGTGTTTGAAGGGTTCGAGAGAGATGATGAGAGCTCTGCTATGTTCACAACTTTTTTATCCATGTCCGTCCGGCCCCTTTATTTGACATGGGTGATTTTCCAGTAGCACATCAGCACAGTGTGAACACCGGATGTCAATAATTCCTATCTCACTGTCTGAAGTGCCCGGGGCAAGTTTGTGCAACAACGGCAACAACATCAATTTAAAAGCTAAAATAAGTCTTGAAGGGGGAGATTATTTTCCATTATAGGCACTAGTGTCTACTTTTTTTTAAAATTATTATTATTATCAGGGCATCAGATTAAATAAGATGGATGCATGCATGTTAATCAATTATATTTCTTTAGGTCCTTATTTATAAATGTATCATTTATCTTTTTTTTTTTTTCTTTTTTTTTACTTAACTTGACCTTGTATATGGTTGTTAGGTTATTTAAATAAAACTTTGATACATTAGTAACGTAGTTCATATTACAGTATGGTTCATCGTTTCCTTTGCTTCAGGCTTGTATCTGGCATCCCTACTGATGCATATGTTAATGCAACAGAGCTGATGAATCATTCTGAGGATGGAATCATTGAGAATCAATTTAAATTTACAACATTAATCATAACACACGTTCACAGGCACATGTTTGCCCTCATAATCCATGCCAAGATAATTGAACAATGTGAAACATCACATTCACTGATGTCATACATGTCAAAAACATTGCTGAAGCTAAATATGATTTAGAAAAACAGTTGAATATCTTCACAAGAATTCAGTGTGTACAACACATACAATGACAGATTGTACTGAGAATAATTCCAATACTTTCATAATACTGTCTGCCATTAATGAAAAATAATCGACCAGTCTTTATAATTAAAGTATAAAGACTGGATGTTGCCCACAGAAAAAAAAATATACGTGTAAATATCATCAATCGTTCACACCAAGGATGACAATCACGATCTTAAAAAATAAATTAAAAAATCATTATCAATATTAGAAGAATAGTAGAGTCCAAGCCACAGCTATAACGATAACGGCACAGAAAAGATTTCGTTGGAATCACATATTTTATCCATGATTTTATCCAGCTAATGAACGATAAAAAACATTGAGAGCCAATCAGAATCCATCCTGCTGTAACGAGCTCGATCATTTAAAGAGACAGACAAGTCAAGCACGCGATTAGAATAAACATCCGCTGTGGATGCTATCGTTATGGTTGTCGATGTTGGCCTATACGGTAAGTGATTTGCCCCATACTTTAGGTATGTATGAGATGTGTTTTGCATGAATTTAGCATCTCAGGTAAAGAGCATTCATCCTCAGAGACTCAAGCATCTATAACAAGTTTTTCCACACCGTAAACTATTTCCTTGTATATTTAGTATGCACTGAAAAACATGATTTTTGCTTAATCAAAATGAGCTATAGCAACACAATTGCTATACTTTTTGTCCCAACTTAATATGATTGTGCTCAATACACTTAAATTTATGTAAAATTGGTATTGAGGGATGGACTCCACTAGAAGTTGTGCTGTGGTATGTGGCAGTGGCACCAGGATGTTAGCAGCAGATACTTTAAGTCCTGTAAGTTGCAAGGTGGGTTCTGAATGGGTCGGATCTGTCTGTTCAGCACATCCCACGTACATGATCTACAACAACGCTTAGGTAGGTGGTACGTGTCAAAATAACATCAACATTGATGGCAGCACCCAAGTTTTCCCAGCAGAACATTGCCCAAAGCACCACACTGCCTCCGCTGGCTTGCCTTCTTCCCATAGTGCATCCTGGGGCCATGTGTTCCCCAGATAAGTGACGCACATGCACCCGGCCATCCACGTGATGTAAGAAAACGTGATTCATCAGGCAAGGCCGCTTTCTTTCATTGCTCCGTGGTCCAGTTCTGATGCTCACATGCCACGGTTGGTGCTTTCAGCGGTGGACAGGGGTCAGATTGGGCACCCTCATGGCTACATTACAGCTACATTACTGGAATATGTTTTTACTTTAATGTATTTGACGTTGCTGCATGTTTCTTTATTATTTTTGAACGCTACTGGCAATTTCTGAGTAGAATTGTTTCAAATTAAAAACTTTTTTCAATGTTGTCGTAGATGAAAGACAATTTTCAACTCTGACTATATTCAGAAGATCCCAAAACAACTTTTTTTTTTGCTTAAATAGAAGCCAGCATCATAAGAAAAATCCTATTATAAGTGTATGGGCAGCTCTCTAGTGTTTGTGTGTATGGTGTGTTTCCTATTCGTTCATTCCATTTCGTGCTAGAGACAATCAATGAACAATTGTGTAACACTGGTCAGACACACAATCATAATCAATGTCATACCGCAATGAGATTTAACCTTCAGAAAAAAAAACAAATGTACACAGACCCAAACACAGCTGAGCCCTGGATGACAAGCCAGATAAGGACGATTATTTCCTATCAACTTCCTTATTATATAATGCCAGATTGCACACAAGGACAATGATTTCATTGCCAGCATGTCTTCAGGAACTATTCACACATCAATGATTACTGTTGCACAGGCAGATTGGATTTATCTGTCCCAACGAAAATTACATTATTCAATTAAAATACAAAATTGCCCTAACCAAGATGTAGGCTAAATGTGTTCTAGCTCAGTCAAGCATGTTCAGTTGCTAGATTGCACAATAATTATTTGGGTAACACTATTTTGATAGTTCACTTTAGACATTCTACTCACTATAAGTAACTTTGCAAGTATATCATCTTATTCTAATAACCATAAGTATACTCTAACGAGAGTTTTCTTGAAATGTATTTGTAAAGTTACTTATAGTTAGTAGAATGTCTAAGTGACCCATTGGAAAAGAGTGTAACCAAACTGTGTGATGGTCTTGGTCTCAACTATTAAAGTCAAAATTATTTTCCTCTCATTACATAAAAGAGCTGACAACAAAACACCATGTTAAATAAGAATTTATTTTAAAAATATATGGATAGCTCAATCAGTGTAATATCTGATTTCAGCATGTAAATAGCTCTTCAACTTCCCTTTTATAGAGCCGTCAGGGTCCATTATTGGTGGATTATGGATGGATTGTGTTGACATGCTGCTCAATGTACACAACCTCTGATATACAGCAAAACAAATGCTCTGAAAATGTACACATAAACAATAGATGAACATATGAAGGCATTGATGAGCAAGTGCTCGCTCTAGTGGTGAGGCACAGGAACAGGACATGAAGTGATTGCTGACGCAGACGGTTTTCCACTGGTATTTGTTTCCTGTAAATGTCTATATATCTAAAAAACATTTAAAATATCTATAGCACAACTACTCCACTATCATTTCAAAGTTGAATAAAGTTTCAAAGTAAATGAGGCTTCATGGAATTTAAGCCAGGCATAATTTATGAATATAAATGTATGACAAAAGCATGACCCAGTGATCATTCCTTCTGCTGCCAGAGGATCTGAGGAAAAACTCTTTACAACAGAACGCACACTTTTAAATGTGACTTTAAAAGTTTTACTCCTCCAAAATACTATTTATTAAAACATTTGACTACTACAGTTGTGAAACGTGACAAAAAAAAGAGCTATGGGCTAAATTATTTTTATACAAACTGATCCATCTAATATGAGAAACATTGAAATAAACAAAGAAAGACCACCTTCAACAATGTGTTTTTTTAACGGTGAAATCTCAGAATGGATGACAGTATCATTGTGAAATAAATGATATAAGAACAACAAAACTACATTCGTTTGATCTCTTAAAACACACTTTAGTTAATCGGTTTAAGATTTTGCAAGCGGGAACAGAGGGCAGTAAGCGTAATGAAAAATAATTAACCTATGAGTTGTAAAGTACGACGTGTCCTGAAAATGTCCTGAGCACTTGAGGCTCTTTTTGGAAGTTCATTCAACAAACAGATCAAAACTTTCAGCTTCCTCAAACTCTGCATTCATCTTTGCCGCAAGAACATCCAACTCCGACATCTGAAAGAGAAAGAAGAAAATTCAAATGGATCATTGGTAATAAACAAAAAGTGTTTAATAAGCGAAAGTCATTTATGAAATTCCATTTGGTGAAATATGAATTAAATGAGATTAGGCATGTGCCGATTAATTGCTGAAGCTTTTATCGCGGTATACGTTATCACGATATTGAAATAAGTTGCAAAAAATGTTTTGTCATAGCATAACAGCTTTAAGAACGATTTTTGTAATTACAAAAATAACTGAATGTTTAAATACAATAATACAATGCACCAGAAATATATACAGCTGTGGAAAAAAGTATGAGAAATCAATGTTAAGTGGTCTCTTGATTTTTTTCAGAGCTGTAAAAGTAAAATTTTCAAACAGATTAAAGTGCAAAAGAATAAGGCCATAAAGAACAACAGGTTACAAATTAATATAAGGTCTCATTATTTAATGCATTAACAAAGACTGAGCAATAGCTACATTTGTTACAGAAAGTATAATGTTTTTGGTAATGTTAGCTAAGAAATACTGATCATTGTTAGTTTTATCTTAGGTCCATTAAAAAGTTATTTTGTTATTAAACAGTAACTAAGAAATTAACATTACCTAGAATAATTAATTCTTTATAAGTATTTTTCATTGTCAGTTTGGTAATAATGAATTAACATTTTGTATGTTTTTGGACAAATATTCCAAAAAATTCTAATCATTAGAGCATGTTGTAGTCCAGATTAAAACAATGTTTAAGTTTGAAAATAAATAGCCTGTTAAGTATTAAGTATTTGGTGCTGTGATGAACAATGAGATTACAAAAAAACGAATGGCTGTTTTAAATCAGCACTAGGTAACTTTTCAACCTTCATAACCCACGGGGTCCGTGGGTTATGAGACGACCCGCGCATCACTAGTTCAGGGCTATCAGGGTTGTCATGTCAACAAATGCACGCGCGATGGCATCCCCTGTTGTAGGATGACAGAGCTTACGACAGTGGTTGAGGACATTATTTTTTCCCAACTGTAGGGGGACCCCGAGAGCAAAAGTTGCCAAGTGCTGCTTTAAAAACTTCACTAGATGTTGCTTTTGTTTGCTGGGTTTCCGGGGTAACTGCTGCATTCTGCAGTTCATCAGCGCCCTCTGCTGTCACTGAGCGGCACTTCATTAGCGCGTCTCCTTCACTTGTTCATGTGCTTCTCATTTACATCTGAGCGTGTGTCCCTTTGACGCAGAATACAGCGGTGTTGAGCATTTATACGGTTGATGGGCAAAGTATTCTTGAGTGCATTATAAAATATTTAATAATTGTTAATAAATTATTATTTACGATATTGTCCCACGAGAACAATATCGTGCATATTCATTATCGTGGTATATCGAATTACCGAAAATCGGCACATGACTAAATGAGATGCTTTATCTTATGGAAACTTGTTTCCACCATGGAATATATTTTTCTCACAATTTTGAGTTGTCGTCTCATAATCCAGACTTTTTGTCTCAGAATTATGTGACACTACATATTGCAATTTTGACTTTTTCTTCATATCTTGCTCAATCCTAAATTCATATCCTACGCAACCCTGTCTTCTATATCTTTTGCAAACCTGAATTCATATCCCGCACAATCCCAAGTTTATAATATCACAACAACCTAGGGTTGCAAAAGGGCTGTAAATATTCAGTACATTTCCGATAAATCCCAGAAAATTTCCGAAAATTCAGAAGACTTTCTAGAAACTTTGCAACCATAAAGCAACATTCTTTATACATTTATACTGTGATAGAATTTAGCTTCCATAATAATCGCCACATCCATCCCCGACTCACTCTCACCTTTATCTGTTGTACGCGCTTCCTCCTGGTCGTCTTCTTTCCCAGACAAACACCAGGGATGTTTGGATCAACTTCTGGAGGGTTGGAGGCACTGTCATCAGCAGCGGAGATGTTGAACGAACCCACAGAGAAGGACGCAGAGCCCAGAGGAGCAATTCTAGACCTCTCAGTTTTACGCATCACCTCTGGTGTCTGCAGCCTCTCAAAACCAAACAGGGTCTCTCGGTTGTTAGGAGAAGAGGAAGGTGCAGGCAGGGATTTGGGGATTTCAAAGGACTTGTCGCCCATACTCAGGCGACTGTAGGAGCGCCGCACTTTTTGCGACCAAACGGGGTCCTGCTCTGATTCTTTGGCCTGAGAAGATGGCGATGAAGGAGGCAGGATGGGTGAGAGGACAGTGGTTTTGGGCACTGTTGCTACAGCTGGGGATGATGTCAAGACTTTGGACAGCTTTGTTGGCACTTCAGATGATGAATGTTCCACATTCTCCTTGTTACTCTCAGACAGGGCCTTGAAGAACATTTCCAAATGATAACATTATGTATTGGAGGTACAGTCCAAAATAATCATAAGCATGAAGTTGGGTTTGTCAGAATTACCTGAGTTTTCCTGGGTGCAATCTTCCTAACAGTGATGGAGCGTTTCACAGCCACAGGTGGAGCCTTAAAAGTGAAAGGCATATTACACATCCATTATAGAGAGCTAAACAACCAAGTTTACTCTTGCATGTTTCAAAGATTAGTTCACTTCAAAATGAAAATGTCCTAATAGTTTGCTCGCACCCATCTTATCCAAGATGTTCATGCCTTTTTTTCTTCAAATGGAAATAAATAAGATTAAGGAAAACTTTCAAGGATTTTCCTCCACATAACGGACTTCAATGGCAACAAACAGGTTGAAGGAAGGGCTTCAGAGGCTCTGCACAATACCAGCTAAGGAATAGGGTCTTCTATATGTTCTTACATCAGTCAATTTCAAGAAGAAAAAAAAGAAAAGAAAATATTATATATATATATATATATATACATACACACTTTTTAACCACAAATGCACTTCAATATAGTGATTATTCAGGGCATGACGTCATCAATCCGGAAAGGTCACACGTGAGTTGCGTGGAAGGACAGACCCAGTGCAGTAAAAACTCCATCTCATGTTCTCCTCCAACTTCAAAATCACCCACATCATAGTTTTACCTTTATTTTTGTAAAGGGTGTTAGTCTTTGCATGTTTTATTTTAACACTGGGTCGGTTCTTCCACGTATGTCATGGACGTGACCAACGTGATGACGCCACACACAGTGAAGAATCACAACACTGAATTTGAGCATTCATGGTTAAAAAGTATATACATTTTTTCTTGAAAGTGACCGATAGCTTCGCTAGATAAGACCCTATTCCTCAGCTGGGATCGTGCAGTCTCTGTGGCCCTTCCTTTGAAACTGCATTGAGTTGGACCATTGAAGTCCATTGTGTGGAGAAAAATCCTGGAATATTTTCTTCACAAAAAAATTATTTTTGGCTGAAGAAAGAAAGACAAGAACACCTTGGATGAGATGGGGGTGAGTAAATTATCAGGAAATTATCTTTTTTACATGAACTAATCCTTTCATTAGCAATTTATAATAAGTATACAGTGATAAAGTACTAATAAATTAAACTATTAATTTATAATTATTGTCTCTACATTGTTAAAACTTTAATGGGCTATGTAGAAATGATTCTTCACTAATTCAGTGTCACTTTACTTTAAGTTGCTCAAGTAGATAAAGCAAACAATCTTTGATAAACATTTCTGGAATTAAACGTGACGTGTCAATGTTTTAAAAAAGTATATAATTTACGCTCTTATGACAACATTATTCAAAATAATAATACATTTTATTTATAAAGCACTTTACATTTTAAAGAAAATCAATCATTTAAGTATGAACATTACAGACATACAAATGTTTACAAATCCTTATTTAATCTTGGAAAAAAATTATGGAATTAATCAGAAGAGTCTGATGAATTTGTGATATATGAGATTGCTGAAAATTTACAATTGACTAATTTACTTAAATAATGTTTTTTTATTTAAAGAATTTCCTTCTTTTGCTGAACCATACTATACTTAAGTCAAAGGGCCCATCAACTGTTTGGTTACCTATATTCTTCAAAATACATTCTTTTGTCTCCAGCAGAAGAAAATCATAAAGGTTTGACTTTAGAACAACTTGGGTGTGAGTAAATAAGACAGAATTAAAAATTTTGTGTGAACTATCAGTTTAATCCTGACATTTCTGTTCTTTGTAACTTCTGGTGAGAAGCTAATATGAAATATGTCAAATATTTATGTTTGACAATTGCATGTTTTCAGTCATATGTGTGACCCTGGACCACAAAACCAGTCATCACGGGTATATACTATACTAATATACTATATTTGTGGCAATAGCCAACAATACATTGAGTGGGTCAGAATTATCTATTTTTCTTTTATGCCAAACATCATTAGGATATTAATTGAAGAACATGTTCCATGAATATATTTTGTAAATTTCCTACCTTTAATATATCAAAAAATCTATTATTGTAGTAATATAGCTGACAAAGAACTTAATTTGGACAACTCTAAAGACATTTTCTCAATATTTAGATTTTTTAAAACCTCAGATTCCCGATTTTTCAATACTTGTAAGTTATCTCAGCCAGATATTGCCCAATCATAAAAAAACATGCATCAATGAAAACCATTAGTTATTCAACTTTCATAATGATGTATAAATCTCAATTTCTAAAAGTCTACCCTATGACTAGTTTGTGGCCCAGGGTCACATATAGACGTTGTCTTAGTATTATTGAGTGAACTCACCACAACATTAGAGGCCAGATTTTCATCATTTGCAGACAACCTGCTGGACCTCCTTCGTACTGGACTCTTTCCATTTGACTCTGGGTACAAAGAACAATATTTGTGTTTTAAAAAGACACACCTAACACAAAATAAATAATTTTAAATAGTATCATAAAGCCTCTGTTTATTTAACGTATCCCATACGGCATAACGTTACATAAGACAGCAAGCCTGTTTAAAAAAAGACCAAATGTTATGAGTAACAGAGTAAAAATTTAACACCCACTTCTGATTTGATCGCTGCTTTTCCTCGACGTTGATCGAGTATTTGTGTTGCTCATCTTGCAAGACAATCCAGATCCAGAAACTGCGGCTAACGTTAGCTAACTAACACTATGAACACACGAGACACTTTCAATGGGACAATCACAACAGCAATGTAGCATTTATACTAACAGAGCTGTACCTTCGCGTTACTTACACTAGTCAATGTCATGTAGGATAATAACAAACAAGTAAATAAAATAAAATAACGCCTTATTATTGGATGTAAACGAATCCGCTCCTCTTTCAAATTCGCCCGCCTTCCCATGTAGTAGCAGGACATGGGCGGATGCGAGGGGTGGAGCTAAACAACGACTTCCGGTGGGTTTAAGCGTGTCTTCCTCTGGGGGGCGTTTGGCACCACATTCAAATATCAGGATATTTGACTAAAAACTACATTTTAAATGTAATTAAGTGTTAGTTCCTGGCATACATATGAAAAAAAATATCAAAGCAATATCGCTGCAAAATGATAAAATTAAGCACGCTGGACAGGCGTTGAAAAATAAGATGCAGAACGTGAACTCTAATAAAATAGAGCAGGGGTTTTAGAACAAGAGACCCCCAGATGTCCTTCAGAATGTTAGGGATGGGTCCCCAGAAGATTTCAGAGTATAAAAAGACAAAGCAAAAGGGGTTAAAATCTACTTTCTAAATTTTTCTCTCCTTTATTGCCGTATGCTCAAATATTTTTTAATGGAAAAAGTTCTTCAGGTTTGTACATCCAACTAGCCTACGTATAGCCAAGTTTTGAAACAATATGCGGTTACTATTTATCTAACAGTTTAAATGTTTTTTCCATACAAATAGATGGATTTTAGGAAGGTGGTCCCTCATAAAAGGTTCATCATATTTGGGGGGGTCCTTGGCATTGAAAACCCCTGAAAATAGAGCACAGAGAACTATACACTGTTTTCCTTTTAAATTAGCATTTATCTATATGTTCCCATCCATAAGATACATTGGTGGTAGTCAGGCATCCATATACAAAACAGCGGAATCTGATGGTGAGATGTCGTTAGGACAGGTAAAAGTCACCATGAAATCAAAATGGACCAATCTTTTTTTTTTTTATGTAATATTTTATTACATTTATTGTAAGGTGTCTTGAGACACTAATTATACATTTAAAGGCACAATATAAAAGATTTATGGATTCAAATATCCAAAAAAACACTAGAACAGTGTTATATATTTTGTTGACTTATGTACTTACATTAAATGTTTCCAACAATGTTTAAATCCAGACAAATAAGCAATTTTAACCAGGAACGGAGGTTACATCGATGTCACCGATGTATTAGGATCCCAAAACGTTGGTGAAGTCAACATCATCTTGAACATGACTGACTGAAAGGGAATTATTCATTGTTATATAGGAAAGCTCAACATAGTCTTATTGTCTAAATCTTGATTTACTGTGAGTACCATATTTTACCATGCCTCATATCGATCTAGCTCACTGCAGTGTGAACAAGTGTCTCATAGTAGCCACCGAGCAAACGCATTATGGCATTATAGAATCTCTTTCACACAATCAAATATTTCTAATATGATGAAACAGCGCTGCGTTTCCTCACATACCACATAAACATGAGCGGAAGAAGCTGAAGCGCTCATCTGCGGCTAAATAAAAGCTCTGCCAAATCAAGGTGTCATCAAGCTATGCCTTTGTTTTGAATAAGCTATTTCTATTGGTGAAAAATTACATTTAATTTTTAGTGGCTTTAAGTACTGCGTAATATTAAGTACGTAACTATATATACTTACTATATAATTAGGATTAGCATTTGGTTTGGTTTAGTTGCTTGTAATTATGCATAATTAATAGTTATTAGGCTACTATAGTGCCTATATGTAACGTAAATTACACTGTAAAATAAAGTGTTACCAAATATTGCAGTATTTGTTATAAAATATCTGTAGCCTATACTCTTTTTTCTTTCTTTTAACAATTATTGGTTAATAATTTATTTTTATTTAAATAAATGATCAACTCTGATGTCACATTTACTGGAGTGAGGGCACTTCATACTGCACAAACGCCAACGAACACGTTTGTTGGGTTTTGACAGACCGGTATCGACGTTGGTCACGGTTTGTTTTCACCCGAACATGTTCAATTAGCATTTTCTGGTGTCTTTCGGGGCAGTGTGAACATGATAGTTATTTTCATAAAATTCTGAATCCAACAGCCAACTTGTTTGTTGGCATTTGTTTTGTTGGCGGTGTGAATTGACAGGACTTGATTTTGTTTATCAGCATTGTTGGATTTTTGTTGTTTGCTATTGCTGACATTTTAAGTGTTTTTGTCCAACAGTAAGAAAAAGTAAGTTTTTCTCAGGATTGCATGGAAGAAACTTGCAATTGTGAGTTAAAGGAAGTGTATGTAAGTTTGTGGTCAAAACTGGTACAGCAATCAATATCCCTCTCCCCCTGACTCGAGGTTGCCAGATTGGCTGCAGGATCAGCAGGAACATTTGTAGCTGCCGCTGTGGTAACTAGAGCAGATCTGGCAACCTGGATGCCGAAATACTACTGACTTCATGATTGGTCGATAGGTGGAGGGCGGAGCTTCAGGCCAAAACAAAACATGTCAACATCAGTTGAGGGCTGCAACAACAACTTTTAAATGACAATATCCTGGCTGGACTACTGTTTTCAGTGATATAAGTATTTGAAATTAACATGATTTATTAATGTCTAGTGACATATCAGGGCCATTTTATGATCAATTGAAATACATTTCTTAAATACAGTTCCTTTAAATGTCAAAATTGTGAGATATAAATTCTTTTATATCTCTATAGTCTTTTTTTCCCTCAGAATTGGACTTTATAATTATATATATGCTGGGATATAAAGTCAGAATTGTGAGAAAGTCACAATTATCTTCTATTCTTTTTCTTTTTATTCCATGGCAGAGACATTAATTCCATACATAGTCAATGCCTGAGCCGTAACAACAGCAAAATTCTATGTAATTGTTCAACGAAGATTCATGGAATGAATTCTGAACTAGTCAGAACTTTGAATTATTAGTAAATTTGAATTATTTTGAACTAATTTGAACCTAAAACCAAAACAAAACAATGCAATACATTAATCTCGTGATTTTTAGTTCTTATTAAAGAAATGCAAACTTAAAAAAAGAAAAAAATACTTTAATATCAACGGTATTGCTACAGTAAATTATATTCAGTATAATGCCATTGAAAAAAGAGATTTCTGGTTTACTGTCGATCAAGAGGTGCTTGACCTTTACCGCGTGGTTAGTTCGATACATAAGAGGAAAAAAATGCTTGGGAAATACATTCACTCATGATTGACAACAAGACAATTTTATTTGAAAACGATATTTATTGTGACTCACTGCTTCGTTTATCAGGCAGTTTGATTTTGAAAAACAATGTCTGGCTTGGAGAAGAGCCAAATAGCCCTACATTTCCTATAGACAGTTCAGGAAGTTCTTCAGGGCCATACACACATTTTTTCAAGCAGCACATTAGAATTAACATATAACACAACATAGATTTTTTTTTTGCACTTAAAAGATATTTTATGAAGTTTCTTTCCATAAGATATGCCCCATTTGACCTTTATACAAATAAATGTCTCACAGACAACCTGGAAAACTGACGTTAACGAAAACTGAAAACAACCCCCCGTTCATACATTCCAGATCTCCACAACTTGTAATAAAGTAATAAATACAGTAAGATGATGGTTATTTGTCATCATAATGTGATGGTTATTTGCTCCCCCCAAATTCTTTTTGGGCAAACGTTTTCCTAACAGTCATCCTGAAAGATAAGTGATTGAACCGGACATATTTACTCCTTTTTGTTGAGAAATAATGTAATTTTCACAATCCTAGAATAACTTATTAACTTCTCTTACAGTATCCAAACTCTGTGACATGTGAAAGGCTGTTGAGAAGTCAAGCCTCCCTTCCACTAGAGGTCAACACTGAAGTTTAAAGACCTTTAAAGAGAGAACCTCAATTCCACATTTCCTGGTTGACCATATAAAGAACGAGCATTCACTGCAAGATACTTTTTCCTCCGAACGGTCATTCAGTGCAATTAAGGCAGGTAAAATTGCCACTGAGTAAACCATTGATGCTTGCTTTAAAGTGACTGAAAGGCTTAGGCTTATATGGTGGTAAACACACAAGTGAAAAACCACACAAACTCACAATAGTCTTTTGTGCACCGCTTGATTCAAGGCATAGTATTGCAAGTATAAATGCTGCGGGATCATGGTAGAAAAACCCTAGAAAGTTTGATCGTCATTGCAGGAATCTGTCCAGTGGCCGAAGACCTCACAGATGTCACAGTAAGGCCGTTCGTCGTTGGGACTGCCGTGGTAGGTGGTGTGCGGCGGGGAATCTAGCATCTGGTCCTGGGTGGGACAGTCTTCGGTGTCGTGTAGGTCGAAGCAGTCGCATATGTCACAGAAGAGACGTGGAGGGGGTTTCTTTTTAATTGGCTCATCATGACTAAGTAGAAAACACAAGGCTCTTAGACATTGTGTAACAAACGTGTATATTAACAGCTTTTTAGCCAAATACACTTGTGTAAAACCATATTTTATTCGCAAATCAACATGACAAAATGATGCATGAACAAGGTGAAACATGGGTAACCCAAGCGGATTCAAATATATGCGAAATAACACCTTTGAAACGTGCCCCCTTTTGAGCCCCAAACAGGAAAATTTACTCAAATGGTTGTCTTTTCTAAACCCTTTGGAGTATGAGCATACTTGTAGCATCTTTTTAAAAGTTTAGTTCACGTTAAAATTCTGTCATTCATTTCTCACCCTCATGACCTTCATTCATTTTCAGAACACAAATGAAGATCTTTCGGATGAAATCTGAGAGCTCTCCGACCCCTCCACAGACAGCTTTTTAATTAGCACCTTCAAGGTCCAGAAAGGCCGTACATCATTAAAATAGTCCATGTGATTCCAGTGGTTCAACCTTAATTTTATGAAGCGACAGGAATACTATATTTACGCAAAAACAAACAAAAATAACTTCTTCAACAATTTATTTTTTCACATCTGTGCAAGTCTCCTACGCTGTTGACGTAGTAAATTCAATGCAGCGTTTTCCAAGTTATGAACGCCGGCGTACCATTGGCTGCCGTCGTTTACGTGAGTACCATGACTCTTGTACCAACAGACTGACGACAGAAGGTCTGGATTCTTTCGCGACTTTAAATAGCCAAAATTCGCCCCAAGAGGACATTTAAATGACACGTAACGCAACCACTCACAGTTTGTTTTGTTCCGTGTCATGTTAAAGGGCATGAAAATGCAAAATTAATGTCCCTTCAATATAAGACCAGCGTGCCTCTAATAATTATTCATTCAAGAACGTTGTTCAACACAATGGCATTCTTCTTCCATGAGGGGGTATGTCGTCAGGCCATTTGTTTCCAGGAAGACCCTTAAAGAACGCAACACACATGCCTTGCGGACATCCTGTAGAATTCAACCAATCAGATGACGACTTTGAAACTCCTGAAGTGTTTTCAGATAAGCGTCATATGCATCAGACGTTCAGCAACGGTCCGTGGGTGGTTTGTTTTTTGTGCATAAAAAGTATTCTCAATGCTTTATAAAATGAAAGGTGCTGTAGGAGATCTGGGTCAATGCTAACTTTAGCGTGATAGCACTGAAAGCGTACGACCCCACCATCCCTGCACATCGCCATCCAAAGCCACGCCTCCTGAAAGCATGAACGCGCACAGCACAAAAACTTTATAGCACAGTTAGTAACAGTACAACATACCAAATAAAATAAAAAAACATAAAACCGGAATAAGATGCAGCAAGTTTTCGGTTTGTTTAGGTAGTGTGCAATAATATTACTTGCATGCCAGAGGTACTGCAAAGAGAGTGCTTCGCTCTGATGATGTCTCAAACTGACTTGAGTAAACAGGCAGGTCTGCGTGAACTGGATGCGCAGTGGTATGCAAACACACTTGACCAACAGGGAACACGTGCTATAGGATCATTCAGACCGAACGCAAGGATTGAATGAACATTTTATGGTTCTATGCCTTCCACATATTTTTCATGTTATATAATTATAAAAATACATTAAGACCGCTTAACAGAGTGATTACTTTTAGGATATGAGGAGACGTTCAACCAGCATTACAAAAAAAAAAAAAAATCTGCAGAGAATCACCCACAGCACCTTTAAGGTTGAACCACTGGAGTCACATTTTAACGGTGCGTTTACTACCTTTATGGACCTTTAAAGTGCTAATTAAATTGCTGTCTATGGAGGGGTCAAAGAGCTCTCCGATTTTAGAATTCGAAATCATTCTCTTCCTCGCTTCTATAAAGTCGAAAATCTCGTTTTAATGTAGCATGTTTTCATTTGTACTCCTGACACAAATTACAATATTACTGTTGCTGGGGCATCTATATTGTAAAACAGACACCGCAGATTGACACTAAATCCATAAAACCTTCAAATGATCTATGATTTGTTATCATTCTTAGACAGTAGTCTATATAGCAAACGTATACCATGGTTAACAGTGACGTCAAGCCCAAGGTCAGGTCGTTGGGCATCAAGAGGTAACACACAAAGTAACACTCTTTAAATTTAGGAATACACCTTTATAAATGTACACGAAATGACCTTTTGTTTACTACAAAATCTGCAACCAAAGTCAAATAATATAAAACCAGTAATTCTAGTAATTAAGTTAACTGAAAATGAATATAAATGCCGTGGGATTGTATGCTGGGATTTAAATAAATAAAAAAGCACCTGTTATGAGTGTCCATTTCAGTTGCTCCGTTTCCATTGAGCGCCGCTTCGGCCATTTTCTCTAGTTTAGATTTGAGGTCTTCGTTCTTCCGCTGAAGGTCCACAATAACAGTGTTCAGGAATTGAACCTTCGCCAAAAAGAAATCAGCAAAGTCTATTAACATGATTCAATAAACCCAGAGAAGTTGCTCAGAGATTACATTATGGCATCTATACTTCAAATTTTTAAAATTAGATGTCTATTTTGTAGGTTTTCACACACAAAAATGTAAGATATCTGTAAATGACTAGTAATATAAATCCCTATAGTATCTTTTGTTTTGTTTTTTACTTTTATTAAAAAGCATGGACAAATTCAAGATAAGCCCGTTAAATGCTTTTGATAGGAAACGTTTTCAAGTAGTTTGCAATGGATAACAAAAGTAATATGATTTATGAGAATAATCTAACAAAAATATCCAAAATATTGTAATGAGAAGAACAATTTTCAGGGCTCCTACACATTTTCCATGTCAACATTCTATACTTTTCATATTTGGTTCATACAGAATCATATTTGGTATATAAAGTACATTATAGTACATTTTTCATTGGTTCTCTCAAAGTGATAGCATGCGCTTGCATTATGAAAAGAAACCAAAAACGCTTTATAACCTGCATATATTCACCTCTCACACATCAGTTTAATACTGAAATCACTGCTTGTATGATCAGTTCAAAAAAAATATTTTTTAGATATTCTTTATTTATATTTCAGAAAATTGAATAGGGGGAAAAGTCTGGAAACACAACTGTCTTATTTGAATTGTTCCATCGTTTATTCAGACCTGGAAATGACTTTTTCCATGACAAATTTCACGCTTTTCCAAACTGCATATGGACCCTGAATTTAACTGTTCAACTTTTAATTCAGAATTAATCATTTAAAGGAAGTGTATGTAAGATTGTGGCCAAAACTGGTACTGCAATCACTATCCCTCTCCCTCTCCCCCTGACTCGAGGTTGCCAGATTGGCTGCAGGATCAGCAGGAACGTTTGTAGCTGCAGCTGTGGTAACTAGAGCAGATCTGGCAACCCGGATGCCGAAACACTACTGACTTCATGATTGGTCGATAGGTGGAGGGCGGAGCTTCAGGCCAAAACACAACATGTCAACATCAACATCAGTTGAGGGCTGCGACAACAACTTTTAAATGACAATATCCTGGCCGGACTACTGTTGTCAGTCATATAAGTGTTTGAATGAACATGATTTATTAATGTCTAGTGACACATGAGGGCCATTTTAGGATTAACTGAAATACATTTCTTACATACAGTTCCTTTAATTACGAATTTCTAGGTACAACAGAACAAATTTAAAAATAAAACACCCTAATTGCTTGTCTAAGCAACACTCTTGTAGGTCCGTGGCCAAAAGAGCGGCGTGTCAATATAATTATGCCTTTCGTGACTGGAGAAAACAAAAAAAACATGTGAGGGGAAAAAGGTCCACTCTGCATACCTGATGCTCAGCATTCTCCTTTGCCTCCCTCAATGTTTTTGAGGCAGAATCATCTGGTTGGGATGTAAAAACACACATGCAAACTGGTCATGTAGATTACAATAAATCTATAGTCTTACTGAATTCCTCTATCCTCTGTTTCATTTTGCATTTAAACCGTGATAACTGATTTAATAGAAACATGCTGGTTTAAGCTAGCCATAAATCATGTGTGGAATGGTACCTGAGGCGTCATCTTCCTTGCTGGTGATCTGAACGTCAGCTGGACTCCTCTCGAGGGCCTTCAGGCGCTCCTGCAGCTGAGTGTTCTCACTCTTGTGTGATTTCAGATTGGACTGCAGCGTCTGTGTCGTGTCACGCAGACCTGCTATCTGCATGCAAGAACCACACACACACACACACACACACAAAACTAAGCAAAATTGAAAGTTGCACATGTACACTGTTATCCAAAAGATGTTACCTCATTTCTCAGAGAGTTTAATTCTTTGTCCTTTTCTGAGATCAAGGCACTCTGTGTTTGGAGAGACTGCTGAAGTGCTGCTTTCTCCTTTTCTGTCTCTTTTGTTAAAGTGCTTTCCCTGTGCAGAAGACAGATTGAATGTGTGCATCCTACATCGATTTATACGGCAATACAGGGTCAGAATGCCTATATTAAAACAACGAAGCAAGGACTTGTATCCAGTAGTCAAAATTGCTGTACATTTCCTGTAGTTGCTTACCTCATTTTTATCTTCTTCAATTGACTGTTGAGGCTGTCACACTCCTTTTTGAACTGCATTAAGAGTGAACAGAATAATATTCATGCAAAATAAAAAGGCAAAATCCTTATTTTCAGCTTTTTAAAAACTTTACCATTATATTTACAACATTCATCAAATCAAAAATATTTTGAAAACTTTCCATAACCCTTAGGTCATGGTTGCCATAACACACACCAAGCTTGGTATAATTACTCTTAAAAAGTGTTGCAAAGATAGAGAAGAAACATCCATTTAGGTGTGCTCATTATCAAATTCATTTATGTTATTTGAGAATGGTTTGACTAATCAATATTATTTCAAATGTTTGTTGGCATGCCCTTAAAGGACAACTCCGGTGAGAAATGAACCTAGGGGTAATTAACAGATGGTTACAGAGTAGATCGTTCTCTGGGATGCGTTTTCATGAAAATCGAATGTAAAGAGTTTTATCTTTAAAAACAGATTAGCTTATAACGCTAGTCTATGGGGCACAGGGTAGACACAGCGTGGTAAAATTAAATCGCTAGTTAATACCACTAACAAGGCTCAAAATAGCCTCACACTAACACGGTAGCATAATGAGGGTCCCTACATGCAAACCGAAGCATTGAGAACTTTGTAAGTGTACAACAGTTTAATAAGAAGACACTTTATAAACACAGTGCCTTACGCGTTCACGGACAGGCACCATCTTGGAAAACAGTCTAGACGAGTCGATCTACGAGCGCTGTTCTAAGTGAGCTGGTCGATAGGAATTAAGTTTGTGAAATGTAATAACATGGACATTTTTATTTTTATTTATTTATTTTCTCTGTTGTGTTCAGTGTTTTCTTCCAGAAACAACGGACCATATGAGATTCCAAGTCACAGTTCATCTCTTAGCACAGCGTTCGTGGATCGATTCGTCGAGACTGTTTTCCAAGATGGTGCCTGTCCATGAACGCGTAATGTACTATGTTTATAAAGTATCTTCTTATTAAACTGTTTGTTCACTTACAAAGTTCTCAATGCTTCGGTTTGCATGTAGGGACCCTCATTATGCTACCGTGTTAGTGTGAGGCTATTTTGAGCCTTGTTAGTGGTATTAACTAGCGATTTAATTTTACCACCCTGTGTCTACCCTGTGCCCCATAGACTAGCGTTATAAGCTAATCTGTTTTTAAAGATAAAACTCTTTACATTAGATTTCCATGAAAACGCATCCCAGAGAACGATCTACTCTGTAACCATCTGTTAATTACTCCTAGGTTCATTTCTCACAGGAGTTGTCCTTTAAGATAATTGATGAAATATTGTATTTATCCATAGAATGCAGAAGAAATTTTGAATACTATAAAAGCAAGAGCTGCTTTGAAGGCCTTATGGGATATGGGAAAGAATGGGATTTTAGCTGAAGTTGCTTACGGATGACATCTGCACTGATACTAAGTTACTCTTTGGGTTCACGTGACCTTCAACATGTTCTCTTGATAAAAATGAATCGGAAACACTGAATAATCACTTTGGGGAACTAGTTATGTTTTAAAATAGTTAAAAGGAGAACAGACTGGTCAATTAAAGAAGTAAATGTGGCAAAAGTGTTGGGGAGATCAAATGAGATCACTGGTAAAACTGTATGTTCAGATGCACTGCAGGCATCTCAGCTTTGTTGCTTTGTCTAGTAAAGTCTTATTTTGACTTCTGGAACTCTGCATCTTGAGCATTACTTTTCCAAGATTGAGAAGACTTTTCTCCACAACATAATCTGCTTTGTTTTTTGTGAAAATTGGAGGAACAGTTTAGGAGGAGTTTGAAAAAGTAGGTGTTTCTGAAAAACAGACGATGGATATGAATATACTAGCATTTGGTGGTGCTAGAAGTTTTGAGTTAGAGAATCTAAATTTGCTGTGGTCAATGTTCAGACTGTCCTCTATCTGTGTGCCAAATGTCATAACTTTCATTCAAGTGGTTATAAGGGCTGCTATAGACTCAATTGTAGAAGGAGGAGGAAACTGACAATAACGAGCTTTGGTGCTTGGCTGCTAAAAATAACATTAACGATAATAAATCTCAAAACAATAGAGTTTCATGGTTCACACTCAGACCCCAAATAAGAAAATCCTAAAGATATAATAGGGTTCCAGCATTTTGTTCTTGGATCCCTAATCATTTCTGCCCATTATAGCTAAGCTAGCTCTTGATGGCATAAAGCCACCAAATTAATTTACTTTAGGTGTTAAAATATGTTCTCAAACCTGGAAATCCACTGTGTAATGTGTGAAAATTCTACTTGAATATGATTAAAAAATATATATTGTGTAAACAACCATAATACCTCATTTCTCAGAGAGTCTAATTCTTTGTCCTTTTCTGAGATCAAGGCACTCTGTGTTTGGAGAGATTCCTGAAGTCCTGCTTTCTCCTTTTCAGATTCACTTGTTAAAGTGCTTTCCCTGTGCAGAAGACAGACTGCATGATGTGTGTATTCTGCATTCATTTCACATGTACAGATGAATCAATGAAACACAGTACATGACACCATTACAAAGAAGCTATCTGTTTTTCCTTACCTCATTTTCATCTCCTTTAACTGATCATTGAGGTTGTCACACTCCTTTTTGAGCTGCATTAAGAGTGAATAACATTTAGGGCTTTCAGCTCTCAAATTAGCACATCATTACAACATAGCATTAAAATGTTTTAAGGCATAATAATACTATATAGCCAAAAGTTTTGGGACGCCTGCTTTTACATGCACATGAACTTTAATGACATCCCATTATTAATCCGTAGGGTTAATAATGGGTCACCCGTTGCAGCAAGCTTCAACTCTTCTGGGAAGGCTTTCCACAAGGTTTAGGAGTGTTTTATGGGAATTTCTGACCATTCTTCTAGAAGCGCATTTGTGAGGTCAGTCACTGATGCTGGACGAGAAGGCCTGGCTCGCAGTCTCCGCTCTAATTCATCCCAAAGGTGTTCTGTTGGGTTGAGGTCAGGACTCTGTGCAGGGCAGTCAAGTTCCTCCACACCAAACTCACTCATGCATGTCTTTATAGGCCTTGCTTTGTGCACTGATGTGCAGTCATGTTGGAACAGGAAGGGGGCATCCCCAAACTGTTCCCACAAAGTTGGAAGCATCAAATTGTCCAAAATTAATCAAAAATATCCAAAATGTCTTGGCATGCTGAAGCATTAAGAGTTCCTTTCAGTGGATCTAAGGGCCCTAGCCCAAACCCTGAAAAACAACCCCACACCATAATTCCCCCTCCACCAAATTTTACACTTTGCACAATGATGTCAGGCAAGTGCCATTATCCTGGCAACCACCAAACCCAGACTCGTCCATCAGATTGCGAGACAGAGAAATGTAATGGGCAACACCTCTCGACTGCTCTAGAGTCCAGTGGCGGCGTGCTTTACACCACTGCATCTGACACTTTGCATTGCATTTCGTGATGTAAGGCTTGGATGAGCTGCTCGGCCATGAAAACCCATTCCATGAAGCTCTCTACGCACTGTTCTTGAGCTAATCTGAAAGTTACACGAAGTTTGGAGGTCTGTAGCTATTGACGCTGCAGAAAGTTGGCGATTTCTGCGCACTGTGCACCTCAGCATGCGCTGACCCCGCTCTGTGATTTTACGTGGCCTACCACTTCATGATTGAGTTGCTGTTGTTTCTAATTGCTTCAACTTTGTTATAATACCACTAACAGTTAACCGTGGAATATTTAGTAGTAAGGAAATTTCACGAATGGACATATTGCACAGGTGGCAACCTATCACGGTATCTCGCTTGAATTCACTGAGCTCCTGAGAGTGACCCATTCTTTCACAGATGTTTGTAGAAGCGTCCGCATGCCTAGTGCTTGATTTTATACACCTGTGGCCATGGAAGTGTTTGGAACACCTGAATTCAATGATTTGGAGGAGGGGTGTCCCAATACTTTTGGCAATATAGTGTAGGTACATTAAACAATGCACAACAACAAAAATAAAACTAAACTAAAAATAATTTCTGCTCAATTATCTGGACACTGAATACTTCTGTTAGACAAACTTTCAGATTCAAACTAAATAAACTGATAAAATTGCACACATTATACAGTTAACATACGTTTAGAAGAATGTCACTGTCTTTGTGGCTGCTGGCAAGTTCCATGGTAAGCTTTTCCTTCTCGTTCTTCAGAGCATCCACTGCCTGGGATTTTTCAGCAGCTGCTTGTTTTAACTCCTCACTGAAACACAACCAGCATTTATTTCAACACACACAGAGAGACATGAAACAGTGTGAAGGACTCTTACTCCACTTGTTCTAAAAACAACTATAAACAAAAGAAGTGTATTATATATAAAAGCAGTTTTAGTTTATAGTTGATAGTTTTAATTTAATTGTTGATAGTTTTAATTTAACAGTTTTAATTTAACAGTTTTAATTTAATTGTTGATATATATATATATATATATATATATATATATATATATATATATATATATATATATATATATATATATATATATATATATATATATAATACAATACATTTTGGTCCAAAAATCACCAAAACTACGACTTTATTCAGCATTGTCTTCTCTTCCGCGTTTGTTTTTAAACCTCAAATAAAGATTCAAACGGTTATGAATCAGCGTTTTGATTCATGATTCGGATCGTGTGTCAAACTGCCAAACTGTTGAAATCGTGACATTGGCGATCCGAATCATGAATCAATCCGCTGATTCAGGATCGTTTGAATCTTTATTTGAGGTTTGAAAACAAACGCGGAAGAGAAGACAATGCTGAATAAAGTCGTAGTTTTTGTTATTTTTGGACCAAAATGTATTTTCGATGCTTCAAGAGATTCTAATTAACCCACTGATGTCACATATGGACTACTCTGATGATGTTTTACTGGATACGCTGTCGGACTAAATATAAAATATCTTAAACTGTGTCTGAAGATGAACGGAGGTCTTACGGGTGTGGAACGACATTAGGGAGAGTCGTTAATTACATAAACTTTACTTTTGGGTGAACTAACCCTTTAATAAGCAGCATTTAGAAGTTTGAGTCAAAAGTCGTAGTTAATAGTGAGAATCGGACCCTAATCTAAAGTGTGACCTAAATTATATATTAAAATTAAAATAAAAACTAAATTCATAAAAAGCTTTTAAAATGTATCTTTAATACAACTTTTTTTTAAAAATCTATATAAAAATGATCTTAAAAATCTTTTCATATGAATCAAAAGAAAAGTAAAACTTCCTAGAGTTCAAGCAATCACAGTCCAATAATATTCTTCAGAGATGTTGGACATCAAAAGGAATTAAAGGGAAAAAAGAAAGATCTTCACCCATTAACAAAAACTTGGGTTAGTCTACTCTAGAGGGTAATGATCAAAGAAAAATTACTAAAATTTCACAATTCTCAAATAAAATAAAGAATTGTGGCGTGTGTAAATGGTTAAGACACTCACATCTCTTTACTGAGGCTGCTGATCCTCTCGCTGTTAGAACCCAGATTCTCTTGATACTCCGAGTTCTGCTTTTTTAGAGTATCCAGCTATAAAAAGTCCAAAAATCAATGATTTACATAACATGTAATTAGCAATTGCATCTGTAGCATGTTGTCAGATAACAGAGAAAAATATTTCAGAGAAATAATACATCTATTTTTTTTGTCACTGAAGAAGTTACCTCATTTCTCAGAGAGTCTAATTCTTTGTCCTTTTCTGAGATCAAGGCACTCTGTGTTTGGAGAGACTGCTGAACTGCTGCTTTCTCCTTTTCAGATTCACTTCTTAAACTGCTTTCTCTGGAGAGAAATATGTTATATAATGTGTGCATTCAATGGGATTTTTTGTTTTACATCCACAGAAACCTTTCGCTTGAACAAAAATTTCTTAATAGTGGAAAAGGGTTATTTCGATTATTACATTTAGTCTTCACAATTTTTTTTTTTTACGTTCACGTTCAGTTTTTAATTGTAGTGTCTGTTCTCCAAATGAACTGATTTTATGGAAATGAACGCAATGGGAAAGTGATGCAGTCACAGTAAAGTAGCGGTGGCTTTGGGACTGGCCTCACAGGGCAGCGAAGCATTCGGGGAATTGTTGTCTTTCATCCCCATGAGACAAAAATACATTTTCTGTCTTTTCTCAGTCTAGAAGGCACCAAATTCAAAAATAATTTCCCATTTCTACTACATTAATGACCCAGTTTATATACAGATTCATCTTCCCAGCACTGAAGTACTACCCCTTTAAGGGTGTAGGGAAGAGACTGACTAGGAAAAAAACAAAAACATTTCTTGACATTTTGTCAAATTAAGTGCTATAATAAATTGCTAATGCTAAAAAGCAGGAGTTTATAGTGGTTTAAAGTGCCTAAATTAATTAATATTAATATTAATATATATATATATATATATATACACATATACACACACACACACAATTCCACCCAATCATTATATTATGATATTAGATTAGTCAAGCATTATTTAATGATAGAAATTTAGTAATTAGAACTAAAAACTTGGTAACCATGTGTGAATGTATATTTGTCATTTTAACTGAGTTTAGGACTGACTGGTGTTGGTGCTTAAGATATTGTTGGTCATTCAGTGTTTCTGTTATATAATATAAATAGATCAGATTAATTATTAATAAGATAATAATGCATAACACACTAAAGCAGGGGTCTCAAACTCAAATTACCCGGGGGCCACTGGAAGTAGACTCTGGGTCAGGCTGGGCCGCATCACCCCAGGCACACGCAACGACTCCGCCAAAAATGGTTTTCAGAGCAACGCGCGGGCCACACTAAACTTTGATGTCAAGTAGGGGGCCACAAAGTATCATCCTGCGGGCCGCAAGTGGCCCGCGGGCCGGGAGTTTGAGACCCCTGCACTAAAGACTGTTGAGCTGCTGGGTTCGTGAATATTATTATTCAGGTTGTCATCATTGGCTTGAACTGATTTGCTGAAATCAAAGTTTGTCATGTGTGAATTAGTCCCGCCCACTACCTGAGGCCACATATCATCTGCTTGTTCTTAAAAGCTGAATAATTCCAAATGAACTCTGTTATTTTGACAGGAAAATACAACAAATAATATGGTTTACATGTACCGCATAATTCTGCATGGTATGTAAGACTCTCTCTTTGCGTGTGAGAAGCACAGCGCTCTCAGCAATGCGACGGCGAGTTGTGTGCCTTCACACTAGAGTTTGGGGTACGCCAAATACAGATCCGCTGCGCATCCATTGAGCTGAACTGAAATAGATAGATCGCTTGACGGTTTGCTTGACACTCGAGTGTTCAAAGAGTGAAAATATATCTATGCTAAACTTATTCTTAGCCTCTAACACACACTGGCGAGTAAAATCTAAGCATTAATTAGCCAAATGCTAATGATAGATATTATTTAGTCGCCCAGAGTGAAGATTTACTCGCATTGTAGAGGGTTGCTATAGTCTTTATCGGATGTTTGCAAACAAAGTCTAATCTGACCCTTAAACAATGGAGTTGTAGCTTAGAATGGAAGAGATTTAGTTCTCGACATGTTGAGAAGATGCTGTTTTCTGCGCTGCGAAACAAGTCCACTTTTTTGGAAGCACGCACTTCCAAAAGATGAGGACTCCCATATCCAATTATGTTTGTTGGGTAAAAAGAAAAACTAAATAAAGATTGTATTTGATACATTTCCCCCCAAGGTTTCTATAGATATTGCAAATTCATGAATTCGATATCATGATTTCTTTTGGCCACAATAACCATGGTGTGAAAAATGTAATATCGTGACAGCCCTAATGTAAACCTATTGTTTGAGCCTTTCAGATGAAAACTAGGAACCTTTAAAAAAGCATAACAGGGGCACTTTAACATAATTCAGAAATGAAAGAATTTGTAAACTTATATTTCCTCTCTTAATGCTAAAGAATAAACAGGAAGCGGATCTCTCGCATAGAAGGCTCTCTTGTGCAGTTCCAAGCTAACGCCGCTGCTGAATCGGTAGGAGAGATCAGTTCATCTACCCTCAGTGTCACGCAAATGGGCCAACAAACTTCTTCTCGCTCATGCATAAACCTGGTTTTGACAACTAGGAAAAGTTCCTTACCTCGTTTTCATCTCTTTCAACTGATCGTTGAGACTGTCACACTCCTTTTTGAGCTGCATTAAGTTGAAAGCAAAGAGAATTAATTTACTTCCCACAAAGTAGCACAATAATAACAGTACCTGAGCTAGTGTTGTCAAAAGTAACGACCGCGATACCAAATCGGTACTGAAATGTTAAAAATGTGACGCTTCGAGCGCTGTTGAGCTGTAATCGTAAACACCTCTGACTGGTCATTGTGGTCACGCGCTCATCGGATGTGCCTGTGATTGGCTACAATGATCAACTCACGGCAGCGGTTTGAAACAACACGGAAGTGTTTTGAAAGCAGGAGCGGGAGCGTTTGAAAGCACAAGCAGGAGTCGACCAGCGGACCGGTAGACTGATAAACACCTACATTCAAACGCTCTGTGTGTATCTGTGTAAGCGCTCCGTGAAAAGCGTCATTGATGTATTTTTACAACATGTTTGTGAAGCGCTGATCAAAGAAGCCAATCATAGACCTATTTGATGAGCGCGAGCACAATGGCCAGTCAGAGGTGTTTACGATTCCGCTCAACAGCGCTCAAAGCGTCATATTTTTAACATTTCAGTACCGAATTGGTATCGCGGTCGGTACTTTTGACAACACTAACCTGAGCATAAGTGATGTTCAAATTATTGTTAGATTAGGCATATAACATATCCAGCCAACAAACTACCCTTTTCAATAAAAAGCACATAAACCGCTCGTCATTTACTTCGATTGAACATTTTTTATCATTTGACTGACAATAAAAAACTGAAAAAAAGATTTCTATAATGCTTTTCCTGGTGCATTATAAAATGTCATTTGGTTAACATACGTTTAGCAGAATGTCGCTGTCTTTGTGGCTGCTGGCAAGGTCCATGGTTAACTTATCCTTCTCGTTCTTCAGAGCATCCACTGCCTGGGTTTTTTCACTGACTTCTTGTTTTAACTCCTCACTGAAACACAACCATTTATTCACACAACAGAGACACAAACTTATTAGTGTCTTTTATTAGAATGAATTATCACACAATTTCAGCTTATAAAGAATTGCGGTGTGGGTAAATGATTAAGACACTCACATCTCTTTACTGAGGCCGCTGATCTTCTGGCTGTCAGAACTCAGATTCTCTTGATACTCTGAGTTCTGCTTTGTTAGAGCATCCAGCTATAATAAGTACAGAGAAAACAATGAGCAACTTAAAGCAAGCACTAGCAAATATCAATAATTCTGCAAACATTCTGGAAGTAATGCTGGAATTACTGACAGTTTGTTTCAGGTAGTTAAGAATCACTTCTATATTTTGGGAGACATTAACTCCATTTATTTGCATTTTAATCTCATTCACAAACAGCTATATTAAAGCGGGCGTACACTAGAGTTTAGATTCTCTGCCCGAGCCCGAACCTGACCCGAACCGACCTGCGGGCCGGGTCGGGCTGAGATTTCCCTGCACTATCCCCGGGTCGGGTAGGGCCGGGCCCGTGATCAAGCGTTTGTTTTTTTAATCATTAGCCTACTTTACTAGTCTAATTGGGTGGGCAGAAAGCTATGCTATGATCAGAAATTATATACACATATTTAGCAAAGTAAGAACTAATACAACAACTAAGAAACAAATGTGTAGGCTACAAAGTTGCACAAGTCAGGATTAGTTTAAAAATGCGTGTTAAACTCACAGCTCGAGCAGTGATGGAGCGCAGCATTATAAACAGAAACGCTCTGAGTCAAGAGCTGCTCGCGTCAACACTGCACTTTGCTTAATTATATATCTTCGAATCGTTTTGTTTAAAAGTGGACATTTCAAGCTTTCTATACGCATATTTGTCATGTCTGTGAGGCGAGAAGCCTGCTGAGTTTCGGTTTATTTATGAGACGCACGCTCCAGTTCATGAGATGAAATGAAAGCAATCACTCCCACGACTTCATCTCACGATTATAGTCTGCTATTTGCTTTTTATTTATTAAATCCAGGCAATTGGCCTAAGAAACCTTTTTTAAAATTAAGATACAATTTAAACAAAACGAAATAAATGCTTTCTACAAAATAAAACTTAATATTAAACTAAATATAACCACCAAAATCATTTCTGACCCACTCGCATCTTTTCACTCATCATAATCAGATGAAATGTAAAAATAATATTATAATATTTAAACATAAATATGAAGGAAAAAACACATTGTTTAATGGCAACAACAAAGTAAGCTACAGATAAATGTCTGAGCTGGATTTGAGCAGACATCAGTTTGCCGGTGAGCGGATCATGAGCGCGCGCCTGCGGATTATTGAGCGGAGTCAAGTCAACTTTATTTATAGCCTATAGCGCTATTACAATGATGATTGTTTCAAAGCAGCTTCAAAGTGTTAAACATGAAAATATTGCAACAAAATGTTATTCGGCTGTACAGTCGCTGTGGAGAAAACTGAAAACTAAATGTAGTTTTATCATGAGCCTCACCAGTCCGCTTCGCTGCGCTTTGCTCATTACAGGCTCGCTCTCGTCAAAACGCCCACGTATTGAACAATGGTCGGGTTTAAATCGGGCTCGGCTCATAATTAAAGTTAATGTGTCGGGCCGGGCCGGGCTCGGACACAACGTGCACGGGCTCGGGTAGGGTCGGGCTTGATTTTTTGAGCCCGTTCTAACCTCTAGCGTACACCGTGCGAATTGCACAGATATTGCACACGCTACTAGTCAGTTAACTTGATAATCGCATCAAAACAGCTGACACACGGCACGTGTGTGTGAGTGTATGCACACTCGCTGTATGGCTGCAGCCACTGAGCTATAGCCTAATAATGCTCATCGATCTAGCCTATGGAATGTGGGTGTGCATGATTTGGCAATAGGGGACACATTGGGCCGATTTTACTTGAAAGGTACAATTAAAAACCAAAACAAATATGCAGCTTAATGTTATTTGAACTTTACGGTTGTATAAATTATGTTTTTTTTTGTTCAGCAGGCCACCTTTTCTAGGTGGATGGTTTAGTTTTCCTGATATAATTCTCAGAGTTCTCTCTTCTAAACAGTACTTTAAGGATAGTAACAGCACATTTCTTTATTAGTAGTGCTACAACACAAAAAATTATTACATTCTGACACTTAAATCTGGTCTGGGTTTGGTGTAGTGTCGGAACTGAAAAACACTGGAGTGTTTGACTGGAGTGTTTGAAATAATTCTTCCTGTCCTCAGCATGCACTCACCTTGCTCTGCATTTCCTGCTTTAAGTTCTTGAGCTGTGCCACCAGAGTCTCCATCTCAGACTTGTCTTTCTGAAGTTGCTGGTTCTCCTGGGTTAACTGCTCCAATGAGGCCTGTGCAGTCTGCTCCGCTTTCTCTGAGGCCTAAGTGCAAATAAGCAGTAGAGGCAGAGTTACATTAACAGCTTTACTTTTATTTATTTATTTATTTGTTCTAAATGTAGTTTTAATTAATTTTAACCCAGGATGCACAATTTCCAGGATGCACAGGACTTTCAGGGACCATGTGCAATATTTTAGTCTGTGTATATTTCTTTGAGTTAATTATTTATTCTCAGGACAAGGTGTATTTTAAACTATGCTTTTTATTGTACAGCGTTTTAAATAGGTTGCTGTGGCTATTTTATCTATTTATTAGAATTTGTGTATTTGTGTGTTTTAATAGTCTGTAACTTGTGTGAGCTACTGGATGTTTGAATTTCCTTAAAGGAATAAATACTTCAAATACTTTAGTATCATCATCATCATTCATTAATCATATAGAATCATATAGGTTATTAACGTTACTGTAGTGTAAAGCTGAGCAGGAGTGAGTGTTGTGGAGCTGAGCACGGCTGCTGGAGAGATTGTTAAACAAATACCCGCCTCGCTAATACCGGGACTTTTATTATGACGGGGCGGGACACGTTCGCCGGGCGCCTGCACTGATCCGCTCTTCCGGTTATGATTATGAGGTAATGGAGCTCTTTTTATCATATTAGATACATTTAAGTGTGTTTAAAATGATGTTATGACGTTACTCTGTCCGTTCACTTGTTCACACTGCTAAGAGTAAAGCGCTCCTGCCAAGTAAAACCCGAAACCGAGGGTAGCGCAGATATGACGCAATTGACAGGCGACTTCCTCAAACGCTAATCCCGGTCCTTAGGTAAAATAGCAATTTTCTCACAATTTACAAATAGTTGCAAACATTTGGGATATTGTAAGTACTCAACTGAACAAAATATATGACACTGGCGTAGTGGTGTTTGGATATTTTACAGCAAAAATACTACATAGTGCACCTTTAAGTGTCAAAGCTTCATGAGACTGAGCTTATAGGAAGATAATAGATGATTATTTTTAAATGTACAAACATTCAATATAATTATTTTTTTTTAATGGAAAAGCAATTAATACATTTCAAAGTGTAGTTCAAGACCTATACTTATAACCCAGTGTATCAATAAATGAGCCAAAATAGCCCCATGCTCTTTCACGAATGAAGAGTTCTGTCTTACCGCAGCCTTTTCTTTGAAAGTCTTCAACTCTTCAATCTGTTTCCTCAGCTCTAGGCTTTCATCCTGAGACACATGGAGATCCTGTTGTACTTTTTCAAGCTTGCTGTGTAATTCTTGCATTTCTTTTGTATGGCGTTCCGCAGCATCTGCAAGCGCTTTCTCTCCGGATGCATGCATGTCTTTGGCTTTAGCCTGATTGTCTTCAGCGCTCTTCTCCTGAGGAGTCACAAAGAAAAGTCATATTAGAGACTCAGGGTCCAAGTACAGGGCAAAGGGGGAGTTGTTAGAAAAGCAATAATTTATAACGTTGAAAGTGTTAAAATATTACACTAAGGCACGTTTACACAGCAACAATGGACTAAAATGTTTGTTTTTTGAAATTTTTCCTTCACATTTTTCACAGACAGATTACACCAGTGTCAAGACGATTCTGATTAAAAAATGCTGTATTATTCATGCCAGGTCAGTTGCTGGTGGTGTCCTTTTTTAAAGAAACACTTCATGCCTATAGACTATATCTGTACACGTTTTCAAAAGTTTGCTTTTTCAGGCCCCCAAAATGCTGTTGTACTCTAAATGAACGGCAAAAACGGCCAAAACGTATTATCTTTTTAGTTGAAAACGTTGTAAATGGCCCCTTAAACACCAGAAGACGATGATGCCTTTATTCCAATTGGTAACAATATAGGTGAGTAGGGGCGTAATGATACACTTGTGCCACTATTCGATACACACCGCGATACTGAAATCACGATACGATATGCATCGCGGATTTGTGATATTGTAGGCCAAAATAAATAATTTTTAATTATATTATTTATTAATAAAATTATATTATTATTATTATTATTATTGTATTAGTATCAGGACCCACAAATATTCCCGCATTGTTATACATTTATATTCAACATTATATATAGTTGTTTAATGTAATGTAATGTAATATCACTGAAAATCTGCAAACTTTTTTTTTCCTTCACGCATTACTCGTGCTTTCAAAGCTGGCATCTCTAGCCGCACAGAGGACCTCCTGGTCCTCCCTATGACCTGCTATGGGCCATCGGGTCTCTTCAGAAGACTTGGATTTGGATTAGACGACTCGAATAGTTATTTTTACGATGCCTTAATTACATTTTTGGGGATTTTTTAAATTTGATAGGATTGGACTTTAAATGGAGGGATAGAAATCTCGCAGGTTTCATACAAAATATCTTTAACTTCCAATCACAAATTTAAATTTGTGTTTGGAAGTTAAACAAAATGACATGAGGGTGAATTTACATTTTTGGGTGAATTATACTTTATAAATAAAGTAATTTGGATAAAACAACTCTATATCGTGAATCATATAATTTACATCAACGATACATATCGTCGCATTTTTCTAACACGATATATCGATTAACATTATATTTTTACACCCCTACAGGTGAGATTGGAGAAGTTCAAAGGTTCTCACCAAAAGTTTGATCTTCTCCTGTAGGTTGGAAAGCTCTGCTTGGTGTTTCTGCGTGAGAATTTTAGCTTCCTTCTCAGCTTGGACTTGTGCTTGAGAACGACTCTCCTCAGCCTGAGCTGTTTTCTCCCGCTCCTCTGCAACCTGGTTCTGAAGCTCCTCTAGTGTCCTGAAATTAAATATGATTTGTGAATTAGGTACGAATTCCTCAAATAAGGTTTGATTTGTGATTTTGCCATTTAAGGCTGGTTTATAATTCTACTTTGAACCTAGCTATCTAGCTAAGTCGTAGGCTGAGCGTAGCACGCATAGTCTGACGTGCACCTCGCCAAAAATGTAACAGTGCGTCAAATGTACACGGACCACAAGCGTGTGATTGGTCTGCTAGAACCCCTCCCTCAGGGGCTGACACATGCTCCCTCTTCAAGTGTAATTGCACATCAACACGGACAACGATGTAGAAGTATAAAAGAAAACCAACTTAAAACCGACGCAGAAATATAAATCAGCATTTAGTCCTCCAAAATATGATCACATGTGGTGTAAATCAAGCTAATAATGTAATCTGAGGTTAAAGTACCCCTAGTATAAAAATTATTTTGGTCTCCTAAAACACGTTTACATGCATCCAAGGTCAAAAAACACTTTAATTTTCTCATAATATACATTGCAGCATCACCTCACCAGTCTGAAAACAGTTTGTTCAAAGATTCGGTCTCTCTGCTCTGATTGGTCAGATGGCCCAGTCTGTTGCGATTGGTTTACTGCTTGCATTGCAAGCACGACTTGAGCAGTATGTTTCTAAGGCTGCGTTTACGCTAGCACACTAAGTGGAATTTGTTGCACACGTGTATACACAAAAATCTGATTTTTTCGCATCCGACCTGAACCACTTCAAAATGTAGCACATCCGATTCCCCTTTGAATTCCAAAGCACCACAAGGCGAGGGCAAGATGTTTGCCCACAAAGATAGCTTTTTTATATAGTATTATGAAGCAGATGTGTCTGTATGCGCTCACTCACAGCTTTTTTTTTATTGAGGTGGGAACTTAATAAAGAAATGTGCATGCACAGAAACATTCAGGAGCTGGTTTTCAATCTCTGCCCCTTGAGTTTTATAAATAAAATGGCTTCAGTACTGAAAGCTGCATTATATTTCTCAGCAATGAGGTGATAACACCACTATAGCCTAATAAAACCAACAAGCTTCACTATTAGGCTATTCTCTCTCTCTCTCTCTCTCTCTCTCTCTCTCTCTCTCTCTCTCTCTCTCTCTCTCTCTCTCTCTCATCACTGTTATTTTCTATATCCATTTGGTCAGATCTATAACATCCATGATGACAGCTGTAATAATCATGGCCACCTGACATAAATAAATGTAAAAAAAATAATAATGGCACAGCCATTCAAAACCAGAGGGTCTACCATTTGTATAATAAAGTATTCAACGACAGTCACTTTGGGTAGGGAATTAATGTAAAGACAGATATCTAATGCCAGTCGTGTCTAAGGTGAATGTAAACACAGGCATGAAAAACTCAGATATGATCAAAAGATCAGACTTGTGCATTAAGACTTGCAGTGTAAACACAGCCTAAGTGGTAAGTTTTTATTTAGTTTGACATGCATTTATAATGTGATGTTGTTTCGAGTCAAACTGCTGTGGTATCAGTGTAAAACGTATTTTAACCATTGACTTTTTGGCATCCTTGTCCTTTTCGAAGTACATGCAAAATGAACAGCATCATCTTCACAGGCTGACAATGTGAACCAAACTCTTTCAGTGTTTAATGGTCAAAGCAGAAATTGTTCACAGGCAGCCAATGAAGAACATAAACTGGCATTATGCAAATTAAGCCCCATTCGCACGTGACTAGTATTATCTTGGGACCTCTGGTGATTTGATAATAATTGCAGAGAATGTCTGTGATCTTAATCCCGTGCGAATCGGCCATGTCTGTAATTTGTAAAGTAAAAATTCCCCTGCAAATTACCTACCATATTTCGCCGCACACCGAGGTCCTGTGATAATAGTAGTCCCGTGCGAATCGACATCTCTGTGATTTGGCAGGGATTAGGCGGATCGTCTATAATTTTTGCACGTTTTTTTTCTTCCTGTGAGCATTTCTATCTTTATCTTTCACGAAGAATAAAGTCTGCATTCATAATGCGCACCTTTATGAATTCCTGTGCAGCTGCACGGATTATACTTTCACTTTAGAATGAGTATCAATTTGGGAGTAAACTAATTGAATGGTGTGTTTAATATTAACATCAATACTGTTCTTAATGAAAAACAGAACAGAATAGTACAGTACAATGACAAGCTTGTTTAAATCGTTTAAATAGGCGCTTTTATATTTAGTTTTGAAACTGAATCTTCCGCCGTATATTGTCAGCTTACTCGTGATAAATGAAATCTGACTCCTGCCGCTGGTCTGAGCTCAGTTCATGGCGTCTGTTCGCTAACTGAACGAAATTGTTTATTTATTACTATAAAATAATCAAAACTATATCCATGCCTGTTTATGATTTCATACAGCTATATAACAAAGTCTTGACATCATATCCGGGAGAAGTCAGTAAATTCGAGTAAAATCACAGGCTTTGCTTATCCCGTGCGAATGCGCCACGCAAAACTCAGATGTGGGGGAGTCATTTCTAAATCACAGAGGTCCATAGATAATACTAATCCCGTGCGAATAGTGCTTTAGTTACAAACCTACGTAGGTTCGTGCATGCAGTCAGACTGGAATTACTGACGACTCATTTCAGTAACTCAGAGACAATAACAGCATTTATCCTGCTTTTTGATCTTTAAAACTTTGCAGACATTTCACATTCTGCTACATTACACACTAAATGAAAGCTAACATAATAGAGGGCACTTTAACACTTATAATCATTTACTTTATAATCGTTTAATATAAAAGAATGAAAGCACACCTCTCTTTCCGGTTGATTTCCTCATTCAGCTTTGTTATTAGAGCAGAACTGTCTCCCGATGACTTTGACACATCCATAATGTCATTTTCAAGTTTAGTCTTGTCTTTGGTCAGCTGCAGACACTTTTCTTCGCTTGCTTTCAAATTTCTCTGTAAACCTTAAGATGAAAAGATAACTATCAGACATAAACACGCACAGTAAATAACAGAAATAAATGATTCATATATTGATTGATGAACTTGGTACTGACCAGCAAATTGACTCTTCATGTCCTGTAATTCAGCAGAAAGAGATGTGCATTGTTCATCTTTATTCCTGAGCTCCTCGCGTAACTCTGAGACAGACATCAATCATCACAGTAAATGTAAAGTTCATTGAGCTTGAGGCTTAACTTTGAACAAAAGAGTAACCGGTGCATAGACATACCTTGATTAGTCTGAGAAGATTTGGCTTGGTCATTAGATGTTTTTTCAAGATTCTGTGTCTAGAAAATTAAGAATGTGAATTGATTTGAGGACTATGGCTGCTGAAGCAATAATTTTTCACTCTGTTATTTTGTGGTTTGGTGTACCAGAGGGCCACCATAGTTGGGACATCCATTCCCAGTCAAGGATAATAAGAAAAGGTGGCCGAAATTGAATACTTCACTACTATATAGCATTTTTGGCTGAACTATACCTTTAAGTACTTTTATTTTCAGTTAATTTGGCGCTTTGCCTAAGTGTTTTTTTTGTTGTATTTTACAGAATTACTTACCAACACACTAACTTCTTGCTCCAAAGTGCTCTTTTCCTGCAACAGGCCATTCAACTCTTGCTGTTTTACCTCTAGTACTGAGTTCAACCCAATGACCTAAAGTAAGGTGTACCCACCATAATGAAGGGAAATGACAGGGGACAAAACATGAGTAATGTCACACACAAAAAACAGTGGCAGTCATACAAAGTGGAACTTAAAAGTGAAGGATTTATACATTATGGAGAAAAAAAAAACTCTGAACACTGGTAATGTTAACATGGATGTATTATGCACTAGGGCTGCACGGGTTTGCGAATTTCTTTCAGATAAAAATTGTGATTGCAATTTTTTTTAATTTAGGCTTGCTGTGCGTGTTTGTATTACTGCACAAGTATGGGCAAAATTGTGATTATATATTAATATGGCTATTTAGTATGTCTAATCAATATTATCCCAAAACAAAAATGACTAAAATTGATACAAATATATATTTTTTATTCTATTGTAAAAAAAAGTGTGGGAAGATGATTAGCACGTTGCATTCCCAAATGCAAGTTATCGCGACCCAAACTCAGAGCGCATGCAAAGATGGAGTTTCCTGTGGAGGAACTTCTACTGCGAACCAAGCCACTCGGAGACGCTGCAATCCTGGTGGATAATGAGCTGCTCGTGTGTAAATGAACAGTGCCATACTTCACTATGAAACACGCAGTGCATACATTAATTTCATTAAATTACAGCGTTTTTGATTTAATCATGCTAAAACATATTTTGATATCATTCTTATTTTGTTTAATCATGCAGCCCTATTATGCACATTACACAAATGAAATGATCAAACAATAAAATAAAAAAAATTGTATTGCACTTTTTACACTTACCCTTTAATGCAAAGTTGTTCACACATTAGCGCAATAATGAGATGAAGAATGAAAAATGAATGAATGAATGAGAAAATGGAGTGCAGGATGTACTTGATAGTAGCTAGCTAACCAGAATAATGTGTAGAAAACTACCAGACTAATTAGTTGTAAAATCCACCTCGCACCCAACCCCGAATGGAAGGCGAGAAGAAAAAAAATGATCAGATGTACGCAAAAACTGGCCCTCCGATATTAGATAAGAGTAACAGAGGCTGATGGATTGGTGGGCATGTTCGACTTGCGTCACGGCCCCAAAGATTAAGACATTTCAAAAGAAAACGGCCATTAGGTTCGCTATCATGATTAACGTGTGAATTGTTGTATATTATATGATGTTTTACTACACATAAAATGTATTTTATTTTAGATCTCCTCATTCTGAACAACTTTGCCTCAAGAACCACTGCTGCCAATCAAATTGTTTGTTGAATATTTGAGATTACTTAAAAATTTGATTTATCAATCAACGTCAACAAAACCAGTGCAGTACAAATCACAACAAAACACACCCTGGATCATTAATTATCAAAAAAGTTGAAATTTAGCACGCGAATGGCTATAATATGGTCATTTGAATTGTGTGACCAAGTTTACAAAAAACAAAACAAAATCTAAACAAAATCCCAAACAAAAAAAGAACCACTGAAAGGTTCATGGCTTACCTTTTCTTCCTGAGATCTGGCTTTACTTTTTGTCTCCTCTATTTGGGTCAATAACCTTTGCATCTCTTGGGTTCCTTGACTGTGCTGTGACTGCAGACTCTGAAGGGCTGTATTTTGCGCCAAAGCTTCTTGCTCCTTTTCATGCAACTGCTGACCTAACTTAACCCCTGTGTCCTCTAGCTCTTTTACCCTGAGCTCAGCATTGTGAAGTTTTCCCAACACCTCCTCCATTTCCACCAGGTGCTGCTCCTCCACCTTCTCCAGACTGGTGCGTAGCGTTTCAATCAGTCGTTCGTTCTCTTCATTGGCTCTCATGAGTTGTGCCTTGTGTTCTTTGGCTTCACTCGTCCTCCCCATGGCTTCAGAAGAATGCTTGTTAGCGAGCTCCTCAAACTCCAGTTTGTGTGTCAATTTCAACTGCTCCAGAGCATTACGTAGCTCAGTTTCGCCTGCCTCATGGGAGGCTTTGAGCTCCCTCAAGACTTGCTGGTGTGACGCCTCAACTGATGCTAGTTTAGCACGCAACTCCTCAATGATTTTCGAGTTCTCCTCCTTAGATTTTGCCAGCTGACCTACAAGCTGCTCATTATCCTTCGACAAGTGACCTGAGGCGGACTGGAGCTGTGACAAGGACTCACTGTGTGCTTTTTCTCGAGACTCAAGGATCTCACGCAACGACAACAGCTCTGCTTGGTGACTGTCGCTTTGAGCAGCCAGCTGTGTACGTAGGGAAGAGAGCTCCTCTTGGAGGGATGCCACGACAGAGTCAGGATACCCATCCTGACCTGGTACAGCTTCCAATGGCTTACGAAGAGCAGCTACCTCCTTAACCCTCAACGCAAGATCCCGCTCCAACTCCAAGATACGAGACTTCTCAGAGACCGTGGCCACCTAAAAGAAAAAATATATATTTTATTAAACTATATATGCCATATGGATAATTGTGAACTTACTTGATGGTATGAATATGATCATCTTTTCAGGTTTGAAAGACGTGGGTAATTAAGGAGGTTTTTGATAGAAATTAAGTTCTTTTCAATTAGCCACCTAAAGGCCATGACACACCAAACCCACATTAAAGAACTAGCGGCAACCCTCGCATCACCATTGTCTGGGCCGCAAAGACATTAACACACCGCAAAGACTACAGACAACAGCCAACTAGCATGTGCATTCTGCGTCTGCGTGAGATTTATATATTTATACTAGCAGGTGGCAGTAGTCAATGTGCGTCATTCAAAAAAGGAAACCGAAACTAGGACTGCGGATAAACTAACGCGCTTGCTTAACCATTTTAAATATGAATCATGTTGATCAATTTCTTCCATCTAAATGGCAATGTCATTATGAAAATGTTCCTGTATTTGAATGCTCTGATAAGATGAATATGCCAAATTAAAAAGAGCCTTCCGTGTGTGCCCTCTTGACTTTATTGCTTGCTTGAATTACTTGTTTTCCTTTTCGTGCACTGGTTCGATAACTTGAGGAAATCAGAGTGATATCTTTCACCGACTGCTAGACGCTGATTCAACATGTTCAATTGGCCAAAAAACTTCCAATGCGGTTTGACTAGTGCTGACGGTGCAAAACGCACCACAAAAACAGAGCTGACAGACACTTAATGACGGCCTGATCTGGCCGACCATCAGGCTTGGTGTGTCATGGCCTTCAGCAGTAGTTCTAAGTAAAAAGTCATTGAAACAAGAAATCTGGGATTGAATTGGGGTGGGATAAAGACGTTACAAGAATGGGAACAACCACCAACCCCAAAATTGATCATCTAACAGGATTCCCACAACTTAACTGATATTCAGGAGACGGTCAGTTGACACTTGATGGTTGCAGGATCAAATCCCCATTTGTATAGCAGGTTGTTGTTGTGTTTTTTTTTTACATTTTAACATTTTAATAAAATTCAGGAAGACCCTCAACCCTCGGCTCAACACAACCACTTGCTAATAGCAATATGAAACATTTTAGAGCAGAGGAAACAGGCAAAAAAAATACAACTATGTATATTCCCTATCAAACTTTCTAAGGTTGCACTCATTTCTGTGGGACAGTTTTAAAATCCCCTGATTTTAAAGTTTTTAAAACTGTGGGAACCCTGATATATAAATAAAAAGAAAATTGTGTTCTCCTATGTATATTTTATATTAATATGTATATTAATTCAGCACAATGATATTAAAGCAATAAGATATTTAGTGTGTGTTAGTAATCATTCATCAAATGAGTTATTAATTGGAATAATTGAACACCATGCAGTGAAGATCCCTGCAACACCCTGACAAGAAAAGAAAAAACTTCTTAGCTGGAGCACTCAAAAAAATATTTAGGCTAAATTGAAGATTTATTTATTGGAATTGCATATAAAACAATGTATTACAGTTAATTAAACTAATAAACTTGTGATTATTATCTGTCATAATCAAATCATAAGATTTATGCACAAAAAAATCATGCCATAGTTTGTAACTATTTGCATCTATTACATTTTAAGTAAATAAACATTATAAAAACGTATTTATTTAAATTGATTAGAATCAGCATAAATATGTTCATTGTGAAATAATGAACAAGCAATATAAAATATATGGGATTAAAATAAATTGGTTTATTGATGATAAGTGTATAAATCTGGTTGTTGTGCATTTATAACACTTTTTAATAGTACCATTACATGTTTCTAACGGGTTTTGTTTATGCATGCCTGACAAATATGCATCAATTATAAAATTATCGGAAATTTTAGCAAATTATTTTCATTTTGAAGTGAACTAATAGTTCTTTCAGTGTATTAGTTTATGTTAAAACTGTGTAATCCAAATAGATGGACATTTTATATGTAATTCAAAACCATAGATCTTAAATTAATGCCTAAATATTTTTTTTGAGTGAGCACTGTAGCTCCTTGTGGCATCTTCAGTGATCCTTGACCCGTAGCCCAGGTGAAGCTCCATTACCCTAGAGTCTTCTAACTCCCTCTGAAGTTTGTCAGCTTTGGTCTTCTCAAAGAGAAGACTCTGTTCAAGCTCCTTAAGCAGGGCATGCTCCAGCTGCGTCTGCGTCTGTTAGTACAGAAAGGGGAGAGGAAGAAACACAACCAGTGCCACCATCACATGCCAGCCTGATGCAGAAAGACGAGGGGTGAGGAGGAAAGTTGTGGAAATGTAATGCAGAAAAAGAGAAGGACAATGTTGTGATGCAACTGTGAATGCAAGTCAGATCAATGCCACAGCTGAGGAAAGTGTGAGGAAACTTTGTAGCAGAGCATTGGTCAATGCTTATGGACATGCTGATGATGGCCAAATTAATAAAAACACCAGACACTGAACACCATGCTGTATTATAGTGACTGAGGGTTAGGAAAAATAGCAAAAAAGGTATTTTGACAACAACAAAAAGCAGAGGAACGGGGTGGGGTGGGGGGAAACGACGACTGATAACTTAGTTATTCCAGTAATATATCCACACGCTTAATCAAATTTAAACAATTATTCTGATCTCAAAAGAAAAAGAAAAAAAACTCACAATGAGATCTTCATGTAGGTTAGGGAGATGTTAAGAGCATCTTACAGACTAATTGATTTCTTTCCCAACAAACTCAACTCAAAAGATTAATAAATAAAAAAGGTAACGCCATACGCATTGTGCATGGGATTGATGATGGACTTCAGAAGATTTGGTAGTCTTTATAACGGATATTCACTTTATAACAACGGACCTATCATTTTAGAACAGTGAAACAATTGTACATATATTGTTAGTATTGCTACAACAGTTTATATACACAATACACTCAGAAAGTATTCAAACCCCTTCACTTTTTTTTAACATTGTGGTGTTGCCGAATTATGCTAAAAAAAAAAAATCCCATGAATATACACTCTACTCATCTTAAATCAAAAAGTCCTCCAGACATGTTTAGATGAAAGAATCTTAGAATGTTTTCACAGTACATACGTGTACTTACAGTATACTTACCTGGGTAATAAATACTGGGTAATATAAGGTAACTAACTACATGGGTTAAGGTTAGGTTTAAGTTCAGGGTTAGTACCTAGTTATTACCTAGTAATTACTACAATAAGTACACAGTATGTACACGGGGAACAGGACTGTAAAATAAAGTGCTGCCTTTTTTTGCAGATTAGTGGAGTGCTGCAGTGATGGTTACAACTTAAGTTTCACTTAACTTAAATCTCCATGCATAACCTCTGAAGCTCAACCAGTGACCCTCAGGTTCTTTTTAATAGCACTCCTGAGATCTGTGCCGTAACAAGCCAGGGTGTAGCAAATTAGCTCAAAATGAAATATGAATAATTAATTATAACTAGATATAGTTAATTATAAATATTTAGATCAGCTGTAGGAATTGACTTTATGTAGCAGAATTAATACCAGAAAGAAACTTGAAAACTAAAAGGCATTTTACTCAAAACACTATGAGTAATTACAAATTTGCTGTCAAAATTAACACTGCTACTCAGAGCATGCAGCCAAAATCTGCATGATTAGGGACTCCAATATACGAGCATGAACCACAAAAAACTTTGTGTGTGACAAGAAGACTTTATTAAATAGACTAAACTTGACTTAGACTAATTTAACATTCATGCATACAGTTTAGCAATGGAAGCAGAGCTGAAGCAGAATACAGGAAAGCAAGAAGTTATCACAAATTCAGCAGATCAACAGCCTTGAGCAAACCATCAGTTTCTTAGTTCTTACACACCCTTCTTTAAAAAGGGGTAGGGGATATTTGATGTATCAAATAATGAGACTAAGTTTGATACTTGCATGTCTCACTCATTTGAATCTGATGCAGTTTGTTGAAGCTCCAGCTGATCTTTGCTGAAGTTGTCTTGATGAGAGAGAACCAGTGAGGATCTTTGATGAAAGGAAAGACAAGGCCGCAGCCTGGAACAAACTTAGGGTTCCTTAAAAGACTTCTAGCTCAGCATCATCTTCACCCCCGAAACCCCTCATGATCGGTGATCATGTGAGGATGTCACACCCTGAAGAGGTCAGTGTTTTCCCAGTATTTTCGGGGGGGGGGATGAACTTTACGATCCTTTGTCTTCTAGTAGGGTGTTTTGCATATGAAATTGGATTTTGTGTTAAGAAAAGAAACTTTTAAGAATCTTACAATACTAATATGTAACAGTTAGCAAAGTGTAATTTAAATACAGTAAATTACAATTGCAGTTCACAGCATATGAAAATGTTATACATGTACTTAACATTAACAAGTGTGCAATTCTGAATAATTCCTTTTTTTAAATTAGTTTGAATTGATAAGAAAAACAATGTAAAAGGAAAATCCTGAGATAGTAAAACTGGATACATGTTTATACATCAAGCAATTTTATATATAGAATATACATAGATACAGAAAGGGGCAACTTGTCTTTCAAAGTGAAGTAAAACTCTCTCTAAATCCCTTGAAACCACCTTATCTTGATTTATCTGTTTCTATGGTAGCCAGGGGCCTGGTTCTCCATTTGCAGTTGGGGAGTAGTTTACAGAAAATCTACACAGTTTACTTATTGGGCATTGTGGATTATTTGTTCAATATAACAAATAATTGCATGTCTGATTGTCTCTGTCACTGCATTTCCCCCTTTCGCTGTTGTCTAACCTGTAGACGACAGCGAGTGATGGCAAAGGTGCAGAAACAGTGGACATGCATCTGGTAGTTAGTGCCTTCCACAGTCGTGGTTGTGAAGTGGAGCATGCTCTTCTCAGGTTATGGTGTAGGCTGACGCAAGGTTCAGGTGTCGAGACAGTGTCACCTGTCGCCCTACCAGGATTCAGAAGGTCTTTCTTCCTAAGACTCCTCAGGTGAGTTCTGTTCAAGGAGTCTTTGCTACTATCAGCAGCTCCTGCAACTTAGGTGGAGGCAGGTCTGGCTGTCTTCATGCAGCCTCCGATTTGTACCTGTTTGAAGAGTGTTGAGGTGGATGTTGCTATCAACTGCTTCTGGATATCCAGTAAGGTTCCCAGGGTTTTTTTACTCCTCCTTCCAGCAGTCGATCCATCTTCTACAGACTGGAAGCTCTTGTAGCTTTTTATTGAAGGACTGTGCTATCGCAATGCTGTGTGCCTTCTGGTGTGTAGCTGCGAATTTTGGATGTTGCACAGAACCTCTGACATCTTGGGATACCTTTTTGAGGAGGCATTGTGTTTGGTAAAGGCCATCTGCATCAGGTCACACAGCTGTTGGGGGCAGGCTAGGATGTCTAAAGGGTGACTCACAATGGGATGTAGATTTCAGAAGAAAAGGCTCTTGAAGCTTGTGTCCTCCTCCATCTCAGGTTTATTGCGAGCTCAGACGAAGGCTTGTCTTGTCTAGACGAAGAGTTGGTTATAGCAATGCTGTTTAATGCTGAGTCTGTTTGCTGTCCAAAGAAATGATCAGTCCAAATTCAAGCTCTCGTCAGATAATTATTTTATGAGAGCTTGTTTTAGCTTCTGGTAGTTTGATTTGACAGGGTCTCACGGTCAGTCCAGAAAACACTGCACCTCATAGTCGGAGATTTTACAAAGCAGATGGAATACATCTCAGGTGGCCACATTGGCCATCCTTTGCAGGTGAAAGTCAATGGTGTGTTTGTGGACATCATGGTCACCTGCAGAAGTTGATGCTGAGTACAGTAGACTTTTCCAGCCAATCTGTTGAGGTCTTTGAAGGACACTCCATGTGATGTTTCGGGGTTCCTCTGAATTAATCCTTTTTCTCCGGTGGCTGCAGAGGCTTTCAGGAAACTGGCTGGCGAGGGGTTAATCAGAGGGTTTTGGCTCTTGGTTGTGGGAGGTTGCTCTGCTGATCGCATGTGGGGGAGTGAGACGTCTCTCCTGCTGTGGTTCCTTCCGCAGTTAAGAGTGTCTCAGTTCTCTTTGAACCATGTCAAGTTAGTCTTCACTGTTGTCCAGCTGTGCGTCAGAGCTTCAATTCTAGCTCTGGATGTTTTCAGGTGCTCTTCACAAGCCTTGATTCTGGCATCCTTGTCCAAGAGTTCAGAACTTGTCGTCCTTAACAGTGACTCTTTGTGAAAAAGTGCTTTTCCCAGCTGCTCTCCTAGTTCAGTAGCTGTCAGAGTCTTTTGAAATATTTTGATTTTCTCCGGAGACTCCATTCTGCCAGGGTCTTTGTGCCTGGCCTGAGCCTCGATCTCTAGCTGGTCGGTGTTGCTTTGAGAACGTGTCATCTCCTTGCGCGACTCTGTGATCTGTTGCATGAGGTTGTTTACCCCTTGTTTCAGATCCATGAGGTTGTGTGCTAGAGAGATTACAACCTTAGTCAGCTCTATGTGGTCGTAACACTCGCTTGGGTCGTGTGTCTTTAGTCCTCGTCCCTCGTTGTCCAGTTGTTTTTGGCTCTGTTTCTTTAGGTCGTCAGTAGCCCTGGGTAAAAGAGTGTTCCTCACAATGCCTTGCCAGGCCTCCAAATCTCCCATCTGGACAGTTAGGTTGAGCACCTGTGACATTCTGGCACACTTGTGGTGAGAGTAATTGGCAAGAGACTTATGCAAGACCAAACAGACTTTGGAACTTTGGTTTATTGTGGCAGTTAGGTGTATAATGCACAGCTAGGTTTAATCAGGTGTGGTTAACAAGTCAAGTGTGTACTCTATTATTATCTTAGCTGTGGATAGGAGGATGCTAAGATTTGTGTGGACCTAAGTAGATTTTCTGAAAGGGGTATAAGAAGAGGTTTGATTGACTTAAGACTGTTCTTTTTGTCAAAATAAAAATCAGAACTTTGATGGTTCAACACAGGTTTGGATTCTGAAGAAACTAAAAAGAGAAAGCAAGAGGAACATGAGCTTTCCTATTAAGATTGTGTTTATTAGTGGTGCTCAAAATTATAGTTATGCTTTAGCAATCATTTAGATTACTTGTGTAGCACGGTCATAAAGTATGTCTAGTTCCTAGCTCTAGTTTGAGGTTAAATAAGAATAAAACCGTACTAAAACAAGAGGCGTAAAAATAAAAAGCAAATAACTGAAATGATGAACAGCCGACTGTTAAATTAGTGTTGGGCATTACTCCATGGATGTTCAAGGCTGCTGCGTGTTCAGCTCCTATGCCTAATCACCCATGTTCCCATCCCAGTGGACCAGGGTGCTATTGGAAATTCAACTCTCTTTACACAGTTCAATTTAATGAAATGTATATATTAACCTTTTTAGGTGCATTCCTTTTTGATGCTAGTTACTCAAAGTGGAAATTAGTTGAGAAGAATTAAATATGAGGAAAGAGAAAGTTAAAATCAGAAAGCAGGGAGTAGGTTGAGTGGAGATGGTTAATCACTTCACACTGCATACACACAAGCAGTTTTTAAAAGTTTCAAGCATACAATGCTAATTGATAATGCTACATGTTTGGCTTATGCCTTAGGACTACTAAGTAGCTTAGCTTAAGCAAAGGGTTAGGTCGTGTTAGCCTAGCCAGTAAAGGCTGTTTGTTTACAATATGACATGTGATGCATTCGTTGACTGTGCCAATTCAAAGTTTGTAAAGAATGTCTGCATGTTTCATATAAGCCACACACAGTCCATTAACATGTGCCGTTTGCACTTTCAGAAATGAAGACTTTGTTCTTACATTTGGTAAAATTGCTTGGTTTTCTGGTACTTGTTCAATGTTTTCTGTACTTTCTAAAGGAGCAGTTACAAGGCTTTATTGTTATTTATTACTTGCACTAAGCATACACAGTTACGCACCCTTACACAAATAATAAAGCACAGTTTTACAAATGTAATTCTGTTTAACAAGTAAAACAATACTGAAATCACCAGTAGGGTTGGGCATCGTTTTGATTTGAACGATTCTGATTCCGATTCCGATTCTTACTTTCGATTCCGGTTCTTTTCGATTCTCGATTCCGATTCTTTGAGGGGTGGAGTCAAAACATGTCACATCGATATTCAATGCTATTTTCAATACCACGGGGGAAAAACGCTGCATATCCTGTCAATAAGACATTTTTTATATAAATTTTTTTTTTGTCTATCTTTTGAAAGTCTAGGCAATCAAAAAGTTCTTCTGAAGAGATCACTTTATATGATAAAGTTTTTAAGCTTTTTCTCCTATATAAACATTGATCAATTACTATTAAAATTCTCTCACAAATATTTGCTAACTCAATGTATTTTTTACAACAGGGTAATTGTGTTGCATAGCTTACACACAGCACAAGTAAGCTTGATTTCGAATGGTAAATTGAATTTAAAAGACGACTAAACAGTAATAAAATAAGAACAAATAAACATATTTCAAAAAATAGCACAAATAAATAAAATAGAATAAAATATATAAATGAAATAGACTGCTTTATTTTTTCAGGTAGGTCTAACATTCAGGTAAGAAACTGAATTAAAAAATGCAAAGTGGCTATATAGACCCTTTTACAGCCCACATGATCAAAGAGTTGCGCACGCAGTTTGGCAACGGAAGTGGTGTTGTTCCCTAGTGGTTCTAACGTGTGAGCAACTCCGAAAGTTTATCAAAACGGTTTCCCAGCATCAAAATGTCTGGCTGTTGCGTTTTCGGTTGCACTAATCGCTATTGCACACCAATGAGCTTAAGTTTTATAGGATTCCGACAGGATCACGGCCGTTTCAGAAGAACCGGCGCCGGCAGTAACGTTACCTGTGGCTGCAGGCAAATAATGCATTGATTGGAACGAGGACATAAATGCTCGCATAAAAAAATTACATTTGTAAAACATTTACTGCACTTGAAATTTAATGCTTTATAATAAACCTCCCAACATTGGCTGCCACTGGTGAGTATAATGTACCCCCCACCCCCAGATTATCATATCAATAATCACAGTACTTATCAATTTCATTTGTAATGATTTTATTAATAGTTTAATAGCAAAATAACCATCTGAGAAATGTATGCAAGCAACATAGTTGCTATTAAAGTACTATAGCATTATAAAATAAAACTTTAAACAGAAGTGTGTCGACACATACGAATCAATAGCAACATAAAATGTAAGGAAAAGGATAAATGTATGTTGGTGTGAAGAATAAGAATAAATGTAGAAAATTGTATTGGATATTTTGTACATGCACACAGACAACGTATTCATAAGCATCCAGTGATTTATATGCTTGTCTCGGGTGTACACGCTCGGTTTCTCGACTAAATACGTATATATCCGACCACTGTAAGTTATATCTGGCCATCTGCTAACGTCTTCTATCCACTCCACTAGAGTACACGGATCTGGTAGCCGAATACCATTTGATAAAGTCAACTTTTTAAAATAACTTTCTCGGTTTGTGTTGCTTAATCCGCTCACGTAGCTTGACATGCTGCTGATTCTCGCCACAGTTTGTTGCCAAAGTGTGCGCGCATACGTTGCTACGTCATCATTGTATACAAACAGTAAAAGGGTCTATTAAATTTAAAATAACATTGGATAATGTTTTTTTGCAAAAAATTCAATAGTTTCATATAAAACCATTAAAGTTACACACGTTGATCAGTCAAGAGCAGTGTGATCGTTTGTCTTTTTGTAGTTTGACTTTGAATAACAAATAACTGCTGTCCTTTTAAGAACTGCCGCACTAATGGATCCTGAACACTGTTCCTGTTACTCATTCGTCATTTCTTCCTGAACTGTTTATGACTGTGTTTACATTAATACTCTTCAAAATGTGCACTGAGAATTTAGTTGATTGTATTTGACCAATAATAAGCTGGAAAAAGAAGCAAATATTTGCACTTGTATGTCAGAGGGGGCTTTATTACGGTGTGTGTGTGCGCTTCAGATGTGAGCTTGAAATCTGAGGGATTCGTAGAATTATGTGCGATCCCGCGCGAAATTCAGACCGATCACACACTAACACTAACACTAACACGCTGTCGTAAGGAAAAGTCCAGCAGAACGCGCGTCCTTTGTGTTCAGGGGGCTGAGTGAGAATATGCGGCCGCGTGTCAACTCGCTGTCGGTCAGAGAGGAGAGGAGAGGAGGGCGCAGCTGGGATCGATACTGTAGAAACGGAGCAGGCTTAGTATCTTTTCAGATATTTCAGTATCGATATTTTTGACAACTCTAGTTGCACTGTGCCGACCAGGCTTTTTAAAAGTGAAATAAATCCACACTTCAGAGCGCCGTTTACCGGGCTTCCATGGCTAAAAGAACAAGCGGGCGCGCAAGCACAGGAAATCATGTGGCCATGGTAACCAAAACTTGCGTTTGAAACCGATGATCGGAACCGAAAACAAATTTTCTAAACGATTCCAATGGAATCGTTATTTTTTAAACGGTTCCAAGTTGGAACCGGTTCTCGATGCCCAACCCTAATCACCAGGTAGATGTGCTTGTAGATACACAATCAACATTTAGATAAACGGCATATATCTAACTATAATTTACAAGGTTTACAAGGTTTACAAGAGGAACATTGCTTAAAACAACCTTCTATATTACACTGAAAATTCTGCAAATGGGATTTCATCAACCAAAGCAGAATAATTCCTTCTGGTACAGTTTATACATGCCTCTAAACAGATATTCCTTTGTTAGGGTTTCTTTGTTAAAATCAGATTAACCACTGACATCATTCAACATATGCTGAAATGCATCAAGTCCAATTCAAGCCAGCAACTAGAGACCTAAATTTGTATTGCATGTTGCGTCCTATGACCAGAATCATCAAATGCACACTTTTAGGTTGACAGTGGTTTAAGCTCATAACCTTTGTTTAATCATGCTTGCATTCTCCACCATTAACATGTAACAAAATAGCCCAAAAGTGAAATATGATTAATTATAAATAGTTACATCAGCTGGAAGAATTAACTTGATGTAGAGTATTAATACCACAATCAACTAACCCGATTGTCCAGCGAACACTCACCGTTAATTGCTTAGTAATACAAAGAAACAATCATTTTCAGGATATGGGAAAAAACTTTCTTACTGTGCAGTGCTACTCAGAGCATGTAGCCAAAAACTGCATGATTAGGAACACTAGTATATGAGCATTAACCAAAAAAACTTTACTGTGTGTAAGACAACGAGTTTACTAAACACTTAAACTAATCTAAGAGGTTCCTCATACATACACATTCATGCATACAGTTTAGCAATGGAAGCAGAGCTGAAGCAGAATACAGGAAAGCAAGAAGTTATCACAAATTCAGCAGATCAACAGCCTTGAGCAAACCATCAGTTTCTTAGTTCTTACACACCCTTCTTTAAAAAGGGGTAGGGGATATTTGATGTATCAAATAATGAGACTAAGTTTGATACTTGCATGTCTCACTCATTTGAATCTGATGCAGTTTGTTGAAGCTCCAGCTGATCTTTGCTGAAGTTGTCTTGATGAGAGAGAACCAGTGAGGAGCTTTGATGAAAGGAAAGACAAGGCCGCAGCCTGGAACAAACTTAGGGTTCCTTAAAAGACTTCTAGCTCAGCATCATCTTCACCCCCGAAACCCCTCATGATCGGTGATCACGTGAGGATGTCACACCCTCAAGAGGTCAATGAGCCATTAAGGAGTCGTATTTTCGGAGGGGAACTTTACGCTCCTTTGTCTTCTAGTAGGGTGTTTTGCATATGAAATTGGATTGGGTGTTAAGAAAAAAAACTTTTAAGATTCTTACAATACTAATATGTAACAAAGTTAGCAAAATGTAATGTAAATGAGCATAAAGGAAATTAAAATTGCAGTTCATAGATACCCAACATGCTATACATGTGATCTTGTTTGACTAGTGTCCAATTCTGAATAATTCCTTCAAATGAGTTTGAATTTATACATACGCAAAACAATATAAAAGAAAAATCATGAGATCAGAAAATAGGATACATGTATACATCAAGGGATTTTATATGCATGATTTGAAAGGGTTTGTAGTGAATTAAACTCTCTCTAAATTCCTTTAGGTTGTAAAACCATCTCATCTCGGTTTTGGAATGGTTACCAGAGGCCTGGTCCTCCATTTGCAATTATGGGGGTAGTTTACAGAAACTCTACACATAGCTTGCTTGTTGGGTGAGGGCTATTGTGGATTATGTGTTAAATATAACAAATATCTGATCTGTCTCAGGCACTAAAAGGGTGCATCTCATCAGCTCTCTTGTTCAGTAGTCAGGGCACTGATCAGGGAGTCGGCCATTTTAGGGGCAGTCTCAATGGCAAAATGTGCACTGAAACATTCACTCCCTAAAAAGTCCCACAATGCACCATGAAAACCAGGGAGCATCAATGCCCACTATGTCCCTTTAACAGGAACTTTTGAAGCACGAGACAAATCATGCGAGACACACGAATACACATCAAGATACGATAGATGTTTTGAAAAGCAATCCTAGATACACACACTCTCTGAGCTCTTCATGCAGTTCCTCTGACCTCGTGGCTTTGGACCTTAGACAGTTTTTTTTCCAAATCATGGCCAATGAATTGAAATTTGCAACAGATGGACACCAATCAAAGTATATAAACATCTAGCTTTCCTGTAGCTCAAATAGTAGAGCATGACACAAGCAACACCAAGGCCATGGCTTCGATATCAAGAACGAGAACGGATAAAATGTGATAAATGTAAAAAAGCAGCCAAATGCATAAACGTAAATATAATGTAAATCTCAAAGATGATAGAGAAATAGGAAGCACCCGAGCTGAGTGAGAAAAATGAAGGGGCATGAATACTTTTTGAATGCACTGTACGTGTGGTTAAAAAGACGATATTTAAATTTGCATGACCAGAGGCCAGAAACCATAGGGTTCAACATAAACAATAAAAAATAAATCCTACAAATTCTACAGATTGTCACACTGATTTGAAGGGACTCACGAACAGATTCAATGTAAAGAAATTGTTTAAGTATGGAAAGCTTCTGCACTAGACTTTATTGACTTTATTGTCTAGGTTGCTGATTTGCATGTTTTATAACTTAAAATCATTAGCTAAAGGTTTCTTAAAATTAAATAGCAAAAAAAAAGACCAGAAGCTATTTTTGAATAAGTAGGTCAGGACATGAAAACAACTCAAATGAATGATAATGAAGGCTGGAAACACATACAAAAAGTACCTTATTCTCAAACAGGACAAGAGAAAAGACCAGATATAAAATAAAAAAACATTTTCTTTTTGCCATATTGATAACAAATTAGCGATTCACTTCATTTAGTATGTTGGGTATCGTCCACAAGACATTTGTTATGAATAAACCACACATGACAAAACTGCAGATCAGGTGAGTGCTTGGTTATATCTTAGAGGTCAATCAATTTAGTGAACCATTAGTAAGAATATGACCTTCATATTAACAGGTAACCTTGGTATGACTAAAACCAACAAATTAAAGAATTTGGAATAGTATTTGAAACAGCAAATATATGTCTAAGTTAACTTGGGACAAAGCACTTCATCATCACAACCTCTCTCATTATGGTAAAACTGAACTCATCTTTATGTAAAAATCAAAATCAGGGAATAGTTCATCAGTCAAAACTTAGCTATTGTGCATGGTGTTGTGGGACGTGCATGTTCTCACCTACACTACTACTATATTTTGTAATGTTTTTGAAAGTCACAAAAGCTGCATTTATTTGATTAAAAAAAATACACTAAACGGTTCCAGTGTGAAAGACTTTTACAATTTTAAATAATTTTTTTTCTATTTGAATATATTTTAAAATCTAAAAAGCTGATTTTTTTAGCATCATTACTTGAGTCTTCAGCACCACATGATCCTTCAGAAATCATTCTAATATGATGATTTGCTCAGTTTTCAACTATAATTATTGGTGCTCAATTATTAATAATGGCTCCTATAATTATCAATGTTAAAAATTGATGCTTAATATCTTTTGTGGAAACTGATACATTTTTTTCAGGATTTTTTTTATGAATAAACAGTTCAAAAGAACAGCATTTACTTAAAATAGAAATATTTTGTAACATTATATATTTATGGTCACTTCTGATCAATTTAAAAACACCCTTGCTAAATTAAAAGTATTTTTTTGATGGTCAGTTTTTCACAAAAATATTTTTTCCAACCGTTTTCAGCATTGACGACAATAAGAAATATTTCTTGAACACCAAATCAGCATATTTGAATAATTTCTGAAGGATTATGAGAAAAGGATGGTAGGGGGGTGTCAAACCTACAGTAAGCTGTATCCACATTAGACTTTGAAAAAGCTAAATTGCTGTGATAAGATGTATCGCACTCTAGGGCTTCTGTTTTCAAAAGAATAATATATAAATAACAGATATGAATACAATATACCATCTGCTTACTCACAGTACTCAAACCTGCAGCTTTGAAGGTTGTGTTCTCTGAATTCAGCCAAGAATCATCTGTGATATTTTAAAATCAAAACTCAAAAATCTTAAAATACCTCCAAATCTCCTTTGGTAATGCAAGCTTCCTCCACACGAAATTGCAGGTCCTCCACTTTCCTGTTTGGGATAATAATAGTTTATAATTTTCTGCTTATATTTCCATTCTACGTTCTTACTCTTAAGTAAACAAACATGAAGTTCAATTATACAGATCACACATGCAAAACTATAACCAAAGTACAAAGGGACCACATGTCAGTAATAACCTTAAAATAAATTCTAGTATTGTTATAGTAAATGTTAGTTTATAAAGTTACCAGAGATAGTGAATTTATGGCCTTCTGTGGAGATCAATTAACTAGAAAACAAATACATTTAAGGGAAGGTTCACCCAAAGATTAAAATACATAATTTACTCCTTTACCAACCTGTATGACTTTAAAACCTAAAACAAAATATTTTGAAATAAATGTCTGACATTTTTTTTTGTTCATACAATGGAAGTCAAAGTTCACCAAAAATGTTTGGTTGTCAACATTCTTCAAAATATCTTCTTTTTTCCCCCACAGAAGACAAACAGGCACAGGTTTTAAATGACATGAGGGGAACGTAAATGATAATTTTGAGGTGAACCATCCCTTTAAAGACCACTTGAAACTGCTAATATTAGGAGGATTGAGATTCTTATTCTATGCATTTTATTGCACAGAAATATGTATGGTTCCCTGTGGCATCAATATTAATGTTCCTTATTAATTAAAATTGTGTCTATTAGTTTTAAGATGATCAATATACAAACAAAAAAATAAAAGTCATTCTAATTGATATCATCAATATGTGTCTTTAATATGATTAGATGTTCATAAGTAGATTCAATAATACTAGACCTCTTCTCCTCCTCCAGCTGGTTGAGCAGTTCCACCTTCTCTCGGTCTGCAGCCTCCACAAGCGCTCGCAGCTGGTCCATTTTGGCATCAACCTCCAACACATACTACACAAACAATTCAAAACAACTTCATTAATCAAACTTCATAACTTGAATCAATATAAGTTGTAAGAAAAACAAACTGGACTGATTGACTAAATAAATGGAACTTTATTGTGCAACTAAAATAAATGTATTAGACATTTTTACTCGGTCTGCATTATTTAATCAGATGTTACAAATGAGTTATTAGTAAAAATGAATGTGTTTTAGGTCAGATCATATACAAGTCTATGACGATAAATTGACCACTACAACTAAAAAAGAAAGTGCCATGTGGATGTAACAAATGGAAGTGGGACTTTTATTAGAAACCCAGTGCCTGAGCGCAGATGCAAATAAGTGTCTGTCCTTCCCTTTTCATTAGTTTATAACAGTTTTGTCTAATAACAGAAAGCCAAAGGCTATAATACTTTTCTAATACTTCTAGACTGGGTAAACCTAGTCTGATCTGCTGGCGGTTTGATTTTGCCCTACAACTCGGTCTGGAAACCTGTGCTTTCATTTATCTATTCTGCTACTGTCACACTTTTACGGGAACCAATCACAGACTGGCTAATCCACCTGGATTGCCAGGCCTGGACTACCACCTATTGGTTTAACAGGAAGTCGGATAGAGAAGAAAGGAATCGATGCCTGTTTATCACGCCTTTTGTGGTCTGATTAGTTGATTTGTTGAAGGACTATCCAATTTCGTACAGAGTTATTCGAATTATGCTCGTTGCTCACGCCTCTTGTGCAGTAGAAAATACAGAGCAAACTCCCCAGACCAATGTTCAATCTTAAAGGTCCCGTTCTTCGCGATTCCATCTTTCAAACTTTAGTTAGTGTGTAATGTTGCTTTTGGAGCATAAATAATACCTGTAAAATTATAAAGCTCAAAGCTCAATGCCAAGCGAGATATTTTATTTAACAGAAGTTCCCTTTCAAAGCCTACAGCGAACGGCCGGTTTGGACTACACCCCTGCACTTCCTGCTGTAATGACGTCACTAGAACCGTTTGTTGACTAACCCTCCGCCCACAAGAACACGCAAAATAGGGGGCGTGATCTCATTGCTCTCTCACGTGGAGAAGAGCGCGCATTCAGCGCTTGCATCTCCCCGTTATGGTAAGTGGCGGGACCTTTCCGGGCAAAGTGCGCTAAGATGCTGTCCAATCACAACACGGGAAGCGCTGGCCCAATCAGAACTCGTTTCGTGTTTCTGAAGGAGGGACTTCATAGAACAAGGAAATCATCAGGCCGTTTTTAGGACAGAGGAAACAGCGCTGTACAGATAAGTCAATTGTGTGAAAAATACTGTGTTTTTTTACACGCGAAACAAACTCATGTTATATTGCACACTGTAAACATAATCAAAGCTTCGAAAACACGCGAAGAACGGGACCTTTAAAGCTACATTGTGTAACTTTTTTAGTTTATTCTTAGCTAAAAACAATTAGTTCTTTCAAAAATATATGTGCTCATTAATGTATATTTACTTCTTTCAAGTAATAAAGTATTCTCGTAAGTTTATAATATGCCATTGAAAATACATATGGGTGAGGGGTTCGAATGCCGGTCGCCATGTTGCTCCTCCATCTTGAAAATACATTAGCCAAAGGAACATACCCGTAAATTCAAGCTTCGCCTTTCACGTTTTAACACTCGATGGCACCGTGTCGAATGTGAAGAGGGGGATTGCCATGTTAATCTTGTACTAAATCGGCCACCGTAGGAGTTAAAACGAAATCAGAATTGAGAGGAACAGAAACTATTATTCACTGGATGGTCATATACCTTTACACCGCTAGATGGGGGAAAATATCACACAGTGTAGCTTTAAACTGAGCTTGGTCTGGTTATAGCAGACAAGACACCATCGGCATTCAGAAAAAATACACAATATATACTTTAAATCAGTACTTGAACATCTAATAACCAATTAAATCCATACACTGCACAAAATCGTCTGAATTATGCATTAAAACCAGCATAAAACACGTACTCCGTTGTTACGTACGCAGTGCTACGTAGTTTTTTTTGTTTGTTATACATATGTATACATGTTGTGTGTTACGTACATGGTTACGTATTTTGTCTTGAGATCACGCTGGGCCTGATATGTGAGTGTGTATTTGTATCAGCTGCCTTTGTTTCAGAGCTGGAACGTGAGTGGACGATCGCTTGTAAATCGACGGACGTCCCGCTGACGCCAGGCGGATACCACCAATCAGCGGTCGCGAGGCTCTTTATGAATGGAGCAAGTTGAAAGAGACTGTGTGCTCTGACTTTGGGGAGAGAGAGCACGCTCGGTGACGACGGTCTCTCGTTCGAGAGTCCAGTCCGAGAGTCTAATCAAATCTGGTTACTTTATGAGAGTTTCTGAGTGTCCTGTCATCTGTTCACTTCCCGCAGTGAAAGGGGTAAGAGAGGTTGTGAGCCAGTAAGCAGGTCGCGACCTACATTCACACACACGTAGCTCAAATCATGTATTAGACACACCAGGCTCAGGAGTGGTGCTGTTATGTATGTTTTGATTTTGGTTTAGTTAGGAAGTTTAGTTATGACGTTTGCGGACGTCGAAGATGTTTTTTTTCCACATCTTTTGTTGTTAGTTAGTTTAGTTGCTTTGAATCTTTAGTTAGAGAAGTTGTGTTATGTTTGGTTCTTTGATTTAAGCACCATTCGTTTGCTCCTTCTCTCTCCCCACTTTTGATGTCTGTTTGATCCTGGCTGCTCGTACATTGGTTAATTTACTTTCTATATCATTACTTTTCACTAAATTACTTTACAATAATATTCACATTAAATACTTTTCAAATGAGATTGAAGAAGTGTCGCTCGTTCATTTGCATGTTCCCTTTCACTATCTGTCACGCACACATCTCTATTGTGTTATGTCTGATAATATGCTAGACATTTTAACATCTACTTAACGAGGGACGTAACACAATATGGCATGATGGTTCATCTGTGTGAAGGATCCAAGTCGTGTGAATTATATGCAGAGAAGAGTTCTGCAGTCACTGGACATTCACAATCGATTCTAGGTTTCTAGGTTGATTTCTAAGTATGCTGGACTACATTCATGTCACATTACATGGTCTTTTGATTCCCAGTCTGCACAGATTTATTAGAGTGCACTGTTGGACATAGTTGCATAGACACATCCACTGTGCCTTTGACTAACTAGCAGTTTTACATTTTAGATTTAAATGAGACAAATCTGACTCAAAGGCGTGACCAGTCTTAAAGACATTAATTTGATGACTAACTTGTAAGACCAGTCTAAGCTGTTTACGCAATCAGCCACTGGTTATATTCTTTACTTCCTCTTTAATTAATTTTTTAACAATTTCTTTATTTGTGAAAAATACTATAATAGGATTGATTTTAACCAAGAAGTTGCTATTTAAAGGTACAAATCTATTTTGAGCAATTTATATAGTTTCTCAATGACCGTATTACAGTTCTTTAAAGGTCCCGTTCTTCGCGATTCCATCTTTCAAACTTTAGTTAGTGTGAAATGTTGCTGTTGGTGCATAAATAATACCTGTAAAATTATAAAGCTCAAAGTTCAATGCAAAGCGAGATTGACTAACCCTCCGCCCACAAGAACACGCAAAATAGGGGGCGTGGTCTCGTTGCTCTCCCCCGTGGAGAAGAGCGCATTCAGCGCTTGCATCTCCCCGTTATGGTAAGAGGCGGGACCTTTCCGGGCAAAGTGCGCTAAGCTGCTGTCCAATCACAACACGGGAAGCGCTGGCCCAATCAGAACTCGTTTCGTGTTTCTGAAGGAGGGACTTCATAGAACAATGAAATCATCAGGCCGTTTTTAGGACAGAGGAAACAGCGCTGTACAGATAAGTCAATTGTGTGAAAAATACTGTGTTTTTTTACACGCGAAACATGAACTCATGTTATATTGCACACTGTAAACATAATCAAAGCTTCGAAAACACGCGAAGAACGGGACCTTTAACATTTTGCCAAATTATTTAACTTTGCAGACTCAAGCCAGAGTTACCGATTAAAAAATTATATTTTGGAAATAGCAATGAAGACCTGAGACAGAACTCAATAGTTAAGGACAAAAACCTGAGAAATAATTTTAAATAAAAGCACATAATGTAATTGACGACCATTGTGGCTGCGTTACCACCTCAGGTGTGCATTATGTTTTCATAATTCAACGATTTCTTAATTCCTAATAAAAAGAGGAAATGCCTGGGTCTAACCTGCTCCTGGCCTTCTCTTAGTAACGTAAGCTCCTGCTCCACTTCACCCACATGGCTGGTTGCCTTGGCAACCTCAGCTCTCTCCAGGTCACGCTCTGCCAGGAGTTGCTCAATGTGTTGCTGTTTCTCCTTCAGGGCCTCCTGAAGCGCCGTCGTGCCAGAGATCTTCCTCGCATACCTCGTGGACGTCTCTGTCAACTTCAGAGAGAAAGCCATTCAGGATATTAAAAACACATCAGACACTGTATTGCCGATATGGACTTTATGTCCATTGTTCAGGCATGACAACCTTCACTGTAACGGTACATTTACATGACAGTGAAGTACTACAAAGGGAAGTTTTTTTCTTTCTGTTTTTTACCTACATACAAAACAACGTTGTCGATCCCCAGTCGCACTGTATATTATGCATGCCAGGCCAGTAGTTGGCGATGTCAAAAGCAAGTTGTTTTTTGTGAAAAGCAAGCCATATATGTTGCTTTCCATTGTTCAAATTTTTTTTTTATAGAGAATCTGATTTCAAAATATGAAATGTCAGCTGTCTCAATCAATTGATTTAAAAAATATATATATATAAACCCAATTTGGGAAAAGATTTTGCAATTCCTTGTGAGTATTGTTAGAAACCAAAAAATCCAGATTCACTTGACGGAAAACCGAAAATGGCATTAAAAAAAAAAAGCAATAATTATTATTGATTTCTTATTTTTGATTACTTTTTGTATAACCGTATCATGAGACTTTTTAATTTATTTCAATAATTTTACTGAATCTTAATTTGAAAAATACAAGCCAATAAAATAACATTTTATTTTATTTAGAGTAAAATTTGACAGAAAATAGGCCTATATTAAAAATATATAAAATATCAATATCAATTCAGCTCCATGCAACAGAATCAGATTTAACAAATTAAATTTGACTAACTATCGAAAATAAAGTATTGTCTTAGAAAGCTAGCATTATCAGAGCATGTGAGGAGCAGGTCAGACAGGGTAGCATTATTTTACCAGCATGGCTATATCACACCATGTTAAACACAGAAGGGCTGTTGCAAAACATAAACAAGTCCAGAGAAATGTCATGTCGAGCATTTTCAGCAGCTGAAATTTCGGTGCATCCCTAGCTGCTTGTATCCAAAAAAATTACACAGCTTTAGCATGCTTAACTGGGCCAAAATATGTAACCAAAAATAGGTATGGTATGCATGTGAGGTGGAATTTGTAACTCACCAGTCCTGTACGGCTTGGCTTGCAACTAGCAGAAGAGGCCACAGAGCTCATGGAGCTGATGGAGGAGGCACTGGGGCTGCGTTTCAGTCCTCCCGGTGTGGTCGCCGTCTTCCTCACAGTGGTCTTTGCCTTCGCTGGGGTAGTGGAGGGAAAGCCTATACGGGTCACCTTGTGCACTGGTGCAAAGAGGCCATACTTGGGCTGACACTGGAAATATCTGATGACACAAATCCATCTGTGTAAAACTCCTAGCCTTCTTTCTAGACAATCTACCGTTACTAATGTAAGAACAGGACACAGTACCTGGTTCCAGCAACAGCACCATCGTTCTTTCCCAAGGGCTCATCCAGCTCAACTCCACACCATTCACCCTTGGCAAAATCGGTTTCACCTAAGAAACGCACTACACCAGCTTTCGAGCCAGCAACCTAAAATATGTGAAGATAAAAAAGGGTAAATGGACTGCATTTATATAGCGCTTTTAAAGGGGTACTTCAGCGCTGGGAAGATGAATCTGTATTTAAACTGGGTCATCAATGCAGTAGAAATGTGAAATTATTTTTGAATTTGGTGTCTTCTAGACTGAGAAAAGACAGAAAATTTATTTTTGTCCCATGGGGATGAAAGACTACAATTCCCAGAATGCTTCGCTGCCCTGTGAGGCCATTCCCAACGCCACCAACTTCATTACAGTGACTGAGTTAGAGAAGACACTACAATTAAAAACTGAACGTGTCTGTATAATATAATGAGTGAGTCACCGCGCGAGTCTCACAGCACTGAGCACTTACTGCACGAGTGATGAGAGCTGAGGTAATCGCGACTACACTCGTGGCATACATTCACAACGCGAGTTCAATCTGACGTGTTTCAGTTCATGCCTTTTCAAGCTTAACTTTAATAGAAATGAATTTGAGAAGTTAAAAGACTTACATTGCTCACCATAGCTCCGTTTAAATGATCCTGTCTGCAAGCTGAGCTCTCCCTGCAAGCTGAGTGTTATCTCCCATCCCCCAATGCCGGATTCAAAACATGCGGAAATGACTCCCTCTGCTGGCTGTAGTCTTTAGCCTCTGGGCAAACATTCCTCCTATGATGCAAAAATCGTCATTTTGCATCATAGGAGGAATTTTTCCAGAAATAAAATGCATAAATCTCTTATCTCAGGGAGATATGAGGGGGGAAAGCACAATAATTTGAATATTCTCCAGGGTTTCTACTGATACAAAACCATATGCTAATCGCTGAAGTAACCCTTTAACAGACCCTATGGCCATCCAAAGCGCTTTACATTTTTGCCTTACATTCACCCATTCATACACCGACGGCGATGCCAGCCATGTAAGGCGCCATCCAGCTCGTCGGGAGCAGCTGGGGTTAGGTGTCTTGCTCATGGACACTTCGACAATTGGTCAGGTGGAACCGGGGATTGAACCACCAACCTTTCGGTTTGTAGACAATCTACATGAACCATTGAGCCGTTGCCGCTCCGTCAAAAAATGAAGTTTTGAAGTTTAACAATTTGGGTTAGTTCACCCAAAAATTAAATGGATGTCGTGTGAATGACCCAAAATAATAAAAACTGCGACTTTATCCAGCATTGTCTTCTCTTCCGTGTTTGTTTTCAATCCTCAAACAAAGATTTGAACGGTTATGAATCAGCCAATCAATTCAGGATTCGGATCGCCAATGTCACGTGATTTCAGCAGTCAATCATGAATCAATATACTGATTCATAACCGTTCGAATCTTTGTTAACGAATCTTTGTCGAATCTTTGTTATTGGTCCGAAAATATTTTTGGACCAATATTTTCGATGCTTCAAAAGATTCTAACTAACATACATATGTCACATATGGACTACTTTGATGATGTTTTTATTACCTTTCTGGTCCTCCTGGAAAGGGACAGTAAACTTTTTCAATGTTTTTCAATGGAGAGACAGAATCTCTCAGACTAAATATAAAATATTTTAAACTGTGTTCTAAAGATGTACGGATATATATATCGCACCAGTTTGACCTTATCATACGGAAGTAATAGCGGATAGGAAAACTAGATGAGAATCGTTGGGATTTGAGGTAAAAAAAAAATAACAAATACTGTTGTGTTTCTTAACAAATCAATGTGTCGTCAGGAGCAGGTTAACGGTTGAAGTTAAAAATCTTCATTTATGTTCTACTGAAGAAACAGACACACCTACATGTTGGATGCACTGGGGGTCAGCAGATAAACATCTAATTTTCATTTTTTTTGGTGAACTAACCCTTTAACATGCATTACGATAAATAGGATTCCTAAACACTGCATACGAAATACTTATCAATGTTTAAATGTGAATAAAAGCTTAAATTCCACTTGTTCATCATATAAAGCAATCGAGTCTCTTCAGAAAATTTGGACTAAACCGCTCAATTCATATGGATTCAATCTCTTCGTATTTTTTGAAGCGTTAATGTAGTTGCATAGCTGTCAAGGAAGGGACAGCAAGCTCTCAGATTTTATCAAAAATATCTTTGTGTTCCAAAGATGAACGAAAGTCTTATGGGTTTGGAACGACATGAAGGTGAGTAAATAATGACAGAATTTTCATTTTTGTGTGGACTATTCCTTTAAGTGATTCTAACATGGTGCTCATCCTGAGTTATAAATCATCATACTCGTATAACCACAAATAGGCAAGTTGTTACAGTTATTATACAAAATAAAACACTATGCATGCATCATAACTACTTAAAAATACCTTTATAATGCATTACAAACGTAGGCAAAGAAATCGTTACCCACACTTTTGTCACTTTTTTACTAGTTCATTTCGAATGGTCCTGCGGTGTGACAAGTGAGTCTTTCAAATAAATTTTAAAAGTTGCATTAATAAAAAGTACAAAAGAACTTGTTTCTGAAATGCTGTTTAAAATTGTTTTAAAAGGAGAATAGTGCACTGCAGGACATGACAAGCTCTGAAAACTACCATTTGTTAATGTAAATAGCTCAAACGTGCTGCGTAACACGAGAATGAACCTCATTGGTTCTTGCAGAAGCTCAAACGTGATGCGTAAAATGAGAATGAACCTCATTGGTTCTCACACGACAAGTGAACATGCTTGAGCTTCCGTTTACATTAACTAAGGGTAGTTTAAAAGTGTAATACACAACAATTTACACTCACCATTATGGAGAACCCGATGATGTTTTGACTGACCCTCTTGAGAACCTTGAATTATCCTAACTGGACACACAATAATGTAAATCACAACACACTCACCAGCACTCGATCATTAATCTTCAGCTCCCGATCGCCTTTCTTCACTGAACCGGACTCTGACAGATTGGACACCGATTCACTTTTCGACCGCACCAGATCTGAGGCAGGCGCAGCTGTTTTAGTGGGCGTGGCTGGTTTCTTGGTGGAAGCCGATACTGATGCATTAGATGGGGTCGGTGACGCAGCACGAGACGGAGGGGCCGTCGTCGTCTCATCCGCCTCCCCTTCAGTGCTTGAAAGCTTGGAGGGACGTGTGAAAATACCCTTTAATGCTTCACACTGAAAATAACGCACACCAGACACCGATCCATCATTTTTCCCAATTGGCTCATCAAGCACAATGCCGGCCCATTGGCCCGGAGCAAACTGGGTCTCTCCTAAAAACTGAACGACGCCCGGCTTGTTGCCATTGACCCAGACACGATCCCCGACCTTGAACTGCTCGCCAGCATCTTGGGCTTCGGCTGAGGATTTGTCACTTTGAGTTGGTTTAGAAGCACCTGTTCCAAAGGAAGAAAATAGATAGGCTTTACTGCACTTACTACTTCTACAGCATGCAGTATCAGTATGTAGACTGTGTGAGTGATTTGATCAAATTGGTATTCATTTGATAAATAACACTGAATCGTCACATTATATATATGCATCTGAAATCACATAGTTGCCTACTCTATAGTAGGTGAAAAACGGTATGTGACAAGAGTATTATGTCCAAATTCACTCCAAACTACTCATTCAAATTCATTCAACTGTCAATTTATTTAATTCACTAATTGCAATCATTAATTAAACCAGTCAACTGGAATGCATAATTTAAATGATGGAAAGAATAAAACATTTAAACAGATTTAACGGCCCTCATGTTTACTCAAAAAGCCCATTAAACATTAATTTAATAACCCTTCATTTTCTTTGACAGCCGAAAGACTTCACTTAAATGAACTAAATGTTGACTTTAACATTCAACTAAATTGTGTAATGTGTTACATTAAATTTACAATACAACATAACGCTTATGGTTTCACTTTCTTTTTCCAATTGTAATTCCTACACAGTAGAGCTGGGACAATAAATCTATGCATCGGGAATCGAGAAATGATTTTTGTATTGATTCTGAGATTTACCAAATACATCGCGATTCTCTCTTGAGATCGATTTAGAGCTTAGAAACAGCCATACTCTGCTTGCTTCCAATTCCTTACACACAGACCACTTGAATCGTCTATAAAATAATCAATCATAAAGTTCAAAAAGGTTGAAGTGAATTTCAAGAGTGTTTGCATAGGGCCGTTTACATTAATCTAGTCCTAAAAGCATTTTGAGGTGCAAGTACATTCTCAGACTCAGCTGAACGTTCAAGCGTTTTTCTTCATGAGCATTTGAGCGTAAGGTTAAAAACTAGCCTAGAGTGTCATCTACTGTTAAAAAATAAGCTCAGAATCGATTCCAGAGAGAATCGCGATTTGCGATACATTCAGTATATCTCATAGCTTAGAAATCTAGACGCACCCTAGCGGCAGCAAATCTAATTTGCCGCGAGTGTCGTCTAGCAACTGTCAATACCCTTCTGAGCTGTAAACTCTGGTCGGGCCAATCACATGGTGTATAGAGTCGGTAGGCAGGGCTTAACATAATGACGGCAAAGTTGCGCTTGCGTGCTTCTAGTAAACACAGAAACTGGCGAACAGCGGCCTTTCGAATCAGCTTTGGCCGCGACTCAGGAAGACTTGGAGTTAAGCTTTCCTCTGAGAAAAGAACAAAGAGCGGCACTGAAGTCATTCTTAAGAAGGGAAGATGTGTTCGAAGTTTTGCAGACCGGATACGGCGAAAGTTTAATCTGTCAACGAGCTCTGCTTCACCTTCATTGCTCTGGTTGGTTGTAGTGCTATTCTACCGAGGGAGTTTGAAAGACAACCGTTTATCCCGCCCCTCGGATTGAGCCATCAATGGTGAGTTTCCAGACCAAACATCTTGATGTGGGACTGGCTTGTCAGGCTATATATCTCAGAAATGATCCACGAATCGTGATTTATTGTTCCAGCCCTATTACATTGCAGAATATCCCATTCCTAACATACCCATTCACTAATAGACTACATTAGAAAGTTTACGATAATATTATTACACATGATAAAAAGCCCTTACCAGCAGAAGTAGTTGTCTTTGTGACCCCAGCATTGCCTGGTCTACCAATCTTGCTGGGCGCTTTGAGTCCACTGGGTTTTGATGTGCTCATTGTTCCTCTGAAACTGCTGTCTGTCTATACTTGCACTTTTCCTCTCCAACAAACATTGACTGTTGAGGTTGGAGCACCAGTGTAGGAAAAAAAAGAAATAAAAAATAAGTGAGGGAGAAAGGTGTGCAGCGATGTCTCTGGAAAGAATGAAAAGAGAAACACGTCAGCCTGTTTAGTGCAGGAGTATGTCTTGCTTTTTGCCATTTCAGTAACAGTGTGTTCATGCAACACATGGTTTCATTGGTAAAGTCTATTTCACACTGCACACATAAGCAATATGTAACAGCAGGCTTCCGTTTTTGAGCTTGTACAGAAAATAAAGTGAGTGACGGAGGTTCTTTGCTCACCCTCTGAATACAATATTCCCAATTTAAACATGTTTGTTTTTCATGCTGCAATGGCCATGTATAAACTGCAAAGTTTCAGGAGTGATAAACATTTAAATAACAATTGTAAATGATAAATGTAAATGAAAACAGCTCGTGTGAAGCAGCATTTACTGTGATCGGAGATTTGATTTCACTTTTTTAACTTTAGTTAGTGTGTAATGTTGCTGCTTGAGCATGAACAGAATCTGCAAAGAAACAGCGCTGAAAGTTCAATGCAAACGGAGATATTGTCTTTTAAAGTTACGGCAGTTAATTGCCCATAAAAACGGCCTGTTTGGACTACAACAAGCTTCTTCCCGGGTTGGTGACATCATAAAGCCTTCCTAGTCACCGTAGATGTGACTTCTGCCTGTAATGGTGAGGGGCGTGGCGTTTCCGGACAACCTGTGCTTGGCACTTCAGCCAATAAAAATACAGGAAACCACATTTGGCCATCTAACCCATAGACATCATATACGTAGACGCCCCATGATGTGCTGGAGCGTGATCCAGCGTCGCCGCCATATTGGTTGGGTCTCTCCACTCAACGCTAGCATTCAGAGTCAATGGAGAGCGAGCAATTATGCCTGTATTTTATGCAGCTTATGGTTGCAATAACGCAATATTGATACCAGATCGCATGGGATTACATTTCACAAGTAAGATTGAACAATAATTTAGGTTATTTTACAATTTATACATCATTATCATTTCATGCTTGTGTCATTTGTGGTGTCTGTAGGCCCATTTCACAAAGTAAGGCTGCAACACATCGCAAAATTAACTACCCTGGAGTTACAGAGTGCAAGCATACGCAAGAAGCTGTGCAAAACAGTTCTTTTTAAAGGATTTTAGCTTCCCAGTCCCAGTTGCAAGCCTGACAGGGTAATGTAAGATGCTGGAATGACCTGGAATTATAACGTTTACTTTAGGCCTTTACAAAAATAATAATTCTGAGCTGGTACAGTATATATGGGAGCTTGTATGTGTTACAGAAGGTGAGTGTGTGTGTGTGTGTGTGTTTGTGTGTGTGTGTGTGTGTGTGTGTGTGTGTGTGTGAGCGTGCGTGCGTACGTGCGTGTGTGCGAGTGAGTGAGTGTGTGTGTGTGAGAGAGAAATAAATCTAAGTGAAAAATCAAACTTGTTTCTTTATTAAAATATAAATTTCATAAATGTATACATTTATCAATATGCCTGTGTGAGTGTGTGAGAGAAATAAATTCAAATTAACAATCAAACTGGTTTCTTTATTAAAATATAAAATTCATTCATTCATACATTTATTAATATGTCATAGTCTACCATATGTCTTAGTTAAAGCTCGTAATACAAAGTCTTTCTACATGAAAGCAGAATTTGTCAATGTGTGACAGCGTCTTGTATCATAACTAAGTCTCTGCAGTTTGTAACAAACCAAACCGTGTGAAAATCTGGTAAAAACTCGGGGAGTTATGATCATTGTTGTTGAGAATACATCTTCCCCAGTAGAAATAAATGCGGGGGGCGGCGCATTGGGGACCCATCCAAGATGGCGCCGCGCTGATACGTCCGCTCCAATAGGCAGCGTAAGTCTATGGCGCGTCTACGGATATTATGTCTATGATCTAACCAATCTAAGACCATTACGTTTTTCGGAAGGATGGGCTTCATAGAAGCAGGAAGCAAACGAGCCGTTCAAAGGACAGTGGAGACAGTGGTGTAGAATAAAGGTCAAATATAAGAAAAATATGGCGTTAAAAAAAAAAAAGTATTAAGACTGTGCCCCATAAACACAACCAAGCCTAGAAAAAAAACACGGAACCACCCCTTTTTAAAATGGCGTCTCAAAAACTTGCCACTCGTGTGAGATACTGCAAAAAACACGAGATGCGAGCTTGGCAGTCATAGCCGTCCATATAACATGTTTATATATAGAAAAAAAATGGAAATGTTGTGCAGTGAAAAGGGTTTTTTCTTTTTTATAGCGTTAATCGTGATAGCCCTAATTACTACTTGACCTTTCTAGTTGAATGTATAACTCTGAAAGAATGTATAACTGTTGTGAGAAAGGGATAATTGCAGGAGTAATGGGGACGCCAAAAGGAAGGGAGTGCCGAAATGTGCAATGCTACAACAGAGACTAGCCCTACCCCACACCATAACAGGCAGCTTTCACAACCACGTGCCCATTGTGGATGCGCTCTTATCAACAATGCTGAAGTACGGACAACCAAAGCACAAAGAATTTACAACTTCCTATTACAATAGGGTTCTCATTATAATGATGGCGTTGCACTTAAATATACTTTCATTATCAAAGTGATTCCAGGTATCACTGCCAGCTTTCAAAGCCAAAGTTTCACTTTAGTTCTTGTTTTAGTCGCATGGCTTTCCATTCACCCGTCATTTATCACCATCAGAGGGGCAAAGAATGGATTAGAGTAATTGGAATGTGTAAAGTAATTGGATTTGATCCATAACAGGGACCAGATTTTTTTTTTTTTTTTACAGATCTCACCAAATGTAACATTCACATACATTTAATCCTAAATAATCCATCTAATCCATTTACTGGCAAACGTCCTCCTGAATGATTATTAGACTCTTGCTGGTAAAAGATGGATTGTGGACCTGAAAAAATGTTTTCTGGGATCTAGTGTGGATCAAATCCAATGAGCCGTTTGTGTTTTTGTATTCACCACCATTTTGTTTTTTGCTCCACTGTTGGCCATAAACAAGGCAGATGAGTGCAAGAAAAACAGCACAAATGAAACCCAAAAAAGGTTTCCATTCAAACCAATGCAAATGTTGTATCACTTTATTTACAAAAGAGGTCTAAACCACTACTGTACATTTCAGCAATACAACAAGACAGTAATTCAGAAAAATATCCTCAATACAGGACTGTAGATCAGTATGTGGCATGAAATTTTGGTGAGCAGATATAATACTTTCCTTTAACTTACATTTCCCTTACCCCAAGTCAGACACTTTAACACTGGGGTTTAAAATACAATTAATATTCACTGATATTATAAACTAAACTGCATTGTCGTTACAGTGTTCAGGATGAGAACATAAATTGAACTGAAATGAGATAATGACAACTTTGCAACATCAACACGGTTACGAACTGAACTGATTCAACATTGAATTGAGCAGAACAATGACACATTGTCCTTCTGTAGAGCTGCTTATAGCTGAATTCAATTCGTTTCATAATTGATGAACTTTGCAACATTGACACTGTAATTGAGCTAAATTTAAACAACATTGAACTAAATGTCGAGCTCAAATGTTATTGGCAGGGCTGAGTTCGGCTGGCAACAAGGCTATTAAAAATAAAGCATTCTGTGTAGAATTCAAACAGGTCTGATTCGTTTCGTGGACTACATCGATGCATATGAGCCACTCTGTGATATTGTGTATCTGGACCGGAGCTTTGTGTGTGTGTGTGTGTGTGTGTGTGTGTTGTGTTTATGGGGTGGAAACGCCACGCCCCTTACCATTACGGGCAGAAGTCACATCTGCGGTGAATAGCAAGGGTTTATGATGTCACCAACCCGGGAAGATGCTCGTTGTAGTCCAAACCGGCCGTTTTTGTAGGCAATAAACTGCCATAACTTTAAAAGACAATATCTCCGTTTGGATTGAACTTTCAGCGCTGTTTCTTTGCAGATACTGTTTACGCTCAAGCAGCAACATTACACACTAACTAAAGTTAAAATAGTGAAATCCCATGCAACCACCCCTTTTACATTTTCTGAATTGTTCCCTATTCACAACATAATTCACTATGCACCATAAAAAACTATTTAAAAAGTAAATGTGTGAACAAGTGACTGATTTCAGTAAGAGCTTCAGCTTCTGTTTGCAATATAGTGGGCGGAGCTTCAGACTCTTGAGAGCATTGGATTGGACAGAAAATCTGATGAGAAGCTGAATGCTTAAATGCTTATATCTTTTAATAACGAATTGTGTCAGTGTGTTGGAGCACACTAGCTTATGACAGTAAGGCTAATGTATTTATACTAAAAAACTTCGATTTTGGTTTCAAGGGGACTTTAAACCTAACCATACATCCCCTATCCCACCTCAACAGCAGCACAAGTGTTTTGCACAACTGTATTTTTTTCCAAAGTCAAATAGTAAAAAAAAAACAAAAAACAAAAACAACAACAACAACAACAAACTTCAATAAAGCCTAGAAACGTTTAACAGATGAACGACTTCAAATGAGCATGAGTCTTGACACTTTATGAAAACAAGCTCCCGGTTAAACACTGAAAAAACAAGAGAAGCAGTTCCAAAACTTGAAAGGCCATTAACAAAATTCAATCTTGTACATGTTGACATGCTGCAGCGCACAGTTTACAAAACTCCATCAAATACAATATTTCATTGGCATAAAATCTAGCGCAGCGTGTAAACATCCAGGCGCCACATCTGGAGCTTCAAAATCTGAGCCGATTTACGCCAGAGCTTGAAAAGTTACCAAATCTGGTTTAGGATATCAACCAAAACAACAACACAACATGAAGAACAGCATATCATTTACAAAACCTGAAAATAAACTATATTGGGTAGATGACGAATACGTAAAGGTTTACACCTTAACGGCCAAAGGAGTAGTTTTAATGAGTAAGTTTTCAAAGATCATAACAAAACAAGTTCAAAACAACCCTCAGAAAACAAGTTTACAAACCGACGTAACACTAAATGATTTAAATGATATATTTGGGCGTCATTTGACTTTCCCCCTTCAAGTACACGCAAGTTCCAGTGCGCAATGAACATGGAGAAAGTTCACTAGACCTTATGACGACTTTCCGCAATGTCACATCTTGACTAACCGAACCAAAATAGAGAACCGCGTTCAATAACACCGCAGAGCTATTCAGAGCACATCCACGGCCAAACGCGTTTTAACCGCAGCCTCTGTTGGCAAAAAAACAGCTGATGACAAACACGGGTAAGGTTAGCGAGCGGTGTGAGGGCCGAGGAGAAGCAACCTGTATTAGATGGGAAATTCTGACTTAGCAACTTCCGATGGAAAAAATGCGATCTCCTCGAGATCCACGACACCGACTGACCAGAGCTCTTAACCCGGCGATCGCGTGCTCACCTGCTTTATTTTCTGGCTGCGAAACGCTATCAAAGATGATTTCTCTTCAGTCCACTTAGCTTGACGCCTGCGTTGGTTAAGGATTTAACCTGGTGCGTTCAAGCACCCACTTCAGTAGTGACACGAGTGGCGTAATGACGCAATGACGCCCCGCCCGTTCATAGCCAACGGGAGGCGGGAAGATGAAAAAGCAAACACGGTCAGTCGGCCGAACACGTTGAGATGTAGTAGATATCAAACAAACCGACACATAATGTGAATAAAAGTGTGTGCAATCCAAGACTAAAACCAGTTAAAGTCTTAGAAGAGATGTAGCCTATCCATTCAAAGCTATTTGAGTCATGATGGTGACTTTGAGAATATGTGAGTATTTACGAACACTGTAAAAAAAAAAAATGTTGGTTTTTGTTGGTTTAACTTAAAAAAGTAAGTAACCTGGTTGCCTTAAAATTTTGAGTTTATTGAAATTAAAAATTTGAGTTGATACATTGAAGGAAATTTGTTTAATAAATAGAAACTCGAAATATTTTTGTATCTGAACCACATAAAAAATTGGATAAATCATGAAAATAGCACAATTTGGCATGTTTCACTGCGTCATCAGAAATAAAACACACGCAATTACCCAATATGTTTACAAAATCTTTAATAATATTTTAATAAAGGTTGTCGAATCTCAAAAAAATGTTCATTGTATTTACTCAAAATTTTAATTTCAATAAACTCAAAATTTTAAGGCAACCAGGTAACTTTTTTTCTAAATATTTTTTTACAGTGAAGGCTTTAGACAAAATATGATCTATATGAATGCTAGATGTTTTGAAAAGGTCTGTTAGAGAGAGAGAAAAACACAAAAAACATAACATTAAGTAAAGTAGGCTAGCTACTTAATTGAATGGGTGAAAGTTTTTATCCAAAGAGATGGGCTATTTTAATATAATTTCTGTTTTAATTTTAGTTAAGGTAATATAATTTTTATGTTTTACTAAGCTTCTGTTTTAGTTTATTATAGTTAACAATAATAACCAGTGATTAATAGATTCTAAAATAAAAGTATGTGTTTATATAATATATGTGTAAATATTATAACACTGATTATCTCTTCATCACCACACCTGTTGGGTGGGATATATTAGGCAGCAAGTGAACATTTTGCCCTTCAAGTTGATGGCTGAATCCAAAATCACCCCCTAAACCTCTCGTTCACTATTCCCTACTTTAGTTCACTTGATGGAGTGAATGAAAACAAGTGAGTGAATTCGGACAGCTGTTATGTGTACATCGGTGTGAGATTGAATGAGTGCACTCAATAACGTACACTGTGGTTTCGGAAACCCCTACAAATGGCTGTCCCCTCCTAAGGGTATAGGGTTCGAATTTCGGATTCAGCCGATGTGTTAGAAGTAGGAAAAACGGGCAAGTGTAAGGATATGAGCACGTTTGTCAAGGGCCAAATTGTGATGGCTAGACGACTGGGTCAGAGCATCTCCAAAACTGCAGCTCTTGTGGGGTGTTCCCGGTCTGTAGTGGTCAGTGTCTATCAAAAGTGCTCCAAGGAATGAACAATGGTGAACAGGCGACAGGGTCAAGGGCGGCCAAGGCTCATTGATGCTCAATGAAGGCTGGCCCGTGTGATCCGAAAAAATAGCACCCGCAAGGACCGGACGGGCCACCCCAGCTTCAGAACTCTCGGTCGCCACACAAGAATGCACAACCCATCCAGACAGTCATGGCTTGTCACGAGGTAAGATCTTCATTTCCACAAAGATTACTTGTAGTTATGTACAGTATTATAATGTAAAACAGAACAAAGTAACAAAAGACATGTGGGTAGTAATTTGATTCTCGATAAAAGAGAGCAGGTATGAAGTTTAAGGTAATAATCAGACATCCTTTCCATCTTTTACCACAGAATGCTGCCATTTCATTGGCTTATGTCCCCATACACCCAAGAAGACCCTCTGGAACAAAGCAGAAATATGAACAGTGGCGCCACGTGGCTTAATAAACATGCAGCAATTTGACTTTTCATCAAAGGGAGCAGGCGTAAAGTTAATAATCAGACATCTGCCTTGTCTTCCAGCACAGAATGCTGAAATTTAGTTTTCTTTTGCCAGCAAGGTGACGCAAAGCAGCGGCTTCAGCTGCACAAACCATTCCCTGGTGTAAGGTACTACATTTTGATTTAGACTGAAGATTTTGCTTATGCTGTCAAATCTGTACTACTGTAAGTGTATTGTATTTAGACAGTATGATGAGTTACACCGCTCTGACCCCCGAACCCCCATTCTACCACGATTTAAGTATATAGAATGATATTAAGTATCTACAAGTACTTTAGGGTTAGGATAAGGAATGGGGGTTGGTTTACTTTAGGGTTAGTTGCATGTAATTATGCATAATGTATAGTTATTACTACAGTAGCTAATTGTAGCATGTTTAACAAGGACACTGTAAAATAAAGTGTTACCAAAAATAGTTTGGCCCTTTAAGGCCTAGATAAACTCTATTTATAGTTATTTTTCGGTCTTCACACAGGGGTAAAAAGATGTTCAAAATACAAACATCCTGACACCATGCACATTTAGATGAATAAAAATGTGTGATGTGCAGTTTTATCTCAATTACAAATACACAATTAAAAATTATAGAGGTGTGAAAACAGCAGTTAAGAAGGCATCTGATCAGGGCAACAAAGATACACTATATTGCCAAAAGTTTTAGGACATCTGCCTTTACATGCTCATTAGTATGGAGTTGGCCCACACTTTGCAGCTATAACAGCTTCAACTCTTCTGGAAAGGCTTTCCACAAGGTTTAGGAGTGTTTTGGGGGAATTTTCAAGCATTCAAGAAGCAAAGGGGCCAAGCCCAACCTCTGAAAAAAACCCCGCAAACCATTAAAAAAAACCTCCACCAAACTTGGCACAATGCAATCAGGCAAGTACCGTTCTCCTGGCAAATGCCAAACCCAGACTCGTCCATCACATTGCCAGACAGAGAAGCATGATTGGCCACTCCAGGACATGTCTCCACTGCTCTAGAGTTCAGTGGCGACGAGCTTTACACTACTACACTACTACTACATCCGACACTTTGCATTGCATTTGGTGAATTAAATGCTTGGATGAGCTGCTCGGCCATGAAAACCCATTCCATGAAGCTCTCTACGGCCCGTTCTTGAGCTAATCTGAAGGCCACAAGAAGTTTGGAGCTCTGTATCTATTGACTCTGTAGAAAGTTGGCGTCTTCTGTGCACCTCAACATGCGCTGACCCCGCTCTGTGATTTTATGTGGCCTATACCGCTTCATGACTGAGTTGCTGTTGTTCCCAATTATTTCCACTTTGTTATAATACCACTAACAGTTGAATGTGGAATATTTAGTAGTTTTGCCATCTCTGCAATAAATCCATTTGTGAAATTTCCTATCATGGTACCCCGCTTGAATTCACTGAGCTCCTGAGATCGCGACCCATTCTATCACAGATGTTTGTTGAAGTGTCTGCATGCCTAGTACTTGATTTTATACACCTGTGGCCATGGATGTGATTGGAACACCTGAATTCAAACTTTGTTTTGGCTCTATTTTCTTCTAAATTATGTAATTGCTTTTTTTTTTTATTAAGCATTCAGTTTTCAAGAAAAGTTAACTCGAACTTTAAAAAAATTTTTTTTTATATATATATCATAAATTATTAATCGCGTTCTGGGAAGTGGAAATTTTACAAACTGAACTAACTTGTCCATGTCATATAAAGGACAAATTGTCCAATATTTTAAGACTTGACCTTGCCAAACAGGGATGAGGATTATTTACAGTAATTCCGAGAGCACGTGAATGCAGCCTTATTCATGATACAGCACTAGCCTCAAGTACCTTATTACTTTTATAAAACCACACAATACAATTTTGTTACCACACAATACAAATATTGAAGCCAAAAAATATGTACCAATGCAACTTCCATTCAGTAAATTCACTAATAGCCTTCCTTGCAATTGTTTTGCATACATTGTCGTACATTGCCGCAGGGGGCGGCAGTGGCTCATGTAGGTTGTCTACAAACCAGAAGGTTGGTGGTTCAATCCCCAGTTCCACCTGACCAAGTGTCGAAGTGTCCATGAGCAAGACACCTAACCCCAGCTGCTCCCGACGAGCTGGATGGCGCCCTACATGGCTGACATCGCCGTCGGTGTATGAATGGGTGAATGTGAGGCAAAATGTAAAGCGCTTTGGATAAAAGCGCAATATAAATGCAGTCCATTTACCATTCCATTTACATTGTGCAAAAAGACCAAGACAAATCAAAACAGTTTCAAAAGCAAAGAATATTAATAAAAACCAAAACCCTCTGGATGCCTTTATACCTTTCTATGTAAACGTATTATTACAAAATAGTAAAATACAACCACATTAAGTAAATGCCTTTCACAATTTTAATGCACTTATTTTGCGTCGAGTGGTTATTTGCCTGCACATTATGCATTAAAATAGTGTAATGCACAGCCGTGGATTTGATTATCCCACTTACCATGGTCACCTGCCAATACTGAGATATTAAAGCTGTTATTGATGTTAGTATGGTCGCACGGTATACCAGTACTAGAGTAGTATCACGATACTAAAGCTTCAAAATACTGGCGATGCCTGTTTGTTTCTAGACTGTAACACTCTGCGGGTGTTTCATTTCAGAATTAATTCGTAATTGTGAATAATTTGGGTGAGTCAATGATTCCCTTGCTTCGTTTCCTCTTGGTTATAAGTTTACATTTAAAAGTAGGCCTATTATTTAATTGATTCACCACAATAAATCATGCAATTTGTTTACAGACTTTTTGCTATAGCCAATTATTCATTCTCATTAATGAAGTATTCAGTGGAAAATTTAATCTAGTTGTTTTCAATTATCTATGGATTTATAAAAATGTTTCTTTTGTAAATTGTAATTATGAATTATCACAATACTGCAAGGTGTTATGATACTACTTGGTATATTGTGATACTTCAGTATTTTAAGATATACTCAAGGTGTTAGCAGCAAAAAATGTATTGAAGTTTATTAAAATGAATTCCTTTTGTCAGCTACAACTCATTACATCTAGCACTCGGTACGCTCTAAATCAGACACAGAGATAAAAAGTGCAGTAAGATTACATTTATTTGAGTGAATTATAACATTTATTTGAATTATTTGCAGAGTGTGAACTACGTCTGTGCAGCGTCTCAACTAACTAATGAAGAAGTGTACGTGTAATAATTACTTCAAAAAAAGTTGTTACCACCTCACTGCCGAGAAATATAATGCAGCTAATTAGTAGTTAAGTCACAGGTGCGCAGAGCGATCTCCCTACTGGTGCATTACATCGTTTTTAATGCACACCTTGTAGCCGATGAGAAGTGAGTATTTAGACAGCCCATGGTATAAAGAAAAATAAAATAGATTGTGTAGAACAGGCAAAGAAATGTATTAATAAAAATGAAAGTGCAATGACAATTTTACTACCGAGCTCCAGTTAAAAACTTTTAATTGAGTGAGAATTCTTAAGAAATTTAAGCTGAAAGATATTCACAATAAATTACACAGATTATCTACGGTGGGCATACAAATGAGCATACCATGAGATGTAGCAATAATTGAAATAACAGAAAACTGAACAGGAAGAATAATAAAAAAAAACTGTACCCACAGTCAGTTAATATCCAGGTACAAATCAAATGTAACCTTTTTGTGTTTTTAAAAATCACACGATAGCAGTAAAAAGATACAAAGCACCAAAGTAAAACTACATACAAAAGGACTGTAAGAGAAAGAAAACGAAGCTTATTGTCCACAGGTGGGCCATAAAAACAGACGACTTCAGTTATTTCTTGTTTTTTGCCTGATTTCTTGGAGAGCCTTTTAGTAAATCTCGAATCTTGAGGTAAACCCCCGTTGCTTCAGCAACTTCTGTAAACTCAGGAGTGTCCTCAAAAGGGATTATTCCTGCAGCAAATCTGCTACGGTGTGGGACGAAAGATACTTTATTTACGGCAGGTTCCTCCGTGTCATCAGCAGCTTGAGCACTCGACTCTTGAGTGCTTATCTGCGGAGAGGCTGAAGTCCCATTCATTGCATCCTGATTACTGTTTTCCTCGTAAATTTCATCCAGGACGATAATATCACTCATCTCTTCTGGCAAGTCGATCACGTTTTCATTAGCTGAATGTTTTTCCTGTCCGTCACAGGTTGTTTTATCTACCGTTTCAACCTCGCAGGTGGTTACTAGACCAGCGGGTGAAGTCGGTGTGCTCTTGATTTCAAATGCATGACTTGAGTCCTCCGTCTTTTCTCCCTCTTCCTCGGTGTCAAGCTTAAGCGAAGTGACAACACTGGGGGAACTTGGGACAGGGGTCACGGAAGCTCCAGCTTCAGAATCGCTGTTGGTTGTAGTATCCGCCTTCTCAAGGGCTGCCCAAAGAAGCCTTTGCTGCTCCTCCAGTTCCTCCAAAGTCAGCCCATCTTCTGACTCCTCCCCCTCAGTCATGCCCCTCACGTGGGTGGATGGAGAATAACTTGTAGGTGGAGTTGCTGGTGGAGTACCCTTAGGGACTGGAGGTGTGGATGGAGGCGTTCCCAGCGGTAGAGGTGGAGGAACACTTAGGGACGAAGTACCAGGAGGGAGTGGGGGGTGGAACTGGAAACCATCAGATCTCATTTGAGGCGCGTCATGATCTATAGAAGGACGAAATCATGATGATTTTCTTCATGATAAAAACTAATAATATGAATTGAGGTTTAGACCAAAATGTTCTGAAGAGACTCAGTCGCTTTATATGAGGAACAGATTGAATTTAAGCTTTTTCTCACATTTAAACCTTGATCAACTCGCACATCAGTTGAGAACCAATGAGGTTCATTCTCATGTTACGCATCACGTTTGAGCTTCCTGGTAAATCAATGAACCAATGTTTCCAATTCACAAAAAAAATGTTATTTCAGCTACAGTTTAAATGTTTATATTTCAATAACAAAGCAAAGTAATGAAACAACTATATAATTAAATGTTTTATAGAGAACTGCCTAATGTGCAATGTAAATGTTTACATGAGTTTGAAATCTTAGTTTTCACTTGTTGTTTATTAAATAAATGTGATTAGTTGATTATTAAATTATTTTCAGTCAAGGTTTTTGGCTAAGTGAAAACTTTCATTTCAGTGGTTCTAAAAAAAATAAAAAAAATAATTTGGTGTACTACTTTAAGTAGCATATTTAAAAAAACAAAAAACAAACATACGTTTATAGATTCACTGCAATAATGCAATGTCAAGTATGTATTCTGGAACAATCTGTGCTCATAAAACCTACACAGCCGTGTACCTGACTCTATCTCCATATCCGATGCCTGGTGTGCTTGCTCTGAATTAGATCTCAATTTCTTTGTCTTCTCAGGTGTCGATTCAGACTCATGACGCCTCTTAGTGCAGCTGTTGGCCTGCTGTGCACATATAGATATCATAAATTCCTTGGGAAATATCAATAAAGGTAATAAACTAGAAAGATATATCGAAAAGGGTTTTTACCGTTGGAAAGGTACTGGTTAAAAAAGCAGCAAAATTTTGCTTCCATTGCTGAGGCTGCATTGGAATGGAACCGAAAGACCTGAAATCCTGTATATTGAGGGGAAACACAGAAGGGTTTGTTTGATTTCAACAGGAGACTTGAGAGGCAAAACAGGTTTATTCACATGAACATAATATACAGCCATCCACATCTGCATTTGTTGACGGTCAGCTTATAAACAAGAGGTGCGTCTCAATCAGCTCCCTATTTCAGTACTTAGGACACTGATCAGGGAGTCAGCCATTTTAAGAGCTGTCTCAATTCCCAAATCCGTCCAGTGCACTGAAACATCCACAATGCCAAAAAATCCCACTATGCACAGGTGAAAACCAGGGAGCAATGCTCACTATGTTCCCTACCGCACAATACTATGAAGCATTTGTATATTGTGCAACACTAGTCGGTGATGCTTTGCTCATTCAAAATTTACACTACTATGCCTGGGTGTTGTAGGTGGTTGTGAATGAAATATTGTGACGTGTTTGTCAATACTTGGAATTGAAGGTGGTGGAAACAAACATTTCTTTGCTTGTTTTGTGACCAATTGGAATGTATGTACACTTACATCTCTTATGTTGGGTGGTGTAGAGACATTGAAGCCAGGAAAGTCAACCAGTTTGGAGACATCGTACGATATCTTTTGGCTGGAGTTATTTTCATCTCCATCATTTGATCCTTGCAAAGAAAAGTTAATGAGTTAGTTGTGGTATAGTTCCATTTAAAACACACAATCCTTTCCTTAAATCATGCTTCTGGAAGGTGAAGGTCTTGCAGTGACGTGGTCAGCTGCAACTAACCCCCTCAAGGAAAAAAAAACCTTACAATTCACTGGCCATAAGTAAATACCAAACTCACTCTTACCATCATAGAGCATCAGGCCAGAGTTTTCCATTTCTGCCTCTTTTAACCAGCCAGGCGGGTAGCCGAGCTCCCTCATGCGATAGATGAACGGAGGAAGGGTGTTTACTGTAATCCCAAGAGCATCATGGAGGTCTTGACTACACAAAGACAATATAAACTCCATATCAGAAAAATGTCCTTAACCCCTGGTTTCACAGACAAAAGCTTAACTCTAGTCCCAGACTAAAATGCAATTTTGAGCTGTTTTAACTGAAAGATCTTAAAATATGTCAGTTCCATTGTTCTGTCTCAAGATGCACACCAGTCATGCTTTTTTCTAAGGCATGTTTATAAAAGCTCCTTAAATGCCTAATCCTGGCTAAATCTAGGCACTGACTGTGAAACCGGGCCTTATATTATCAAATTAAAATATTTGGGGAAGGAAATATGGGTGGAAAAACAAAGTGTATCTGTTATGTTATCAGTACTGGAGTGTAGAGGTCTATAATTCTACATGCAATATTTATTACACTATTCGCTAAATTAGGAATTATATAATTGTATACTAATTTAAAGCGGGCTACATAATTATGAGATTTGTGATTCAGTTACAACTAGACAGGTAAAGTTGTTAAAACAACCTTGGCTAACAGTAAAAATATCTTCATTTGTGTTTCGAAAATGAACAAAAGTCCAGATGTGGAAACTGGACATGCTTAACATTTGATGCGAGTAGATGAACTCTATACATATAGAGATACAGCGGTTTATCAATGACAAACTAGATTTATTTTGGAACATCTGGAAGCCTATATTAAATGATCTGGGAATAGGATTGCTTCATACTTTTTTGTATATATTTTTTTTGTGCTAATGTTTTGATCTTAGGTTACTTCATTAAGAATATTCTTTGACGCCTTTTATTAGGCCTGCCTCCTAATAGTCGACTAAACAACTGTCAACAAGAAGAGACTATAGTCGACCAAATTGTAGTCGGTCAGTCAGAGAATAAGAAATACTGCACAGGAAGTGAAGTCACGCAGTTTGTGATGGACAGATTGTTAAAACGGCTGCTCAGACAGGAAATTCAAACGTTCACCAATCATTTATTGACCTCAAACATGGCCTATCATTTGAAACATACAAGTAGTAGTCTAACATTAGTCACTTAAAATCGCCTAACGAACATTGATAAATTTGTGTGGAAGCTAAATTAGTACAGTGCTTACTGCGTGACTTGACTTAACGTGCATATCTCTCTATAGGTGCATTCACTATACTGTGAAGTTGTGTTGTAAAAGGTACTAACTTTGGTAGCAAGTCAGTACTTAAATTTTAAAAATGTGACACTGAGCGGAATCATAAACACCTCTGATTGGACATTGTATTCACACACTCATCAGATTTGTCTGTTGGCTACAATGATCAGCACGTTTGAAAGCACATGGGAGCTTATGCTTTCAAACGCTCCCGTTTGTATCAGTGTAAACGCTCTGTGAAGAACAACATTGATGTATATTTAAAACATGTTTTTGAAGTGCTGATCATTGTAGCCAATCAAAGACATATTGGATGAATACGTGAAAACGATGGCCAGTCAGAGGTGTTTACAATTCCGCTCGAAGCGTCACATTTTTAAAATGTCAATTAATACCGAAGTCGGTACTTTTGACAACTCTACTGTGGAGATGACAGCCAGTCATCAACTTCATCTTTGCAGCCGACACGGTCTCAGACTACACTAGTTTGTTAAATTAATAAATTGTTTAGACACTGAATACAAATTTTCTTTTACCCCGACATAAAACCAAACACTTCATTAGATGGCTGACCTCATTATTCCTGGCTTGTACTTTGCAAATCGCTCCTCAACCTCTTCTGCATGGTAGCGTTGGTTGCTCTGATTGTTGTTCTGTGAAAACTCCTTTCTTTTTTCATTGATACGAGCCATATCTTTGGGCTTAAACGGTAAAGTTGAAAAAGTTACTACAGTCCTAGTTAAAAGTTAAGGCTCAAAGTTTGATTTATTTAACTGTTATATAAATGATCTTACGCAAATTATAAAACACAATAATGCACCTGTAAAAATATCAATCTAGTACAGATATCATGTCAATAATTAAAGAGAAACACCTCAGGACAGTCACGCAGCTGATGGGCCTCAGAACAGCAGTTAAAACAGCATGGTCTAGGTCTGGAAAGACAACACAAGCAATCTAAAACAATACTGATTTGCAAAAAATGTCATCTGAAGACAAGCATCAGCCTGGTTGCAATGCCATAAAAATATTAATATCCAAATGCTGCTATTGTAAACATACCTTTTCTCCTTTACCTGCACCTCTTGGCCCTCGAGGGCAATGATCTGTCCAAAGATCTGCTGGTATCTTTGCAAAAAAATGATTCAGGAGCAGTGATGTACATAGACGTGTAAGACAGAGTAAAAGCATTACCTAGATTACAAAAAGCACAGCAAGTGTAAGCTGGCTATACACTTTTAGGATACTTGGGAACTTCCCATCCCTCGGTCAGTTGGGGGTTTTCATTCAGCAGCGGCTGGCCAAGTTTATCAACACAGAAGTTGGTGAAGTATAAAACACTTCCTATTATCTACAAACCAAAAAAAAGTTTGATTTTTAGTGGCTTCAATGGTCTAAATGAATATGAATAATGAGCGATGTGTCACTGCTTTATAAAACTCACACTGAAAGCATTTTTTAAGTGTTTGGAGTCACTGGAAGTCTTCGCTTTATAGCTCTCCTCCATGACGAAACTTGAATGCTACAAAAACAAAGAAACAAACAGAATTGTTGCTTACTAATGAAGACTATTGTATCAAATTCCTTGTCAAGTAATATTAAAGATGTACATGTGGGTTGACATGAAGAGCAGAGCCTTCTGGATCATTGTTACACTCATGTAGGCGTTTCTGGACAAGACAGTAGATGAAGTCTTCGATATCTTTCCGACACTGCCTAAACACACACACACACACACACACACACACACACACACACAGAGAGAGAGTGACATCTCGCAATAAAACTACATTTTCGAAAACATAAAAAAATGAAGGATGATCCACAAAGTACCTACTTGGAAATGATGCTGTTTCCATAATTAACCTGACAAAGTGGCCCATCAGTTTTGGAATCTGCTATTTTTATACCCCTGGCATCAAAATGACCGTTGAATCAATAAAACAATAATTTCACATGCCCGGTTTAACTGTCTATTAAAATAAAGCGTAAATAATTATTATTCACTCACGTGGGACGACTTAATATGTTCAACTTTCTCTTCAGTTCCTCATGTGGATCATCATTAAGGTACAAAATTCAACACTCGATATAAAGACAGACAACAAGCAGTGGGAAAAACAAAAAAAATAGAAATAGCAGATAGTAGGGGTGGGGTGGGGTGCACAAGCGTATTGTGTAAACGTATCAGCATTTTTCATCTGATTGATTAGGTTAATTTTGAAATTAGATAATACAAAAGCATATTTAATCCAGTGAATCGTCTTTCTACACCAGTGGTTATATTACAGAAACTTCCTATCTTAAATCATCTTGACTGAAGATTTAAAAAAAACAAATCTAAGTACTAAACATTCAATTTTCTTTTTTCACCTGTACATTTTCAGTCTTTGTGCTTGATGTCACTTGCAGAATGTGCAACTGTAAATTAAGTATGCTTTTCTAACAGAAACATTAAAAATAACAGTTATTATATTTGACCATAACAAACACAAACAAACAAACAAATCTGCTGTTGGTGCAAACTTACAGGAATAGTTCACTCAGAAATGAAATTGTTATTATTAACTACTCACCCTCGTGGTTTTCCCAAACCCATAAGACTTTCTTTTATCGTCAAAACACAAAACAAGATATTTTGATGAAATCTGAGAGATCTTTCTTTTCCCTCCATTGACAGCTACGCAACTACCACATTCAAGCCCCAGAAAGGTAATCAAGACGCAGAAAGATATTAAAGCTATCAGACTTCATTCAAAACTATCTTCATTTGAGTTCCGAAAATGAACGAACGTCTTATGGGTCTTGGAACGACATGAGGGTGAGGGATTAATGACAGAAATGTCCTTTTTGGGAGCACTATCCCGTTAATCATACTGTCATCGTAACTGATTTGCACACACATTTCCCCCCTACATTGCCTTTTAACATATGCATACAATCAAAAACACAATAATAAATACAGTTGTATGCAGGGATACATCCATACTCAACAACCCAGTAAAGCAGACAAATATACATATATAATCCGAGAACGAAAGCCAGCGCGCGCACTGGACGAGACACTAGAAGGATATTCTCTGCGTTCAGACGCTCTATCGTTTCTTCGCACACTTCTAACGTCTGCCGAAGCCCCCGGAGTCGCTCTGAACTCTCACCCTCTTCCTCCTCGTCTTCATCTATCAGACGAATATGCGTTGGCGCTTTCTCTTCGAATTGCTCGAACAATTCTGCATCTCCAAACTCCACCGCCGCCATGTTTGATGATCACAATGCGCGTCCGGTTCGAAGGGCAAATCCTACAACGCGCTGTCTGCTGATTGACCCAATCCGGAAGTAAACATCCATGCAAACATCACGGCGTCTGAGGAATACTTCATACTTTAAGCATAAGCGGGCTATATGACCGTTCCTAAGTTAGAGTTTGCTGTTTTACCATGCTCTTCTGTAACCACATTAAATGGGATATCTGGCATGTCATGTCATTTGCAATAAAGCACTTAATTTCTCTACTTTTTTAACATATTCCTGTCTGTAAAGCATCATGACATCTGGAGGAGTGTCTCTCATCAACATGTCGCATTGGGAGAGTGGAAAGAGGAGGATACGATTCTTGTATCTTACAAACAACAACACGTTTCACGTTACTAAACGAAGTACAAATGAGGTAAGTGTACCACTAACAAAAACACAATAGTACTGTTTATTTGGACGTGTATACATGAGTTGTTGATGTGACTGTCACACATGAATAACATTTGTATTGTCATCATATAAATTGCAGTAAATGGTTAAACATTTGTGTCTTACATGGAACTATTCATATAAAACCTTTTTAAAAATGTATTTTAGCCAAATCTTAAAATTGTCATATGGTGTGACTGTCTCAAGCATGGTTCAATGAATTATAGCTTTTATAAATTAAAAAGAAAAATACCTCAGACATAATTGTACAATTTTATATTCATCCATATATTTCTAAAAGCGTAGGAACTTTATAAATTTGTCACTAAAAACCATGTCCTCTGGTGTGACACCATATCCTGGTTTTAAATCAGGCCTATTCCATTGACAATTTTAATTAGTTGAAGGACCCAATTCAAGGTCTTGTTACTGTAAAGCCCATGACATCTGCACATGGTGATATTGTGTCTCAGAATTGTTTAAATATTTCATTTTTTGGAACCACTATAAAAGTGTTAATTTATGTTGTCCTTTGGTGCGACACCCCTAGGTACTTAATTCTTTCTGTCTCACCATATAAAAAAAAGTAAAAGAATTGACAAAGTTAGTGACCCCTTATATTTTCTCAAACATCAGACTTCACACTATATACATAACAATGTGCATTCTTCTTCAAAAGTGGTGTTTTATAAACAAACAAAAAAAATTTTTTTTTTACCACATACCCTGCTGAAACCAGCCTACACCTGGTCACATCTGATTTATTAGGCTGGTCTTAGCAATAGTTTTCCCTGTATGGAAAGAATTGCAATGTCCTTTACTTATCATCATAACAAAGAGGTGCTTTCACTGCTGGAAAAAACACAGCTAAAGCCAGTCTATGTTGGTTGGCTGGTCTTAGCTGGTTTAATCTGGTCCCACAGCCTGGCCAAGCTGCTGTTCAACTGGTTTTAGATGGTTGGTCAGCTAATGACGTGGTCAAAAAACGTTTAAATCCAGCCTGCAAAACCAGGTGTGACCAGGCTCTGGAAGACCAACAAAAACCAGATGGGTTATTTCAGCCGGGTTTCCACTGTGGCTTCTCATTTTTCAAGTGAGCGTTCACCCTTTGCTTGATTATTGATAAAATAAATGAACGTTTACAAATCTCTTTAATTCATATCAGTTTAAAGTTGTTTTTGGATTACACATTATTTTAGGGTTGCGCAGTTTCATTGCACTTACTCGAATATTTACTGAGTAATAACTACTGGATATGGTTTATGGTTTGTTGCTTGTACATATGCATCATTTACTGCTAAGTACATATAGTAATCACACTACATCTGCTTAAAATAAAGTAGGTTATGCTTTATTTTAAGGTGTCATTGTTACACTGTAATTATACATTTAAGTATTGAGTAATATTAATTAACTATGTGCTTACTATAGGGTTATGATTAGGGTTTGATTGAGGGTTATTGTCATGTTATTATGCATAATTTATAGCTATTACTATAGTTACTGCATGTAACATATGTAACAATGATACTGTAAAATAAAGTGTTACTGTTGCTTGTAAAGCCATTTTAAATGAAGAAAGTGTAGAAAAGTACTTTTTGCAGGATTTTTTTTTTGTAGAACTTGATCATTCCTCAAAAAACCCAATTTAATTTACTCATATACTGTATGTACATTAATTTTGTGTGGTTCTCAAATGAATTAGATTTTGTGTATTCATTAATTAGTTTATTTTGTAGGATCAGATGATCCCTCTCTTTCTTGGAGCCGATCTGTTCTCAGACACAGACGTCCGCAGTGAAAACCAATCCAGATACCATGCCAAATTTGCTAAACGGGGATTGGCAACTAAACTGGTTTTCTCATCAGGTATGTGATGATGATCATATTTTGGCCTGGGCATTGGATGATAATAGTTAATATTCCTGAACTATAAGAGGTTAATATTTTACTCATTGCTCCCTAGATTTCCGATTCCAAGGGCTACGACTTCCTTATTCCAGCAACAGTCTGTGGTTCTATAGTGTTCAAGGGGTTTTCCGAGTGGCGTTTGAGCTATATACCAAACAAGACCAGCTCTCAATCATGGAGTCATTTCAGGTAATCTGAGTTTGTCATTTTGTGATATTTATTTGATGACAATTTCTAATAATGTTTTTTGTTTGTTATTTTTCTAAATAATTCTGTCCGTAAGGATCTATGGAAATCTCGAATAAATGACAACAACTTAAACACGACCTATCATCTTGGTGCCCAGGACGTTCAACCCCAAATTGATCAAGAGTCGCAAACAATTTTGGCAAAATGTCCATCATACCAAAGCCATCGACACTCTGACAGAGGGGAAATGAACAGCTCTCCGATAGCCACAGTTCAGTCAGATATTTCATCATCTACAGACCATGACTACTGTTCCTTAGAGCAAACACACTTAAGCCAGTCTACTTTACTTGCTGAGAAACTTCACAGCCTAGCGGAAAAAGTGAAGTTACTTACAAATATTGAAGAGGAACAATTAAACACTACCACCAAGGTCTTGGACTATGTTGAATACTCTATTACCGGGATGATTGATGAGGAAAGACTGACGGATACTGTGATGGCTCTGTTTCACACTCATTTTAAGAGCTACTCCATCTACTCGAGCTGTCTGTTAAAGGCTGTGGCGGGTTGGCTTGGCCAGCAGTTCAGTGCTGCCAACAGCACCATTAGCCACCGGGTCGAAGGTTTTAAGGCCCAACACATTGAGCACATTACGAATTTGCCCCCTCCAGAGGAGCTGGCAAACGAACTTTTCCCAGAGGCGATGCGGAATCTTCTTGCACACTGGATGGGTCTGAGTGACGAGGCAGAAAACTGGAAACGACACAGTGAATACCCCATTTTATTGCTGATCCTTGAATTTGCCAATCACAATCTTATCACTGGAGTCGCCCATGTATTGTATTCCAGTCTAATATGCAAATAGGTTGTTATTTCTGCATATTATGTTATGTATGTCAGTTATTCATTATATGTCATGGTGCCATTTTTATAGTTGTATAGCCTTAAAACACAAATGATTCCAAATAAAGAGTTTTATGTTTATTATGTTCATGTTTAGGGCACAAATGTAGGCTATGAAAATGGCTATTCTTCATAGTTCATGCACTATATTGCCAAAAGTTTTGGGACGCCTGCCTTTCCATGCACATGAACATTAATGACATCCCATTCTTAATCTGTAGGGTTTAATATGGAGTCAGCCCACCCTTTGCAGCTATAACAGCTTCAACTCTTCTGGGAAGGCTTTCCACAAGGTTTAGTAGTGTGTTTATGGGAATTTCTGACCATTGTTCTAGAAGCGCATTTGTGAGGTCAGTCACTGATGCTGGACGAGAAGGCCTGACTCTCAGTCTCCGCTCTAATTCATCCCAAAGGTGTTCTGTCGGGTTGAGGTCAGGACTGTGCAGGCCAGTCAAGTTCCTCCACACCAAACTCGCTCATCCACGCCTTGGCCGACGCTTTGTGCAATGGTGCACACAGTCATGTTGGAACAGGAAGAGGCCATTCCCAAACTTCCCACAAATTTGGGAGCATGAAAATGTCATGGTATGCTGAAGCATAAAGAGTTCCTTTCACTTGAACTAAGGGGCTAAGCCCAACCCCTGACAAACAACCACACACTAACCCCCCATCCACCAAACTTTACAATTGGCACAATGCAGTCAGGCAACTAGCGTTCTTCTGGCAGCAGCCAAACCCAGACTCGTCCATCAGATTGGCAGACAGGGAAGCGTGATTGGTCATTCCAGAGAACACGTTTCGACTCCTCTACAGTCCAGTGGTGGCGTGCTTTACACCACTGCATCCCACGTTTTGCGTTGCACTTGGTGATGTAAGGAATGGATGAGTTACTCGGCCATGGAAACCCATTCTATGAAGCTCTCTACGCACTGTTCTTAAGCTATTCTGAAGGCCACATGAAGTTTGGAGGTCTGTAGCTATTGATTCTGCAGAAAGTTGGCAACTTCTGTGCACTGTTGTGCCTCAGCATTCGCTGACCCCTCTTGTGATTTCACAGGGCCTACCTAAGTTGTTGTTCCCAATTGCTTTCACTTTGTTATAATACCACTAACCGTTGACCGTAGAATATTTAGTAGTGAGGAAATAACGCAAATTGACTTTGGCCGGCATGGCTTAACGATGATCTGAGAGGCACAGTATTGCTGGCAAAGCGTAAAAACAGCAACAGAAACAGGCAGAATCCAAATACATTCACATTACATCTCAAATAAAGTTACAGCGGAGCCAGTAAACAGACCGAATAAACATGGGGAAGAACAGGAGCAATGAAAACAAAAACTAACTCACCTGCAAAAGAAACTTTACTATCAGAGGGAATATCAACCTTTTTCAGAAGGATGCTAATATGAAAGATATCACAATTTTCAAGCAGAAGTACATATTCCTGTGTACATCCTTGATGCACACTTTGATTGGCCTGGCTGAGTGGATCAGAGCATTGTACTGCCGGAAAAAATAACCCTTCGAGTTAGGGAACATTGTCAGAGCAGAAGGAAGCTATTTTTCTTTCAGGATAATCTTGTTTGTGGGTTAAGTTATGCACCCTTTTCATATAATCACATACAATTTGATATAGTTGACAGATTTTTCTAATTTAAAAGGAAGGTTCTTGTGCAGCAGAATGACAATGCCTCTGCTATTGGATCTTTATAACAAGATTGATAAACATGCCCAACCCAGTTTCTGCATAGATTTACAGTCTTGTTCAAAATAATAGCAGTACAATGTGACTAACCAGAATAATCAAGGTTTTTAGTATATTTTTTATTGCTACGTGGCAAACAAGTTACCAGTAGGTTCAGTAGATAGTCAGAAAACAAACAAGACCCAGCATTCATGATATGCACGCTCTTAAGGCTGTGCAATTGGGCAATTAGTTGATAGTTGAAAGGGGTGTGTTCAAAAAAATAGCAGTGTCTACCTTTGACTGTACAAACTCAAAACTATTTTGTACAAACATTTTTTTTTTTCTGGGATGGGCAATCATGGCAATCCTGTGAATCACTAAACTAATATTTAGTTGTATGACCACAGTTTTTTAAAACTGCTTGACATCTGTGTGGCATGGAGTCAACCAACTTGTGGCACCTCTCAGCTGTTATTCCACTCCATGATTCTTTAACAACATTCCACAATTCATTCACATTTCTTGGTTTTGCTTCAGAAACAGCATTTTTGATATCACCCCACAAGTTCTCAATTGGATTAAGGTCTGGAGATTGGGCTGGCCACTCCATAACATTAATTTTGTTGGTTTGGAACCAAGACTTTGCCCGTTTACTAGTGTGTTTTGGGTCATTGTCTTGTTGAAACAACCGTTTCAAGGGCATGTCCTCTTCAGCATAGGGCAACATGACCTCTTCAAGTATTTTAACATATGCAAACTGATCCATGATCCCTGGTATGCGATAAATAGGCCCAACACCATAGTAGGAGAAACATGCCCATATCATGATGCTTGCACCTCCATGCTTCACTGTCTTCACTGTGTACTGTGGCTTGAATTCAGAGTTTGGGGGTCGTCTCACAAACTGCCTGTGGCCCTTGGACCCAAAAAGAACAATTTTACTCTCATCAGTCCACAAAATGTTCCTCCATTTCTCTTTAGGCCAGTTGATGTGTTCTTTGGCAAATTGTAACCTCTTCTGCACATGCCTTTTTTTTAACAGAGGGACTTTGCGGGGGATTCTTGAAAATAGATTAGCTTCACACAGACGTCTTCTAACTGTCACAGTACTTACAGGTAACTCCAGACTGTCTTTGATCATCCTGGAGGTGATCATTGGCTGAGCCTTTGCCATTCTGGTTATTCTTCTATCCATTTTGATGGTTGTCTTCCGTTTTCTTCCACGTCTCTCTGGTTTTGCTCTCCATTTTAAGGCATTGGAGATCATTTTAGCTGAGCAGCCTATCATTTTTTGCACCTCTTTATAGGTTTTCCCCTCTCTAATCAACTTTTTAATCAAAGTACGCTGTTCTTCTGAACAATGTCTTGAACGACCCATTTTCCTCAGCTTTCAAATGCATGTTCAACAAGTGTTGGCTTCATCCTTAAATAGGGGCCACCTGATTCACACCTGTTTCTTCACAAAATTGATGACCTCAGTGATTGAATGCCACACTGCTATTTTTTTGAACACACCCCTTTCAACTATCAACTAATTGCCCAACTGCACAGCCTTAAGAGCGTGCATATCATGAATGCTGGGTCTCATTTGTTTTCTGAGAATCTACTGAACCTACTGGTAACTTGTTTGCCACGTAGCAATAAAAAAAATACGAAAAACCTTGATTATTCTGGTTAGTCACATTGTACTGCTATTATTTTGAACAAGACTGTATGTGTACACACATTTATCACACTTCTCACAACCCATTAGTTTTTGCTACATAATGTATGCCCTTAACATTGAAGCATCTGTCCCTTGCAATCTGTAACAAATCTTTCCATTTGGGTAAAATGACCAGAAGCCCTAAAATTATACTTTTATCTTATATCATTTAATTGGTTTCTACCCATGAGTTACTATATTTTATACCCAGCTCAAAATAGCTTACATTGGGTCATTTTTGGTGTCTCTGTGGAAAAAGAAAATATATAACATATTTTATGACTTAAAGATGGCCTTATAGCTCTATAATATATGGAGCAAATGAGCTTTTCCGCTGGGTCCTAAAGTCAGTTCTTGAGGTATTTCTTCAGTATGCATTCAGATACACAGTAGCTATGTAGACATTATAAATTATTTTTTTGGTAAACTTTTGGCATTTTTAGTTTGCATTTTGAGCATTTATTTACTGAAGAATTCCTCGCATCACATTCATTCCTAGAGGACCCAGGAGGGAAAGATTTGTTACTTTTTTTTATTACAACTACTTAAACTCCTCCAATCCAGTCATTTTTTTTTTGTGTGTATTCATGGTCAAGTGTGTCTTTGGCCACTCCGATGAACACTCAATAAAAAATGGAGGGGGAAAAAAGGAGATGTTTCTGTCACAAGCAAGATTAGGAATGTTCCAACAATAACAGGATTGTCAACTCATACCAACCAGGAAGAGGAACTAATGTGAATAAATTTGATCTACCAGACACAGAAGTGTATCTGCTGGCTGTCAGCGCATTGTATAGCTTTAGATGCAAACCAGAACAATCTCATCCACGAGTCAAATTAGTCACCAGATGTTAGACGAGTCATATCCATTGAAAAAAAGTTTGAGACTAAAGAGGTCATCTCCATTATGGCTGAGGCACAAAATTGCAAGAGACTACATCATGTAGCAAAAGTGAATGTAAACAGCACATAATGTAAGTCAAATGTAACAAATAAGGGTTTTTTCTTCATTTTATGAGAAATGCATAATGGACTCACTTGGTCATGAAATAAGACATTTTGTATTCCTTTTATAGTAATCCATTACTATAATTTCCCACACAAGAGCACTAAATTGATTCAATATTAGTATTGTACACTTCTAATATAATAATCACAATAATAATGTATGTTCATCATAAGTCAATGAGGCACTTCAGTTTGAAGAGGATATTAAATGAAAAACAAACATTGGGGCGTTTACACGACACGATTTTCAACTAAAAATGGAAGAGTTTTGGACACATTTACACAACAGCGTTTTGGGGCCTGAAAATGCAAACTTTCGAAAACGGATGTCGAAGTGCAAGTTTTAACCGATACCATTATAGTCTCGATGTAAATGACAAAAACGTGAATTTTTGAACGAAATAGAAGACTTACATGGGCATGCGCATTGTGTTTCTTTACCAAGTGACATCGCCAACTACAGGCCTGGCAACAGAATACAGCGTTTTTAGTTGGTTGATTTGACAGTATTGTCTACATGCAAAAAAGCTTTTTTAGTTTATCGTTATCATTAATCAATTATTACAGGTGTATCTCTTTTTAACTTAATAGCTCTTTTTAAGCGTATGCAAAAGTTAGGAAACTTCTATTTCAGACACTCCCTAATTACCACTACACAAGTGCAAATATGGCGTGTTGCAGAACGATAAATCTAATTATTTGAGTAGTACTCAACTATACATATTTCATTTAGTTACGAGTAAGCCGAACCCATCTAGATTTAATTTGCCTATTAATGATCACACTTGCAATAACCTAAGATAGCACAGATGTTACGGTAAAAGCTGGGGTTCTTCTTATTGTAATATGAACACACCAAATATCAAAAATATTTGATCTTCCATTTATGATGAGAAGTATTTTACATGATAAATTGTTTTATTGTGAAATGTGTTAATCTGTTTTTTGTTTCTGAACTGAAACTAATGAACTGTCTGCCATGTTAATGTGTGCCCTTTATATATCTATGTAGTAACCATTTTATTAAAGCAATAAAGCATCAACAATGTAGCATCATCCCCCTAATACCCAAGGCAGAAATGGATTCGCACGCGTTGGTCGTTGATATTTTAGGAATCGCTAGCTTCAGAGTTTCAGTGCAAACACAGTGAAATATACAGTAACATTCCCCACCCAAAATCCAAATGAAATCTTTACAATATTAAACACTTTTCAGAGACCAAGCCATGATATATGTTTGTGCAATCGACTGTATTTACATGTGAATTTGCAAAATGAATAAAACGACAGATCTGATGAATTATACATGCACGCTAATGCACCAGCATTCTCTACAAGCACGTACAAACCAGCTTTACAGGGGCAACATCGGCCAGAATTTACAGAAACGAGAAGCACAAGTACAGAATGTTCACTTCAGACGGCATCCATGCCCCTTGATGAAAACGAGGAGGAGAACCCAAGGCCCATGCCCCTCTGCGTGTGTGTCTGTGAGCGGGCCATCTCGTACTGGACGTCCAGGTTGCGGAACATCTCTTCCTGCTGCTGCAAGGTTTTAAGACCTTCTTCAGTGGTAGTTCCTGATGAAGTGGCTTCCTCTTCACCCTATGGGGAACACAATCAATCAGAACGGTTGTATATTGCAGAGCCCATTTATGCCATTTTTCAGTCTTGGTTCTCGACTAGAATAGGTTTTCAGACTTGAATGTTCAAAAAAAAACAAAAAACATTAATGTTACATATGTTACATTGTGCAACACCTTTCATCTCAGCAGTGCACCATTTAGTTCCTGTCTCTATGAAGCCCTCCCTTCTCTAAACCACAATGTGCTCTGATTGGTCGGCTGGACTAGTGTGTTTTGATTGGGTAACCGCTTGCCATAACTGCTAGTTTTACATAAGTAGCACTACTAATACGATTAAACCAGGACCTGCCCCTATATTTTGTGAATGCCTTGTGTGGAAATCAGGGCTTGACATCCCGCCAAATGCGGGTGGATTTCAGCAGTGGCGTGTAACGCAGTCACTTCTACTAACCACTTTTTTTGGGATGAATTTTAAATACAGTATACTATATACATTTTAAAAGGCATCTGAAATAATAAACTGTAAATAAAGTGCAATGTAGTGTAAAAAAAAAAATGAGATACTGAAATATTCAGCCGAAAAGATGCACGATACCAGCTACGCTTTCTTTCTCTCTCTCATCGCTCCGACAGTGAGTTGACACAAAACGCTCTCCTCACTCACTAGTTTCATTTGCTCCGGATGAAGACTTGTTGTTGTTACAGGGCTTGAATTTCAGCTTGGAATTGAGCTTATTGCACATACATTTATTTATTAACACAGATTTTGTGGTTACACCCAAATTGTGCGTACATAACTCCTCTCACTTCTAAATTGAGTTATTTTTCACTGCTTATAGTGCTTAAAGTTTAAACAGTCCAATAAACACTAAATAATGCCAAAATGCCGGTCTTGGTGAGCATTCACTTAAACACAGCAAGTTGTGTTTTAAGTGAACGGAAACCGTTGAGAAAGAAAACGTATGTGTAACAGTATAATGGATCTGGTCTTAAAGTAACAGCAGCCTAATATACCTGCTGCCAAATTATGAGATAATATTACAAATATCTATATTGCAGATTTTCTCCATGGTATCGATGTCAAAAATGCTGAGTTTGTAACTTTGAAAAACCACAGCCACAGTGGCTGCTGAACAAATAGGTTAATGTCAGGCCCTGATGGGAATTATTTAAATGAGGAATATTGTGATATTGTGACTTCACAGAAGAAAGCTCAACCACAAAGGAGGCGCTTTAGGGAGTTCAGAAAAAGTGACACTGATATAGAGAATAACTCCCGCTGGAGTGACTTTGTACTTTGCAGACTTTTTTCATGCGCAAACAGCAACATTAAAGGGGAGGTGAAACACTGAGTTTCAGTCAATCTCAAATATTCATAAAAGAAAGATAGGCTGTCCCAAGTCTTTCCGGAAAAACAAAACGAACGGATGGAGGCGTATCGAGAAACCGGAAGGAGTATTTTTAACACAGAAATACTCCATCAAACGTCCAACATTAGTTTTTGAAACTTTGTGTATATGTTTAGGATGGGAATCCTAGTCTTTAACAGTGTAAAAAGCTCAGTATGCATGAAACAGCATTTCACCCCCCCCTTTAAAGAAAGTTGAGAATGTAAAAAAATAAAATAAAAAAGCATAAAAGGACCCCGGCCCTTTGCATATGAGATTTCTCCATTACACACAGTAAGAACATTTTGAATAGAAATTATAATATTTAATACAGAAAAACACTTACTTTAATTCCCATAAGCTTGCGAAACTTCACATTTTGGTCTTTATTGCCAAAATTCAGCTTCTCCCAAAGCTCAGCTGTCTGCGACTTGTCCTACAACAAAAAATGATATATTAATACTGGACATGCTTTGATGTCTGAAATGCTCTGAAATAACAGATTCTCAAACTGCCACTAAACAATTACGGTCACACTTTAGATTAAGGTCCAACTTTTGCCTCAAACTGCTAATTACTGCTTACTAATAGTTAGTAAGGTAGTTGTTAAGTTCAGATATTGGGTAGGATTACAGAATGTAGAATATGATCACGCAGAATAAGGCATTAATATGTGCATTATAAGTACAAATAAACAGCCAATATCCATGCTAATAAACATCTAGTTAATAATCATAATTGGACCCAAAACGAAAGTTACCGCATTCATACAGTCATTTGAAAGTGACTGCAGTACCAGTTTTGGCAATAATCTTACATACGCTTCCTTTAATGAAAATGATTGATCAAGCTCAACACTATTTACAAAATGCAGCATTCTTAATCATCTGCCAACTATAAAGGCTATAGTTATGAGAAAAGATTATGAATGTTTTGATATCATAGCTATCAAAATCCAGTGTTCGGCATTTTGCGTACGTGAGTTTTTGTTGTAGATGTCTTAAAAAAATAAAAAAATAAAAAAAAATTGTTTATTGTGCTAATTAATTGAGATTTCTTACAGCTCTTACAGGTTGTTGGCCTTGTCTGTTTCGTTGCTTCTATTACTCTCCCCTTTTTTGTAAGTCGCTTTGGATAAAAGCGTCTGCTAAATGATTAAATGTAAATGTAAATGTGAATGTTAAACTGCATGTCCTATTTATGCTGTGTTTTTAATATCAAACGTCATGAATATCACCGCTTCAATTGTTGGTTGTTTGTCAGTTCATTTAGGAGATTGACCAATGATCATATAGATGAAGAGGCTTTCAGGCATACCAAGCTTGCATTGTCCCAGTAAAGCATGATTTCTTATGAAATCAAAACTGTCTGATTTTGAAAGAAATGTGTATATTTATTTAAACATCCAATAAATTGATCAAGATATTTCTTTGTCTTTCTGAAATAAATGCTATTACTAAAACTTTGTTCAAATAATTTGCTCTAATGCTCTCAAATGGTGCTAAACATGCATCATATTCTTAAACTCTATTGCAGTGCTCACCAACCGTCGCAATCGACTGGTAGATCTTAAATAACCGAAAAATAAGCCCACGTCATCTTGGCTCAAAATTGCTCCATATGCTCCCAAAATGTATTCTCTGAAAGCAATTTGCACAAATTCGACCGGCCATAAATCAGAAACAGCCAGGTTATGTGCTCCAAACACACAATTAGCAACCGGACGGTTTTTAGTTTAATTGTGGCTGATCTCTATTCCGGACTTGCACACAAACTGCATTGCAATCGTTTCCTGAATGTCATTTGTGTGAAAATATTACGAAGTCTGTAAACGGACGTTAGCACAGGTCAGAGATGGGACACTCTGAAGACTGACACAAAGAGGAGAGTGCAGACGCGCGGCAGATAAAAATACTAGACACAGTGTCTGACTCATTCCAGACGAAACCGAACAAATATAAATGCATCTGGTTGTTGAAACCACATATGTAGTTATTTAATTATGACATCCGCAGCTGCTGCCGTTTTGCGATGGGTTTTGTACACTGTAGGTTATATGATAGTAAATGGGTAGAATTTAAAACAGTTTCATCTTAAATCAATATCTCTTATTCCCATAAGTATTTATGTGGTGAAATGCCATGTAAAAAGTTGTATGACTGTACAGTGTTCCTTAAATGGCCATCTAGTTTGAAAATGCGCTTGCTAGCAATTGCTTTCTTCACAAAAGCTTTGGGTTTAAAGACCTAATAAAATATTTAAACTATCAATATTCTATGTCTAATTATTTATGTGGCAAGTAACCATGTAATAAGCATGATATATACATCCAGCCGGTTACGGCAGAATCAACCACTTCAGGCTGATGCTTTATCCCTTGCATAACAGCAACTTTTGTCCTCACCCCTTCTTTCTTCCCCTGCCACAACATTTTCCTCTTCTTTTCCTGCTCGGCAAACTTCATTGGGTTGACCGCCGAGGGATTGTAGTAGCTTGGCACTGCAATGCCAGTCTCTGCTAGCGTCTTGGCCTGAAGCGCCGCCATCTGAGCAGCCATTGCGATCTGGGGAGTGACCTGTGTGCCAGAGGCAAGCAGTGCTGCGACGTTCAGGGCTGGACTGGGTGCAGCGGTGACCGGATCACACAACAGTGGAGCAGCTGCTGTTGGGGAAACAACCAACAAACCATCAGATGGAGTGGGACAGATGTGAAACCATTACGCCAATATTGCGCCAACTTGTGGCAGTTACTTGCCTGCTGCTTGCTCTTGTTGCCGTTTTTCCAACAACTCTTTTTCTTTCTGTTCTTGAAGCTTCTTTGCCCTCTCCAACCTAGGAGTGTGAAGAGAATGTGTTTACTGAGCATGAAGACTAAAAAGCAGTTAAAACGTCACTAATCAGCTAGTTGGATACTTTAGGTGGTTTTCACACTGGGCACGTTTGCTGCGGTCCAAATCAGAGTGTGATTATTCCGGCACCACCGCCGTGTTGATTTGCCTTCAGACACATTGGATTCAGAACAGTGGTGCATTTCCATTCATTTTGCTTTACAAATGGCCATGGTGAGCACAATGCAGATCACAAGTTTTTTACTCATTTGGTTCTATTATGCGCAATAATAGACACAAGACGTAATTCAACAGATGTCCGGGGGAAAGTGGCTTTATGCTGTTCTCAGGGTTTTTTTGACGAGAGCAGAGCATTTCATTAGCAACTCTGATTACATTTGCATGCTCGTATGCACGGTCAAGTCATAACTACTGTCATCCCTTACGCACGTTTGGACCTAGTGATGTCAACGTCAGCAAAAACACGCGTGCAAGTTATGTAACATTAACACACCTGAGTCACTTACATGAAATCACGTAAGCTGTTTCCATCCACCTATCTGTTTCTGAATTTTTGGATATGGTTAAAAAAAACTAAAATGCTAGATGGAAATGCCAAGATGTGCATGAATGTAAAAATGCACATTAAAAACTTTAGCTGATAATTTTATACTCTAAGAAGACATGCGCATAAACTACAATGGTAACACATTTACTGAATAAATCCCTCGATGCACAACTAAAAGCTCAGGTGACTTTGCCTCTACAGAGGATGTGATTGGATAACTGGACTAACCAGCGGATCGGTTTCATGGCACAGCATCTCAAATGTTGGTTTGGTCATTCTGAAACGCCTGAGCCAAAGTCTGTCATCAGAATGATTTGGTATAATGACCTCCCAGAAGTGTCTCTCATGAGTGTGTTCTCAAACACCAGGCATCTGAATGCAAGACGACATGAAACCGCTCATTGTGTTCTGTGTGCTTTGAGGCTCAAGTGATGTATGAAAAAAAGAGCCAAAGTTTCTTCCCCGATTGCAGTAGCTTCCATTTTTAAACCAGATATTTTGCACCAATTTAGCAGGAAGTGAGTTTTGTTCTCTTGAACACACAGAATGGAAATGCTGCTATATTCAGTTTTTTTGTGCCAATTTTGCGCGCAAGTTAAATTCGCAACTTTAGATGGAAAAACAGCTATAGTCTCAGGTTCAACGCCACAGTCTGCTTCCTGATCAGCACGTCAGCTTTCACATAACTAATCTGTCATGCAAACAGTGCTCTTCATCAGACTAAACTGCCAGTGTGAAAGCCTGCTTATTTTTCTAACAGTCAGCATGTTAAAACACTTAATTTTGTGTCTTAATTTGTCTCTGCTAACAGCAGCCAATCATTGCTTTGACATTTGTTGATGCAGTGTTCACTTAAGTATGCAGACTACAGGTTTGTGAGGTGAGATATTAATTTGCTTATATTGGGGTCGGATTCACAAATATCTTAAGTTAGTACAATTCTTGAAAAAAATCTTAGAGATAGTTCACTCAAATGAAAATTCTGTCATTAATAACTCATCGTCATTCTAAACCCGTAAGACCTTTGTTCATCTTAAGAACACGAACAGATTTTTGATGAAATCCTAGCTCTCTGACCCCTCCTCCACAGAGAGCAATTTAATTAACACTTTCAAGATCCAGAAAGGTACGAAAGACATCGTTACACAGGCTTTTTGCACACAAACAGTGTTATCGTAGCTTTATAAAATTAAGATTGAACCACTGTAGTCATATGTATGATTTTAACGGATGACTTTACTACATTTCTGGACCTTGAAAGTGGTAATTAAATAGCTGTCTATGAAGGAGTCAGCGAGCACTCGGATTTAATCAAAAATATCTTAGTGTTCTAAAGATGAACGAAGGTCTTACGGGTTTTGGAACGACATGAGAGTGAGAAATTAAGGACAGAACTGTAATTTTTGGGTGATCTATCCCTATAAGAATCTCTCAAATATTTTCTTAAGAACATCCTTGATTTTTGTTTCACTTAAGGAAATTAAAAGAGATATTTTGTGTTATTTGAATGAAAGATGGGTATTGTTGAGGACTCACTAAATGAAAAACGCCCTAAAGCCCGTCTTTTTGCACTGCCTGCAGACTACCGTAGATATCATAAAAAGCCTGCAGACAATTTTTGTTGTGACTGGCTTGATGGGAGTTTATCACTCAGCGTTGCTTTTACTGTGCCACAGTTAAATTAAAATCCTTATTTTAAAAGAGCCCGTCTCAAGATGCAGTGGTTAATCCCATTCATCTGCGCTCTGTCTTTCTTGCATTCTAGCATTGATGTCACTTTAGAGTACTCGTCGTGGTACTAGTAGCAATATGTCTTTTATTTAGCTAGCTAGTGCAGTGTTTTAATGCTTAATATTTGAAACAACCCAAACAAATTCATTAACCATCTAACATTTGGGTATGGAGACAGGTTGGAGTTTATCCTAACTTTAAGAAGTTATTTAGTGATTTTTAAGAACATTTGGTAACACTTATTTTACAGTGTCATTGTAACATATGTCACAAGTACTTACCATAGTAATCACAGTAAATTATGCATCATTACATGCAACTAATCCTTAACCAAACCCTAATTTTAAACATATAATAATTTCATGTAGTTCATTTATATTACTCAGTACTTAAATATATAATTACACCTTAAAATAAAGTGTAACCGAACATTCTCTATGGGAATATGAATACTTCTTAAATATTAAGAAGGAAAAAAAGATAAGAACATCCTTAAGAAAAGTTTTTGGGAATACAAAATATTCTTATCTTTTTTTCTTAAGTTAGAAAATAAGAAGAAATTTGCAGTTAGAGAGAAGATTATTTTTTCTTAAGAATGTTTCGTGAATCCGGCCCCTGTTTTAGTTAATAGCTAGAGTATATTTCTAGTCAAACAGTTATAATATTTTCTGGGAGAATATATGCACATACACACAGTATACAACAAAAGTGAGTAAACCTGCTTTAATTCTAGTTCCACAAATAGGGTATTTCCTATCATGAACAATCAAAATCAAACACTTAGGATGAGTTGCACCAACTAGGATTAATCTTAATCTAGATTAAATCAAGGTTTATCTAATAATTCTGTTGCACCAAACTTTAAACCTTGTTTAAAAATAAGCAGATTTACATTTAAACCATCATTTTGATGGATTGATGGATGATTCCTGGACTTAATTTATATTTAAAATAGATTAAATTGAATCTTGTTACTCCATTTAAATTTAAATCTCAATTGGGTGGGGATTAATTTTAAATTTACAGGTGAGGAGGTTTAAATATAAAGTGCATCTATAATTCAAATATGTGGATGATTGAACAGAGATCGAAAAAGTGGCTGTGCCTTCAGGTCTTAGAGAGGTGTTTATTACAAATGTGACCCTGGACCACAAAAGGTCCTACGGGTCAATTTTTTGACAATTAGCTGAATAAAAAAGCTTTCTATTGATGTATGGTTTGTAAGGATAGGATAATATTTGGCCAAGATACAACTATTTGAAAATCTCAAATTAAAGGGTCCGAAAATGTCTAAATAAGGAGAAAATCGTCTTTAAAGTTGTCCAAATGAAGTCGCAAAGTCTTCAAATATCTTCGATCTTTACTTAATATCCTAATGATTTTGGGCATAAAACAAAAACAGATTTGGCACAAATATACCAGTGCAATTTATGAAACAGCTAATTTAGCCGGCAGAGTGTGAGGGTTGTGGCGGCTCGTAAGCTTACGCCTATATGAGTTATATATTTAGCATTTAAAGGCAAGCGCCAACGATCGCTACTGCGCCTCTCGTTTCACATGTCCGCTCCACGCGAGACTGCTGGGCGGCACTGAAAAGGACAGGGCAGAGATAGTCACTCTGCCAATCATGCCAGTTGTTTTGTCAAGTTATGCTACCATAATACTCCATTAATTGATACTATAATATATTTCCAGGCTTATGAAATCCACTACTTATGTCAGAGAGAATGTTTCTGTAGGAGGAAATGGAATATAAAATGTTTTGCTGTCAATGGTAAATCCATCATGGCAGAGAAAATTAATTGTAAATGGAGGGTAAATTCTAATCCTAAGGCTAAATTTGTTTGGGTTTAAAATTAAGTGGTGCAACATCATTCGATTTAAAATAAAGCCCAGATCAACAAATCCTAGATTAGCTCTAAACTGTGCTTAATTCAATCCTTACTGGTGCAACCCACCCTTAAAATACAGGCCCCAAAGTACAAACTCAACAAAAGTGAGGTCACCTGTTCAACTTAGAAGTAATGCAATTACTGCAAGGTGATACAAGTTGACATGAAAAAGATGATGCAACAGTCTTTTCTTCCCTATTGTGACGTATATAGAGTTCTTGCACAAGAAAACAAATGTAGGGCTGGACTTGATTTTGTCTATTGGGAATTGATTGGATGGTTGTGGTTTGCTATTGGTCGATCTCATGTGAGTGACAGGTTGCCCCGCCCTCACACCAGTAAACGCATCATCAGAGAAGAGAAGAGATGTCACTGCAAGAGGGAAGGGAAATTATTTTGATTAAAGATTATAAGGGCACATGAATTTAAAAAAAAAAAAAAAGAATGATTTTGATTTCATGGTGACCAAGTGATATTGCACAGGTGTGTACTCACTTCTGTTATATACTCCGTATAAAATCCAAAAAGTTTATTTTGTGCTTCCAGGCAACAGATGTCACTCTACCTTCTAGCCAATGCTTCCTGAGCATCCATGGCTGTGTTTCTACCCCTGAAGGTCACAGGGCTAACTGACCGACTGTGGCTTTTTCTCCGCGCTTTCTCTGTCCTCTTCTTCTTCTCCCTAGATAAAATCGGACCATCTCACGGTTTAAGCACAAATCAGCATTTTCATTCAGTTTCACTCACAAACAAGATCCCGAACACAAAATCTTTGTCCACCTGCTCTTGCTACGGCTCCTGCTGCGATGCCTGTGCTTGCCCCTGGAGTTTGATCGAGACCTGGCCCGTCTCTTTTTGTCGCGACTCCTCGATCGCCTTTCACCGCTGCGTGAGCGAGATCTTCTTTTGTCCCAGTTGCGACCATGATGTCGTCTTCAGGAAAACATTAATGCACATCTAAGCACACTAAGCCTTCACATACTGACTTGTTCCATGAATGAAATCAAACCAAAATGGCAAAATGACAAACGAAAATACCTTTCCTTTGAGCGTGATCTCGATAGGCTTCTCGGTCTGGAGGACTTCTTGTCTTTTCTGCGATGTCGCTCCTCTATGTCTTCAGACAGCCTGTCGCGCCCTTTATCCGACAGCTCCATCTGCTCCTCTGATCCACTCTGACATTTCAGAGCTTTCTCAGAGTCTTTCTTCCGTGCCTGTTTTAAGAAGAATTGGTCTCTTTCAGGAAAATAGTGCAATAAAGAGAGTTAGTAAGTTGATTTAACAACAAACTTGCCAAAATAATTCTGACAAGAAAAACACTATTTAAATTACAAAAGCCCTTCCACCACCATCCGAGTGCAGCATGTACAGTTACGTTTAATTACGTTTAATTAGAGTGCATTTAACCAGCACATTTACACCTAGTTCAGTACCAAAAAATAAAAATAGCATGGGAGATTTTGGTCTACCAGAGGGCAAAACTTCATTGTGAGAATTCGACAGATTTAATGGATTGGAACTGGCTTTGTCTTTTCTAGTTTACAAAAAGTCAACATGAAATCAAAATAAACCCCATTTACTTGCATGTTCTTGTCTTATTCTACTTGACTTATTTGTCACATTATAGCTTTGGAATTTGTTGAGATGCTCACGAGAGTCAATTTGAGCTAGCCACCCTGCAGGGAGAGTCTCAAAATATAACAATTTGATTTTTAAATCTTTTCCACCATAAATCTCCACATATCTGACCACAAACTCAGATTTGGCCCCAATGGACTACTTGCACCGAGCTTTGTGACGCATATTACAACTCATTTATATCCGGTTATAAAATGTATAATATACTAATAATATACTATAGATAAAATGTTTAAAAAAATTATATACTCCTATAAAATGGTTAAAAAATTTATATTTTCAATGTCCTTTTGTCAATTAGTTGACTGAACGCCACATAAATTGAATGTCAGCAAGAAGATTAAGAAATCTGAACATTTTCAGAGACCAGAGAAGATACTCTGATGATTACTGTGTACAGCATTTTACAAACTCAACAAAACATGTAAGGGCGTTAGATGGCATTAAATGGTTTGACGGAGGCAAAGAACCGCCCGACATAAGGCAGTGAGGGGTTGCCTCCGCAAAGTACATTTATATCATTTAATGCAGTGGTTCTTAAACCTGTCCTGGGGACCCCCAACCAGTACACATTTTGCATGTCTCCCTCATCAAACACACCTGATTCAAATAATCAGCTCATTAGTAGAGACTCTAAGATTTGAATTGGGTGTCTGATGAGGGAGACATGTAAAATGTGCAGTGGTGAGGGGTCCCCAGGACAGGTTTGAGAACCACTGATTTAATGCACCGCTAGCTGTGGATTATCTACCTTATACCATGATCATTTGCCAGCATTGATAACTTGATAACTCCAGCCCAACATTAGACAGGAAGGGTTCAATTTACGGTTATTTTTAAACGTATATTTTATTTTTTTGTTTTGAATTAGACACAACCTTTATTTATTTGTATTAAATATTTTAATCATTATTCTGTAATTTTTTCATTGTCAGTCATTTCACTGTATGTAATCACGCTTATGTCAGAATTCTTAATTAATATTCAAAGTAGTAGCACTGTTAACGTGTTATGGTTTATGATTAATTAAATATGTAACATCACATTTATTTATGGCACATACCTGCACATTCAATCTTACAATTATTGCAAAATACAACGGCAAGAGCGCCAACGCATACAGCAATCCTTTTAATCAGACAAATGTAATTCAAAAGGTATGAAATATGATCAGTAAAAGAAAAGCACTGTTAATGAGAAGACGAGCACTGGACTGCTGCAGGTAGTGGAAAAATATATTTAATATTTTGAATGCACAGTTGGAATGAAAATATATTTATAGGAACATTTTAGCAGGTTCAATTAATAATTTATGTTATTAATTGACAGCCATCAAACGCATGTAAGTGCGCTGAACGCTTTTACTGAACACTGAAACTCCTGAGCAGCAATAACGAAGCAGTTGTGCAAGTAGTCCACTGAGTCAAAACAACATTAATCAAATGTATCTTGATACAGAATACGGCATTTCATTTAGAAATAGGGGTGGGACAAAATATCAATAGGGCAATATATCATTGTCCTCCCTCATGCAAAGCAAAAATCGATATGCTGGCACCAAATATCAGAATAAATTAATAAAATAAGAGAACTAACAGATTTCTAAACAGATTTCCCTACTCCCGGCATCACTACTTCATGGCCCCTTGAGGTGGTGCTTAATACAATAATGAAGGAAATATGATCAAGTTAACTAGCCTAAGAAAAAGAGGTTTTAATGGGATGCCGGCACTTAAAGGTCCACTGAAATCAAAATTTAAGTTTTTTTGCTTTTAGTATGACTGTGTTAGCCTTAAGGTTATGAATAAGCTGGTATGTTCCAAAACTATGACAAAATTTGCATTTAGGAGATATAAGCATTCAAAATTTACAGTCTCCCACTTCCTTTAAAATGAATCTCAGATTTTGGTGACATCATCGCAGACTTCACTTTCTCGTCAAATCTTCTGTCCAATCAAAATGCTCTCTAGAATTTAAAGCCACGCCCCCTAAGCTGCGACTGAAATCGGTCAGTTGTTAACAAACATTTACTTTGTTAATACACATTAAAAGGGGAGGAGCTGCTAACAGTTGGAGCCGTTTCAGGGGAAATTACGTCAACACATTGAATAATGCGGCGCGTTTCAAGGCACTTCAGTGGGCCTTTAACCTTTTCACAGGCATTTTCTTTTTAACAGTTAGACAGATATTGTGAAGTATCATTATAGACTGTCTAGCAATATATTATCGCACAATTGATTTATCGTGATATTATCAGTATCATGACCCAAGTCTCGTATCGTGAGGTAACCCTATTTAGAAATGTCACATTATGGAAGTAAATTGGGTTGGGAATCCAGTTTCATGTTGACTTTAAAGGTCATTTTACATGATACGAGAAAAACTTTTCTTGCAATCTTGCCATCTCTTATGTGTACAGGCACATTGCCATACATATAAGCCATGTAAAACACAGAAGTGCAAGTGGGTGAAATGGAAACAATTAATGATGCCTGCTTGTGCAAGTGAACGAAAAAAATCCTAATTCTGACATGATTACGGTTTAAACATTGCATTGTGTTAAATGCAAGTGAGTATTTATTCATTTTTGGTGTAATGGCATTTATTTTTCTATAAAATGTGTGGGTGTTCATTTGAGAAATGCAACGATAATACTGCACTACAAAGGCAAACCAGAGTAACAACACCTAATGAAAAATGGCTTTAAAAGTTTGAGTGGATCTTATAGTTACTGCAGTACAGTTATTATTGTTAACTAAATAAAAAAATATGGTAACACTATATAAAGGTGACATAGATGTTAATACATATACTTACTATAGCAATAAAATATGCATAACTACAAGTAATTTAGCCTAAACCTGACCCTATAGTAAATAAGTAGTTAATATTATTTATTATGCATTTCAGTAAGTACGTCACCAAATGTAAAATGTTTCTGTTAGTTGAAATAAAGCTAAAATAAAATATAAATATTAGTTGAAAAACAAACTGAAATACATTTGTGTTATAGTGCTAACATTATTAACTGGAAATAAATAAGACAAACTGAAATGTAAAGTAAAATAAACAAAGAGAATAAAAATGTTACTTAAAATGAACATGAAAACCAAATATATAAAAATTAAAGCTAATTAAAATATGAATAAAACTAAAATAACACTGTACTGCAGTTCACACACACATACACAACCTAAAAATGTGTAATCACTGTGTTTAGGCTTTGTAGGGCAGAATAGGTTAACTAAATATTAAATATAATATAATTTGAATAAAGTATCTCAGCAGCTGCGGTTGTACACAACAAAGTGGCATGATTCATGCGAATGAGTCTGTTCTACCTCCTGCCCTGCTCTCCCATTGAAAATGAACTCCGTCACGGTTTACAGCGTTAACAGCCAATTATGACCAAATTGAAAAATTATTTTGGTTGTTTTAAAACGGATTATAATACTGTGCAAATCTGCATGCATTCACATGGGGAATGGCCATTTTCGCTCAGTTTTTTTTTTCATTGCAATTCTGAGCTGGTATCTACAAAAAAGGGGTTGTGAGACAAAAAGATCTATTTATAGGCAAATAAGTTTAAATGACTGATAGTTACCTGTCCAGGTAGTAGGCATATAATTTTGCTATCTGTCAGCAGCGTCTTCTGTTCAGAGTGTCTCTTCGTGCATTAGCACGCTGAGTGTAATTTATTATACAAATGTTATCATATGATCTAAAATACAGGACGTTAAAAAAGCTCCCAAACAGACATTTCTCTCCATCTGTATTCAACATTAATATCATTTAAGATTACATGCACTTGTGATTATATCAGTGCTTTTCTTCTCAGTCTGGCATTTCATTCCTTTCTGTCTAAGCTGCATACTTACCACGGGCTAAAACTAGAAATGCCAGCTGTAAAACTACTGATGATGATGTGACCAGTTTAATTTAGGTCTACATGACATCAATGGACTAAAATTAGTTACCTCTTTGCTTCTGCTGTGGCTTCGTCTGTGCCTCTTGTCTCCTAAAAGGCAACAACAAAAAAAAGATACAAATAAATTATTGCTTGAAGGACACTGGAGGATGTAAATTACATGTAACTGTTTAAAATAAAATGGTTTAACAATCACAATTTTCTTTCCTCTTTTAAAAAGGCTTTAGGTATTACCCCAGCAACATGGACATCATAGCAATATGAGGATGGGCTCTTTTGGCCTAGACTTTCAAGTAGACAATTAAATATCAACTTGCCAATGTTGTAGAAAAAGTCTTCTCTCTTTGCAAGAAATCTCCTAGTCAAGAAGCTCTAGTTGTCCAAGATAAGGCTTTATTGATCTAGCTGTACATCTGCCAACCTCAACCGCACCTATCTCTTTTATACAGTTTATCTAACCCGTTCTGACCAATAACTGTATATATAGGTACTTTCCAGCCTTTTGTCCAATCCCCATTCCCTTCGCCAGTCATTTCATAACCTTTGTGGCTTCTTTTTTAATGTTGGCACATTGCCAACTAGTCTATTTTTTTTTTGTCAGAAGAGCATAAACAACCTTTAAATCCAGAGAACAGCCTAAGTACAGGAGCTGGTGCAAGTCATATAGTGTGTGTGTGTGTGTGTGTGTGTGTGTGTGTGTGTGTGTGTGTGTGTGTGTGTGTGCCTGTTTATGTGGTTTATGAGGACACAAATTTGTATAACTACATGGGTATTACACTGGTATTACACTATAAATGTGGTTTATGAGGACATATCAAATGTCCTCATAGTTCAAATGGCCTTAAAAACATACTAAATGATGTTTTTTTGAGAAAGTAAAAATGCAGAATGTTTCCTGTGATGGGTAGGTTTAGGGGCAGGGGCAGTGTAAGGGGATAGAAAATACGGTTTGTACAGTATAAAAACCATTACACCTATGGAGAGTCCCTGTAAACCACATAGACCAACGTGTGTGTGTGTGTGTGTGTGTGTGTGTGTGTGTGTGTGTGTGTGTGTGTGTGTGTGTGTGTGTGTGTGTGTGTGTGTGTGTGTGTGTGTGTAACAGAGGCCTTCCTAGTTTTTTTTCATATTACTCCCAAATTATTCTACACACACATACTATATTTATAACACAAATACCAAGTGTGAAGCCACACCCAAGCAAATGTAGAGTAAAAAATTATATGCCATATTTTGGCACCAGAACATTATACAGACATGGTGGGGGTAAACTCTTTTGACATAGTCAGGCAAATAGTTTTAAATGTCACTGTGGAAACAGTGAGACAAGCTCTCGCAAGCATTTACATCATCCTAGCAATAAATAAGCCATGGTATGTTTTTGTATGCTCATAATTACATATTTGACAGCTTAATATTTAAACAGTTTATAAAGATATTTTAAATGTTTGCTGCATGGTTAAACATGCGAGACATAGCCAAAGTTGCATTTTATTCTAATATAAAATACCAAAATGTGGTGAAAGCAATACAGAAATGAAGAAAGCAAGCGAATATATTAAATTATGTATATTTACTGAGTAATTCACCATTTTGAAGGTCAAAATTACAATTTTCACCTGAGATTTGGAGCCAGATTGCAGGGGGGGGGGGGGGGGGTGAAAATTACTATAGAAAGATGGCAGCATCTTTATTTTAACTTTACACAGAGAATGGTAGGTCTAGTAAAATCTGTTAACCTAAAAAAATGCCATCAGTGACTGTTAAAAAAAATGGGAAAAAGCACTTCTTGTGTTTTGTGTCCCAAGTTTGCATGCCTGTAGTATTAAAAATATTGGTTTTTGATTCTGGTTCTTAAATCCTTCTTTTAGTATCTTAATTCATTTCCAGATATATGAGGATCTTAATGTGGCTCCATCAGTATATTAGTCAACTGCACACATTTTCAGTGGAAAAATATCAAATGTGGGTCACTTCGCATTGTTGTTGTTGTTGTTTTTTTTTAAGAGGAATATCTGAACAACAAATAATGTTGAAAGTAGAAATGTATTTTATATGATGTAATGTTTTTATTATTAATCTATAACAATAACACCACTGTAAACTTTATCGTTACATATTGTTATAATGCTAAGATATTATATTTTGTGCAGGGAATTAGCTTTTGTTGTAAATAAAACAGCCTGACAATAAGTAAACACCTATTAATATTGTGGTATTCCGCCATGTTTCTCACTCACACTCCCGGGTTCGTAAAGATCGCGAAATAAAGAATATCCCGTTCTGAAGATCTTAAGCACCCCATATGTTTTGACGACTTAGTGGGGGCGTTAATGTGCGTTTTAAACGTCTAACAGATTGATTTGATGGTGCGTTTATTAATGCAACGAGTATTTTAATGAGAATGACAGCAACATATTATTGGTGAGTCTGGTTTACCTGACTTGCGCTTTCGCTCCACTGAGCGCGATCTGGACCGTGAACAATGCTTCGAGCTCCTGGATGTTTTGCAGGTTTCCAAGCCGAACTCGGCGTCATTTGCCTGATAAAAATCACAAAACCAATATAAACATCCAACACAAAAGTATACAAGCACTACAAAATGCACAGTCCCACTGGATAAGTCGAATTATCGAGATTATCGCCTCCTGTTTGCGTGCACTAACGTTATATGCCGGATGGCAAATTCTAATAATTCTTGTCATCTCAAATACACTCTAATTTTGAACACAATGGGTGCCATTTTAGTTCCCAGCATTGTTTTGAGCCTAGAGATTAATTATTTTCGATTAAGCTTAGGCTATCCGCCATTTTCTGAGTACAGGAGCAGCCCATCAATCGCTGTATCATAAATTGTGTGCGTCTGAAAAATATTAGCTTGACCAAAACAATAATCAAATATACTTGCCGCCATGATAAAGAATAAAGAAACGGATTGGTTGTGTCCCTGTAGTTATCAATAAAACTCGTACAGCTCCTTCTTCAATCATCCGTTTCTCTTGCGGCGGAACAATACCCGGATGTTTCCTTCTTCTTCTTCTCCTCCGGATATTCGCAGAAAGCTCCAAACGCACAGCGCCACTCTTGCGGGTGGACATTCTGACTCCAGGTTTTTGGCGACGAAGAAACCGAGAAACCTGACAGCATCTTCTCATCGAAATATTTGTGTTTGACACGATATTAACAACATTACATTAATGAAAGAACAGTATTAGGTGTGAATCATACATGAGCTTACATGTGTGGCTTTTTTGGAGTATTGTGAAAAGAGTTTTGAAGCCCCAGCTCCAGCTCCAGCTTTTGAGGTATTTCAGGACTTCAGGTAGGTCTAACAGTATTCAGGTACAAAATAATATAATGTAATGAAATATATAATCATCCTAACTAAAGCTAAAAACGTTATTCAATTAAGAGCAGATTTAAGCCGGATTTTTTTTTTAGCAGGTAGCCTATTTTAATCTACTGTCACTTTAAGACCAAATGCATGGATCTAAACTATTTCAGATATTCTCCCAAAACTGTTTATATAACACTTTTTTATTTTACCTCAGTGAAGACTGTCCTTACGAGAATTCTCGGCAAAATGGGCTTTTTAAGTTTAAAATGGACATAGTAATTTAATGGATAATTTTGTGTATACTCGTCCGTTCAAGCGCCATATGTGCGCACAAAAAACAGCCTGCAGGTACCAAATTGAGTTTCCTTTGAGTTTTCTTGTGCATGAACAGTTTAAAATCAGTTTAATGAAGTTAATGGGTGCGTTTACATGCACACCAGCTGATAACTCCAAAAAACAGTTTATTGAAATAACCAGTTTTCCCCATTTACATGCAAACCAGTAAATGGACAACGCAAGTAAACCGCGTTTACATGACTATTTATAAACCGGGTTATTTCCTTGTAGTGCCGTCAAAAATAATAATGTCCGTATATCTGAAGTTTTTCAAATGTTATGTCAGTTGTGATGTTAAATAAAGCGTGCACCGTGTCAGCGGGAGATTTACGGCTCATATTAACCCTTATGCAGTTATGAAGCGTTTTGACTGAACCCCTTCTACTTCTGCTACATGTGGTGAGAATAACACATCTTTACAATTTTCTGGGTCTTAAACGAGACTGCGTTTGTGTTATATGTCCTTATTTCATGCAAAATGCTAGCTCACTCTGTCTGGATGCGTTTAAATCTGCTCTAAATTTGCGTTTTTGTCACCTATAACACATGCGCACTTCAATAAGCCGACAGAAAGCAGGTTAATGCGTTTACATGCATCACGAAATAGAGGTAAGAGGCAAAAAACTACCTGTTCCGACCGGTTTATGCTTACGCCGTTTATGACCTTACTCCGATAAAAGAAAACGGGTTACCGCGTTTACATGACCATGTTCATTGTCGGCTTATTGGGCATAATCGGCTTAAGAAAGTGCATGTAAACGCCAATGAATGTTTATTAAATGTTTATGAAGACCATGGTTTCTAGTTTCTCTGCTTTCTAGTTTTTTGTGGAATTTTTTATTTTTTTTTACACCCTGATTGGGTGGACCATGCCCAACATGGCCCCCCTGTGGAGCCGGGCCTGGTAGCACAAAAAAACAAACATATTTTAGGCTTTCCATTAAGAAAAGCATGTCGTCATTTTAAACAAATAATTTGTGCACACTATGATTCAGATTGTTTGAATAGCCTTGATATCCTTTACATTACAGTTTTTTGCAGCGTATGAGTCTCAAAAATTTTAAAGTGAGCATTATCAATATTACATTTATTTTGAAAATCTACTTCAATTTTTTTTTAAGTCACATGAAATCAAAATTGGCAATTCTTATAATATTGCAGTGATTCATCCGTGCACATCATTATTTATTTATTTACATTTTAAATTCATGTGCCCTGGTAATCAAGATAACTTCCCTTCCCTCTTACAGGACAACCTGTCAGTTTAGTTGACTTTCAATTAAGAAAACGTAAAAATTTATTTTTATTTTCTGCAAAGGTCCTGTGACCTAACCCCTTGCAACAAGAAAAACTGTAGTGCCAGAAACAGATCAGATAAGCAATGATTTGTTATATTTAACAATCAATCACAATTCAGTACCCCTCACCCAACATTTTAATTAGCAAAACACCCTATAAGACAAATGATCTTAAAACTTTCCCAGGGGTAAAGCACTTCTTGCATTTCTCTGAGTTTCTCATAGACTGTTTGTATTGTAAAGCTAAATTTGTAATACAAGAAAAATAATTTGTATCTGTCAGCTACACACTTACAAATTATGTACAGTTTATGCTTGAATAGTTAAAGTCAAATGTTGCAACATGACCGTATAATAGGGAGTTGCAACATTCATTAAAATGTTATAAAATTAATCTTTAACAAAATCATAGCCTACAAAGATTAGTGGGGGGGGGGGGCATTTTCAAGTAACAACCTTAGTAAATTATTACAACTACAAAAATATAAAATTGTATTATAATTCAATAATACAACTTGAACTTCTGTGAAAGCTTATTGACCTGTGTGTGTTTAAAGGCAGAGTACACAATTCCTTTCAGAAACATTTCTTGTTATGCTGGTTGAAAGTCTCTTCACATCTTGATAGCAATCACTAAGGTAAGTGGTATTTATAGTCAGTGGAATGTGTGGGACAATAAGATGTTCATTTAGGACCGAATGCTGCTGATGCAATGTCTTACCTGCCTGTCAACTAGGGTTGTCATGAACAAATGTTACGATACTATACCAGCTGAAGTATCACGATACCAAGTATTGCAGTATCCTGCCATATTGAAAGGGGTCATGTATTGAGAATACCACTTTGCCCTGAGTTTTTGATATATAAAAGTTTGTGGTAATATAAGAATATCCTGTAAATTTCAAAGAAAAGCTTTTATAGACACCAGGCCCAGCAAACGCTTGATATCAGAATACATCAACACTTGATGTCAGAATGTGGTGAAACAGTAGCATACATTATGTCACGACTTTCCGCAACATTACAGTCCCCGAGGGGGTACCCTGTGCGTAAAAGTCCACATTCTTCCAGTAACGTAGAGCTGCAGCACAGGTGCACATCACTGTTACAGAGCGGCAAAGATCTAGCCTGACAAGCCAGACCCACATCAAGATGTTTGGTCTGGAAACTCACCATAGACAGGACTCGGTCCGAGGGGCAGGATAAACAGTTGTCTTTCAAACTCACTCTGCACGCGATAGGATAGCGCTACACCAACCAGAGCAACGAAGGTGAAGCAGAGCTTGTTGATAGATTAAGCATTCACTGTATCCGGTCGGCTAAACTCCGAACACATCTTCCCTTTTTAAGAATGACTTCAGTGCCGTTCTTTGTTGTTTTCTCAGAGAAAAGCTTAACTCCAAGTCTTCCAGAATCGCAGTCAAAGCTGATTCGAAAGACCGCCGCCTTTCGCCAATTTCTGTGTTTGGCCCGTCTAGATTGTGAGGAATACAGCTCAGAAGGGTATTGAGAGTTCCTAGACGACACTTGCGGGCAGATTAAATTTGCTGCCGCTAGGGTGCGTCTAGATTTCTAGGCTAGCAAAGATCATGTAACTGGCTGAAATGTAGTGACAAAACCCATTTCATAAGTGCCCTCATTCTAGGAGTCCTAGTGGCAAAACCTGGATAGCTGAAGCCATAAGACCCTTTAGCCTGAGACATGTGCGATATCGCTCCCTCGTCCCCTCTCTGAACTGTGACAGCCAGTTCATCAGAGATAGAATGCCCTCTTGAGAGAGATGCGCTAGCATGGAGACTGAGTTCAGCTCCGTTCCCAGGAAGGTCACCCTCTGACTGGGTGTAAAATTGCTCTTGTTCATATTCACCCTGAAGCCCAGAGATGTGATGTGCGCCAGCATACGGGAGGTGTCCTGTGACACTTTTTCCTCCGAATGGGCTATGATGAGCCAATCATCTATGTATGTCGGGATCCGTAGACCAACCATTCTCAGGGGAGTCAAGCCCGCTTCCACACACAAACAGAAAGTTCGGGGGCTTAAATTTAGTCCAAAGGGGAGTACTGTGAAATCGTAACAAATGCCTTGATAGACGAAAATAAGAAACTTCCTGTGTGGTGGATAAAAGCTTATGTGGAAAAAAAACATCTTTCAAATCGACCGATGTGAACCAGTCGTTGCATTTTATTGCACGGCAAGCAAACCATGGGTTAGCATTCTGAATCTGTATTTTATCAAATGTTTGTTCAACACCCTGAGGTCTAAAAGAGGGAACCGTCATTCTTAGGGACCAGGAAATAACGGGAATAGAAACCCTGGTTTATCAGATTGTGGGGTGCCACCTGAATTTCACCTTTGTTTAGAAGAGAGGAGATTTCCTCCTTCAGGACGTGGGCCGTGCTTTCCTCTGTGTGAGAAAAGAGAACACTGCTGAAACGTGGGGGTTTCATAGCAAACTGCAGACGGTAGCCCTGTAATATTGTGTGCAATACCCATTCAGGTGGTGCTACAGTAAGCCAGGCTGACACACAGCTCCTGAGCGTGCCCACCTGAGCCGTTCTGGCTACATGCATGCCCAGCTGGCTTATTTGTGATGCAATGGTGCCCTCTAGTGGGGAACTAGGGACAAAACGCGCAGGTTTCGCTGCAGAGAGAGGGTATCTCTCTATGACAAATTCATTTGATTTGTTAGATATATTGTGGGGGTTTTGTGTGTTTTGTTTTCTGGGAAACACTGGGGCCAAAGCCTTTATTATTTGAGTGAGGGAAACACAGTGTGTGCTGTGTGTTAACACTGCTTTTTAACTTTTCCTCACAACAATCCCCTTGAACAAAGGGGAACACACATCGCCCACTAAACACATGGGCTGGGCAGCCACCGGACGGGGCACCCTACAGAAGAAACCTTCCATCTTTTGGACAGGGGTTCTGGGGCAGGAAGAGAGTCCAAAGAGCTTGACGCTCGAGAATGTGAACCCCACGCCCCATCGGCCAAACATCAGGCCGGCCACTTGCGTTTGTAATCAGTGGGGGTAGAGTTCAGCGGCAGGGGTAGGTTTCCCCTTAAGGCGGGCGTACACTGTGCGAATTCAGACACACGGAAGGTCGTGAAATATTGCAGACGCTACGAGTCATTTAATTTGATCATCGCATCAAATCAGCTGGTACACGGCACGACTGTTTGCACCGCGAGCCGGCCGCGATCATACGAGTTTTCATGTAACACAGACACCGGAGCTTTCGATGTTGCTGCTATAGCTTGCCTTTAGATAGAAAAAATAAAGAAAAAAGGTGTGGAAATGATTTGTTGAAAAGCAGAGAACAGCCATTCCTTTTAACCGAAACAACCAGAGGGAGAGAGAAGAGTGCACGTGAGAGAGAGAGAGAGAGAGAGAGAGAGAGAGAGTGTGTGTGTGTGTGTGTGTGTGTGTGTGTGTGTGTGTGTGTGTGTGTGTGTGTGTGTGTGTGTGTGTTTGTGTGTGTGTGTGTGTGTGTGTGTGTGAACGCAGTATGTGGCAGCCACTGAGCTAATAATAGTCATATAGATTGAGCCTATGTGACGTGCTTGTGCATGATTTGGCAATAGGGGACAGCCATATGCTGGTAAAAATCGGGCCGACTACCCCCCAACTTTTTAAACATGTTTAAAAATGATCGTAAGGTCGGGAGGTGCTCATAACGTGCTCGGCTCGTCTCGTATTTCCTCTCACACGGTGCGAGCCGCGACCATACGAGCATCCACGATGTCCACGCGATTTCTCCCGAGAAAAAAAAATCGTCTGCGAGTTCGTACGACAGCAAAAATCACACCGTGTACGCCCGCCTTTAGAAGAGGGTGGGTTGCTCTGCCATGGCGCAGGCTTGTTGCGGGGTTTTTCCTTCCCCTGATGAAAATTACGTCCCGGGACAGGGGGATTAGGCAAACGAATAGGGGGCGCCTGGCGTGGGGCCGTCTTCCTGGGAAGACACAACTTGAAGGCCTCGTCCTCCTTCTTGTCGTCACATCGTTGTAGCATCATAGCAAATGTGGGGCCAAAGAGAGCTGGCCGGGTTCTACCGGGGCCCCTGTGATACATCTCTTTTTGCTCTTTTTATCCGGAAGACCTGACAGGTTGAGCCAGAGCACGCGCTCTCTTACCATGGAAAGTGCCATAGAGTGCCCGCAGGTTTGGGTGGCCTGACAAGCATTACGGAGAATGAGGTTGTTAACCGTGATGATCTCCTTCCATAGTGCAGGACAGGTTCCCAACACTTTACCATCATAAATGTGCTTCTCCTGGTCGGTGCCGCTCTGTGAAGCCGGCCACTCAATGTTGAGGCCATGGGGGCACTAGCCTGGGAGCACCATCATAAAAGATGGCCTCCTCATCTTCCGAAACTCCAAGAAGGCCTGTGTCAGTGTCGTTGTCATCACCGGTTCTGGCCGGATCATCGGCAAGCAGGAGGTTATCCGCGAAGAGGTCCTCTTCAGGGAACTCAGAATTGGGCTGATCAGCCCAAACAAGAGTAGTCACGCCCCGGAGGGTCCCCAGTGGAATGCTGTCGTCACTGTGTCCTACATCCAAGTCCGACAAGTCGAGCTCGCCGCACTGGGTAGTGGCAACTTTTAGGCAGCATCTGGTACTGCCCAGAGTTTCTTGGGCAGTACCAGGCAGTAACGGCAGTTCTCCAAGTCCTCTATTGTCTCTTCTGCGTGCTTGAGACCCAAGCAGACCATACAGAACGGAGGAAGATCCTTAGTGGTGATAAGAGCACCACAACCGGGCAGGCCTGTGATAGGTTAGCACCAGAAGAAGCAGACTGAGAGAGCGACATACCCGCGAAAGGCTCAGAAAAGTCTGTGGCGGCAGCCCTGGAACAGGAAGACGAATGAGAGCGCGGGCGGCTCTGAATGCAGACACAGAAACTGGCAGAATAGAACTGTCATGCCCGGCAGAGGCTGATCTGGCGATATTTCCTCCTGCAGACAATAAGTGAGCAGCACAAATTCGACCGAGCTGTGTCAGTGCAGAGATCGCGAGAAGCGAATGTCAACTGATATACATTAGCGAAAGCAGTATATATGCCCGTAGGTAAGGGGTGGGGCCTTACTGGGCATTGGCTGCGCGCTCCTGCCTGTCTTATTAGACTTGATGCAATTGGATGCTTCTGCAGAGGTCAGGTACGGATGCCCTTCCCATAGATAGATCTCGAACATGAGATGATGAAAGAGAACAAAAGGCTTGTTTGAGATGCGCCTTGCCTAAAATTAAGCCGAGACTAGGCGGCTGCAGTGAAGGGGAGGAGTGAAAAAAGTACAGGCGGTTTTCTCTTTTCGTAGTGGATCAGACACGAAGAGATCAGTTACGGATATCACAGGATGCACACTCATGCACTGTATTGCTGATATACTGGATGCAATTTCAATTCTGTTGCTTTTATTTAAAAATAAATATGATAAACAAATCAGAGCAGGGCCGTAACCACCATAGCCATTGAGGGGGGCATTTTTAAAAGTTATATTTTAGTCTGGTTTGCCACAGCGCTCGTCAATGTCAAAATGATTGAGATGGGCAATCAAATCAAAGTAGGTGGGGTTTGCGTTCTCTTTTTAGTTGTGCACACAGCCTTCAGACAACAGACTAGCATGTCAATCAATCAGTCTTTGTCAGGTGATGTCACCTTCTTGAGAAACAAAGTGCATTATGGGCGGAGCCGCCATTTGTAAGGTATCAATGCTGTGGGGTTCTGTTGTTAGTGTCGCGAGTTGTGTTTTTGATTAATTTCTTTTCAGTGATAAAATGATCAGTTCTTGTTGTGTGGTAGGGTGCAATAGTAAGTATTGTGACAGAAAGGGTCAAAACTAAACGGAGAACGTTTTTTTTAGCTTTCCCACTTTGAAGAAAGGAAAAGGACAGGATGTAGCAGACTTCAATGTTAAATGTTATCTCACCACATTACTAATGACTAAGATGGCTATTCTGACTTTTTCTGATGTTATCTGTGTGGGAATGTCATTAGGTAAGGCTTGTTTGCAAATAAAAAAATTAATTTAGAAAGATGGAGGCAAGATTGGGCAATCAATTCCTAAGGTCAATTTAAAACTTTTATAGCAAGTGACTTCAAATGTATCGTGTTTATGCATAGGTTAACTTACTAAATGGACATGAATGTGTTAGATATTTGGCCCCTGTTTTTTCTACTTGTACCTTTAGGGCTTCTTGGCCATAAGTCAATTAGGCATAGTGTTGAGCTCATTTGCATATTTAAAATAGATTTTCCCAAGAAACTTGGAAAACAAAAATGTTACTTTTCATTCATGTATACTTTGACTGTGTGAGGTTTGATTGTGATAGGAGTAAAGGAAAAAATAAGCCCTTTAGGGAGTATCGAATATTTTGGGCATATTCGATTAGTATATTGCTCATTTGCATATTCAAATTCATTTTCAAAGAAACTTCTAATACAAAATGTTTTACTTTTCATGTCGACTTTCATTGTGTAAAGTTTCATTTTGATAGGAGTAAAGGAAAAAAATAGCCCCATTGGGGGTCCATTGTTGTTTGGCCTTACTGGCACATATCTCGGATTGATGAGAATTTAACATATTTCCTCAACTAGGATTTCTTAGGACTTTTAGTATGTTGTTCTGGACACCTCATAGAAATGATCTAAGCTGAAAAATATTATTTTTCAATTAGTCTGTCGTAAAACGCTATTTTGCCTGGACTATAAGCCCTTTTACCGAGCTGGTCCCAGCTGACTATTCTTTTTACAACTCCCCTCGACCTTCTAGCAGAGGTGGCGGGCTAGCTGTCATTATGAAGAAAACTATCAGACCTCGGTGCCGATTACTACCGACCACCGTGTTCAACAGTTTTGAAGTCCAACTTTTACAACTTGACTGGTCTGGACCGGTTGCCATAGCAACAATCTATCGGCCACCACACTTAACAAAGGACTTTTTGAACAAATTCTCTGAGTTTTTAGGACATCTTATTACTAAATTTGATTGTATACTGTTGTTAGGCAATTTTAACATTCATGTGTACTGTCTCTCGAAACCACTTTGAAAAGAGTTCCTGGACATTATTGACTCTTTTAACTTGCTTCAGTGCTCTAAGCGTCCAACACACATTCATGGTCTTATACTGGATTTAGTGCTGTCATATGGGTTGTTTATCACTGATATTTGTGTCGTTGAATCTCTTATTTCTGATCATTTTCCTGTTATGTTTCATCTGTCTCTACCGCAACTTTCTCAGAAATCAGTTCCTGACACAAAGCATGTACGTTTTTACTCGTCTCAATTCTGCAAAGATTTTATCAGATTATTTAATGAGGTCTGTACTTCCATGTCTCTTGAGTCTGAACTACCTGACTTGGATGCAGATCAACATTTTAATGTCTTAAGTATGGCTTGGCTGGATATTTTAAACAGAACTGCACCTTTTAGGGTGTATAAACCAAAAACTAAATTGTGTCCTTGGATGAACCAAAATATTCGCACTTTGAGACAAGCATGCTGGAAAGCGGAAAGAAAATGGAAAAATGACAAATTGCAAATCTCTTATGAAATCTTAAAAAATGCTTTGTCTTTGTATCAGCGAGCTGTCAAGAAAGCTAAGGCAAAAGATTTTTCAAACATGATCACCAAACACCATCATACTCCGAAAATATTGTTTTCTGTTATAAATTCAGTGCTACACCCCCATGTAAACCACATTTCACACCTTCTGCTGCACTATGTGAGGCTTTTTTGCATTTTTTCCATGATAAAATCATACTCTTAAAGGGCCCGTCAAAGGTGGTAGATGTTGACATGTTTGAACATGTTAACATATCAGCTTCTTGGCTCAACTTTGATAGTGTCTCATTACAACAAATCAAGGAAGTAATTGCTAATCTTAAACCCTCTGTGTCCTAATGATGTAATCCATCCAAGATATTTTAAACAAATAGTGGACTCTGTCGGTCCAGGGCTGGTGTCATTTTTAAATAAAAGCCTTCAAACTGGGTCTGTTCCAGTCAGCCTGAAAATGGCCACAGTTACACCTGTGTTGAAAAAACCATCACTCGACACTACTATTCTTACAAATTTTCGCCCGATTTCCACCTTACCTTTTATTTCAAAAGTACTAGAAAAGATAGTTCTTATACAACTTCAAGCTTTTCTAATGGATAATATGATTTTTGAAGAATTTCAATTAGGGCCCAAGCCCTGAAAGGGCGCAGAGCCCTATTGTTCTTCTAAGGACAATTTAGCTTTTTCGACTATTCGGGCACTTTCGGTGCCCTTATCATGCTCGAAAACTCTTGAAACTTTGCACACACATCGGAACCTGCGGCCATCAGGGCCGGGCTGAGGCTGGTACCTGGGCGTGGCAGGGGGGCTCGACAGCGCCCCCTAAAGTGGGGTCTGAAAACATGGTCTATAAATCAAACACACTTGCACGTACATATATGAAACTCGGTACACATATAGAGCTCATCGGGCCGAACAACTTTCGTGCTCTAAGTTATGCGTCAGCCCAACAGGAAGTGAGCTATTATGGGTTGTTCGGAAAACGCATGCTCTGGAATTTGCGATACTCCTCCTAGACGATTCACCCGATCAGCACCAAACTCGGCATGAAGTCAAGACACTGAGGATGCTAAATTGCGAGCAACTTTTTGATACCTCAAACGGTTAGGCTGTGGCGAGGAGACGAATTTATGGCGAGAAAAGGGAAACAGGAAGTGTGTTATAACTTCTGCATTCATTAATTCATATTGATGAAACTTCAGCTGTGTGTTCGTTGTAAGAGGCTGATCACATGGATATGACTTTTGTGAGTCAAAGTTATAGCGCCACCAACTGGCAGCAGGAAGTGTGTCACTTTCAAAATGCTTTGAAATCACCATCTTATTTTTACCCGATTTACTTCAAACTTCATCAGTATAATGGCAAAACATAGCAGATATAAAGCTGGTAAGCACTTCCTGATATTGTATATACTGTTGCCACGGCAACACATCAAACTATAACATTCTTTTTCGCTGCTTTTGAGACTCTTAAAATGCTTCAAATTACATGAAACTCAACACACACATCAGACATGCTGTCCAGTAGATAAGGGCAAAGACTCAGAAACGGGCGTGGTGGAGGAGCTCAGTAGCGCCATCTTTTGACAAAAGTAATGCAATATTTTGTCAAAAGTGGGGGGGTTAGTTTTATCTTCAGTCACCAAACTCTGTATATATATTGTTCTCTTTGAGCCGAACAACTTTCTAATTTACAGTCATTAGCTCCGACGAACAGGAACTCAGATATTTAGGGCTTAAGGTGTGAGGACCTTATTGTAATTGCTCAAACCATCATTTTTCTTTTCCCAAATGAATTACATTTTTGAGGGCCTAAACACGCATGAAAACTCATGAAACTTTGCACACGCATCAGAAGTGGTGAAAACATACATCTGATATGGGTTTCAGAATTAGGTGTGGCAAAATGGTTCGATAGCGCCACCTACAAAATTTAAATTAAGCGTCATTTGTGCTACGTTTCATGTATGAGTATGAAAATTCGGTAGACGCATTCAACAGCCCAATACCTACAAAAAAGACCAGAGGCGCCAAATCTGAAAAACCAACAGGAAGTGAGATATTGTGAATTTTCTTTGGTAAATTGGTGCAGTTTTTGCCATTGCCAGACGTTGTACTTTAACAAACTACTCCTAGAGATTTAATCATATCAACATCGTATTAGCACAGTCTAATCTAAAGGCCTTTGTGGTGTTAAATTGGGAAGATCTTGAGTTTTCCCTGAAGGGTGTGTCCGTGGCGGCCTCACAAATGTTGATGTTTCGCCATGACACAGGAATTTGTTGTACCTCAGGCATACAATGTCCGATCTGCCTCAAACTTCACATGTTTGACAAGAGTCCTGGCCTGAAGACATCTACATTCCAATATTCAGTCAAAGTTATAGCGCCACCAACTGGCAGCAGGATGTGTCACTTTTTGAAAATGTTTTGAATCACTGTCTTACTTTCACCCGATTTACTTCATCAGTATAATGTGAAAACATGACAGATATAGACATACGAATGGATTCCTCATATTTTATATATTGTTGCTATGGCAAAGTGTCAGTTTAATTATCTTTTTGGGTGTTTTTGAGACTTAGCATGCTTGAAATTGTGTGTGTGTGTGTGTGTGTGTGTGTGTGTGTGTGTGTGTGTGTGTGTGTGTGTGTGTGTTTTCTATACATGGGCTTTACAGAAGGTCATTTGCTGTTTTTGAAAAGACACATGTCTTAAAATTAATTATTTACTGATAAAAATCAAATTGATTTAAAAAGTAAATTTCACATGATTTTCTAGTTTATAAGTTGTCTGGGTATCACCAGACCAAGCTCAATTTAAGATTGGTCAATGAGCATTATTTAAATGACTCTGTATGCAAATGGCTGGTCAACTAAACAGACTACTAAACTCGCCAATAGCGTGCCAGGGGAATAAGTTAGTCTGTGATTTGTTCCCGCAAAAGTGTAACAGAAGCAGTAGAAATGAATTTACAGGTTTTCAGACTGTGTTGCAGGGTGAAGTCAAATCGCTGGCAGATCAGGCTGGGTTTACCCAGTCAGTCTAAGTAAATTTTATAATAAAGTAAATTTTATAACAATATAGTTTTATATAATTAGTTTAATAATTGTGTTAATAAAATAAAAAGACCATGAATTAAATACTGGCCTTCTGGACTTACAAAATTTTGAGCTGCAAAAGATAACTTTGCACATATTTGAAAATTACCTATTATATCATATTACATTAGAATTCATCTATATTTAAATTACATCATGGGTGTGGCTTGTGGTCACAGCGGCACCAGCTGCTGCGGTAAATGTGGCATATTTGAGTGATTTTAAAATACTCTCCTGTTTAAATGCATATTGCCTGTCTTGCACAATTTGCCTGAAGCCACCGGGGTGGCGGTGCCACCGGCTTGGGCCCGTCATCGCTGCTCGCAGCTTTAATCTGGTTTTAAGGCTCGATACAGTACTGAAACTGCCTTATTGAAGGTTCTTAATTATATTTTAATTTCTACAGATGCAGGTAGTTCAATAATTTTAGTTATGTTAGACCTATCCTCTGCCTTCGATACCATTGATCACAATATTTTAATCTCCAGATTAATATTCTGTGTGAGTCTTTTTTAACAAATAGAAAATTCACAGTTCGGTTAGGAAACATCACCTCTCCTTCAGAAAACCTGACCTGTGGAGTGCCACAAGGCTCTGTTTTATCACTAGCTCTTTTTTCACTATATATGCTCCCCCTGGGTGATATTTTTAGGAAACATGGAGTGTTGTTCTATTGTTATGCTGATGACACACAAATCTATTTGCCTGTGGCAGGGAACGATCAAACTGCTCTTAAGTCACTATTTACATGTTTAGAGGAAGTAAAATGTTGGCTCTCAAAAAACTTTCTGTCTTTGAGGATAAAACTGAGGTTATTGTCTTTGGCCCCTGTACTTCAAAGAATAGTAACCAGATCAATCTGGGAAGTCTTCAGCCTTTTAACTCTCCCACTGTGAGGAACTTTGGTGTGGAGTTCAACAATTCTCTCACTTTTAATAAACGCATTAGCACCGTGATCAGCTCAAGCTTCTTCCAGCTTTGCTTACTTGCAAAGATTAAACCTTTTTTACCAGAGAGAATTTTTAGTTTTTTGTCTGTTTTCTTCTAATTATCTTAACTATTTAACTTGTAGTGTATTAGCACTTTGGTCTGCCTTGTGGCTGTTTTTAAACGTGCTATACAAATAAACTGAACTTGAACTTGTATAATGCATGTCAATCGGGTGTTTTTCAATGGGATGTTTAACTATCACTTTAATTCACAAACCGAGTCAAAATCATACTCGCAAATTTAATGTTAAAGCTGCACTGTGTGATATTTTCCCCCATCTAGCGGTGAAAAGGTATATATGACCATCCAGTGAATATTAGCTTATTAAAACTTACCTGTGGGCTTTCGACCAAGGCGCACTCCAGGGGGCATAAACGACAGGTTTATAATACAAAAACGAGGCGGTACCGTGGCAAAAGGTCGCAAAGTTCAGGGGGACCGAATACTTTCGCAAGGCACTGTATCCTAATTAACTTCATAATCAAAACCTTAATCAATATTTATCTTCCTATATTATTATAATGATTCTTTCCAGTTATGCTTTATGTTTCTTGTTTTCTAAAGTCTCTGAGGAGTGACTGAGGGTCTGGCCTAGAGATGTGTGATGTGTCACTAAACACTTGCAACAAGGTCGTGTGTTTGGATTTTTGAGGCATCACTCACCTCTAACATGTCAGGAGTGCCGTAACAGGGTTTGCTCACTTAGCCCGGCTTCCAGAGATTAAATATGGATTTCTCTTTCATTTCATTTATGTTTTATTCCTTTTATATTTCCTTTTAGTGAAACACTAAAGACTCAAGATGAATATTGCCTGTACTATTGTCTTTACCTCTCACTGCGAGAAAGCACATGCTATCAGTATGCTTTGGAGAAATGTTTTGTTTATAACTAGTTAAGATGTTGATCTGTGCTGGCCTAATGTTGGAGATGGACATTTCTGCAGAAAACGCCGGACTTGAAGACGCTTTTCGGTGGCCTATGAGGTCACTGTGATGTAATTCTGGTTACGGGCGACGACTTGTCTACCTAGTTTGGCGATATGTGCTCCTATCTGAATGTTGATTACATTTTATCTGAGCCAATCAGCATGACGTGGATAGACCTTGGATCTAATCTGATGATACCTTCTCCCAACAGTCCAGGCATAGTTGGGAGCATGCTTCGGAAACCCTATGACTGATCTGCATTACCTTCCTGGAATTTGAAACTCTTGGAAGTACGCCTCTTAAAATATTCTCCCCTGACTGGAGTGTGTGACTGGTCAGTTTGGTGAGCCTGGTGGGACTGTCTGGAACCTCTATCATGGAATTGGTACTCCGTAGTTTGTCCTCTGTCATACCCCCAAGGTTCAAAACAAGGAAAGTGTGAGGGCTGAAAGGATTGAGCAGCCCTATAGCCATATCTGGAAGGTCCACCAAATGTCTGCTGAACTGTTTCTCTCCTGCATCTTGCCTGATCGGCAGCATCCAGTACAGACTGGGAATCAGCATGAAATACCCGGCCTGGAACAGCTGGCATATTAGTCAGTTAAGGGTTAACAGTTTAAGACCCAGAGACCAAATATGCGAAATGAAGACCAGGAGTCAGGATGTTCAATCATCGGAGAGAATTTTACTGAAGAATAGTGTGCAGTTTCATCGGTAGAGTCAGCTTCAGAGTCTCTCAGGGCGGTGGCAGGCCAGACTCTACCTTACACAGAAAATTTACACCAATTATACCTGTTTCAAGGGCACAGAATTACATAATTACGGACATGTGGAATATTATTGATTGGCATTAAGTCTAAACAATGTCACGCGAGAATAGATAGGAGATGTTGTTGTTGCTATTTAGGATGTATACATCAGACAATCCCAAGATTGGGGTAGTGTTGACTTCGGAGTCCTAGAAAGGCGCAGAGAGGCCTAGGTTGTGAGAAAAAGTGGTCCAATTCAGTCGGAAGACCTGCACAGAACATGTAACACACACACACACACACACACACAAGACTCTTGGGCACATCTCTCCTCCAAGGTTGGTGCATCCTGTGAGCTTATCAACAGGACAAGATATCAACACCACATGACAAACGAATCTCCAGAAAGAAAAGTAGGACTAATATCATCTACCTCATTCTATAAAGAAATATAAAGACAAAAATGTACTTCTATCAATGGGAAAACTACTATATCTACTATATAAATGGGAAGAAATCACAATTGGGAGACTCAAATACTCCCACCCCTTCCTGTCCTGGGGTTACTAACAACAGGCAGGATTCACCTCTTGGAAGTTCTAACTTTCTCTCCAAGGACCCAGTTGGTCAGGACCCAGAGACAGAGGTCAGGCTACCTATGTCAGACCGTCTCTGGAAAGAAAATTAGACACCATACAGCAGACATAGAGTCGAAATCAAGGATCAGGATCCTTGCCGCACTAAAAATGCGTGAAAAAAATATCAGAATGCAGGCATCCTTCTGAAACTTCAGACCTGGATTCATCTTCCTCGTTTTCTTCAACATTCCCCTCACTACCACAATGTGAATTATTTGCATGTAGTGATTCATAGAATTATCCATCCTTTCCTGAAATGATGTTAACACATCCACAGGTGACTATGCAGCAGGCTGTAGAGATGGTTGTACACTTACTTGAGAACTATGTGTTTCAAGTCTACCAGCTAAGTCACGTAATGCAGCTAAAATTTGCAATGCTGAGTTTCTTCCTCCACTTTTCTCCTGCGATGGCAAAGAAGTGGAGCTCCTTCTCTATAATATGTAGGGAACTGAAAGTGGCAGGCCTGCAGACCTTTCTTCAGTTTCCAGCTACGCTGAAGGTTGTCATGAAACACGGCGAGACTAAACTACAATACTCTCCAGATGAAGCACCCTGATTCCTGAACTCGGTTTTCGGACCTCATTCTCCGAGGATGGACGTTGCACAAGAAGAGATTATTGATACTGAGTGACTTGACTCCTGACTTAATATTCCAAAACTAACTTGGCATGTGATTGGTCGTCTACTGGCAGTCTCTTTTCTCTCTCTCTCTTGGAAGCTAGGAGAAAGACATCACTAAAATACAGGATTCAATACACATGACGTAAAATTACTTCTACTTCCTCTTTACTTTTTTTTCTTCTTTTTTTATTTTCTTACTTTAAAAATATTTTTTTTAACCCAACTTCATTACTGTTTCAAATTCAAAGTTATTCTGTTCTTTTACATTAGGGCTAACGGTGGTGTACTAAAGTTGTACAGGCTGTCATGTTGCTGTCACTGACAATGACAGGGGAGGTTGACAGCCTGGGGTTAAAGTTAAAGGGTTTTTCAGGGGGTGTGGGATGGGTATAAGGTAGACTCGAGATAATTCACTTGCAGTGGTTTTACTTTGTCTTATTTGTGCAACTCACTTTTCCGCTGGATACTTATTTTCTTATATTTAAGAAAATTAGCTTTTTTTAAATAGTGAAAAATTTGCTTTTTAGCTAGACCTATATCACTTGTCGAATTAGAATCATCGGTCAAACGATTGAGCAAAGGAAAATCCCCAGGCCTAGATGGCATACCAGTTGAGCTTTATTTGACCTTCTGGTCCAGTTTGGGTCCACTTATGCTGGATATGATACAATATTCAATTGATCAAGGATCCTTTCCACAAAATATGAACATAGCTATTATATCTCTTCTTTTTTTAAAAAAAAGGACTGAACATCATGTTCTAGTTACCGCCTACTCTCTCTAATTAGTACAGATTTAAAAATGTATCCAAAAGTTTTAGCTTGCTGTCTAGAGGCTTTATGACCAAACTTATTCATCATGAGCAAACAGGATTTATCAAATCTCGCTACGCCTCAGATAACCTGTGTGGACTGCTTCACATAATTCACTCATCAGAACAATTGATTTCTCCCTCGGCAATACTCTCTTTAGATGCAATGAAAGCATTTGAAGTGGAACTATTTGTGGGCAGTGCTAGATCACTTAGGTTTTAGCTCTAGCTTTATAAACATGATTAAAATCCTGTATGCTAATCCCTCAGCTTCCATTCTTACAGGCCAAGTATGTTCACAACAATTCCCAATTGGAAGAGGCACTTGTCATGGTTGTCCTCTTTCACCTTTACTCTTTGCTTTATCTTTAGAACCTCTTGCTCAAGCTGTACGTCAGTCAGAACTTATACTCCCTATATCAGTTAAGAACACCTCACATCGCATATCTTTATTTGCGGTTGACATATTTTAACATCTTGACCATAGTCACCTCAGATCTTGCAAATTGGACGCACCTTCCTTCTTCTTTACATGCTATATCTGTTGTTAAAATGAACATCCTTCCTCCGTTAATTTATATTCCTTTATGATTCCTTTACCTGCACCAGCTGGCTATTGGAAAAAAACTTAATTCAGTAATTTCTCATTATATTTGGAACAGTAAACGTCCTCGTATTAAGCTATCTACTCTACAGCGCAGCAGATCAGATGAGGGCTGGTCCTTTCCAAATTTTAAGTTATAAGCTGACTCCTTTACTCTCACGCACTGTCGACATGGTTTATTTCAAATATGTCAACTTCATGGTGGGCTATTGAGGAATCCCTGGTTTCTCCTCACAATATAAAGCATTTGGTTTTTTGCTGGTGTCTCACTTAGACAATACAATGTAAACTTCATTTTGGTCCTATCATAACACATTTTATTTCTACTTGGAGAACAGTGGCAAGAAAGATAGAGCCAAATTTGATGTGGCATCGTCATTCACCTCTGTTCCATAATACTTTTTTATCAGGAAAGAACCCATTTCACTGTCCACAATGGGTTAAATGTAAATTATACTCCTTTGGTGATATCTATGATGACAAAGGCCTGAAATCATTTCAAGATATTAAAGGGTTAGTTCCCCCAAAGATGAAAATTATTTCATCAATTACTCACCCTCATGTCCTTGGACACCCGTAACACCTTCGTTCATCTTCGGCACACAAATGAAGATATTTTTGTTGAAAGCTAAATGCTGAGAAAGGCTTCAGATAGCCCTCCATTGGCATTCAGTATATTTCCACTGACCCACTCACGCTCATGAAAACCCAAAATTCCTCAAAAAATTAGCATATCATAAAAAGGTTCTCTAAACGAGCTATTAACCTAATCATCTGAATCAACTAATTAACTCTAAACACCTGCAAAAGATTCCCAGCATGGTTCATTACTCAAAACCGCAATCATGGGTAAGACTGCCGACCTGACTGCGGTCCAGAAGGCCATCATTGACACCCTCAACGAGAGGGTAAGACACAGAAAGAAATTTCTGAACAAATAGGCTGTTCCCAGAGTGCTGTATCAAGGCACCTCAGTGGGAAGTCTGTGGGAAGGAAAAAGTGTGGCAAAAAACACTGCACAACGAGAAGAGGTGACCGGACCGTGAGGAAGATTGTGGAGAAGGACCGATTCCAGACCTTGGGGGACCTGCGGAAGGCATGTCATTTGGAAATCAAGGTGCCAGAGTCTGAAGGAAGACTGGGGAGAAGGAAATGCCAAAATGTCTGAAGTCCAGTGTCAAGTAGCCACAGTCAGTGATGGTCTGGGGTGCCATGTCAGCTGCTGGTGTTGGTCCACTGTGTTTTATCAAGGGCAGGGTTAATGCAGCCAGCTATCAGGAGATTTTGGAGCACTTCATGCTTCCATCTGCTGAAAAGCTTTATGGAGATGAAGATTTCGTTTTTCAGCACGACCTGGCACCTGCTCACAGTACCAAAACCACTGGAAAATGGTTTACTGACTATGGTATTACTGTGCTCAATTGGCCTGCCAACTCTCCTGACCTGAACCCCATAGAGAATCTGTGGGATATTGTGAAGAGAAAGTTGAGAGACGCAAGACCCAACACTCTGGATGAGCTTAAGGCCGCTATCGATGCATCCTGGGCCTCCATAACACCTCAGCAGTGCCACAGGCTGATCGCCTCCATGCCACGCCGCAGTGAAGCAATCATTTCTGCAAAAGGATTCCCGACCAAGTATTGAGTGCATAACTGAACATTATTATTTGAAGGTTGACTTTTTTGTATTAAAAACACTTTTCTTTTATTGGTTGGATGAAATATGCTAATTTTTTGAGATTTTGGGTTTTTATGAGCTGTATGCCAAAATCATCAGTATTAAAACAATAAAAGACCTGAAATATTTCAGTTGGTGTGCAATGAATCTAAAATATATGAAAGTTTAATTTTTATCGTTAAATTATGGAAAATAATGAACTTTATCACAATATGCACATTTTTTGAGAAGGCCCTGTATATTTAGAGCTGCGCAGTAATAGTGGTGGCAGAAAAATAGCGGTAACAAGTGGAGGAAAATAAGCAAAATCTGCAGAATAAGAGAATTTTTTGTTGTGCCTTTGTCAGATTCAGAATGCAAAAATACGGTCTTTATTTATATAGTATTCCGTCGCTGAAAAACCCATTGAAGCTAAACACAGGTGTTTATGTTCCATTAAAAAATGTGGGGGAGATTCACAAAGAGTGGGCTGCAGCTGGAGTCAGTACTTCAAAAACCACTATGCACAGACGTATTGCAATGCGCTTCTGGCTGGACTTCAATCATTTGCAAACAAACAGCTGCAAATGATCCAGAATGCTGCGGCACGTCTTGTCTTCAATGAGCCCAAAATGGCTCATGTCACCTCTTTTCATCTCTCTGCATTGGCTACCAGTCACTGCCCGGATCAAATTCAAAGCTCTGACTCTTGCTTATGGATCTTCCACAAGCTCAGCACCTGCATACTTCGACTCACTCCTATGAGTCTAAACCACAAGAAGCCTTCGTCAGCTAACGGAGGCTTGTGGTACCATCACAGAGAGGCATGAAATCCCTCTCCAGGACTTTTTCATTTACCGTTCCTGGTTGGTGGAACGATCACTCGTTCTCCATACGCACGACAGAATCACTTGCTTCATTCAAACGACAGGCAAAAACTCAACTCTTCCATGATCACTTAATCTTATCATTAAAAAAAAATCTCTAAACTCTTCCTCCACTACTTTTTCTTTTTTCCTTCCCTTTTTCTGGTTTTTGCTACTCTGAGTAGTGTATTTAGGGCACTTTTTGCATTTCTTTGCCTCTTCTTGACAGATCTCTTCCTGTACTCCTGAGTTGTAAGTCGCTTTGGATAAAAGCGTCTGCTAAATGCATAAATGTAAATGTATGCAAGACATGGGTTTCAGCTGTCGCATTTCTTGTGTAAATGGATTTCATTTATATAGCGCTTTTAACAGACCCTATGGCCATCCAAAGCACTTTACATTTTTGCCTCACATTCACCCATTCATACACCGACGGCGATGTCAGCCATGTAAGGCACCATCCAGCTCGTCGGGAGCAGCTGGGGTTAGGTGTCTTGCTCATGGACACTTCGTCAGGTGGAACCGGGGATCGAGCCACCAACCTTCCGGTTTATAGACAACCTACATGAACCACTGAGCCACTGCCGCCTCGATCTTCGCTTGTGTCAAGCCGCTCTTGAACAACAGACAGCGTCAGAAGCCTCTCGCCTGGGCTAAAGACAAAAAGGACTGCTGAGTGTTCCAAAGTTATGTTCTCTCTCTTCTCTCTTGTCGGATCAGGGTCCCAGAGTCTGGAGGATGGGGAGAGGCACACAATCCACTTTGCTTGAGGTTTAGTGTAAAGTTTCCTCAGTCAGTGATGGTTTGGGGTGCCATGTCATCTGCTAGTGTTGGTCCACTGTGTTTTCTGAGGTCCAAGGTCAAAACAGCCGTATACCAGGAGGTTTTAGAGCACTTCATGCTTCCTGCTGCTGACTAACTTTATGGAGATGCAGATTTCATTTTCCAACAGGACTTGGCACTTGCACACAGTGCCAAAGCAACCAGTACCTGATTTAAGGACTATGGTATCCCTGTTCTTAATTGACAGCAGACTTACCTGACCTTAACCCCATAGAAAATCTTTGGGGTATTGTAATATTATTACACCTGAGCAGTGCCACAGACTGATCGACTCCATGCCACGCCGCATTGCTGCAGTAATTCAGTCAAAAGGAGCCCCGACTAAGTATTGAGTGCTGTACATGCTCATATTTTTCATGTTCATACTTTTCAGTTGGCCAAGATTTCTAAAAATCCTTTCTTTGTAATGGTCTTAAGTAATATTCTAATTTTCTGAGATACTGAATTTGGGATTTTCCTTAGTAGTCAGTTATAATCATCAAAATTAAAAGAAACGGACATTTGAAATAGGTCAGCCTGTGTGTAATGAATTAATTAAATGAACATAATATACAAGTTTCACTTTTTGAATGGAATTAGTGAAATAAATCAAATTTTTGATGATATTCTAATTATATGACCAACACCTGTATATGGCCAACATCCATACAAAACAGGTTATGTGGCAAATGGCAGAGTTTTGCCTCAGACCTCAGTGTCCTGTCTTTATGCGTCACTATGTTTGCTGCTAACATCAGATCAGAGGGACACCACTAGCCTATCTATTCTTTTGTGCCTTTCCTTTCTTGTGGGAAAGCCTAATGACACAGAACAGATCAAATGTATGTCTAGTCTGATTTTTACTCACTTAAATAAAAAAGGGGAGATACCTGATGATTAAAAGGGATTCTTTATTAAAACAAAATTTTGTTGTGTTATGACAATGCTGTGATTTGGGCCCACAACGGCCACCACACTGTAAACAAATGTTGTTGTTTTTTGTTGGTTTAACTTAAACTTAGACACACACACAATAAGACACACACAATTACCCAATATGCTTACAAAATCTTTTAATAATATTTTAATAAAGGTTGTCGAATCTCAAAAAATGTTCATTGTATTAACTCAAAATTTTAATTTCAATGAACTCAAAATTTTAAGGCAACCAGGTAACTTTTTTTCTAAATATTTTTTTACAGTGCAAGATTAATAGGGCTGCATTTTAGGAGCTAAGAGAACACTGATTAAAATTATGATTCCCTATCTCGAGGGAACTTCGAGCTGCGTCGAAACGCTAGGGGACGCCTCTGCGTGCCACGTCATGAAGCACTTGTGTAATCAGTCCAATAGCGGGACGATACGTCACGGGCGGGTGACGTCATCGACCAGGAAGCTATAAAGCATGCCCGGACCAAACAGTCACTAGCTTCTGTGTCTTCACAAGCGCTCTGTGTGATATTGTATGTCCATTTATTGTGTGTGTGTCAAAAGAGAAAAGAGAATGTCTAGTCAGTTCAGGCGTTGTGTTCCTCCCTGCCCTCGTTACATCACGGGTGGAGATACACACGACCTGTGCGTTATGTGTTTGGGGCTCGAGCATGCCCAGTCAGCTCTCGAGGGCGTTGGCTGCGAGCATTGCGAGAGTCTCCCAATGCGTACATTAAGATCACGCCGGGCACTCTTCGAGGAGAGTGCTTTGGCTCGCGGTCCTCAGGGCTCGGGTCCCGCTGCTGCCGAGGCACAGCGAAGGCTCGCGTCTTGGGGATCGCAGTTAGATCTGGTGGCGGGGTTAGAGACGGGTGATCCCCTATCTCTGCCCTTACCCGCTGGATCTCAAGCCTCAGCTCTCGAGTTGGAAGCACGCTCTGCGGTTTCTTCCGCTCGCGCTGAGGCACAAGATCAGCTGCAGCACTCCAGTTCCGAGGAACTGGATGTTGTAAGCGTAAATGAAACTGACGAACTACTTCCACCATTACACACACGCACATGAGGAGCTAATGGAGGTTGTCACTCGCGCCGTTGCCAGATTAAGTTTAGACTGGCCGGCCGAGCGTTATGAGTCACAAAAGCACACAAGCAGGCTAGATGAAAGATTTCTGCCCTCATATACACAACCTCCTAAGCGGGGCTTGCCATTTTTCCCGGACCTTCACACCGAGGTGTCGAGGTCCTGGGCTAAACCAGCGTCAGCCAGAGTTTTCAACCCGTCAACATCTGAATATTCAAATATAAACGGGTTGAAGGCTCATGGTTATGCGGCGATGCCGCGGGTGGAAGAGACGCTCGCGAGCTATCTCTCCCCCGAGTCAGTATTGTCGCTGCAAGCCCCGCAGCTGCCCACCAAGCCCGTAAGAACAACATCAGCGCTGGTGGGCAGGGCGTACTCGGCAGCCGGGCAGGCGGCCGCCTGTTTACATACGGTGGCCATCCTGCAAGCATATCAGGCAGATTTATTGGGGGATATAAATGAAGAAACTGAGGAAGTGGGGAGAGAAACGATCGCCGAAATTAGACGGGCGGCAGATTTGTCTCTTCGTGCCACCAGGGAGACGGCCAGATCGATCGGCCGCTCTATGGCAGCCCTGGTGGCCAGGGAGAGACATTTATGGTTAAATCTATCAGATATAAAAGAAAGGGATAAGAAGTTTCTGATGGATTCGCCCGTCTCGCCTACTGGCCTCTTTGGTGACGCTGTAACAACAGTCGTCGGCCGTTACCAGGAGGCCAGGAAGCAGGCGGCGGCGTTCTCAAAATTTCTCCCCCGCAAATCATATCCCCCAGGGGCTGCCGGGCGGGGGCAGCCCCAGCCGAGTACGTCCTCCTCCGCAGCGCATCGAGCGCAACAGAAACAGAGCGTGGCCGCTCGGGCCCCCCCGCAGAGAGAACGGGGGTCCGGGCGACGCGCTCAGCCGGGACCTTCCTGCGGTAGGACGGATCTGAGGACGGATCTGAGGAGCGCAGGGCTTCCGATGGCAGTCCCCTCCGGGAAAGTGCGGCTCGCCGAGGCGCCCGCTCTTTCCCGGTGCCATCGGGGGGCCGGTCTGCCAACCCTGCCACCATTGGTGCTTCAGGGCGCGGCGGTCCCCGGCGAACGCATATCTCCATGTCCGCCCAGAAACGTAGCGGCTTGGGGATGTTCGCGCCCTCTCGGGAGGGCCCCTGGGCGGTCAGTTCGGTTGCTACCTGCCGGTTATCCGTTACAGGACACCGGGCTGACCACACAGGAAAATCCAGAGACCAGCCTCGAGAGGCTGGTTCCCTTAGTAGATTTTCTGGCAGCGTGGAAACTTCTGCCGAATGTCTCAGAATGGGTCCTGCGTACAATAGAAAAAGGGTACAGAATTCAATTCGGGTTACACCCGCCCATGTTCAACGGGGTTACTGCCACGGTAGTAAGCCCCGAGCAGGCTCTGGTAATGGAACAAGAGGTACAGACTCTTCTGCGAAAAGAGGCTATAGAACGGGTCCCTCCCCACTGCAGAGAGTCGGGGTTTTACAGCCGGTACTTCATAGTTCCGAAGAAGGATGGGGGGTTAAGGCCTATCTTAGATCTGCGTCATCTAAACAGAGCAGTAAAAAGATTAAAATTCAAAATGCTCACGATAAAACAGATCGTGTGTCACATCAGGTCCGAGGACTGGTGTGTCACGATACATTTAAAAGATGCGTACTTCCACATCTCCATCCTTCCGCAGCACAGACAGTTCCTCAGGTTCGCTTTTGGGGAAAAAGCATACCAATATCGAGTGCTGCCATTCGGTCTAGCTTTATCGCCCCGCACTTTCACGAAGTGCGTGGATGCAGCTCTGGCTCCGCTGCGACTCCAGGGCATCCGCGTGCTAAATTACATCGACGATTGGCTAGTGTTAGCACAGTCGAAACAACTGGCGGTTCAGCATCGAGATGCTGTTCTCGCCCACATGAAGGTGTTGGGGCTAAGGTTGAACGAAAAGAAAAGTATGTTGGCGCCACAGCAGAGCATTACTTTTCTGGGGGTAGTTTGGGACACGAGAACGATGTCGGCTCGGCTATCTCCGCCCAGGGTAAAAACGATCCTGAATACCGTCAACCAGATAAAGCTAGGCCAGTCACTCACTGTCAAACACTTTCAAAGAGTGTTGGGTTTGATGGCAGCAGCGTCCAACGTGATACCTTTTGGCCTGCTGTACATGAGACCCTTGCAGTGGTGGCTCAGGACCAAGGGGTTCTCCCCGAGGGGAAACCCTTTTCGCCTAATCAAGGTCACGCGGCGCTGCCTACGTGCCTTGGTGAAGTGGAAAGATCCTTGGTTCCTTTCCCAAGGTCCAGTTCTGGGGGCTCCTTGTCGTCGCGTAATGCTAACGACGGATGCCTCCCTAACTGGCTGGGGAGCGGTCATGAGTGGCCGCTCGGCCCAAGGTCTGTGGAGGGGCCATCAGCTCTCCTGGCACATAAACCAGCTGGAGCTGATGGCTGTGTTTCAAGCACTCAAACACTTCCTCCCAGACCTACGGGGCCGCCATGTGTTAGTTCGGTCAGACAACACTTCGGTGGTCTCGTATATAAATCACCAGGGGGGATTGAGATCGCGTCGGTTGTGGAAGCTCACGCATCACATTCTGATATGGGCCCAAGGCAAGATACTCTCGCTCAGGGCGATGTACATCCCGGGGGTCCTGAATGTAGCGGCAGACTCCCTGTCGAGGCAGGGAGTGGTGCCGGGGGAATGGAGGCTCCACCCCGAGGTGGTGGAGGAGCTGTGGATCCGCTTTGGGCGAGCCCAGGTGGATCTGTTTGCGTCTCGAGAGACGACACATTGTCCAGCATTCTTTTCCCTCACACATCCAGCCCCACTGGGGCTGGACGCAATGGTACAGACGTGGCCGAGGCTGCGTCTGTATGCCTTTCCCCCTCTGGCGTTGCTCCCAGGAGTGCTGGAGAGAGTCCGCCGGGACGGGCTTCAGCTCTTATTGGTAGCCCCGTTCTGGCCGGGCCGAGTATGGCTCTCAGACATCATGTCTCTCCTAGAGGGTCCTCCCTGGGAAATCTCAGTCAGGAGGGATCTTCTTTCACAGGCCGGGGGGTCAGTACTGCACCCGCGCCCGGAACTGTGGAAACTGTGGGCTTGGCCCCTGAGGGGGCCCAGTTCATAAACACGGGTCTATCTACTGAGGTGATAGAGACCATGTTGCACTCCAGAGCACCATCCACAAGGAGACTTTACGCACTCAAATGGAGAGTTTTTGTCGCCTGGTGTACGCACCAGACTTTGGACCCTGTTAACTGCCCGGTCGGTTCAGTTCTCGAGTTCTTGCAAGAAAAATTCTCCGCAGGGTTATCCCCGTCGACTCTGAAAGTGTATGTGTCGGTGATATCTGCGTATCATAATCCATTAGATAACGCATCATTAGGGAGACACCCGTGGGTCACGCGTTTCCTCCGTGGTACCTTGAGGCTCAGACCTGCGGCACGCTTCAGGGTGCCGACTTGGGACCTGGCCATAGTGCTGGAAGGCCTTATGTCGGCTCCCTTCGAGCCGTTAGAGGAAGTGTCAGAAAAGTTCCTCACACTAAAAACAGTGTTTCTCCTAGCGATTTCATCACTGAAAAGAGTAGGAGACCTACAGGCTCTATCAGTAGCACCTTCTTGCCTTGAATTTGCACCAGGAATGGTGAAAGCATTTCTCTTCCCGAGGGAAGGATATGTTCCCAAGGTCCCGACCAACGTGCCGGGACCAGTAATGCTGCAGGCTTTCTGTCCGCCTCCGTTCACTAGTCAAGACCAAGAGAAGCTAAATCTGCTATGTCCGGTCAGGGCCCTAGATGCATATGTCCACAGAGCTGCCCTGTGGTGAAAGTCAGAACAGTTGTTTGTATGTTTTGGGTCCTCCAATAAGGGAAAACCGGCTTCAAAGCAGACGCTTAGCAAGTGGATAGTCGAGGCTATTTCGCTCGCTTATGAGTCGGTCGGACATCCTTCACCTATGAGGGTCCGCGCCCACTCTACTAGGAGTATGGCTGCCTCTATGGCTCTTATTTCGGGAGTTTCACTGTCAGAGGTTTGTGATGCGGCTGGGTGGTCCTCTCCGCATACATTTGTGAGGTTTTACAATCTGGACGTAGCCTCTACTCCGGGGTCCCGGGTGTTTCTGGGTTAAATCACACAAACAGACATTTGGGACTCTGGCGACGTGGGTATTGAGGTCCCCTAGCGTTTCGACGCAGCTCGAAGTTCCCTCGAGATAGGGAACGTCTCAGGTTACGTATGTAACCATGGTTCCCTGAGAGGGAACGAGACGCTGCGTCGAGATGCCATACTCCCGGCATGCCTGTGATCGACTTGTTCGACTTTTTCAGAAGCTAGTGACTGTTTGGTCCGGGCATGCTTTATAGCTTCCTGGTCGATGACGTCACCCACCCGTGACGTATCGTCCCGCTATTGGACTGATTACACAAGTGCTTCATGACGTGGCACGCAGAGGCGTCCCCTAGCGGTTCGACGCAGCGTCTCGTTCCCTCTCAGGGAACCATGGTTACATACGTAACCTGAGACGTTTTACAATGCTTCATGCAAACATTTTACATAGTATGACAAAAAAAAATCAGATGAATTAAAAAAATACTTTTTTAAACTTGGCTGAAGGAATGGTCACATGTGTCTGCTTTCTTTAAGGAATGAAGATGGGCTATACTCAGCATGTGTAATATGAATATCATCCCAAGCCCATTCCTGATTGGAGTAATTGACAATGTCCCCCTATTGCAACCGTCCCCAACCTCTCCTACAACTCCTTACTGGCTCGCTCACTCCAGAGGGTGTGATATCCTTACGTTTTAAAAGTGCAACAGAGAGCCGGAAGAATGGGAAATACTGAAGTGAAAATGAGGATGATGAGCTAGAAGTCTTCAAAGGACCCTAAAGTTAGTGTCAGGCTGAGGTCTTGTCTTTCCAATCATCGAAGAATTTCTGCATCTACTGATTGAACGCAACTTCAGCAAAGATCCACTGGAGCCTCAGAGACTTCACCAGGGCTGTCTTTCAAACTGACGAGACGTGCAGGGGCCACCTACACATTTTCACAAAGGTGCGTAAAAAAACAATGTTTCCTTCAGGCTGTCAAATACTGCCATAACGGCATGCTTTTATTCTTTCCTCTTCTTCAGGTTTAAAGGTAGGGTAGGTAAGAATGATCTAAAACACTTTTGTCCAAATTTGTTTTAACTTTCTTTATATGCCAATACATAATTAAAATGTAAGTACTCTGGAAAAGAGAGTATAAAATGAAGTAACTCTAGACTGTTTAATCTGCAATAAACTCCGCTCATTATTTTCATTCGGGACGAAACAAATGATTGGCTTGGGTGACTGTCACTCTCTCTCGCTACCATGGCAACCATCGCTTTCGCTACAGGATCTGCCCACACATGCGCGCACCCATAGGAAGAGCAAAAGCATTCAAAATGCACGTTGCCTGGTTTTGCAGTCAGCAAAGGCAAACAATGCACAAAAAAAGGAAGACAGTAGGCCTACATGTGAAGGCAATTCACAAGAAGGCTTTGGATAAAAAAAGAAATCAAACGCGAGTAAATATCAGCTTAGCTTTCCAACGATGTCGAGAACTGAGGGACCTCAAGGGGCTGAAAAATGACTCATTGCTGGCTGTATTTCTGCTGGACAGGTAATCTTTCATTTTGATTATGCATTTTTTTGGTTTATGTTTTCATGAAGCGGATCAAGAGCACATGAAGCTGCCTAATATATAGCTAACATAACATTACTTGGCATAAAGTTACAATATTATACACTTTGCCATAAGTAGAGATGATAAATACTCAATATGCTTAGCTCAGGTTGATCGCTGTCGTGTTGAATTGTGCAAAATGTAACTTTAGATAACAAAATGCATGTGTAAAAGCTAGTACACCGCATCCAGGAACTTTTTTTAGAACTAAGTTTGCTTTAGCTACTTCTAATCAACAGTGCTTTCATCATGGAAACTCTTACATGCAAAACACAGTATATGAATCTTACACAAAATTCATCTTCATCACAGTATAACTGATGTTATTGGGGGAAAAAAATTATCGATGCTACCCGTTTTCTTTGCCTTATAAATATAACTAGCTCGTTACCAAATTAAACGAAAATGTATTTTAAACTTTACCAGTACCGGTATTCTAGCTTGATAGTGAGTACTAAAAGACATCTTATTTGTTTATATTCATGCTGATGAAGATTAGATTTTTATTACATGTGATTCTGACATGATGTAAATAATGCGTCTTCCAGCTGATTGGTCGGTGAGGCACGTTCATGTGTTTTGGGGGCGTGGCTTTGGAAAGAGCCCAGAAGGGAGAAGGTGGAGTGAATGGAAATAATGAGCTGTCTTTAAAACAATCATGAGAGGTCTACAGACACTCAAATTTTATACTTTCTTTTTTAGAGTACTTACATTTTAATTATGTATTGATATATAAAGAACGTTTAAACACATTTGGAAAAAAAAGTTTTTTAACCAATTCTTACCTATCCAACCTTTAATGTAACTCTAACCATTACAGGAAATTCATTACCTTAAACCATTGAAGTTTAAAAATGAGTACTGTGAACTTTTTCCATTTGAGAATATTAAATTAAACTATAAATCTACTTAGTGTAGCAGAATCTTTAAGTTAACTTAAATCTATTATTGTCAACAGCTAGCTAGCAATAGCACAAGAAAACATGCATTCTGTAGTGTAATAAGCAAACTGACCATCACTGAGCCGAATGTGGACAGCCAATGCTTTTTAAATAAAGAAACATATTGTCTTTATGCATTTCAGCCGATCCTTAACGGACAACTCCGGTGAGAAATTAACCTAGGGGTAATTAACAGATGGTTACAGCCCAGAGGAAAAGAAAATCTGAAAAGAGATCTCCAAAATGTTTCATTTATTTCTCCTAGACAACTTTGAGATCCATATGACACCAAACTGAGACAAAGGTTTATTTCTCCTGTGTCTCAGGCTTTTCTCTGGAGCAATAAGATGCACTAAATCTAAATTTAGTCTCCTTTTAAGTTTCAGAAGAGATCTCAACAAGCTCTAATATAATGCCCAGAGTTTCTCAACTTCTGTGTCTCTTTGTGATCTCAGACAGAGAAATCAGAGAGTTCTCTCCATGAACTCAATATACTCTCATCCCAGCTTCAATTCATGCATCTCATGCTTAACTCAGATAGAGCAAAGGAAGAGATTTCCACAAGTGCTTATTGAATTCTCAGACTTGGATCACTTGGTTGTTTCATATATATGATATCCACATGTTTTTTTTTTAAATATAATGTATTACTGTATGAATAAATTAATTGTAAATCTTTTATTTTAGGCTGCAAAGACCCTCTTCTTTTATATTATTTTCTATAAATGATTTGAAATATTTCACAGCATGTAATTCAGTAAAATAATTTTATTAACCACACTAAACGCATTGTAAAATAAAAAAGTAATTTATTGGTAACTTGAGAGCAAAGAAATTACAATTTCAACATTTCAGATGTATCAAAGTTTAACTGCCAAAAACTCATATCATTAATAAAATGAATGTTGTATATTCAGATGTATGCATCTTCTCATGTTAGCCCCAAAGTGACATCACATGGTATCACATGGTAACTGCGGTTACTCAATGCAATCTGTAATTTGTGCTTTCTTTTCTTTTATTCTTGCAGCTTACGTCATGCGCTGTAGTACACTGGATGGTTGGACACCGGTTGAAAAAAGTAAGGTCAAAAAAAGCCTTCATAAACAAACGCCGCATCAGGGCCACAACACTGTAAATATCGGATGGGGCACAGGGAGACATTTGTTAAAATGACAATGTTCACAAAAAGTCCTTTTTTTTCCAAATGATGTATGTTGGCGTCAGAGACTCAGTTTATTGTTGTGACTTGTATACTTGTGCTTAGTTAAGAAGACTAATTATATTAAGTCTGCAGAAATATATTTGAAAAACATTAAATGAATTGATATTTTCAAATCCAGTCAACATTTAGAATTGCAAATGTTGACTGGACTAAAAAACGCGAATCCAGTCAACATTTTATAACAGTAGGCTATATGGCCAGCACAATATTTTACTATGGTAAATAGATTTTTGTTTGTGCTGTTGAAATGGGCTGTTAGAAACATTTGATAAAATAGCCTATATCAGAACAATATTTGTGAAATTAGATGTATTTTCGATGTTTTGTTTATGATGGTATCTGCATTAGGCAGGGCCGTGCACAGACATTTTGAGGGGCAGTGGCCCAAACCAAAAAAGGGGCATTAAGGGGATTGAGTATCATAATGTAGAGAATGAATAACAAACCTTTTACAATCATACTGTAAATACATTTGTTAGGCTTTAGAGCTAATTAAATTAGTTTTTCTAATTATTCTTCCAAAAAAAATGATTCTAGGCTAATTTGATCTCTTTTCTATTTTACATTTTTGTTGGAGATTTAAGTAGCAAATGAGAATCACTAAAATTATTGAATATATTTTGAGACAAAGGTATTGTTTATGGTATTTGGGGTAAAAAGGCATTTTTAACATGATGATAAACAGCTGACTGACTTCCATTTGTTGACATGACATGGTTAAGATTCAGCTGGTAAATATCTTAAGTTGAGTGTCCATCTTAGAGGTATCATCCTATTTATAATAAAAATATGATAATAATCATATAATACAAATATATTTAGTTGTTACACCGATAAAACTTTATTAAATTATTATGGGATCTCAGTGTTTTCAGATTATTTACTTAAAAATTAGTTTCTGTATTTTAAAAATATTTTTATATTAACATTTTAATATTTACTGAACAATGGTTGATTATTTTATTAATCAAAATAAACAGAAAATACTGCAAACGTTGATAGAGATTTTTTGAAAGCATTAACGTTTTTGAAAAATGAGCACATTTTTCTTAGGGTGTGCTTGTACCCTGATACAACTTATTTATATTTATAATAGCCTTTATTACCTTTTTTTAAATTGTGTATACGATTAATATGGTTTAAATAAAATATCATAAATATGACATGTTATAGATAATAGTATTAACTCGTAAAATTGATTATAATCAGAAATCTATTTTACAGGAGTTAAAGAGTGACAAACTGTCAGCAATATTCAGTATAGCCAACACTATGGCGATTTACCCGCTGGCATGCTGGAGCTTTGAATCCATGTTTGCACTGTTGAAACAAACAAACTAGCTACTAATTCGCGGATCAACCACTGTCTGTATGTGGATTGTAGTTTGTAGCTAATATTCTTCGACATTCTTTAACTGCCCTCTCCACAGAGAGCGAACACCGCCGCAGACTTTGAGCGATGCTGCGGAGCGAGCAGGAAAACACGGAACGGATTAGCGAAATTAGTGGATTTTTAGCAGAGCAGAATGCTTTTATGGGAATCCTCTGAGGGTGAGGGAGGGAAGAGGGCAAAAGGGGCACCTTAGCCGATGAGGGCAAAGGGGCAGTGGCTCTAGCCACCGGGCCACGCCCCTGTGCACGGCCCTGGCATTAGGCTATAATGAGAAGATGGATCCTACAACACTTACATAGCCTATTACATATTTAATATACATATATAATTCATGAACATATGTAGTTAATTGTGGCATTTAATCTGCCTAATTTTAATGAATACGTAGCCTACAAGAGCTTGTTTGACTACGCGAAAGGATCTGTATTGCTCGTTTGATTTCGCGGAAGCATCTCTGGAGTACTTGTTTGATTTCGCGGAAAATACAGATCAAAGGACTTCGCGAGGTTCACCGAGAGGCAGAAGCAGCAATTTTGAGGATGCAGTTCACGCGTCAGGTAAGTGTTAATGATTAAACTGCAGACAAATATGTCGAACATATTAGGCCGGAGACACACTGCAAGCGTGGCGTTTCTGCTGCGTGTCAGCCGCGGGGCGGCTGCCTGGAGTTTTCTCTGTCTTTGCTCACCAGAAGCGTGTCTGACGCGGCGCTGCTGCTGCTGGGAAGCCCTATACTTCATGTTAAACATAAATATATTGCCTATTGATACGATACAGCAAAGACAACGTCGGCAGTAGCCTATTGACTATACATACGGCAAAATAGGCTACAGAATATTTCGTTCTGTATTGACAGGTTTAATATTTCAAAATCGATAATTATGTTGTTTTTTTTATTATTACAAGTAGGCCTATATCTGCATTTATGTTAACCTAAAGACTTTCAAACATAAAAATGTAATTTATTAATATGTATTCGGCGGCAGTGGCTCAGTGTAGGTTGTCTACAAACCAGAAGGTTGGTGGTTCAATCCCCGGTTCCACCTGACCAAGTGTCGAAGTGTCCATGAGCAAGACACCTAACCCCAGCTGCTCCCGACGAGCTGGATGTCGCCTTAAGCCTCGTTCACACCGCCAGCGACACGCAGCGACAAAGCGACACGATCCCATTCATTTCAATGGAGCGCTGGCGACTTCCGGCGACACGAGCGACAGTGACCGTTGGCGACACAATGTGGGCGTGTCAAGCGACACGAGACGCGCGACAAAAGTTCAGAAATTTCAACTTTATGCAAACGAGAAGCGATTTTCGCGAGCGACAACCAATAGGAGTGAAGTCAGTGGAGTGCACGTGATCCGTCTGCTTTACTGCGGTGTCCGGAGGAGTTGTTGATATTAGCTTTTAGCAAGCCCCCTGTTCTTTATAATATGTCTCTGTGTAGCCTACATACAGAGACACATTTAAAAAAATGATGCATGGAAAAACGTGTCTGGGATTGTGGGGATATAAAGTAAGTTTTGACTAAACTGCATGCAATATGGTCTACCTATTACAGTACAGTGTGTATGTATTCTAATAACTTGCTCTGTTCTGCAAAACACTAGTAATAAAAACGGTACTATAGTACAAATATATTTAATGACGTTTATATGCAACCCGTGTAGTGGGAACGCCCACTAGCGACATGAATCTCTGGCGCTGGCGACATGCAGCGACAAAATCGCTGGCGGTGTGAACGAGGCTTTACATGGCTGACATCGCCGTCGGTGTATGAATGGGTGAATGTGAGGCAAAAATGTAAAGCGCTTTGGATAAAAGCGCAATATAAATGCAGTCCATTTACCATGTATTCGTGTCAAAAAGGCATAAACATCTTTTCCTAAAGACCATAAAAGTTAATGTGGTCTTACCATGTTTAAGTAATAATACATAATTTTGTTTTAAACTATAATACTATATAATGTATTTTAGATTTAATCTCAGCGTGTTGTGTGCTATTTTTGTGTCAGACAAACTTACTGTCATTAGCTATAGGCCAGGTGCTGTGGTGATTTTTATACGTGCAAATTTACTGAAATATGTCAAACGTGTAACTTAATGTAGGCCAAATAATGTACGCTATTTAGGGTTACGTGGTTGTGTTGAACGTGATTTTTTTTGCGTTCCAACTTTTGAAATTGTCCTGTAAATTAAGGGAACAACATAACCATTCATACTATGATAAAATGGCGCTCATTTCTTCGTCTTCACAAGTGGGACGAATTCTAAACTTTAGTCACACATGCAAGTGAATTCTTAATATTGATAAAATGTATAAAGAATATATTTTTTTTATATTCTTTCTTTCTCCAACAGGGTGTGACTTTGTCGTTGCAAAGGTTCTCATCCAAGCCAGTCAGTTCTTCTTAAAGGGATAGTTAACCCAAAAATGAAAATTCTGTAATTTACCCTCATGTTGTTCCAAAACTGTATGAGTTTCTTTGTTCTGCTGAACACAAAATAGGATATTTGAAAGAATGTTTGTAACAAAGCAGATGGAGCAACCAATCACTACCATAGTAGGGGGAAATACCATGGTAGTAAATGGTTGCTCCATCTGCTTTGTTACAAACATTCTTCCAAATATCTTATTTTGTGTTCAGCAGAACAAAGAAAATTATACAGGATTTGAACAACATAAGGGCGAGTAAATGAGGACAGAATTTTCATTTTTGGTGAACTATCCCTTTACCAGCTGAAACACTGACAAGTAGCAAGAATGCTCCACTGTATCTACTTTGACTGTGTGTGTATTTTCAAAACTAAAGGTGCATTAAAGACATTAAAGAAAAGTGACAAGGGCTTTGGTCATTTTTTAAAGAAATTTGAAATTAAATCTTTTGAAAATGTATTGTTTGTATGCCAAATGTTAAAAATGCAGATGATACAATGTGCTTTAAATTGTTTTTATCCTTGCTATAACATGTTGTAACTAGTTCCACCACTGCAATTTCTAGTAACAATTAAAACCATTTAAAAATGAAACCCCCAATTAAAACGTTTTAGTTGAATTAATTCTAAAAACAGGTTGAGTAAACGCACATTTTAAAGTTGAAGTCAAGTTTGAGCCAACTAAAAATTATTAATCCAAAATCTGTGGAACTAGTTACTAAATAATAATTAAAAGCACTAGAAATTTTTTACAGTGTTGTTGTAAACCTGGCCTGCCACTGCTCATAACATTGTAACTGTTTTAAAAAATATAATTTTTACAAAAAAAAGCACTTTAGTTCATAATTTGTAATGACCATGTTTAAACCGTTTTTGCTTTCTTTAAAATGTCTTTAAATTTGTTAATGCTATTTTGATTTAAATAAAAAAGATTCAGATTCAAATTTCTTTATTACATCAGCTAATCTGCCATTTGCTATAGATTTTTAAAGCCTGATGGTTGTGGATAGCTCTTCTGTCTGTCCTGCAGTGAAGAGAGAGTAGCATTCCCGACCGTTGTTTCTTTGGTCCATCAAGATGTTCTGCAGTGGATGAGCTATGTTGTTTAGAATGGTGAATCTAGTCTGGTAGGAAAAAAAGGTCGTATGATTTAATTAGTAATTCATGTGTGTGCGTGTGTGTGTGTGTGCATGAGAGGGAGAGGGAGCGAGAGACTCGGATATTGCTCCATAGTAGCTCCAGTATTGCTCATTTTCTTTTTCAAAGGAGAAATAAAGGAGTCATTAAAAACACAGAATTGAGATTAGCAAGGCATCTCCTTTTAGTCTCAGGTATGACTCCCTCTGATTATTCTGTCTCACCTATTGCTCCTAGTGAATTTTAGGAGAAATATATGAGAAACATTTTAGACAAAATAGAGATTACAATACGGCTCAGATGAGAATCTCAAATTTGTCTCCTGAGCTATAGAAAAGCAAGCTTTGAGCAGTAAAATTTTCCTCTGGGAGAGTAGATCATTCTCTGGGATGCGTTTTCATGAAAATCGAATGTAAAGAGTTTTATCTCTAAAAACAAATTAGCTTATAACGCTAGTCTATGGGGCACAGGGTGGTAAAATTAAATCGCTAGTTAATACCACTAACAAGGCTCAAAATAGCCTCACACTAACATGGTAGCATACTGAGGGTCCCTACATGCAAACCGAAGCATTGAGAACTTTGTAAGTGTACAAACAGTTTAATAAGAAGATACTTTATGAACACAGTGCCTTACGCATTCACGGACAGGCACCATCTTGGAAAACAGTCTCGACAAATCGATCTACGAGCGCTGTTCTAAGTGAGCTGGTCGATAGGAATTAAGTTTGTGAAATGTAATAACATGGACATTTTTATTTTTATTTATTTATTTTCTCTGTTGTGTTCAGTGTTTTCTTCCAGAAACAACGGACCGTATGAGATTCCAAGTCACAGTTCATCACTTAGAACAGCGCTCGTGGATCGATGAGTCGAGACTGTTTTCCAAGATGGTGCCTGTCCGTGAACGCGTAAGGCACTATGTTTATAAAGTATCTTCTTATTAAACTGTTTGTACACTTACAAAGTTCTCAATGCTTCGGTTTGCATGTAGGGACCCTCAGTATGCTACCGTGTTAGTGTGAGGCTACTTTGAGCCTTGTTAGTGGTATTAAATAGCGATTTAATTTTACCACCCCGTGTCTACCCTGTGCCTCATAGACAAGCGTTATAAGCTAATCTGTTTTTAAAGATAAAACTCTTTACATTCGATTTCCATGAAAACGCATTCCAGAGAACGATCTACTCTGTAACCATCTGTTAATTACCCCTAGGGTCATTTCTCACCGGAGTTGTCCTTTAACCTACCACAATGATAACACCCCAAACGGTTCAGGCAGAACCCCTTTTAATTTCCACAGAACACAAACCACTAAAATATCTCGCACTATATTAATCTTGAGTCAAAACACTTCTTTAACAGTCAGAACAGAACAACTGCTGTAACACATTCAGTTAATGGAACCAGTAATATTAAAACTTGCTTCATTTCACTGTTAGATTTTACAGTGGTTACTTTTCTAAAAAAAAAAAAACTATTTAAACTATTTTATGTTTATTTTAATCATTTATTACAATTTTTATATAGTGCTCAATGCAATCACGGTGTCTTTACAATGAGTAGACATGTACAATTACCTAATTGTTATACATGTAAATTGTATTCCATATTTGTTCAATTGTTTCAAATTACAGCCTTTTTTCCTTTTTTATAAAGAAAAAAGTAAATAAATCAAAGTAAAGTAAATAAAATAAGAGAAGTTATGTAGGGAACGTGTCACTAGTTAAATTTTATCTAGAATAAGTGATTTATGAAAGTTATTATTTTTAATATAAACATACAGTCAAACCAAAATGTATTCAGATACCTTCAATATTTGTCACATTATCACAGTTTGTTTTGCTATAGTTTAGAAAATGGTTATTTGAGACAAGAACTTAAACAGTTTTAAAAAATGAACATATTCATCTGGATAATGTCAGATAACTTTGGCAGAAAGGTAAGGAATGGATTACAGTCTACCAATCAGCTGTTTAATTTAACAATTAGATCATTTAAATGTAGGTCAACCAATGACCAAGAAATGCTTTATTTTATCCAGTCTGTGGTGTAAAGGGTCGCATTAGCAATTAAAGATGAAAACACTTGAGCAAAACATGGTCAGGTCAAAGTGTCGGAATATTTTCAGTGAAAAATGAAATGTTGTACACATTTTACTGGTGGTCACTGTAATTTTTGAGTATATGTCAGTTTACTTTATTTTGCTCTCCTCACTTACATAAATTAACTACAGTACATGTACATCTATATGTAGATATTGAATACATTAATATATATATATATATATATATATATATATATATATATATATATATATATATATATATATATATATATACATACATACATGCATATATACATACATACATACACATACATGTATGCATGCATACATTATTTACTTATACATTTATATATTAGTCTTATATTTATGTACAGCAGCTTAATCTACAATGGTCACATTAAGACTATTAATGATAAAGCTAAATTATATGCTGGATAATGCCAGAATTCTTAGAATACATTTCTGGTTTGAGAATAATGCGTCCATCATATCTAAGCGGAATCTAGTGACTAGAAAGTTTGATGATTACAGTTAGTGATTCACCTGCATATTCACTGTAAAATACCTAAAGTTTTGATGTGATGAGAACGATCATATCTATTATTAAAATCCAGACTGATGGAGTTTTTTAATCTAAATGCTAACCAAATGTCAGCAGAAGCTTTGGGTTTTCCTAAGATGACTTTAGGTTTTCCTCTCTCAGTCCAGTGGAGTTATTCAACCACTCGCAGTATTCTGTAAAACCTTACGTTTAATTGTGCCTTAAAGTTTTAAGCAATATGTTAAAGTGTTAAAATACCAAACATTCAGCTATAATTTCATTGCACTTTTCTATACTTAAATAATTTTACTGAAAAAAATGTAGAAATAATTTTCACTCACAAACAGCACGTAGCACATTGAATTAAACATGACATTTTGAAGTAAATGTACTTTTATAATATACTAAATACTAAAATAATATTTTATTTTAAAGCATACATTAAAAAAATGTTTACAGTGTAAGATGACTAATGTAATTTTTCTTTCTGTGAGGAAATTGTTCCTTTTGCTTATTGCATCAGTATACAGGAAGTCTATCGCAGTGATATCTTTACATCATTGCTGCCGAGCGCATTCGTCCACTTTGTAATTGCGCATATAATGACAGAATTGGGGATTACCCTTTCTGAAGGTATAATCTTGATCTGAGTAACCGGGGGAGACCTTCATCATTTTATAGTGGAGAATTTTGCTATCCTTTTGCTGAAGTAAGATTTTCTCAGGGTCACTCTCTTTCCCCGAGTTTCACAGACAAGGCTTAAGCTAGTCACAGACTGAACGCTTGTATGATCTGTTGTAACTGAAAGAAACTTGCACTGATGAATCTTAAGATAGGCCATTGTTTCGTCTCAAGAAGCACACCAGTCAATGCACGCTCATTAATGCTACTTAAAATGTCTAATTGAACTAAGAACTAATCCTGCCTTAATCTACGCCTTGTCTGTGAAACCATTTTATAATCACATCAATTAATTGATAATTCTTTATAACTTGTCAGTTAGTTTATAGTTGCAAATGAGGCTATTCTCATTAAGTAATTATTGATTAACTAATAAGGAACTATCAGACCTAAATTTGATATTACTTACTGATTAGTTAAGCTTATTTTCATATTAGATAAGTAGTAGCCCTGCATTACCTGTTTCAGGTTAAAACATTCAATACTGTGGGTCGGTATTATTCATTCACATGTAGATTCAAGACGTTTCTTCCCTCTTTAACCAGACATTTATAGGGCATGTTTGGTTGCCATTTTGACAATTATGGAGGCAATCAAAGAACATGTTATTATCATGAACATAAACCATTACAAAAATCACTTGAAATTAAACATTAAATGAAGACTACAAAAAATGTAAAGGTTAAACGTACTTTATTTCAGTTAGGTGCCAAAGAAACATTTCTCATTTTTGTTAAGCTGAAGTTGAAGTGTAACTAAAACTAAATCAACTAAAAAAAGACTAATTATTAATCATGATTAATCGAAATTCAAGGATCATCAAAGCTCAACAATTTCACACAAGCCAAATATGGAAGGTTTTAAAAAGGTTTTACATGCTTTTTGTGTTACTAAGATATTAAGCAAGTATGTGTAGATGGACTGGACAACTGGGAATGTTGTCCCAGAAAGAGGGACCCAGATGAATTGCCCCGGGCCTCATACATTTTTATGATGACCTAGATGTCCTTAACAGCTTTTCAGCTTGTTAGAACAAAGCTGCATTTTTTCTTTCATTCAGACAATGGGGTCTCATCATTTAAATCATCCCACACCCCTATTCATCACAACTCCCAGTTTGGAAAACACTGATGTCATACAATATTCAATGTACTTCATGTACTTCAACAAAGAATGGAATATATTTGCTTTCTCTTTATATTTATATCAATATGGTACAAGATTATCCTGGGTAATTATGGGCTGTTCCCGGTCTGCAGTGGTCAGTATCTATCAAAAGTGCTCCAAGGAAGGAACGGTGGTAAACCGGCGACAGGGTCATGGGCGGCCAAAGCTCATTGATGCACGCGGGGAGTGAAGGCTGGCCCGTGTGGTCGGATCAAACAGACGAGCTACTGGAGCTCAAACTGCTCAAGAAGTTAATGCTGGTTCTAATAGAAAAGTGTCCGAATACACAGAGCATCATAGTTTGTTGTGTATGGGGCTGCATAGCATCACAGTCCAGTCAGGGTGCCCATGCTGACCCCTGACCCTGCCGAAAGCACCAACCGTAGACACGTGAGCATCAGAACTGGACCATGGAGCAATGGAAGAAGATGGCCTGGTCTGATGAATAACGTTTTCTTTTCACCACGTGGATTGCCGAGTGCATGTGTGTCGCTTGCCTGGGGAACACATGGCACCAGGATGCACTATGGAAGGAAGCCAAGCCGGCGGAGGCAGTGTAATAATAATGATAATAATAATAATAATAATAATGATTTGTTACATTTATATAGAGCTCCTGGGTACTCAAAGTGCTTTACATGGAGGGGGGTCTCCTCAACCAATGTGCAGCATCCACCTGGATGATGCGGTGGCAGCCATATTGTGCCAGACCTATCGCCACACCAGCTGATTGGTGGAGAGGAGACAGAGTGATGAAGCCAATCCGTAAAGGGGGATGATTAGGAGGCCATGATGGACAGAGGCCAAGGGGCAAATTTGGCCAGGATGCCGGGGTCACACCCCTACTCTTTTTCCAAAGGACATCCTAGGATTTTTAATGACCACAGAGAGTCAGGACCTTGGTTTAACGTCTCATCTGTAGGACGGTGCTCTTTGACAGTATAGTGTCCCCATCACTACACTGGGGCATTAGGACCCACACAGACCACAGGGGGAGCGCCCCTGCTGGCCTCACTAACACCTCTACCAGCAGCTACCTAGATTTCCCAGGAGGTCTCCCATCCAAGTACTGACCAGGCTCAGCCCTGCTTAGCTTCAGTGAGAGTCTTGGGCTACAGTGTGATATGGCTGCTGGCGGTGTGATGCTTTGGCCAATGTTCTGCTTGGAAACCTTGTGTCCTGCCATCCATGTGGATGTTAATCTGACACGTACCACCTACCTAAGCATTGTCAGACCATGTACACTCTTTGGAAATGGTATTCTCTGGTGGCTATTCTCTGGTGGCTCTTTCAGCAGGATAATGCTCCTGCCACCCGGCAAAAATGGTTTAGGAATGGTTTGAGGAGCACATCAACGATTTTGAGGTGTTGACTTGGCCTCCAGATGCCCCAGATCTCAGTCCAATCGAGCATCAGTGGGATGTGCTGAACAAACAAATCAGATCCATGGAAGCCCCACCTCACAACTTACAGGATTTAAAGGTGCAGTGTGTGAATTTTAGCAGCATCTAGTGGTGAGGTTGTGAAATGCATCACCCACTGCTCACCCCTCCCTTTCGGAGCACAAAGGTTAAGTGACAGGGGCCGACACAGGACAAAGATGTCGTCTGAGAGGGCAGAGAGTAGCTAGTGCTCTCTCTGTAGAAAAGTTTGTCCGTTTAGGGCTACTATAGAAACATGATAACGCAAAAGGGCGACTTCACTGTAAAGGGACCCGAGGTGTAGGGGAGCACGAGGTACAACCTAATGCGGAGTTAGTTGTAACACACATTAATAACTTTACACACATGCCAGCATGACGAAACTTAATGTATTTATCAGTTGCCATATTGACATTATTAAGAGAGAAGAAAACACCAAAATTTAAAAAAAAAAATCTTTGGAAGATATCACTGAACATTTATTTAACCACAGCACAAGTTATTTTCTTACTTTTTTGTGTTGATTTAAAATAGGAAAAATCTGACATCATTGTAATCTTATATCTGTTAGTTATGAGATGATAGAGTTATTTAATGCTGATCTCAGTTGGGCACGTGGGGTGTGTTGTCACACTGCATTACAATGAGCCCCTATTAGAAATATGATATTATATTCTATTCTTTTATGAAATCTTTTGAGAAACCCTGAGAAAAAGCTGAATAATGACTGAGTCAATGTTCAGAAATGATTCATTATTATGTTTTGAACTATGCTAGGCAGAAAATAGATCAATCAATAAATCAATCAATCAATCAATCAATAAACTATAGATATCCCTGGAGATGTCATACCAACCATAGCAACAAAAAAAAAAATGGAATTGTATGATCAAAATAATTATGATGACATTTTGATGATAAAACATATGTTAAGCAATTTTTAACTTTTTATGTAAGTTATACAAGATATCAAATCAGTTTAATGTAATTTTAAGTTGAAAGACTTCAGGCAGCAACTTTTTTTCTCGTCTATATGTCTTTATGCTGTTAAGATATGGGCTCCATATCAGTTATATAGTTAATATATAACTATACATCAGTTATATAGTTAACTGTAAAATATATAGCACCTTGTTTATGTTTCCATCAAAAGCAGCTGAAGTTGGGGGGGGGGGGGATTCTAGTGAATCAACCCTATGCATCAGACATGTAAAAACCCAAATTAGTAAATTGATGAGCTGATTAATGATAAGAAGAGACAGCATAAATATGGCTAAACACATCTTCACACATCAACAAATAGTCTCAGAATGGCTTACAGAAAGGAGATATGCACCGCTGGTAAGTCTGCTTTCAGAGATAGAGACAGAGACATACTCTGACTTGATTTGCAAAGGAATGAGACGCTGTTAACGTTGTTGTAGCACATCCTTAATCTCTCAGCATCAGAGTTACCGTTTGTATCTTTAATAGAGTGAAACGACAGTAAATGATCAATATTTCAGATCAAATCCCATCACTTACGTCTATATTTTCAGCTGTTGTTTTATATGAATGTTTCTCTTGTATCTGTAGGTTTGCTCCTGCTACTGTCCTTACTTCAAACCACTCAGTCTGCATCGATTGCAGATGCAGTTACACAACAAATGGAACGTTTGGGTGAAAAAGCATTGAAACATCTGGTGAGTATTTTAAAAATAAACTAACTTTTCACTCTTTTTACTTGTTGAGCAATCATCTACTATTAGGTTGATAAGGGCCATTATCTAGGACGTAGATAAGACACTGCTGGTCGTGAACCAGGAAATGAAATTGGCTTCTCAAGATGAATTCATATGATGGTGTTGAACAGAGTGTTTCGAGGAAGTTTTTTTCTAAAAAATGACTGCTTTTTCTGCCCCAAAGAACTCGTTAACTGCATCGGCCCTGAGGAGTCACAATGGGTTCTACTCGGCTGGATGCATTAGGGAGCCGAAAGAGAACGAACACCTCAACTGCTCTCTCATCTGTACATTCAGCTCTTACCTGAAGGCAGCATCTCATCTTGACGAACTAAACGAGACCCTTCGACAATACCTGCACGATATCATTGACCCTGTTCAGCGCCTGACCGCAAAGTGCCACCATTGTTCAACAAACACCTGTAAGTCAATCTTTCAAGATGGGAACCCTTACAAGAATTTAGAAAACCTGAGGAGCTTGCTTGAGCTTTACCGGCAATGGATTGTCAGAACTATGGTGTTCTCTTAGGCGGTCTGTGCTGGTTATTTATTTAAAATATTTATTGTGTTTTATTTATTTTTATATGAATGCTTTGTAGCATTAGCGCTTCTGAATGTCAAAGAAAAAGGCCTGTGATGTTTAAAGGTTTTACATCTGTTACATCTCATTTTTGTACACTCTCACAGACAATGCCATATGAAATATAAAATCTGAGCATATGAACGTGTGTATTCATCATCTGATTATTATTTGATATTAACCGACACCTTGTCCAGTGAATAACGGTCTGGTACCTCTACTTAAAAAAATAATACCTAAAAACTATACCCAATTTTTTTGGGGGAAACATTTTTACACTTAAAAATATTGCATGCATTTTAAAGTTGTGCAATCAGTGACCTATTCTGAATTAAGTATAACATGAAATATAAACCATTTGAACCATGAAAAATAAAACTCAAGGAGTCTGGTAAGAAGCCAATTTAAAAACGAGTAATGTCAGTTTATTTCATTTAAAACCACTAAATATAGCACTAAAAATAGCTAGTGATATATGAGCTAACATAACTATCAGAAAGAAGAACTACAATAGTGAATGCACACACACACACACACACACACACACACACACACACACACACACACACACACACACACACACACACACACACACACACACACACACACACACACACACACACACACACACACCTACCTTTGTGGGGACTCTCCATAGACGTAATGGTTTTTATGGTCAAACAAACTGTATTTTCTCTCCCCTCAAACAAACTCTACCCACAAAACTTTCTGGGGAAAAAAATAATTCTGTATGATTTCTAAGCTGTTTTCCTCACTGGGACCTCGATTTAGATCCCAACGGAGATATAAGTCCCCCATGAGTCAGTGTGCATTCAGCTTAAAGTCCCCACCGGGATAGAAAAACATGAATACACACACACACACGCACACGGTTTTCATGCTGACTGTATATTCTCTCCCCTAATTACTCTACCCATCACACACAACTTTCTGAAAAAAACTCATTCTGTATGATTTCTAAGCTGTTTTCCTCACGGGCACCTCGATTAAGGTCCCAACGGAGACACGAGTCCCCCATGAGTCAGTGTGCATCCAGCTTAAAGTCCCCACCGGGAACCAAAACACATCAACATGAACACACACATTGGGTTTTCATGTTTTATGGAGACTTTCCATAGCTGATGATTTGTACACTCTTCACAGAAGCATTTTTACTTTTTCAAAATTGTTTAATATGATTAGGGTTAGAGGACATTTCAGACCGGAACCACACCCCCACACACACACACACACACACACACACATGTATTGTTGTTTTAATATAAAGCAACGTGCAGTTTCCGCCCTTAATCATAATTTCTTGCCCCGTCACTCTTCACCACAATGGTAATCCCCTAAAACAGCAGCATCCATAGCAAACACTACAACACAACTGAACATTACACACTAACAGATTACACACTCCTATCTAATCAGAATGTGTTATTTTCATTAAAAATATGTCGAGAAGACTTTCTCTGAAAGGGAGTTGGGCTTCAGCCAACTCTTTCAGTCTTCATAAAAGTAAAAAAATATATATTTTCCCTTAATTAGATAAGTTAGTTTGCAAAAGCGTGATTATAGACTCAACAAGGCTTTGAAAGCGACTAATGAATAGATGTGTTCACCGGTTCGGGAAACTCTGCAAAACTACTGGTGTGTAATGTCGTAGAATAAAACATGAAAATGTGTTCATCGCTGACCTTACGTCAAGCTTTCAAACAAAAAACCACGAGGAGGCGGAAGGGCTAAAATGCAAGCTCATTTCCAGGTTTCGGCCTAGAAAAATAGGTCATCCCTGCAGAACTCTACACATTGGCTATCATTGGAAATTTTGATGCTTTTTTTTATTAAAATAAAAATGAACAAGACACCCAAAGTATGTTTATTTTGATGTGTTTCCCATTCTTTTTTATTTAAAAACAAAACAAAAAAAAACTTTTGTTCTATGATAACTATACCTAAAGAGAATGCAGATTCACTCCACAGAGAATTTATCACATTAAACATATCATCAAACATTTTAAAACATCACGGTTGTTTAAAACAATAAGCATCAAGTTACGGTCATACCCTCAGTCCGCACAGAGTAACCGGCGTGGCGCCTTGAGTTTTTTTGGCATTCAGAGCGAGTTTGACCATCAATGGGACACATTTCTAACCGGTCATTAGTTCTGTGCGGATTCACAGAAGGACAAAACGAGCAACGTATTGTACCTTTGCAGTAGCGAGCGGTGACTTTTTAAACCTTTATTGTAGGCCTGCTATGAAGGCTTGGAGTAAGGCAAGAATGTGGCATTATATACCACTCAAAAACAGACAGGAGAAATCCTCCTTAGTGAATAAAACATGACAATATCCTGAGCTTCTGTTCACCGCTGACCTTATTTCAAAAACCCATGACTTCAGCACTATGGAACCGGAAGGGCTAAAATGCAAACTCATTTCCAGATGTCAAACATTTTAAACCAGAAGGTTCGGATGAAAAAGAACGTGAGCTTAAATGATTTGGTTTCACACAGTGAAAGTGAAGCCTGAACTAATAGGAGACGGCACAACTGTGTGTGTGGTGAATAAGTTAACTGCATCTTGACCTGCTTTGCTCAGATTAGTGAAACGATCCTCCAACTTCCCACACAAGTGACTTTAGTCAAACGCCTTACATTTAAATAAATGCAAAATCTTATCTTTTTACTGGGAACAGCCCACAGTTGGAAATGTTAATTCGTGTTTTTTTTTTTTTAAATGCAGAAACAAAAACGAGCAGCATTCAGAGCACACAGTAAAAAATAACCCTTAATATTTAATAATAGATGCTACGTCCTTACATTTTAGACCTGTGAGCCTTTAATATGAACTGCTGAAGGGATAGTTCACCCATAAATGAAAATGAATCCATGATTTACTCACCCTCAAGCCATCCTATGTGTTTAAATCTTCTTTCGGCCAATCACAATCAGTTATGTTAAAAAATATCATTGCTCTTCCAAGCTTTATAATGGGAGTGAATGGCAGTCCAAAAAAAACGCATCTATCCATCATAAAAGTGTTCCACTTGACTCCAGGGGGTTAATAAGGGCCTTCAGAGACAAAGCAATGGGTTTTAGTAAGAAAAACAACTATTATAAACTAAAATAACTAGCTTCCAGCAGACAGCCTACGCAAGTCGACTTATGCCAAAAGACTAACCTGACATCCTGACTCTTCCGAGCTTTATAATGGCGGTTTTTAATATAACTCTGATCGTATTCGTCTGAAAGAAGAATGTCATATACATCTAGGATGGCTTGAGGGCTAATTTAGATTTTTGGGTGCACTGTCCCTTTAAGACATCCTCCCTGAGAGAAACAAAAACAAAAAAACACTAAGTCAAAAGGTCTTTAAAATGTTCCTCTTGACAAACAACAAATGCACCTCACACTTCAACCAACGCACCTCACACATTATAAATATATGTGGCTGTATTCTATTTGCCATTTTCGGCAGATAGTTCTACAGGCTCATGCATCTGTCCATGCACTAAAATGCTTCAGTAAGCCGGTCTCAATCATGGTGTTTGTTAAATGGCTTTGCAGTTTTTAGGAGAAAAGAGGATCAATTTCCAAAAGGGCACAAAATAATCAGAATAACAGCTTGAAATATGGAAGACACCCAAACACAAAACAGCCATAAGTCTCAAGGCAACAGGTCTAGTAAAACAATGCAAAGAACTTGGAGACATGCCAGATGTAACAAGAGAGATTGACTTTGGTTTGTCATTTTAAAATAAATCGCTTGCATATGAAAAGCTATACTTTTCTAGATAGAGTGGCCAGTTGTATCTTCCAGTACATATGAGAAGCATACAACAGGGATTTGGCCATGTTCGTAGAGTCGTCCATTTTGTCCACAACGCTTCTATGAGCATCAGCAGTTCTCTTGCATTTCCATCACTCTTGAGTGGAACAAAGCAAAGACCTCACCGGAGGCACACGGCTCCTGAAGACTCTAGGTAAAAATTCTTTAAAAAACTAAAACAAATCACATTTTCCATGTCAAAGAGTAATAAATGAGGATCATGAGGAATGTTTTTTGGGGTTTAGAACTGCTTTTTTGGCTTCCTCGGGTAAAAGTGCAGGATCGGTCAAGATGGAGGTGCTGGTGCAGAGCTGTCGTAATGTCCTGAGTACCACTGTAAGATACACAAAACACACACACAAACACAGAAAATGGTGAAAATAATACACGGATATACAAGATGAATCAAAATGAAGAAATGGTAAACACTAGCGCCAGGTTAGATCCAAAACAGGTTAGACCAACACACTATTACTAACAGTACATACAGTATTGTTCAAAATAATAGCAGTACAATGTGACTAACCAGAATAATCAAGGTTTTTAGTATATTTTTTATTGCTACGTGGCAAACAAGTTACCAGTAGGTTCAGTAGATTCTCAGAAAACAAATGAGACCCAGCATTCATGATATGCACGCTCTTAAGGCTGTGCAATTGGGCAATTAGTTGAAAGGGGTGTGTTCAAAAAAATAGCAGTGTCTACCTTTGACTGTACAAACTCAAAACTATTTTGTACAAACATTTTTTTTTTCTGGGATTTAGCAATCCTGTGAATCACTAAACTAATATTTAGTTGTATGACCACAGTTTTTTAAAACTGCTTGACATCTGTGTGGCATGGAGTCAACCAACTTGTGGCACCTCTCAGCTGTTATTCCACTCCATGATTCTTTAACAACATTCCACAATTCATTCACATTTCTTGGTTTTGCTTCAGAAACAGCATTTTTGATATCACCCCACAAGTTCTCAATTGGATTAAGGTCTGGAGATTGGGCTGGCCACTCCATAACATTAATTTTATTGGTTTGGAACCAAGACTTTGCCCGTTTACTAGTGTGTTTTGGGTCATTGTCTTGTTGAAACAACCGTTTCAAGGGCATGTCCTCTTCAGCATAGGGCAACATGACCTCTTCAAGTATTTTAACATATGCAAACTGATCCATGATTCCTGGTATGCGATAAATAGGCCCAACACCATAGTAGGAGAAACATGCCCATATCATGATGCTTGCACCTCCATGCTTCACTGTCTTCACTGTGTACTGTGGCTTGAATTCAGAGTTTGGGGGTCGTCTCACAAACTGCCTGTGGCCCTTGGACCCAAAAAGAACAATTTTACTCTCATCAGTCCACAAAATGTTCCTCCATTTCTCTTTAGGCCAGTTGATGTGTTCTTTGGCAAATTGTAACCTCTTCTTTTTTAACAGAGGGACTTTGCGGGGGATTCTTGAAAATAGATTAGCTTCACACAGACGTCTTCTAACTGTCACAGTACTTACAGGTAACTCCAGACTGTCTTTGATCATCCTGGAGGTGATCATTGGCTGAGCCTTTGCCATTCTGGTTATTCTTCTATCCATTTTGATGGTTGTCTTCTGTTTTTTTCCACGTCTCTCTGGTTTTGCTCTCCATTTTAAGGCATTGGAGATCATTTTAGCTGAACAGCCTATCATTTTTTGCACCTCTTTATAGGTTTTCCCCTCTCTAATCAACTTTTTAATCAAAGTACGCTGTTCTTCTGAACAATGTCTTGAACGACCCATTTTCCTCAGCTTTCAAATGCATGTTCAACAAGTGTTGGCTTCATCCTTAAATAGGGGCCACCTGATTCACACCTGTTTCTTCACAAAATTGATGACCTCAGTGATTGAATGCCACACTGCTATTTTTTTGAACACACCCCTTTCAACTAATTCAACTAATTGCCCAATTGCACAGCCTTAAGAGCGTGCATATCATGAATGCTGGGTCTTGTTTGTTTTTTGAGAATCTACTGAACCTACTGGTAACTTGTTTGCCACGTAGCAATAAAAAAATATACGAAAAACCTTGATTATTCTGGTTAGTCACATTGTACTGCTATTATTTTGAACAATACTGTATTTCTTAGGGATGCACCGATCATGATTTTACATGGCCGATTCCGATACCGAATTTTTTCAAGCAAACTGGCCGATTCTGATATCCGATTTTATTTTATTTTAAGCAACAAACAAACAAGAAAGAAAGAAAGTATACATGAACAAGATGTTTATTTGATATTTAACAGGCCAAATTGCCTTTTGGCCAATGAAAATAAGTTTGCAATCTGAAATTAATGGGAAATTAAATTAGGTTGACCCTATGTAAAAATTAACATTACCTATTAACTTTAACAACTGCATATTCTGCAATCCAAACAAAGAATTTACGTAAATCAGCATTTGTTTTTAAATTCGGTGTAAAGAAAAAAAGGTCTTTACTAGTGATCGACCGATTTTGATTTTTTATAACCGATATCGATACCGATTATTTGGGTGTTTATGTGCCGATAACCCGATATATAGAACCAATATTTATTTATTGTGTTATTTCTGTTTTTTTACAATTACAGATACAGCACTTAACTGCGCTTTTTAAACACTGTCATTTTTGCGGTTTCACTCCCTTACATACAGAACAAAAGACATTTACATCAATAAATAGTCTGAAAAAAGTTGCTTTTTTTTTATACAGCGCAGTCCTTTTAACATTAATGCTGTTTCAACTTTTTATTTATAAATGCAGCCATATTAACAACAGGCAAAATACATATATAAAGTCTAATATTTTCAAATGGAGAACATAAATTAGAGTTGAGTCTATCAAATCCCCATAACTAAATATAAGCATTCATTTTTTTAAACTACAGTTTTAAAAGGTTTATGTGTTTAATAGACTAAAGATTGAATATTCTCTGGAATTGTAATGGCTATGATGTATTCGCGGGTTTATTTCTTTTTCTTATCTCATCTAGTACAGTATCAAAATGAATGTTTGTGTATGTCTATGAAATGCTGACGACAGCGCTGTTTTCATCTCTGCGTTTAACTTACACATCTCGCGGAGATAGGCCTAATAATACATTTTCACAGAGCTGTAATTAATTAGATATTTATTATATAAATGTTATATAGCAGACGTTAATATAACTAGGAGTTTTAAACGAGTCGGTCTTACATACGGTAACTATCCTATGCTGGAGCAGCAACTCCGTGAGAGAATGCGACAGAGCATAAACAACACAGAGAGAGAAATAAGTTTAGCGCTTTCCAACATGCTCTCATTCATGGTGGCCTAATAATTCATTTTCACGGAGCTGTAATTAATAAGATGTTTATTATATAAATGTCATATAGCAGACTTTAATATAATTCAAGGAGTTTTAAACGAGTCGGTCTTGTTTAGCCTACATAGCCTACGGTAACGTTAGCATATATGCTGGAGCAACAACTCGGTGAGTGACTGGCTGAATGCAACTGAGCATAAACACACAGAAAGAAAGAAATTTGGTGCTTTTACTTCCAACATGCTCTCATTCATGGCTGTTTTGTTTCATTCATGTGAAGTTACGTCTTTATTGTGACATAACGGATTACCTGATGACTCTGTCAATCTCTACAGTGCCAAGATTAAACTATATAATATCATCTCATAACATCTTATTTGTGCATATCTCAATTGTGCATTAATGTTATGTCAAACAAAGTTTATTAATTAAGGGATGCAGGTTATTTTACCTTTAAACACCGTTGTTGACTCATCTCCCCTCAGACAGTCCGTTAATGGTGCGCTTGTATGCAATTCTCAAAACGTCCACAAGATGGCGCCATTTATCGGGAAATCCGATATTACAAAACCGATACCCGATTATGAAAAAATGCTTAAAAATCGGGAAAAATATCGGGAATCCGATATATCGGTCGATCACTAGTCTTTACCAGTTAAATTAAAATAAATAATTAAATAGTTAAAAAAAAGTATATAAATACATTGTTCCAAAAATGTTAAATCGAAAGTGTAGTGCAACGAAAAAACAAAGATGCTACATCAAATTAAGTCAATGTAATTAAGGTAAGGTAAAAAAATTAAATAAAAATGATCATCCTTAACTGATAGTATTTCACTTCAAAAGCGCATGGATGTTCTTCTTTACAAACAAAAGCATTTCGGCTCTCTCACAAGTTAAGTTAGTCTGTTTCGTTTCTCTTCCAACACGTAAAAAGCTGAGCTGAACAAGCGCTCACTATCTACGCTTGTGCACGGCGCAGAGAGGTAAGCTCCCGCAACTTCAGCGAGTGCAGGAAAGCGGCTCTTATTCGTGTGCCAGTACACCAACGGCTGTTCGCTTCTTGGTATCTGTGCTTCAGACAGGTAGCTCTGCATTTCCAGTCCTGCTCGCATATTGCAAAATACTTCCACACAAGTGACATGTTCGCGAATGATTGCAATAAGTGGATGTGGATTGCGCAAGCGGGCGCACTTCCGGAAAAATCGGCAGAAAAAAAAAATCTGTTCCGATTTTTGGCCGGTCAACCGGTGCATCCCTAATATTTCTATCATCGTTTCATATCGTATAGATAATTCCTGCTGACATATGCCCTGTTTCAAAGTCTCATTTATTTTTGGGCGCTACTAGAACAGGATTTCAAGCTTTTCAAATGTGAATGTGACACCAAGAAGAAGAGGTGTATGACTTCATAAAGACAGGGAATTACAAAAAAGTGAGTCGTTTTGCCAGCTTGGAATGAATAAAAGAACAAAACTAACTATGATTGGTTGCTTGACATGTATGTCAGACAATGGAGTCCAGACCTTCTGCCTTCAGCCTAAAGGTTTGACTACGTGAGACTTTTACTGTCCAATTTTCAGTTGATGACGGTTCAATAAAACGGAGCGCTGAACTTACTAGGTCGGAGGACAGGGAGGGAACAGTAACGATCCAGCCACTGCATGGTGGTTTCACACAGCTCTGTGTTGTTGGTGGTAGACACTGTCCCATTGAAGGACTCAAACAGAGGTTGAATAATGACGCTAAACTGAAAGAGGAGAATTAAAGAAAATAATAAACCTGTGGAGGAGTCCAATTCAGTTCAAACATTTTGACTATCCCGTTCAATCTTTTCAGGCTTAAGGATACTATCCAGAATTTCCAGTTCTGAAGAGTTCTGCTCTTTACATAGTCCTCAAACTTCTCCTTCATGTGGTCAAAGCGATGGCGTGTGACAGGAACCCCTGTATCAGGAAGCTGCTCCTGGCACAAGCTGCAATAAATAGTGGGCATCTTATACAGAGAATAAGCAGTTTTACATGCAAATGTATGTATTGTGCTCCCTTTCACATTTATCTGTACATCAAAATAGCCTGGCTATGAAGCAGCAGTTTTTCCAAATGTAATACTTCCAAATAGTAAAAAGAAATTGGTTCCCAATATTCATGTTTAATGAACACTTGATCACAATAAACTTACCTTATAGATGTATTAAGCTCCTCAATCTCCTCCCGTAATCTCTTGGTCTCTTCCTGTATCTGTTGTCGCTCTAGTTGTAGTTTGCCAATGTAATCAACTGTCTTCTGAAGTGTTGCAGCATTACTGATCTGAAAACCCAGAAATGGGGAGTTGATGTTGTTTAAGGGCCAAAATTAAACTGTAAATGACATTACTGTTCAATATTAAAGAGGTCATATGATGCTTTTTAATGTATTCCTTTTGCTTAAGTGTGCAATGTGTCTGTTTGTGCATGCAGATTAAGATCTGCAGTCACAAAGCTTTCCATCCTGATTCCATCTAACAGAGAACCCTGTTCCAGACCCGGAACTTCTGCAGATTACTTCTGCATGTGTATGTCAAAATGCCTACGTTTCAAAAGTGACAACCGCAGTTAAATGTGGGAGTAAAGTCCCCAAAATTATCGTTCCAAGAATGTGTAGTGAACAACCCACTGCTGAAACTGCTAGACTCGCTGTGTTCAGCAATTTTAACTTATGCACGGTCTACGGAGGCGTTGTGTATTAGAAGGGTTTTTGAGGTTGTCATTTAAGCTTGGCTCGTATTTTAAAGTGCATTAGGCCGTTTACACCAGGTGTTTTAGTCGTTCGGATCACACGTGGACGACGCTAAATACAGCTGTCAACAAGGTTTAAAACCTTTTGAGCTTGTCCACTTTCGACCACTTCCAGAGGTGGTCAAAAACACAGACAGGATTGCTTTCGTAGTGTAGAATGTGATCAAACAGCCACAAAAGACACCCTCCTCCCCACCTTCTGACCTAACGCGGCAATATTATGGGAAGTGCACTAGCCAGACCGGATTTAAACTTTGGCTGGAGTCCTAAGAAGTTTGATTAGAAGTTGAACAAAGCACAATGTTCTCTAACAATTCCTGATTTCTGACACACACTCACAGCGTTCAGCTGGTCTCACGTCTGTCAGAGCAGAAATGAAAACTGCTGCTCTCCGTGTTTTTCCGCTGTCTCCAGGTGTGTTCAAATGTAAATTCTGTGATCTTATTTTGTCCAGTAGATCGAAAGATCTGAAAAAAGCCCATACATTTACCCTCCCATAGAACCTCTCCTCAAAGAAATCAGCACAGAAGTGGTTGAAAGTGGACAAAAGAGATAGATTAAAATAGGTGTAAACGGGAATTTGTCTCCCTCGTCTACTTGTGATCCGATTGATCAAAACTCATCTTAATACCAGAAGTAAACAGGACCTCAGAGATGTATCTCACTTATCATACATCAACTAGCTGTTCAGTTAGGGTGACCACCTGCTAATAAGCCCAAGGGGGGACAAAGGGTATGTTTCTGAGGGACAATGTGGGACACTGCCTGGCGCGGCGGTGCCCCACCCCACGGGCAGATAGAGGTTTACCCATTTCTAGCACATAGCACCTTACATGGTATATTAATAATGCCCTATTCCCCTAATCATGTGTAGGCTAATTGCTGATGTATGCTCATGAATAGGCCAACCAATGTGTATTTTTAACATAATATTTTGAACATTCAATGAATTGACAGATGCACTTTCACTAACGATTTACTTTAGCTAATTTACTTTACTTATTTTTCATTACAATTTATTCACTTTAAATCAATTATAATATAAAATTATAGGATGATTAAAAAAAAGTGTTAAGTTAAACTAAAAGTAAAGTTAACTCCAGTTCACGGAACGAGAAGGGGAGGAAGGATGGTGAACTTCCATGTTAGTAAAGTCTGCACTGCAAAAAAAAAAAAAAAAAAAAAAAAAAAAGCATTCTTACTTAGTATTTTTGTCTTGTTTCAAGTCTAAATATGTAAAAATTCTTACATTAAGAAACATTTAATAGACATGTAAAAATTATTGTCTTGTTTTGGGAAAAAAAATAGCTCAAAATTAAGCCAAACAATCTGCCAATGTAAGAAAATTATTCTTGTTTTCTTTTTGAATTAAGATTATTTTTCTTACCCCATTGGCTGATTATTTGTCATTTAAGCAAAAAAACTCTTTTAGTTTTGAGTTATTTGTTCCCAAAACAAGACAATTACTTTTGCGTGATACTTTTTTATTTATATTTTGTCAAGAAACAAGACAAACATACTAAAAAAAGAAAAGCATTTTTTGCAGTGTGAGTCTGTCGTTTGACATCGTATTTTACTCTCCATGTCCGATTGAGAAAGACGTTTTGCAAAGGTCACAAAAAGCTCTCTTTTTTGAACACCTTTCAGTCACAAATATTAATTTTTCCATTCTTTCTTGTACCCACTCCTTCTCTTTTTAATTGATGATTGCGGAGCCTAAAGACTCCATTTTTCGAATAGGAAAGTGCGCATCTAAAAAGTTATAAGTGTCTCTGGTATGCACGTGCGTGCACTGTCATGACAACAATGAAAAAGTTGACAACAGTTCAACTGAGGGGTGGGTGGGGCAACAGTAGCACGCTGAACTGTCAAGTAATGTTGGTTTGGCTGCCTGAGGCACGAGGATATAGAGCGACCAACTTCTTTTTGAGCAAGCATTAATTATGCGTGACACGGTCTCAATTTGCGGGACGCATGAATTTTGCTTCAAACGCTGTGCACGCACGCGCTACGCGGGACGGGTGGTCACCCTATGTTCAGTTCAGTACACACTGTGTAAAACTTTTGTAAATGCATTTAGTTAATTCATGTAATAGAGTAGAATGTGGTTATTACTGCCATAAATGACTGAACGGTGTTTACAGAACAGGATTAAGCACTTAAAGGCGAATCAAAACCGAATTCAGCTGCAGTGTGTACGTCGTGGCCAATGTCATTTATTAGCAAAATGCCCATTCAAAGCCATACACACTCTGAAATGTTCTGCTCAAGTTGTGCTTGAAAAGTTGTTTCCTATCGATCAGCTTGACCATTCACATTTTCAGGATCTGACGAGAACTGATGTGGCAAAAACCAATGCCATTTTAAACCGTTTGTGTTTACAATTTCTTTGGAAGTCTTGGAATCTGAAGCTTGTGATTATGGTAGGGAGTGTTACGTTTTCAAAACACGCATGAGGTGTTTGGCCAATCAAAGCGCACTGGGTTAGCTGGCCAATCAGAGCACTCTGGGCTTTTTTGGAAGAAGGGGCTTTTTAGAAATCAGTGTTTCAGACAGACTGGGAATAGAGGTGCTGCAATGTACAATATGTGAAAAAAATTTGTTTTTTTGTTTTACATTAAATCATGTTAACCTATTCTAGAACACCCAATAAACATAATAATGACCTTTTAAACGAACATCATATGGCTTCTATATAATTTTATATATATTTTATATATTATATATAATAATAATACTTTCTCCCATTACAGTTGTGCAGACAAGCAAATTACTTGCTGTACAAAAATAAAAAATTAAATGTGGATTGAGTAAGATGTTTGCATATTTACATTTGATTGAGACTTGAGACTCGGCACAAGATTACACAATGTCTTAAAGCAGACATTTATAGTGAACCGCCTCTTCTGCTCCGCAGATATATGAGTCACTCTGCGACTCTGTCAAAGCACAAGACAAAAAAAATTACAAACAGGGACAAACTGAGAAATTGGTAGAGATTTAAATATATCAATATATTAGTGACCATTATGCTCAATTAGCCAATTAATAGAGTTGTAAGTTCATCCACACACACACAAACGACGACTTTCTTTTTGGTGAACTGAGTATATAAGCAGTAAAATTTCAATATAAGAAAAATGTTGTACTATAATTTATTTAAATGTTTACATTTGAAATATTCTGCTTTGAAAATGTATGTAAATAAACCTTTTGAATTGCAGGATACATAGCATCAACATTAGTGTAATCTCATGAACCATACCTTACAGGACTCATTTTTGCTCCTGCCGGCACTGCTGCTGAGAGGTGACTGGGGGCTTGGTACCTGTTCTGGCCCCAATGGTGACCCTTGACCTGAGATCCGTCCGTCGTGCGCTAAAGATAAAGGGGGGGAAAAACATTGCTCATTACCTTAAATTCAGTGAATCTCAAACCGAATAATGACAAAAACACAAAGCAGTTTCAGCTTAAATTGAAAGTGACTGGGCTGATTCGAACCTGTACTGGCGGACTGCCCTGATGTCTTGTTGTTGGACACTGTTGTGGCGGTTTCTTCTTTGGGTACGATTAGTTGGGGAGACTTCTGTGTCTGAGGGAGAATATGAAAACCAGCAGAACCCTGCAAAGCAGTGCCATTTTTTAATTGCAATTTTGCATTGCTTGGGGCCAAAATGAATTATTATTTACTTGGGTCGGGCAGAATTCAAAATTAAGATCTGGCTCCATTTTCAATTCATGAATCAGAAATGGAGCGAACCACAACATACAGGATTCTGAATTACAGGAAAGATGAATTTAGTGAATTGAAATTCAAAGAAACTGAAGTCACACTCCAGAAAAATGAACAAGAAATTTCAACTTTTAGGTTGTTGTTTTTTTTTTTTAGGTTAAATTGATCATGAATTACAGTAAAGACATTCAGTGTTACAAAATATTAATATTCCAAATACATGCTGTTATTCTCAAAGAATCCAGAATTTATTTTAATCATAATTTAAACAAAAATATGAAGCAGTAAAAACATTGATAAGATATGTTTCAGCAAATCATCATATTAGAATGATTTCTGAAGGATAATGGTTTTTTTTTTTACATTACAGGAATCCATTACATTTTAAAATAAATGTAAAATATATTTAAAAAAAAATACTAATAGCCATTACATACAGTTCTTTAAATTTCAAATCTATTTTCTTTTGTTCAAATTTGAATTTTAGTTCTGCATCCTGCTTGGTAACACTTTACAATAAGGTTCCGTTAGTTAACATGACCTGAGGACGACACCATTACACCATTTATTAATCTTAGTTAATACTCATTTCAACATTTATTTTTCTTTTAACATTTATTTGTTAACATTAAAGGTCCCGTTCTTCGCGATCCCATCTTTCAAACTTTAGTTAGTGTGTAATGTTGCTTTTGGAGCATAAATAATACCTGTAAAATTATAAAGCTCAAAGCTCAATGCCAAGCGAGATATTTTATTTAACAGAAGTTCCCTTTCAAAGCCTACAGCGAACGGCCGGTTTGGACTACACCCCTGCACTTCCTGCTGTAATGACGTCACTAGAACCGTTTGTTGACTAACCCTCCGCCCACAAGAACATGCAAAATAGGGGGCGTGGTCTTGTTGCTCTCCCACGTGGAGAAGAGCGCATTCAGCGCTTGCATATGCGCCGGGCAAAGTGCGCTAAGCTGCTGTCCAATCACAACACGGGAAGCGCTGGCCCAATCAGAACTCGTTACGTGTTTCTGAAGGAGGGACTTCATAGAACAATGAAATCATCAGGCCGTTTTTAGGACAGAGGAAACAGCGCTGTACAGATAAGTCAATTGTGTGAAAAATACTGTGTTTTTTTACACGCGAAACGAACTCATGTTATATTGCACACTGTAAACAAAATCAAAGCTTCGAAAACACGCGAAGAACGGGACCTTTAATTAATGCACTAAACTAACATGAACGACTGCATTTTTATTAACTTACGTTAAAGAAGATGAGTTAATGCTGTAACAAATGTATTACTCATTGTTAGCTCATGTTAGTTAAAACATTGCGAAATGTTAACAAATGAGACCTTATTGTAAAGTGTCACCAAAAGTTTCTTTAAATCAATTCTGAATGATACCACAACCCTGTTATATAGCCTACAGTGCATCCAGAAAATATTCACAGCGCCTCACTTTTGTCACATTTTGTCATGTTAAAGACTCATTTTAAAATGGATTAAATTATTTTCTTCACAATTATACAAACAATATCCCATTATGACAATGTAAAATAATTTAGTTTGAAATCTTTGCAGATTAAATAAATCAATACATTTCTTAAAAAATTAAATCACAAGTACCTAAGTATTCACAGCCTTTGCCATGACACTCAAACATGAGCTCAGGTGCTCCTGCTTCCACTGATCATCCTTGACATGTTTCTACTACTTGCTTGGAGTCCACCTGTGGTAAATTCAGGACATGGACATGATTTGGAAAGGTACACACCTGTCTATATAAGGACCAACCGTTAACAGTGCCTTTCAGAGCACAAACCAAGCCATGAAGTCTAAGGAATTGTCTGTAGACCTCCGAGACAGGATTGTATCGAGGCACAGATCTGGGGAAGGGTACAGAAACATTTCTGCAGCATTGAAGGTCCCAATGAGCACAGTGACCTCTCTATCATCCATAAATGGAAGAAGTTTGAGACAACCAGGACTCTTCCTAGAGCTGGCCACCCGCCCAAACTGAGCCATCAGGGGGATGACCAAGAACCCGATGGTCCCTCTGACAGAGCTCCAGCGTTTCTCTGTGGAGAGAGAAGAACAACCATCTCTGCAGCTCTCCACCAATCAGGCCTGTATGGTAGAGTGGCCAGACAGAAGCCACTCCTCAGTAAAAGGCACATCACAGTCCACCTGGAGTTTGCCAAAAGATACCTGAAGAACAAAATTCTCTGGTCTGATGAAACAAAGATTGAACTCTTTGGCCTGAATGGCAAGCGTCATGTCTGGAGAAAACCAGGCACCGCTCATCACCTGGCCAACATTATCCCTACAGTAAAGCATGGTGGTGGCAGCATCATGCTGTGGGGATGTTTTTCAACGACAGGAACTAAGAGACAAGTCAGGATTGAGGGAAAAATAAATGCAGTAATGTAAAGAAACACACTTGATGAAAACCTGCTCAAGTCAAGAGCACTCTGAACCTCAGACTGGGACAAAGGTTCATCTTCCAACAGAACAACGACCCTAAGCACACAGCCGAGATAACAAAGGAGTGGCTATGGGACAACTGTGTGAATGTCCTTGAGTGACCTAGCCCAGACTTGAACCAATTGAACATCTCTGGAGAGATCTGAAAATGGCGGTGCACCAACGCTCCCACCCAACCTGATGGAGCTTGAGAGGTCCTGCAAAGAAGACTGAGAGAAACTGCACAAAAATAGGTGTGCCAAACTTCTAGCATCTTACTCAAAAAGACCTGTTCTTCAATATTTAATCTATGTTTGAATAAAGCTGTAATTGGTGCAAAAGGTGCTTCAACTAAGTATTGAGCAAAGGCTGTGAATACTTATGTACATTTACATTATACTTATGTACACTTTTTTCACGTTGTCATTATGGGGTATTGTTTGTAGAATTTTGAGGAAAATAACGAATCTAATTATTTTGAAATAAGGCCGTAACATAACAAAATGTGGAAAAAGTGAAGCGCTGTGAATACTTCCCGGAAGCACTGTACCTATTGTAAAACATGATAGGACATGAAGGGTGAAACGCTTACACAAGGAATACTGGAGGAGGCAATGACCATACCAGTGGTGGGGACAACATCAGTGTTGAGAGGGGACGAGGTAACAATAACAGCACTGGTGGGACCTGGGGAGGGTTATGATGGGATATGTACATGATAAGAACACATTTCAGCATTGGCAATGCTGTTGATTTTTCTGGATGATTTTACTATCAGTTTTCTGGATGATTTTTGGGGATCCATCGTAGTGGTTTAATATACAGCAAAAAAAAATTAAATGGTAAAGCATTGTTTAAAAACTGTTCCTTGGTTAATGTTAAGTTCCTTTAGTTACACTGTGAAAAACTGATAGATCTAATGAGACATTTCATGTAATTTTTCAATGAAATACAGTTAAATGTGCTTTCTCACTTCAGAGAACTGTACATGGCATCTTATAATTTACAGTGAAAAAACAAAAATGACATTCCCAGAATTATGTGCGACAGGTTACATTTGATCTTTTTCATTGAAAAAAGTTGTTATTTATATATGTTAGGGTTTTATTACACCTTATGTTGTTAAATTATTGCATTATTTTAGTGCTGTGTGTTACCATGATGGTGATTTGTATTTGTGTGCATGACACCTCATAGTGCGCATATATATATATATATATATATTAGGGCCGGGACTTTAACGCGTTAATTAATTACGGGACTTTAGCGCGTTAATTAATTACGCAAAAAATAATAATAATAATACATTTAACCACACTTATTTTTGCACCGCGGAACGTTTTTCAATGAATGAGTTTCGACGAACCGATTATACTGGAACACCAACTAGCGCTCACGAGTCACGAGTCACGACAACAACAAACCATAGTGAACATGAATGAAGAAGCTGATGAGACCGCTTTGCTCGGCCCCGTCCGTGGATGGAAAATTTTGTTTTAAAAAACGAAAGGATGGAAGCATCGACAAGAGCATGGTTGTGTGCAAGCTATACAACAAGGAATGTGCGTATCACCGCAGCACGTCGAGCCTCAAATATCACAAATATGCTTTTGCTACATTTAATGGCAAACATTGTGCTGGTCTGCTGGACTGAAATAAATAAACGATATTATGTTGATTAAGCTTATGTATTCAGTCATTATTCAATGGTATACTAAAAATACATGTGAAAAATTACTTCTCATTGTTCTCAGGTCAAATATTTATATGCAATTAAAATGCGATTAATTTCGATTAATTAATTACAAAGCCTCTAATTAATTAGAATAATTTTTTTAATCTAAGTCCCGGCACTAATAAATAAATATATATATATATATATATATATATATATATATATATATATATATATATATATATATATATATATATATATATATATATATATATATATATTTATATTTATAATATATATATAATATATATTAAATATATATTTATTTATTTATTTATTTTAAAAAATATATATATATTAACCCTTTCCCCGCCATTGACAGATTTTTCTGGGTACAGAATCTCTAGATCAAAAGACGACCTTGCAACCACAACTTTTTTGTGTGTGTGAGCATGTTACAAAATCTGCTTTGAGGAGAGACAAACCTGTGAGTATGAGTTGAGGAGAAGGCAGTGGATTGGCCGGGACAATCTGTCTCTGTGGGTGTCTGGCCTTTTTGCTAGAAACAGGGGGCAGAATGGATTTGGGCAAGGCAAAGTTGACTGGCTGTGAGTTCAGTGATGCGGAGGCTGATGCCGAAGGCTGTGGAGATTGTGCAGCAGGCAGCTCAAAGCTTGACTTGCGACTGAAGGTAGTGGCTGCATCAGTGGGAGTTACTGTGGAAGGTGCGGAGTGTGTTATTACAGCTGGAGGTGGGATGCTCGGGGAGGGCTGAGGGACTGTAGTGCCTGAAGAAACACCTCCACACTGGAGAGGCTGTGGAGCTGGAGGGAGAGGTGGAGCTGGTGGTGGCAGGAGAGATGGGATAGAGGGTGTCACTTGCTCGGTGAAAAGAGGCATGTATGTTTGTTGGTAGGATGGGCCAACAGCATTAGCATTGTCCTGGCTGGCGACGGAGAGATGGCTGGACATTGGAGCAGACGGGATGAGGCGGTAGTCCAGTGGCAGAGAAGGAAGCTCTGAGGAGAGCGGCATGGATGACAGCAAGGCATTCTAGCAAACAACAGATATTAATATCAGCACAATGCAGTCTTTCTGCCTTTGCTGTGTGCACATCATAGTTAAAAAGAAAGACAAGTACTAAACCTAACCATTAGGGACAGACCATAAAGAAAAAAAAATGGGTTTTAATTTTCAAATGTGGTAGACATTATATATTGAAGGGGTAGATCTCACAAACATGAAAAATCTGTCATTAACTACTCACCCTCATGTTGCTCCAAACCCTTAAGACTTTCGTTCATCGTCGCTTCAGAAGGCCTTTATTAACCCCTCTGAGATGTGGATTACTTTTATAATGGATGGATGCCCTTTTTTTGGTCTTCAAATTTTGGGCTGCTATTATAAAGCTTGGAAAAGCCAGGACATTTTTTTAATAAAACTCCCGATTGTATTTGTCTAAAAGAATGTCCTATACATCTAGGATGGCTTGAGGGCGAGTAAATCATGGGCTAATTTTCATTTTTGGGTGAACTATCCCTTTAATTTGTGCATTATAAGTACTAATAAACAGCCAATATCCTAGTAATATGCATGCTAATAAGCAACTAGTAAATTGTGACAATTGGACCCTAAACTAAAGTGTTAGCCTTAATTTTTATGATTCTAATGGGTTACAACGACACTGCAGAGTTTTGTAATTAACACGAAGCAACTGTGCATCTATGGTGGAGGTGTGTGTTCAGGGTTGTTACCTGTGTTTGGGAGCTGCTGCTGGTTAAGGGGGTGACTTGTGGGGCAGTGGGGGAAGTGGAGGGGAAAGCTGGCTGACGCAGGGTGTGAAACAAATCTAGTTGGGGGGGAAAAAAAGACTTTTGATCCAGTGAGTTAACTCTAGACAGATTTGGTGAACTTGTTGTAAATTCGTTGAATATCTCATTGATTTATGACTTTGATGAAGAATGTTCCATAAAATTGTTGGATTGATACATGAATTCAAAATTAGTCATTTAGTCACAAAATCAGATATTACCAGTTGCCAGTAGATAGGACTGGGTTGACTATTAATTTCTTAATTTTAATTTTAATTAATCGTAATTTAATTAAATTAAGTGCAAAAAGATTTGTGTTTTGTTACTATTAATATGAAACAAAGTCAATTTATGACAAAATTCAAACAATAAATACCATTTTGGCATAATATGGCATGACAGATCTCTGTAGTGCTTCAGTTCAAGCGCCACGTGAACCGATCATCTCTTCCTCTTAACTACTAGCTATAGCATGAAATAAACATGAATCAGAATGTATGTTGAAAGATACAGTACAGCTTACTGAAATGTATCATGTCTCATGTAATCGCTCAGTCAGTGTTTCAACTGCTGAAAGACATCAATAAAACAGCTTTTAACTATTGGTCATTGAACATCACATTTAAAACTCTAGAGAGGATTTGGTAAATATAATGTGTGTATTATATATTTACCATTTATTATATTTTTACTTGGCCTGTTCTTCAATATTTAATCTATGTTTGAATAAATCTGTCATTTTTATTTAAGACAGGCACGGTTTAAATTTTTATATTTCACTTATATCATTACAAAAGTTTTTTTAATATCATAAAAACTGCCTTATGTGCAATTTAAATGTCTGTATGTTGTTAATTTAAACTGGTAATATTAAAATGATTTTCCAACTGACAGCAACAATCGGGTTTCAGAAGTAAAAAACTGATTTTTAACAATAATTCATAAACCTTTACTGTGGGCTATGATGTTGTCAATCGATAGAATTTGCAGTTACACTTTATTTAAAGGTGATGTAGTTACACTGTACTCACTCAAATAAGTACTGAGTAAAATTAACTATATGTACTTACTATAGAGTTATGATTGGGGTTTGGTTTAGGGTTAGGTAATTGTAATTATCCATAATTTATTATTTATTGCTATAATAAAGTACATGTAGTAACGTGTAACTACTTAAAATAAAGTGTTACCGTATTTGCTTCTGTTTGGTAACTTCATTTTAAAATAATTGTGATTAACAGGGGAATTTGTGGTGAAAAACTACATTAACCATGATGCTGCACAGAAAATTCCACCAATCAGAGCTGAAGCAAGAAAAGTGTCAAAAGATCCCTTTAGCTCGGCCCACTCCCATTAAACACAGCAAATTACCTAATCGAGTCAGTCAGAATACTTAAATATTAGAAACCTAAAAAAAAAATTTACACCTGTGTCAATACCCAGCCCTAGTAGATGCAAGGCCATAACTGCACTGACAACATTTCTTCATTAGCAAATCAATCGTTAATCTGCAAGTTAACAAGAGGAATTGTGCTCGCACCTTGCAGAGGCTCAAATGTGTCCATGAAGTCCAGATTGGGCTGCAGTGGGATGAGGCCTGGCTGGATCATATCTGCATTTCCTGCATGGGCTAAGACCACAGAAAGGGGGCTTAGAACCAGTTCATCTTACACAAGAATAAATGTGTTAACAAATTAGACGTGGCTGTCATTTCTCACCAATCTCCCTTGGATTGGGCCATGCAACAGGTTGATGAGAGGCCAGTGTGGAAAAGAGTGTGTCTGAGAATTCAGACATGAGCACGTCCATGTCAAAAAGGGAGTCCATCTCCATTGGAACAGGTGAATCACTACTCCTGCGGGACCTACGACGACCTCCCACACTGACATCCTCATCCTGGCAGAAGAGGACACGGTAGGTGTCTGGACACACTTCCCCAAAGAGCGAAAACTGTTCCTCCGCACCCTTTGGGAGGTCAAAATGCAACAAGCAGGCCAGGTCAACAGACACACTCAGGGTTCATGCAGAGTAAAATGCAAGCATCAAGAATGTGTATTAGCATGCACTAACAGTCAAAAGTTAGGACACAACTGACTTTATGTTTCTTGGGATCTTTAAAAGCACTTTCGTCTAAAGGTTAAACCAGGGGTTTCTAAAATATTTTTGCCAGCTGAACCCCTTAGTCATAGCCTGACGTCATCATAATCAGATTCTAGACATAATATGAGTCTGATAATGCTCCATTGGGGTGTGATTATGACAATTATTATGTATAATTGTCGTAACTCAACTGCACGCACGCAAGAAGAAGTAGAAGATGAAGATGAGTGTTAACGATCTTTGCTGGTGTTGCAAACAAATTCAACCCAAACGCTCTTTGGTGACGTGGATGATTATGTTACTGTTGATCATCTGTCCATCATCGTATAAAGCCCGCCCTGACCATTTGATTGGTCCAAACAGCTCTGGTTCGAGCATAGTTGCTCCCCTACGGATCAAGTCCAGACCGAACTTCCCAACTGCAAATTTTGTGGGCGGGGCTAAGTTCGGCTGGCATCTAGGCTCGCTTAATCACATGCAGGGCTTAACCTAATTGCTCAGCCTCCACTGTGGCTAATGGTTTTCCAAAGTAAGTAGCCACTCAGCATTTTCACTGGCCACAATATTGACATTGATACCATGGAGAAAATCTGCAACAGAGATATTTTTAATATTATCTCATTTGGCAGCAGGTGTATTAGGCTGCTGTCACTTTAAGACCTCACATACGGACCGATTATACCGTTACACATGCGTTTTCTTTCTCAACTGTTTACGTTCACTTAAAGCAGAACTGACTGTTTACATAAATACTCACCAAAGACCGGCATTTTGACATTATTTTGTGTGTATTTGCATATAACCTTGCGGTTTCTTTACTAATTCTGAACATTTGCATTGTTGTTTAGATGAATCGCTGGTGTTATAAAATATCCATAATTGTATGTTTCTCTATATAAAAAAACTAAATGCATGTAAAATACTGTTTTTCAAAAGTTTGCAACAAAAATGTATTTGCCGCTTTTGAACCGAGATTAGTTACACTAAAAAACAGCATTTGCAAAAACTCTAAAATGCATGGACTATTAAAATCTGATGTGACTAAGACAGGCAGTGCTTGATTTCAGATGAACAACAAAGTTTGTGTAACAAGTAACAGAAAACAACTGCAATAACGGCATGCATGTACACACTTTTTACTTTGATGCAAAATTACTAGCAATGCTTTATTAGCAACAGTGGAGAACATTCTAGAAATTACCTTGAGAAGGCTGGACAGGTCTTCATCCTTGTGCTTCTGTAACTATAAATTCAAATTTGTGAGAGCTTTTCAAAATCATATTAATTGGTGCAATCCTGTTCTAAATATAAGACATTTATAAATAACATTGGAGTTACATAGTACTGTAAATAAGTTCAGTGTAAGGGGAAAATAATCATACCCTTTTCTTGAAATATGTTCTCCATTTATGATATTCCCTGATGACGATTTCAATTCTCCTTTTCCAGTACTTGCCTTCTGTTGCTATAGCCTAGGAAACAGAACAACACGGTACCAAGAGAAAGTGATCAAACTCAAGAAATGAACGGTGCAAATTCTTAAAGCTACACTGTGTGAGATTTTCCCCCATCTAGCGGTGTAAAGGTATATGACCATCCAGTGAATAATAGTTTCTGTTCCTCTCAATTCTGATTTTGTTTTAACTCCTACGGTGGCTGATTTAGTCCAAGATTAACATGGCAATCCTCCTCTTCACATTCGACACGGTGCCATCGAGTGTTAAAACGCGAAAGGCGAAGCTTGAATTTATGGGTATGTCCCTCTTTGGCTAATGTACTTTCAAGATGGAGGAGCAACATGGCGACCGGCATTCGAACCCCTGACCCGTATGTATTTTCAATGGCATATTATAAACTTACGAGAATACTTTATTACTTGAAAGAAATAAATATACATTAATGAGCACATGTATTTTTGAAAGAACTAAGTGTTTTTAGCTAAGAATAAACTAAAAAAGTTACACAGTGTAACAGGGAAAACATGTATGATGGTTTTTAGGCCTTCAGATCAAAAATATCTGTAGTCAAATGACACTCCAAACAAGCTCACCTCTGTTGGTCGATGTACTCCTGAATCCATATTGCCATCCAAAGGTGTGACAAAATGGCAAACAGGGTTCTGTCTCTTCTCTACATCTACAGGAAAGACAGGCATTGCAGACAGAAATTAATAAAACTCCTGTGTTCATTTCTAGACAGTATGAATGGTTCATTGTTAATCTTACATTGCATATACCAGGCTCTCCAAATAGCATTGTTGAGGCGAATCTTGTCCCTCCACAGCAGCTTGAGGCCTTTGAAGTTCTTCCATTTTGGTGACACCAGCCTTCCACTTATGGACACAGAACAAATATGTGTTTGTTAGGGCTATCAGATCATGACATGACATACTCCACTATTCACACTGGACTAGAACTGTCAACCTACAGTGATATTTTGTATTATTAGGGGGCCTTTACTAAGTTGTACTAAGATAAAAATCCCTATAAAACACCTATGAAAAAACTATGAATTTACTGTTTAACTATTATACAATGCACAAAAATGTATGTATGCAAGTAAATTGTGAGAAATGATTAAGGCCACATAACATTAAGTGTGACCATTATTGGTGTTATATACTAAAAAAAATACTGTGGTAATATCCTTAACTTCGACCCCCCTTTTTGAGAATAGACTTGAAAATCCACAATCCAAACTTAAATGGCTGAAATTGGCGAATGATTAGAATATAGCCCTAAGTTTGCTTGTTGTAAAAAAAATTAAAAAACACTCAGCAGATTGTTGGTGGGATGAAAGCAAAAAATGACTATAAAACAAAATGACAAAAAAATACTACTGTAAATCAAATGTACTGTACTAAAAAGTATTTATAAATATAAATTTTACAAAATAACTTTTGTTAAAATAACATTTCTGTGCAAATATCACTTCTAATCTCAAAATAATGGAACACTAAAAATCAGACATTTCTGACGATATGCGTTGTCAAGATCAGAAAAGTTTTTGATCTCGCCAAGGGCTTGGTTTAGGTCTATTGTATAGTTTCATTTCTTGTGTTAAATTTGTGCCACATAAGCCATTACATAATCACTCAAATATGACTAATCTGGTTAAAAAAACACTTGCAGCTGGAGTAAACTTAAAGATAATCCTCATGAGATGACCGCATTGTGGTCATACTACCACCACGCAGTAATTTTAAATAATTCGATGATCTGTTGTCAATTATTCCTTATTAGACCAACAGATAACTTTGGAATATGGCTGTACAGGCAAAAGGTTTCATTCTACTACTTGTCTAAAACATTGAAATAACTTGCTCTAAAGTCAAAGCTGCAGAATTATTTGAAACATAAATGAACAAATACAATAATGGCTGTTTAGCCTTCTTTCTATGCATAATGTATTCACAATAGGGCTGCAACGATTCATCGAGTAACTCGAGTTAATCGAATCAAAAAAATCCTCGAGGCAAAATCATCTGCCTCGACGCTTCGCTTAGTCCATTTAACTACACACAGATATTGCAGAAAGACATTTTTTGTGTAAGGACTCGGAGTATGAGCGGATTGCGGTTATATCCGCAGTTCAGGTGCATAAACATCCCAAACATTGCAGGTGGATGAGAGAAATCGTTAATATGTTGATTTTAATAAAGACGCGGAACTCTCATATCACGCTAAAACGCAATGAATGCGTGTCGTTCTTTAACTTTCGTTTTCAGCTCATGTCGAGATCCAAAGACCGCAATGCGAGAGAGAGAGAGCGGGCGGGCAGCAGCACTGGTAATATCATTTAATATCGCTGTTTTTAAATGAAGACAACTGTGTGTTGAGCTTCAGGATGCGACGCTGAACATTTAAGTTTCATTTGCGGCAGTACACGCGTCAGCTGAGGAGATACGAGCAACTCCAAACACATGAACGCGATGGAGTTTGCAGCTTTGCACATGGATCACCGTCATTGTGATGTGTGTGAAATCTTTAATGAGACTTTATATATCCTACTTGATAATATCTTCGAAATGCACCATTAGATGTTCTCAATACTAGGCGCAACAAATATCAGAACAAGCTGTAACGCGCGCGCGCGCGTGCTTTCAGACCTCAGAGCTGCGTGCTTTCATTGATTTGTGTAATTTAAATATCACACTTTAATCATATTTATAGCTACTAACTTAAAACAAGCTGTGTTACAATGATGAATGATTAGCTCAAAAGATCAGCATGTGTGATGTACTTTATCTGAATTAAACATATCTCGCGTTTGATCACGTTCTAGCGGTTATTCCTCCGTGTGATGTATAGGTTGTCGACCCTGGTTTATGTAAATGTAATTTTGCCAAAATATATTTTTTTGTTTTGTTTAGCAACCTACTTCAGTGTAGCTAATATGTGACGATAGCATCGCGCTTAACACGGAGGATTTGAAGTTGTGACTATCGGGTGCTGGTGGATGGTTTGTTTCTAACAGCTGATTCGGTGACGATAGAGCTGATCCGCACATCTCTTGCTCCAAGTTAACCTGTCCAATACATTTTGCTTCAGTAAAGGAGTAAATAAGACAGTAAATGCGTATGTCATGCCTGAGCTGAAGCTGATACATGAAAGTTAAGTTGCACAACATAAATACAATGTTTAGTTATTAATATTATTTATAGAATATTTATAGAATATTAGAATATTTATATTATATAGAATTTATAGAATATTTATATTATTTATATTGGCATTATTGTTATTTATATTACTACTATTTAGATTTATTGGTTGTAGGTTTAGTTTTAGATTGAACTATGTTTACCTTTTTAAAGTAATTTGAAATAGATTTTTATTTAATATAATATGGCAATTGTATGCATTAAAATTGTTTAGTTTCACAGTTATTAATGTATGCAATTTCAGCAATAAAACTTAATTTTTCTAAAAAGAAGACAAATTAGATGTTAATTTTAAGATACGCGTCTTAGTGTCTCTTATTGCTCTTTAATAAAGAAAAAGTAATTATTATCCGATTAATCGATTAATCGATCGATTAAGTGGTAGATTAATCGATTACAAAAAGAATCGATAGCTGCAGCCCTAATTCACAAGCACAATAATCATTTTGTTTTCCATGCTGCCAATCTGAAATTGTTTAATCAATGTCTTGATTCGGCAATGAAGTAAATAAGGAACTCAAGAGCTCCACTGGTTTTGGATGGTTAGCATTACACTGCCCGACTAAAAAAAGTTGCTGACTAGATTCAAATAGGCTTATTATTCTATGATCAGATAGTTATTACAGTGAATGTGTTTCTTGCATGGTATTTGTTTGGCAACAGTTCTTCTAATCCAAATTGATGGAGTGTGTTTTTTTATTTCTTAAACAACGTTGTAGGAAGACACATCATGGCCATGGCTTGTCAATACAAGATCTTAAGCTAAATTTGATGCACGTCTTCATGGAAATAAATGTTGATGTATTGACAATTTGATAATGCAAGAGTCCAGCACTGTGTAAAGTCTCCTCCAGCACAGCACAGACTTTCAGTTAGTTAAAGGTCTGGACTCAGAAGAGCCGATTCATGTGTGAAAATGATTCTTCATTCTTTCACAGTTTGAGCTGATGAATCTGGACATTGTCATCCTGGAATATGGTCTTCCTACATGGTTGTTTAAGAAATGAAAAGCTACACACTCCATTAGTTAGGGTTAGAAGAACTGTTGCCAAACATACAAGCTAGAAACACAATACTCACTGCAATAATGATTCAGTCAGATACTCATTTTATTTAAATCCAAGTAGTGACTTTTATTTTTATTTTTGGCTGGGCAGTGTATATGGCATTAAATCCTTTTTTTCTTAAAAAAAAATGTATATTAATCAAATCATTAATAATCATATGATTACAATAAAAATTAAATATCAACAATTATGAATTTGATCATGAATTTGATTTAAGAACTGTGTTGTTATACAACCAAAGAAGGGAAAAAACCTGGCATGGTAGTCCGTACTACGCAACTTAATTCAGACAAAACTACACAAGAGCAAGATCTGAATAAGATAGCAGGGTCATGTGATTACTGCAAGGTGCAACAAAATTGTGAAATTTGGGTCTGAATTGCGACATTTGAGTATGTAGGAAGCCAAAAATAAGAAAACCAAAGAATTTAGGTCTCAATTTAAATATGACACTTTGACTTGAAAGGATGCCAGTGAACGCAAAACTGAATGAAAACAAGAGTTTGATGTTGGATTGAGATGAAGTTGCTTGGTAATAAAACAACAATCACCAACACAAATGCTGAAAAAAAGGGACAGAAGCATTTCTGAGGATTTCTAGAGGAACTGTTTAGCTATCATACTAAATTCAATGGCACAACAGACACATGCATTGTCCACATAACACGAAAACCCCACAACAAACGAAAGAAAGAAAGTTAAAATTGATAGCACAGTTAAACCACTGGTTGTGAGATTATAATCTATTGAGGGCTTTTTAATGTGAAAGAAAAAAGATGGCAGATGAATCATACTTACATAGTAAGTGGTATCAAAATGGTTTCACATTTTATCCATATAACTCATCATAATTGTTCTATGTAGCATATAGATTTTTTTTAGCTTATTTCCCAAAGCTAAAATCTGTAAATGATACTTCAGCAAATTCATCAAAACAAAACATTAGAAAAAGTCACAAAGAACATGTTTTCACATACTTGCACAATTTTTATGAGAAAAATTGAAGAATCTTTAGTAGAAAGCAGCAGTGTGTTTAATGTGTTTTAAGTGTTACGTTTATGTATTTAATGCATATGAAGCAAATGTAAACTTTTGAACATTTGAGTTTTTTTGGGTCTTGTGTACTGTAAACATCTTATGGGAAACAGCTTATTCAGTACTAAAATGCCATTTTTATGATCCTTATTATTTTGTTAAATTGACCTTTTGCATATTCTGCACGGAGTGTGTGTGTCCATATTATGTGCCACCTAAAAATGAAAATTCTGTCATCATTTACTCTTCCTTCTGTTGTTCTTTTATTTGTTCATTAGAAATTACAAGGGAATTTTATCAAATTTTGAGATTATATATGTATATAAAACTCTTATGGCTCATCAAGCCTGCATTTATTTGATCAAAAATACAGAAGAAAACTGTAATATTGTAAAATATTATTACAATTTAAAATAATGGTTTTCTATTGAATATACTTTAAAATATAATTTATTTCTGTGATGCAAAGCAGAATTTTCATCAGCCATTCCTCTAGTCTTCAGTGTCACATGATCCTTCAGAAATCATTCTAATATGATGAGTTATTGTCAATTTTAGAAACAGTTGTGCTGCCTTAAAGGATTAGTTCACTTCAGAATGGAAATTTCCTGATAATTTACTCATCAAAGATGTTCATGTCTTTCTTTCTTCGGTCGAAAAGAAATTACATTTTTGAGGAAAACATTCCAGGATTTTTCTCCACATAATGGACAATGATCAAGGCAGTTTCAAAGGAAGGGTTTCAGAGGCTCTGATCCCAGATGAGGAATAGGGGCGGATGGTTTCGCTAAGACCCTATTCCTCGTCTGGGATCAGAGCCACTGAAGCCTTTGAAACTGCCTTGATTTGGACCTTCCATTGAAGTCCATTATGAGAAAAAAAATCCTAAATGTTTTCCTCAGAATTTTTTTTTTTCTTTTCCACTGAAGAAAGAAAGACATGAACATCTTGGATGGCATGGGGGTGAGTAAATGAAAAATGCATTTTCATTTTGACGTGAACTAATCCTTTAATATATTTATTAGGATTCATTGATGGATAAAAAATTAAAAAGAACAATATTTGTTCAAAATATAATTTTTTTCTAACAATATAAATATTTACTATACTTTCCCCCCAATTAAACACACCCTTGCTGAATAAAAGTATTAATTTCTTTCAAAAAAGAAAGGGGGGGGGGAAATTACTGACTGTATTGACTGATTGTATTCATCAAAGATATGTATTCAAGTAAATGCTCGCTTATATGAATTTATAGTGCATTTCTGAATAAATAACCAGATCCGACAATGAAATCACATGACTGACTTTTGTTTTTAGCCACTCTTCACATGCGAGTTATTCCTAATACTAATGCTATCGTGTGGTTGGTTGCTAAGATTGGAAGGGGGAAATGTTCAACACTTCCTGACAAAAGTGACGTCTAATTTTATAAACAGGTTCATCAATTATGATCATGACTAAGGTCAATGCTATTAATCCAAGCTTAAAGTACAAAAAGTGAACCATAAATAGACTTATACTATTGTATTTGTGCCTAACAACAGCAACAACAACAAAAATAGTACTTCTCGGCTGTCAAATAGCTTGCTAAACCAAACACCTTAGGCTACACTGGTGACTGACTGGGGGAAATAAATGCCAAGCTGTACCAGTTTATCAACAAGATTTTGGCCCAGCTAGCAATGCGCTAATGTCTTTATAAGAAAGATGATATAACATTTAAGTTACTGTGGCAGACAAAAGCCTACGCCCAAACAGGTAACGTTAGTACATCGCTCTTTTGTTCACTAACCCACCTGTATGCAAGGGTCATGCACTCAAAGAGCTTTGTCAGCGAGGCATCAATAGAGAGATGCGACGTGCTAGTCTTTCCAAAATGATACGTCTGGCAGGTTTGTTTGTTTACAGTGTCGAAGTCGTAGCCTTTCTTCGGGGGGTGATCCGTATGAGGGGAAGACACCATAAAATGACCGCTGTGGATGATCTGGGACTCTCGTCCGTCAGGTTTCTTTAACGAAATAGTCGGTTCCTCTGCGTCAGAGTCGTCGTCCTGCTCTTGCTTGATAGCAGCTCGTCGGTATTGTCGTGTGTCTCGAGTAACGTTAGCCATGTTAAAAGATTTTTGCTTGTTTGATTGTTACACTGGCGACTCTTCACATTATGTCACGCTCTTCATCCTTTGCTACTGGGTTGTTTTGTATAGTTTTAGAAGCTATTTCGAGGTCCAGCCTTTGCAGCACCCCCTCAATATTAGCCAGCATGCTATCCTTGAAGGGATTTTTGGTGAACTCAAGACGGTTGCGTCGCGATGACAGAAACGATCGCGATTGGTTGTCTTGAAAGCACACCCACTAACGTTGGGAAACACTATGCGGACTCCAGCTGTGCTAGTCAGTCAAAACCATAGTCAAAACATATTCCCCTAAACAAGTCTTCGTCTGAACTGAAATGTTTTAACTGAAAGCATTGACCGCAGTGTAGTACTGGGGGTAACGCAAGTTACACAATCAGATTAACTTACTTCTTCCCCCAGTAACTAAAGGGACACACACACATTGCTTTTAAATTTACAACAAAATAACTGCGCTACTTTTTCAAATAAGTAACGCAAGTTACTTTTTACTTGCTCAAAACAGATAGCATATTCCTCCAAATGAATACAATCAGTGTAATGCAAATTCAGAATACCACACAGACCTCCAATAATTAAATATAACAGATTTTTTATGCATTTAATCTTACTTTATACATTTAATCTCACTTTAACCAATGTAATAGCTGCTGACCTTCAATGATTTAGTTAAAACATAAGCAACAATGACTTTCGATTTTTGTTTTTATTGATGAAGTGAATGTTAAAGGTGCATTGTGTAATATTTATGAGGATCTATTAACAGAAATGCAATATAATATATATAACTATGTTTTCAGTGGTGTATGAAGACCTTACATAATGAACCGTTATGTTTTTATTACCTTAGAATGAGCCATTTCTATCTCCACACTAGCTGTCATGTGTCTACAGTAGCCCTAAACGGACTTTGTCCTGTGTCAGCCACCATAGCTTCTCTGTGTGCTTTGAAAGGTAGGGGTGAGCAGTGCACGGTTGCAATTCGCCACAAAATTTCCACAGTGAACCTTTAAACTTTCTTTTCCTGCATCCTATTCTTCTGCAATCCAGAATGGCAGCAGCGGAAAGGTTTGTTTGAGCTGCCCCTTCTACTGTACACATAAATTTGCTTTTACTTCAGCATATGGCGCTGACATCTTGCACAGATTTGGGACTGGAGTCTGTAAAGTAGAGAGCAGGAGGTAGAGGCGGGATATCAAAAGCCTGCCCACACTTTTGCAGAACAATTCATTATGTCGGTGTAAAATAAACGGTTATGGAAATGTATAAATTAAAGCTAAAGCTCCTATCTCCTCCCAAAAATTATGAAAAAAGTCTGTTAGTGCCTCAGTGACAACTTCACTCAGAGAAGCCATCAATCTCAGCTGTCAATCACAACATCACACCCCCCCCGTTTTTATAGCATCTAAATAATAAAACTAAAACCAAACTGAAGCCGACGCATCTCGATCTCCCCCGGTGGCTGGTCCCAGTATAGCTCATAACCCCCACCCTCCATGTAATGGACGTGAGACAAACTAAACAATCAAACATACATTTTTTCCAAAAGTTGGTTGTCATTTTAGGTAGTTTTTATCACGATGATATAATTTCAAGGTTGTTGTTTTTTTGCTATCGCCATATTTTTTTGCGCTTCACTTCCGGTAATGTCAATATCACGCTCTGGCATCTTGTACGTGTAAAGACATCACTTCCGGTATACACGATCTGGTGTAGTTTACGCCAACGCCAGACGTGAATCTCATACACAACTTGACCTTACCGGAAGTGAAGCGTATTCCAGGCTGTTGGATATAGTGTTCTATTTGAGGTAAAAAATTATATAAATACGGCTCGATTTCTCACACAAACTGATTGTTTTGTGTTTTAAGATTTCAATGTGTTGTCATGAGCCACAGGGCTCTTTGTGCATGTTGTATAAGCATGTTTTTTTTTGCTCTCATAGAATTGTTACCCATTGACATGCATTATATGACTGGCACACAGCAACGGTTGGAGTTAAAAACTGTTGGATGCACTGGGGGTAAGCAGATAGACATAACATTTTCATCTTTGGGTGAACTATCCCTTTAATCTAAGCCCGGTCTGCAATACCAGGACGCAATGTTCTACGCTGAAAAAGCCAGATATTACATCTAATCTGGCTTTCAAACACTTGTAAAATAGTCTATCCTACTTAAAAAACACAGATTTAGATTGACAAAGCAAGTGCACAAAACATTCGGTAGAAAAATAGTTTATTGTATTAACAGGCGCAAACACGAAAACATTCACTGTTATTAGTGTTGTACATTTGACTACATAAAGGGGATACATGCAGAAATGTAGATTAAATGAACAGTGATAAAGTAATTCAAATAACTATTCACCAACTCTTCAGGAAAGGAAAAACATTTATTTAAAAGTCGGAAAAAATCTATTCAGAACCAACACTGATAATTTTGCAGGAAATTAAAATAAAAAAATAAAGCTTACTTTTGAAACGGGACGAACAGCATTTCATCTACAAGACCATCACAAAGCGTTCCAGTCTATGGGTTTCTTTCCTGACTTCTTCAGCAGTTCATTGGTCTTTGAGAAATGTTTACATCCAAAGAAGCCTCGGTGAGCAGACAGCGGCGAGGGATGGACAGCTTGCAGAACATGGTGTCGATTCTACAAGTCAACAATCAGAAAACAATGTACAATCATAAGGAATATTTATACTGGCATATACTTTCACACATTTAAGCTGGCAATTCTAGTTCAGTTAAGAACTGAAAGAATCAAACACATTAAGTTTTATGCTTACAACATACCTTGTTAATTGCAGCCCCTTTCTTTTGAGCGTATGAGCCCCAGAGAATAAAAACAAGACCCTGCATGTTAGTGCTGAGCCAGTGTACCACAGCATCGGTGAAGATCTCCCAGCCCTTGTCTTTGTGAGAGTTGGCCTGGTGCGCACGCACAGACAGCACAGCGTTCAGCAACAAAACTCCTACAACAGCCAATTATAAAGGGGTTGTCATTGAACACATTCACATGCACAAGAAGATGGGCTTGTATGGCTATCCAATAGAATTACAGACATGTACATGCAAGTAGACAGGACTTTGGAATTAGCATAAAACAAAGGGGTCCTATAATGCTTTTCTACTTTTTCAGCTTTCTTTGTTATGTGTAATATTGATGTTTAAGGATGAAAAAGGCCAAAGCACAAACAAAAGTTATTCCCAATATCAGCGTGCACTGAACAAACAGAAACATTATTTCGGGGGGAAAAAAAGTCACAATATTCCTTATTTAATTCCAGCTCAAGGCATAAGTAAAATAAAGGGGCAGTTCGCAAACACACTCAAAGCGGTTGACCAATCACATCACAGTCCGCTCCTCTGCAACCAACGTGAGGAACATCTGCACCTCGTGTACGGACCACGATTCAGCCATTTCTTTTTGCATGTTTTTTTTCCCCCAGGTCATTTAAAAAAGATTTTATTTAACATTGTTTGTTGTGCAAACAAATAATAATTCAGTAGCTTTTATGAACAACCCAGTAAGCACAACCTAGCGCTGTGTGTAAATCAAAGCTATCTGATTTGTCAAAATGATTTAATTTACACTTGGGCATGTAAATGTGTCTTTGAAAAATGGATAGATTTAATGAAGTTCACATCAAAACAACTGATATGAGCTGCATTTTATTGATCAATAGCTGATTTCACAATCAAAGAACGCAATATAAGCGAGCACGGCAACAGCACTGCTAAGATCATTCTGTTTCGTTACTTCGAGATGAAGATGATTGTATGTTGAGCACCTACGACTTTGCTTTCAGTTTAATTTGCCATAGTTTGTGCGTTGGCTTAATGAAGAGAGATACACTGTGGCGATGCGTGCTGCGGCATATCATATCTGGTTATAACATGACATAGCCTATAGCATGCTCTCACACATTTTTTTTTTTTTTTAGCATTGTTAGGATGAGTAAAATTAACATATGTGGTTTCAACAACCAGATGTATTTATACTTTAGTTTTGACTGTAAAGAGACCCAGACCACATCCTGAAGTGGCTTTAAGTATTTTGTGTATTTGCTCTAAATGCTTCAGTTGTCTTCTGTGCCCAGACTTGAGTTTTGTTTGATACATTCAAGAAGCGTGTTTACTTTGAGCTGGTAAAATTAAAGGTTCAGTTCATATAACTGACTGACAAAATTGTATACATAATGTAGTGAATGGTCAATGCACCGTGATATCGAATCGATGACATGATAATCGTAATCGAACCACGAGACCAGTGTAGGTTCACACCCCTAAACTTTATGCATTTGGGCCGTTTATTTATTTGCAAACGGGGTTCAAAACGCATCGCCATCTACTGGCCTGGCAGCAGAATACAGCGTTTTTAATCATTTTTGCAGAGCCATGTAAACGGGGATCATTTTGACAATAGTGTCATCTGTATGTGAAAACTTTCCTTTTTAGTACATTGTTGTCATGTAAACGTACCCTTATAGAGACTAACTGCAGGATAACAGATGAAAGTGAATTTGCAAAAAGAACAACTGGTAATGCAAATTACTGATTCAGAAGATTAGGTTAAATGTAGAAAAAGTCCATTAAAAATTCACAATATTAATAGTTTAAAAAAAGCATGTTTTATTTCGTATTTTGTTAATAAACAATAGTTACAGACCTAAATTTGGATTTGCTTTGATTTGTTTACTGGTGCAAAAGTTCCCCTCTCTAATAAAATAACATTTCTTTTTCATATCCTTGTGAATTATTTTTCTTACATTTTCAGAGTGAGAGAAGACAGGAAGGAAAGGGAAAAAGAGAGAAAAACAGGATCAGGAAATGAGCACAAGCCTATTGCCAAAAAACTAGACAGCCAGCACCAGCATTTTTGATCACATTCACAAAACTTTCATGGCACCCAGAATACTTTGTTGTATGAATATGTACAGTCAATATATCAAAAGAAAGAACAGAGCAAAATATCTCTTCGATGGCAAGGAAGCATGCATGACAGAAAATGGTGGTGAAAGAGGTAAGAGCTAGTTTGACCAACTACCTTTATATGTAACTGACATTTTAAAGAAAACAAATTAATGACTACCTTAATTAAGACTAGACAAGCAGTTTATCCAACCAGCCACAAACTCGACCTTGGGTCACCCGAAGCACTAATGCATCATATGTTTGAACGCCGCCTACAACAATATGGCTGGCATTTGTTTTGGATTTTGAGACTTTCCCCAATTTGCCTTTCACAACTTCATCTTTGTTTTTCTTATGATTTATTGTGCAATGAAATGCAGTTATTGCTGACAAAAAGAGCAATTTCTAAAGCAAAATCTGCAATGACCGCATGAAAAGGAGAAAGCAGGGGAAACACACCTTGCATTGCCCATCCTGTAAGATCTCCATGACCAGGTTGCTCAAAGCCTTCGATGTCTGAAGCCAGTTCTTTGAATATGTTCACCAAACTGAACAGAAAGAGTGTCATAAAATCATTGCATCCAAAAACAAAGAATAATCTAGCTCTTAAACTATTTAGTAACATCCTTGTGCTTATGTGTCATTCAAAATAAACATAAACTGCTTGAATATAGTTTGTCACCAGAGATGAGAAGGTTACTTTAAAAATGTATTGTGTTACAGTTACAAATTACTTCATAAACAAAATATTTAGTCACGTAATCCAAGCACAGCAATATGAAAGTAATGGAATCTGATTACTATTGGATTCCTTCAAGGTCTAATATGTAAAGAAAGTCAAGTAAAAAGCAATAATTAGGAGAATGATTGGACATGCACCAGTTAGCGTCTCATGAGCCATGACTGGCAACAGTCTCAAGATGCACATCTCATTGATACATATTACAATATAGTAATCTGTAAAGCTGCTTTGAAATGATGTGTATTGTGAAATTGCTATAAAAATAAACCCTTGACTTGGTGACTACAAGACAATACCTTGGTGGAGGTGGCACAGGCCTCTGAACGCTGAAGCAAAGCCCATGAGCCTGGTTCGGCCCATGATAAGGGTCCTGGCCAAGTATCACAACCTTTACCTAGCATCACAAACAAAAGAAAAAATTATGATGCCATTTCAAGCAACTTCTTCAGACTCTTTTCACTGACAATAGATGCTTTTCTACTGTCAGGCCAAACGGTTCTAAGAATGGGAATGAATGGTTTTCAGTTATATTTCCATTGAGCCTGGTTCGGCACAGCACCTGAAATTCTCAGCACAGTTGGCTAACCATGTGAACCATGTAGTGATGTCACCACTCAGGATTGGTCGGTTGCCTCGCTACTAGTTTCTCTGTAGACAGCCAAGTGCACTATTTGAGTGATGTAAAACACAAGTGAATAAAATTAAAAGAAATTCGCAAACACGGGTGCGGTTTACATCTCATATCTTATGTAAACCCTTTTGCCTTACCAAGGCATCGACTGAAACATTTGTACATTCCAAGGAGCTTTGGTATCATTCCCACATTGGAAAATTAAACCATATCAGTACCGGCTAGGCCGGACTGGCACAGAATGGAACGGTTAAGCAACAAGAATGGCTTGGCCTGACGGCGGAGAAGTGGCTTATAGGTAGACTGGGTAAACCCAGCCTGATCAGCAGGCAATTTGATTTCGCCCTGCAGCTCAGGCTGGAAACCTGTACATTAATTCATCTATCCTGCTTCTGTCACACTTTTGCGGGAACCAATCACAGACTGGCTTATCCACCTGGTGCAATATTGGCTCGTTTAACACAATGACGGATAGAGAAGAATGAATCGATGCCTATTACGCTTCCTGTGGTCTGATTGGTTGAAGGATTATCCAATTGCGTACAGAATCATTTGAATTATGCTCGTTGATGACACCTCTTGTGCAGTAGAAAACACTGAAAAGTAGTCATCGTTGTCACGATACCAAAATTATGACTTCGATACGATACCAGACTAAAATATCGATACTAAATCGATACCACAGTAAAAAAGAAAGAAAAAAGATAAGATGCTTAATATGACAACAGAACTTGTTATTATTCATTGTTATTTTTTACAAAAAATTCATGTGGCCAACATGTTCCTTAGGGTTGGGCATCGTTTTGATTTGAACAATTATTGATCAATTGATGAATTACTATTAAAATTATCTCAATGTATTTTTTACAATGGGGTAATTGTGTTGCAATAGCTTACACACAGCACAAGAAAGCTTGATTTCGAATGGTAAATAGAATTTAAAAAGACGAGTAAACAGTAATAAAATAAGAACAAATAAACAGATTACAAACAATAGCACAAATAAATGCAATAGAATAGAAGATACAAATTAAATAGACTGCTTTATTTTTTCAGGTAGGTCTAACATTCAGATAAGAAGCTGAATAAAAAAAATGCATAGTAATTACATTTAAAACAACATTGGATAATGTTCTTTGTAAAAAATTCAATAGATGAAACTATTTAAGTTACACAAGTCGATCAGTCAAGAGCAGTTGATCGTTTGTCTTTTTGTAGTTTGAATAACAAATGACTGCGGTCCCTTTAAGACTAACGTTAACGGACGCATGGATCCTAAACACTGTTCCTGTTACTCGTTCTTCCTGAACTGTTTGCGACTGTGTTTACGTTAATACTCTTCCAGATGTGCACTGATAATTCTTTGAGTGTATTTGACCAATAATAAGCTGGAAAAAGAAGCAAATGTTTGCACTTGTATCATGTCAGAGGCGGCTTTATTATGGTAGGCTGTGTGTGTGTGCGCTTCAGATGTGAGCACGAAATCAGCGGGGATTAGTAGAATTAATTTGTGCAATCCCGCGCAAAATTCAGACCGATCACACACTAACACACTGTCATGAGGAAAAAGTCCAGCAGAACGCGCGTTCGCCGGGCTCAGAGGTTAACCGGGCTGAGTGAGAATATGCCGGTGTGTGTCAACTCGCTGACGGTCGGAGAAGGATACTGCTGGTATCGATACTGTAAAAACTGAGAATCGTATCGATACATATCGAAATATCGATATTTTTGACAACACTACTGCTAATACAGCGTTATATCAGATGTTAAATATGTAAAATAACAATTGCAGAAAATTTTTATTAAGATGTCCAGAAATCAATTAAATAGTTCATTTATTGATATAGATCTCGTTTAATCTAAACATAATATACTGCCAAGATTTTTCACGTGAATAAAGGCATAGATTTGCACACTTTTAATCCCTGGTCTAGTCTGGTAAACTTGTCAAGAAGTTTTCGTTTCTAATCTGCCCTCGTATTTTTTTCTCATCAAAACCGAATATCAACAGTGATTGTACCTCAAGAGCAGGGACAGTTTTTGTGCGTTTTGTTTCGTGATTTCACCGTAACAAAAAGAAAGTCTTTGCAACGGCGTTAAATGTTAGATTAAATCGCTCGTCATTGTGAGGACTGCACGAGCCACGAGAGAAATCTGCACCACTGATAACAGCGGCAACGAGCACCAGATCGCCTCTTATTTAACAAACGAATGAAATGATGCTCTTCAAATTGACCAGAGATGTTGTGTTTGTATTAGTTAGGTTCATTCATGAAGCAAGATGGTTAAAAAATGGTGGGGACATGTCCCACCCGCAAATTACGCCTATGTCTGTACATTTGTTACATCTGATCTGTATCTGATTTAGTAGCCTACCACATTTGGAAGTGGTTCAAACCAGAATTGAAAAGATCAGATTTCATGTGGTTTTGTGCCATTCACACCATGAGATCAACAGATCACATGTGAGCAAAACAAATTGGAATTGGGCCACATTACCTTCAGACTGCCTGTTGTACAGTGTGATGTGGTGATCTTATAGGATTGCCAAAATCGCACCGTCTGCTGTAGCAGGCATTAAATATTATGAACATGACATTCAACTCACATCTTGTATGTCGCATGTTCGTGTCCAGGTGAACACTTCGTGTGAAGGTGGATAGATGGTGTGTTTTTTCCTCTCCTCAGCAACAAAAGTCATCAACTGCGGAAGAGAAACACTGTTGTGTGTATATATTTTATCAAGGGTTTAAATAAAAGTGATTGTTCATGTGTTAGTCACTTACTGATTTAAAGTAGTTCTTTCCGAATTCAGCGTTGAGCGCTTTCCTCCAGCTCTCTCCAAACCCGTCCGGGGCCGCTTGCTGTGCAGCGAGCCGCTCCAGGGCCGCCTTTTTGTTTTTGGAGATCCGCTCCAGTTGCTCAGGACTCAGTGATGGTGATGGGAACGTGACGTCATCGCTCTCCAACTTTTGCTTTTTCCCCTGAGGCGATATTTTAATGTATTTGGTTGAATTCCATTGTCTTTTGACAATAAGGCGAGGCGCTTGTACATTTAAAAACCTTAGACATGCTATAGTTGAAAACATAGTCTATTACATCATAGAAATAGACTCAATTTATATAGTAACTCTTTAGAGCTCTACCATAAAGTCACGACCAGGATTCGAGAGATTTTGATTTATAAGCAACTAAAATATGTGAAATTGACACGCAAGTTATTTTGTTGACGCTAGCATTTTAGCAGTGTGTTGTTTGAAGTCACGTCATCGACTTTAGCTTTCGTTTAGCCAAGTGACGTAAAACTACTTCCGGAATTGTGTAAACTAAGTTACATTTCGCGGGAAAAGAGAAAAAAATAACAATGAGGTGTCAGTCAGAGCCAACTCTTGTATTTACTTGCTCGTGAATAACAGTATGTTCAACAGACACATAAACCACCACCACTTTCATTCATATTTCAGAAGAAATGTGTCGATATAAGACAAGTGTCTGCTTTCAGTCCACCAGCATCATAATAAGTGTGTTTACTCACATCGTCTCTTGCGTCCCCCTTGAATATCTCGTCTAGATTTCTTTTTTTGGACGCTGGCGAAAAGAACGACGTAATACTTTTCTGTCCAATCATTTCCGCGAGAATAAAACGAATATTTAAACGAAAGAAACTTTAAAAGAGCAATACTCGGGGTATGGCTGGGTGAAGAGTTATAACTCCCGCCAGAGACGTCTGCGACTAGACGTAATGACGTCGCATATTCAGTGCGCGCGCGTGTGTGAAGAAAATAAGATAAAAGTTGTTAAAACTTTACATAAAGGTTACCCTTGTAATAGCACACTTTTCTAAATATATTAAAAACTATCAAGAAAAAAATACATATTTATTTTTTGTGATTGTATTTGCCAAAACATTTAGTAAAAAAAAACTAATTGCACCTCAAGAATATCCTATAGAGCTACACATTTGTTTTGTTTTATTTTATTACATCACAAACTCTTGGATTCATTGGTTGACTATAATTCGTATGTATATATTATAGGCACACACAGAAAATCTTTGAAATGTCAAAAACTACCCTAATAGACTAGCCTAATGTTTTCTCTGTCTTTTGTATTTATTGTTGTTGTAGCTACTTGGTATCATTTATTTAATATTAAGTTGATTTTGGCATGTATAAAAGGCTCTAGCCTACTAAGTTGCTACTATTACTACTAATTTTATTATATTAATAATCATGACGATAACTTATTTAATACAAATGAATGTGGCAGAGGGGAAAAAGATAACGAGAAGAAGACAGATAACAATGCTCGAGACCAGACAGCATTGAAAAGCAACATGCCAATAGATGCACAGCGACCCTGTGTGGTCACTGGTGAAGCAAACCAACACTTTCACGGCTGAATTGATGGCTTATTCACACGACCTCATTTATACACTTACACTGTTGCATGCTTTTCAACTCCAAACTAATTTTTTCTCAACTGTGATTATGATTGTAGTAATTTTGTGAGGATGTCTGCATTGTGTTGCAACTGCAAATTGGCTACCTACCATCCTCCCTCCTTAATTTGTTGCTATGCAGCTCATAGAGAAATAAATATTGTACGATTTTGAAGGAATATTACACCAACAAGCAAACGATTTCACAAAAAGTTAAACTATGGTTTCAAATGTATTCCAGTTCTGATTATTTAAATGTTATTGTACATACAGTCTAAACAACGCTGGGTTGGTTAAACACACATTTGGGTCAAACAGACAAACCCAAACGCTGGGTTAAAATGTAGGCCTAATTTAAAAAAAAAAAAATAACCCAAGGGCTGGTTTTGTTTGTATTTGACCCAAATTTGTGTTGAAATTACCCAGCATTTTTTAGAGTAGCCTACAAAGTAATTCTGAAAAAAATATGCTAAAAGGGGGTCTAGCATATTTGCTTGCATGATGACAATTGATATTATTAATGTAGAATGAGATTAGTTCATTTTAAGTGGGGTTTAATGTAATAATTTCCAGGCTGCAATATATAATCCGAAATGTGTTTATTATTTTGTTTGCCAGGGAGGACTTTATCAAGCAAAAATTTTGTTTTCCTTACTGCAGTAATTTTCTTCTGTTAAGGTATGAATATGTCACGCTAAATAAATCAATAAAAAGTGGAAAAGAGAGATGATGCATCATTTAAAGCCAGTGTTGATATAAATATAAAACAACAACAGCAAAACACACCGACATGAATAACAGCTAATAATAAGAAGAAGATGAATACAAAATTCTAACGTTATGAATTGATAAGTTTCAAATGATTAGTGTTTTCGAGGACTGGTGGTATTTTCTGATCCACAACATTGTGTATTGTATTTGAAAGGTTCATTTTTAATAGTTAAAAACATGTATAGGTCTATGCGTATAGGCTAGCCATTCCAGAAAGCGCAATCCATATTATCGTTGACAACTTTAAAACCAGGAAAATACACATTTCCCCCACACGGTGTTAAACGTCAGATTTGGCTGGAGTGTTTGTGTTTCATCTCGTTTAGAAGTTGATAGAGCCACTTGTCGCCATCATCAATAGACCTTTCATATCAAAGCGCCTGGAATGGCCTGCATGTGTATTCGGCAACATGTATTCGGCTAAATCATCGAACGGGTCAGGGTTTTTTTTTTAAGCTTTCACAATATAATACATTTTGGAACACCAGACATATTTTCCAAAAAAGTTGCACATTAAGCTATATTATTACCGTGCATTTTGGTAAAATGGTAAAAAAAAAAAAAAAAGTCTTTCGAACGTTTCGAATGTTGACCTGAAAGTGATGAAGGCTGATGCCAACAAAGTTGAAAAACGCACAGATTACTGAAGTAATCTCGGGTTTAGATTACTGTTCATTCGTCGTACACCGCTCTTAATCCCTAATATCATCCTTAGATAATAATATGTCCCTGGATATTAGAAAAACATATCCAGGGAATAGGTCTAAAAATATTATATAGGTATAACGGAACACTTAGACTATACTGATGCCCAGATTTCTGTAAACTAAAATCAAAGTGGTGCCAAGCTGTACACAAATTGCACTTATTATTTTGAATTACATTTTAAAGTATAACAAATTTATAGGCTATATTATTATTATTATTATTATTATTATTATTATTATTATTTTGTAAAAACATAAATTATATGGCTAACATATAGCTAATATAACATATAGCCTAATTATAGGCTAAATAAAAAAATAAAAAAGCATCCACTAAAGAGTGAGTAACTGAGATGTTGTCCATCTTCAGGAATTTCTGCGTCTCTTTAACTGGCCGTTTTTTATTTTATAGTATTTTATGTATAGTATTATTTAATAGTTGTATTCGTTTATTGTATATAGCCTACGTCAATTTTATTTTATATAAGCCTATTTAGGGAAAATCTGCATGGAGCATTCTCTGTGGAAGAGCTGTTATTGCGCTGAAGCCCATGCCCTGAGCTTTAACGCGAGTGTGTTTATTTGCCTGATAAAGGATCTGTGATAGACAGCCGCAGGACGCCCATCAGACACAAGCGGGATCTCTGCTTTCCTGTCGACACGGCAGCTACAGGAGATGGCCACGAAGTTGCCAGACATGCTAGAGGGATTACCCGACCAGGTGGGGGGGATCAAAGTTGAAAGGCTTTTTTACTCTTCTCTGATTCGGGCTATCGCTGTGCCTGAGACGACACCTTGAAGGGCGAGAGGAGCGCGTGGGTGTGAAAGGAGCGGGTATAAAGCAGGTGGCTTTAAACGCGCTCTGAGACAGTTCGGCGTTGGACGTGGGCAGGATTGGAACCTCAGACCGAGAACTGAACTTTGATTAAAAACTGGACTATGGCATTGTTTTTTGACCAATCGTTCGATTTAGTCAAAACAATAACCGTGGACACTGAAAGAGATTTTATTTTCAACACAAACATGGTCCAGTTTACAGGTGAGCACTTTGGTTTTGTTGTGATTGTTATTGACTACCTTTAATAATCATTGTTCTTATTTATTTTGTGTTATTTTCGCTATATATTTTTTTAATAATCTAAAAAGAACGTTTCTTTATAAAAACGTTCCAAAAAAGAAAACTCTTAAAGTAAGTTTGATGGTTCCATTAAGAATCTGTAACATCCATGGAACTTTTCAATTGGACGAAATGTTCTTTAGAATATTAAAATGGTTATTTTAAGAACCCACAAAGGTCATTCTATGGCAATGCGCGTGGAAAAATATATTTTTAAAGAATACATTTGGGAAATATGCGTTTTACTAAACAAGTGACTTTTGTTTTTAGATGAAACAAGCAAGCGTACGCTGTCTTCTCCCGAACTCGAAAGAACTTGCCAGGCTGAGGGCCAGAGGAAAAGGAAGAGGACGATTTTCAGCCGCGCGCAATTGTCAGAATTGGAGCGCGCGTTCATGATTACGCCGTATCCAGACATCACGCTGCGCGAAAGGCTGGCTGCGCTCACACTGCTTCCAGAAAGCAAAATTCAGGTATTAAAACTATAGCACGCTCAATATAATATTATTTTGATTTCAGTCTGTCTTTGATTTGACATTTTAATATTTTAATTACAGGTGTGGTTCCAAAACAGACGGGCTCGCTGTATGAAAAGCAAGAAGCTGACAACACCACTAAGGAGGAGTCCAGGCAGGGAAATGAGCTCTGGCTGTATACCTCTAACTAGCTTTCCATCAACCAATCTTGAACCAAATTCTGGCATCCACGAACAAAGAGACAGAGCAACAGAGGTCAACAGAGGCCTGCGTCACCCTCAGCAAAGCCTTAGACAAGCTCTGAGTCCCTGGTCTCAAAATCTTCCGCACCCAACGCCACCCCAACCCTCTATTTCCCCAGACCTGCCTGGAGTTCTGCAGTGGGCGAATAGATACCCCGAAACACCTGGAGGGTCATCCTTCTCCAACTGTCCATCAGAAAGACTGCCTCAATATTCGTTCCAAACCCAGTCGAACGGTCTCTGGCAGAACAACTGCTTTACCACTCAGCCTGAAGGGTTTTCTGGACATCAGCTGAAATCTTACTGTACTGCCAATCAGCCCATGTATTCTTCCATGTGTGTGGACCAAGTGATTCCTGATGGAGCTCTACAGAGACAGGCTTTGACACACTACCCTCAGACCTCACTGGGAGATATTTCTGAACTCATATATAAAGCAGCTGTAGTCACCAATCTGGAAGACTGCTAAACATGTATCGTTACGTAGACACTTTTGTATACCGTTATTGTAAACTGATGTATTTGTCAGTTGTATGTCTCAAATGTGGTACTTATGTTTACAGTGGTTAATATGTGAGAATGGAACGTGTCCTCTTCTTCTTTTTGTTATTTTGCACAGGATTGTCCAACATAGACAGGATTGTGATAATGCTGCTTTTGCAAAAAAAGACTGCACTCCAAAATGCTTTGGCCTGAACAGCTGTTTCCCTGTCAGTTACTTATTGAATGAATTCACACAAAATATAGTGGTTTTGAACAATTTTAAATAATGTTTTCAATATGTGTTTTTGTGGGTGTGATTGTAAAACTTCCCTCCGTTTTCTCTTTATCAAGATGTTTACATTGTGTGTATTAATATTTATGTAAATAAATCACTTGTCTATTTATTTACATTCACTTTTAAGAAAAAGTGTGTAAAAATGTGGTTACACTTTATTTGAAGGTGTCTTTGTTACACTATAATTATATTGTAGGTACTGAGTAATATTAAGTAGCATGTACTCACTATTGGGTTATGATAGGGTTTGGTTAGGGTTAGTGCTTATGCATAATTTAGTTATTATAGTAGCTACATGTAAATTATGTAACAATGATACTATAAAATAAAGTGTTACTAAAAATTATTTATGTGACTATACACTCTGACAATAATTCGTCACAAGTAAACATTTCCTTTGTTTGCAAAACCGGTCATATAACAAATATTAGGATATTGTTGCATTGATATACAAATCAATTTCGACCAATCCTTTATTCATAACATCAGAGGCACTGTGGGGTTTTATATAATCTTTAATAAGACAACCACATGTGAAATAAAATGTGTTGCAATAGCGCAAAACAAAAATGAAATCCAAATTCCACCTCAGCAGAGCAAAAACAAAACCTTGGAATAAACAATAAATCTAAATAACAAAATCATGAACAATAAATGAAAGATAAAAAAAATTAAAACCTCAGGGCTCATGTTTTATCAGCTTATGGGTCTTAGATTACATTTGGATTTGAAGATCCAAACAGTATATTACTATCAAAGTAATTATGGAGAAAATAACAGGGATAACTGGACACTGATCTCTATGTATCATAATCATCTCCACACAAACTAATCTTCAAATAAAATATAATAAATTCTCATAATCCTGGTGTCAAATCTACAGGCATACTCTGTTTTGTGTGTCTGCTTGTATGTGTGTTCCTGATGCAGCTACATCCTTTAATCCAAAGGAAGATATTGAAGGGATATGTGCTTATTTTGTTAGAAGCAAAACAGGAAATATAATAATAATAATAATCATAGACAGGTTGATCAGTACACAATGTTAGGTGATCCTGAATAATTCCTTTTCATTTTCAGTCTCCAGATAATTTTTTTTTCTCAAAACTGCACAAGATGGCAGTATACCCAACCTTTAAGCTGTAATGCATACATAACAACAACAACAACTATTATTATTATTACATGTATTATTGCTAATTATTATTGAGTGTCTATTATTAATAGTAAAATGATTTATGATTTCAGAATATTCTACAAAGCAGGTTATTCGACATATACCCTCCAACTACTTAGATAAGTGCCCTTTTTGCAAGACATTATTTCAAATTTTAAATATCCTATTGAACCAATTCTCAATGAAAAGTAAAATGTATGTAACTTTTTTCCATGTAGATGCAACACACACTAAACATAACGTAGATCAGACAACTGTGGCGAGGATGGGGACTGCTGCTGAAATAGGGGCTGCGTCCGAAAACCTAGGCAGCTGACTCGTTGCCTCGCTGCCTCATCAGACAATGACTTTGAAGGCAGCGTTTTGTGCATTAAGGCACAGAAATGATATCAGAAGTGTAATATATTGGTAAAGATCGTACATTTACACAAAAACTGGCCCGCAATCGTATCGTAACTTCAGGACGTAACCCCATGCTCAACTTTCACTGAATGGAAAGTACAGGATTGTGGGATATCAAAGGCAGCGAAGGACACATGTGCGCTGCCTTCAAAAATCGATCAGATGAAGGTATCTCAGGAGATAGGAAGTGAAGCAAACATTAGATTCGGACGCAGCTTGATGCCTTCCTGCCTTCAAATGTGTCCTCCGACGGCAGCGCTTTCCAGGTTTCGGACGCAGCCAGGAAGTGCTGATGAGTGACAACAAGGTTGATGACTTGCAGGTGCAAGAGATTGATGAATGGATGCAGGTGGTGAGCCGGAGGGATTCTGGGAAGTGTAGTATTGAGGGACACTGAGCGGGTGACTGTGACATAAGCCTATTATAAGAGTTAATAGGTGTGTTCGACATCGGCTGCGGCTGGATGCATGCGATCGGCGAGAGTAGCCGAGTGCAGGTGGGGAGGAGCTGCAATCGGAGACGTGAAGTCGGACACTTTCTGCTTCCCGTGGTGATGCTTGAGCTGTGTTTGCAAACTTTATCACAGCTGAAGTTAAATAAATGCAATATTTCTCAAATACACAGATGTTTTAAATGATATTTTCATCCAATACTTTATATACTGCTTAATAAAGCGTCTGTTTGGACAAGATTAAAGGTTCAACATATAAACCACACCATCAATGAAATGGTGTCAACGGTTTTTATCAGTTTTAGTTTGATAAACATGACAATATAACATCGCGACTACATGAAAAGAGGTTTTACTGTTATAAATAAATGATTTGTGAGCATTAGCGTGACATAAGTTTTCAGAATAAACACGAAACGCACGTGATCGCTGTCATACGGCGAATCGGCCAATCGTGGATCAGCTGTGTCGTCATCAGAGCTTGTGCATCCTCCTGCAGTCCCCCTTGAGAATCTGCAGCGGCTGCATCAGCCGCCTGCTCTCGAATCGCTCTCGCGGTACTTTGTTGACATACGTAACAGTCACGTGCCGTCGGCGCTGTCTCAAGTCGGACAAAATTTCTAACCGGCATGCACTGCTTTAAGTCAGCCGCCGATCGGTCTGCGCATCGCTAGGTGAAGTCGAACAAGCCTTATATTTTTAGACCAGACTGGATGGTTTTTGCAGGAAATTGCATACACACGTTGCTCATCTGTGCGTGTCTCGTCATATCCGTAAACAGAGAAATGCTACTCCGGTCATTTTGACTTGTGTATGTCGGAGTGGCAGAGGTTAGAAAGGTTGACGTGGAGCAGCTAGATAGAAAAAAAGAGAGATTGTGACAGAACTTGTAATAAACCCAGAATCAACATTGCCTTAGCTTTTTGGAGATGTCGAGAAATCCCCAGGGATTGTAAATGTAAAAGCCATGTGGATGGGACATTTTTTTATTACTCAACAGGTGAGTAGGCATTTTTATTGAACTGATAAGTTGCCAAATGTTTATTTTCAAGGAAATACATATTTATTGACTGGTCAGTAAACTCTTCAGGTAGTCAGCTTGAGATCATTTCCAACTGGTTATCTCTTAAGCATAGTAGTGGATGTTTGTGAGCAGTATAATCCCTCTCTCTCTTTTTTACTTATGAGAAAGAACGAGGGATGGGCATATCTATATTTATATATCAATACTGATGTGAATTTCAAAAAGTATCCAATCGATACTTTTTGAAATTCAATTACAGCTCTAGAAAAAATTAAGAGACCCTCTAACATTGATTTCTCAATGTTAAGTGGTCTCTTAATTTTTTCCAGAGCTGATATTCATATTTATCGATACTCAAATAAAAATATTGATGCCAAGGTGTTTGTTTTTTACCAGTAATTTTATTTAAAAACATTATACGAATAGCCTATGTTAGCGAATAATTGTGTAATATAGGACTACAGGTCCTTCTAAAAAAATTAGCATATGTGATAAAAGTTCATTATTTTCCATAATGTATATTTTAGATTCATTGCACACCAACTGAAATATTTCAGGTATTTTATTGTTTTAATACTGATGATTTTGGCATACAGCTCATGAAAACCCAAAACTCCTATCTCAAAACATTAGCATATCATGAAAAGGTTCTCTAAACAAGCTATTAACCTAATCATCTGAATCAACTAATTAACTCTAAACACCTGCAAAAGATTCCTGAGGCTTTTAAAAACTCCCAGCCTGGTTCATTACTCAAAACCGCAATCATTGGTAAGACTGCCGACCTGACTGCGGTCCAGAAGGCCATCATTGACACCCTCAAGCGAGAGGGTAAGACACAGAAAGAAATTTCTGAACAAATAGGCCGTTCCCAGAGTGCTGTATCAAGGCACCTCAGTGGGAAGCCTGTGGAAAGGAAAAAGTGTGGCAAAGAACGCTGCTCAACGAGAAGAGGTGACCGGACCCTGAGGAAGATTGTGGAGAAGGACCGATTCCAGACCTTGGGGGACCTGCGGAAGCAGTGGACTGAGTCTGGAGAAACATCCAGAGCCACCGTGCACACGAATGTGTGCAGGAAATGGGCTACAGGTGCCGCATTCCCCAGGTCAAGCCTCTTTTGGGCTACAGAGAAGCAGCACTGGACTGTTACTCAGTGGTACAAGGCCACGCCTTCAATGCCACGCCGCATTGAAGCAGTCATTTCTGCAAAAGGATTTCCGACCAAGTATTGAGTGCATAACTGAACATAATTATTTAAAGGTTGACTTTTTTTTATATTAAAACACTTTTCTTTTATTTGTCAGATGAAATATGCTATTTTTGGAGATAGGAATTTTGGGTTTTCAAGACAGAACCAATCAATCAATCAAACAAACAATCGCATTCGCTCAATGCTGATACTGTATTACAGCGATGTGTTTCTCAAAAGTATCATACCATTGATTCTTTTGGAAACGCTGCCCAGAACAATGCTCAGAAGACAGAAGCTATAAAAAAATATAAAAAAACTACATAGAAAAATGTAATAATAATAAAAAATTGTTTCTGTTTAATATTAAAAAGTTAATTTATCATGCTCTATTTTTTTAACTAATGTTAATATTAATCACACTCTCAGTATAAAAAGGTTGCATTTTATGGGTGCAACAGTCTGTCACTGGTAGTCCCTTATGAAAGTGAACCATGGTTTTACTACAGTGACCAATGACCATAGTTCAACTATAGTATTTGTAGTAGCCTTTTTGCCAGCCTTCCTTATCTCTCCGACCTGCCATTTCTACACGTGACGTGACCTGCAGCACTCCACTTGTACTGTCTTTTACTTCTTTTACTGTATGTCCACATACACCTCTTATTTTGCGCGAAAAGGACACCCATCTGAGGTAACAAATGAGCACGAGGCTACATGAGCATGCGACGAACCGTGCGACGCACACACGCTCCGAACCTAGATAAGCAAACCGAAGGTATTTTTTTAATGTATCATGCCATCCATTATCTTTACCCATTTAACTTTTAGCCATTTTAAATTACATTTAATAATATAAAAGTCCAGTTTAAAGGGTATTTTAACAGTAGGCCTATCGCCTGGGCATCGCCCATCCAAGAGCTATATTCAATATTCATTCGCACAGTCAAGTCACAGAGAGCCGAAGCACCTTTGTTCTTCTGCAAAACGCGGGCATGAAGTGAAGTTTTAACACGTGTGCTGGACAAAAAAGTTCTGATTCTGCAAGACTTCATGGGCCTCTGACCCTCCTCCTCATCTAACAACAAGCAATCCAGCGCCCTGCGGAGCAGCATCTACATCTTTCTGACTGACCTGCCTTCATTGGTAAAAGACAGCCAGGTAACGATTGTGTTTGTCCTAAACCTTGACACTGTCTGTACTGTGAAATGAAACCACCATTACTCTTAATACAGCCAGCCAATACAACATGCCTCGAAAGCTTAACAAAGAAGCAAACTAGTCTAGTGTTGGTGAAAAATAGTACTGTGCAAGGTCAGAGATGACCCCAAAATGAATAACATTTTCTCAAAATGAATTTTTTGAGAAGACTTTAAGACTTTGTGTGTGTGTGTGTGAGAGCCTGTTTATGTGGCTTATGAGGACACAAATGTGTATAACTACATGGGTATTACACTGGTATTACACTATAAATGTGGTTTATGAGGACATATCAAATGTCCTCATAATTCAAATGGCCTTAAAAACATACTAAATGATGTTTTTTTGAGAAAGTAAAAATGCAGAATGTTTCCTGTGATGGGTAGGTTTAGGGGCAGGGGCAGTGTAAGGGGATAGAAAATACGGTTTGTACGGCTTAAAAACCATTACGCCTATGGAGAGTCCCTGTAAACCACATAGACCAACGTGTGTGTGAGAGTGTGTGTGTGTGTGTGTGTGTGTGTTTATAAAATAATATAATTTAGCAGTATAATGAGCAAGAGTACTTTTTATCGTATTAAATACATTTTATACAACAGGCACAATATGTAGTTCTTTGCCGCTAGAGGTTGCCTATTCAAACAAAGGCTTAACTTTAAGGGTTAGTGCACCCAAAAATGAAAATTCTGTCATTAATTACTTCTCCTAATGTCATTCCACACCCATAAGACCTCCGTTCATTTTTGGAACACAAATGAAGATATTTTTGTTGAAATCCTTTGGCTCAGAAAGGCCTTCATTGACACCAACGTAATTTCCTCTCTCAAGGCCCATAAAGGCACTAAAGACGTCGTTACAACGTCCATTTCACTACAGTGGCAATCCTTTTATGAAGCGAGGAGAATAGTTTTTGTGCACAAAAACACTAAATAATGACTTGTAGCGATGGGCCGGTTTCAAAACAAAGTTTCGAACGGTTATGAATGAGTTTATCAAATCAGCGGTTTGGATTGACACATGTTCCGAAACATGAATCGATACACTGATTCATAACGGTTCAAAAATACCTTCATTTGTGTTCTGAAGATGAACACGGTCACGGAACAACATAAGGGTAAGTAATTACTGACAGAATTTTAATTTTTGGCTGAACTAACCCTTTAATAACGCAGAGATTGAGTGCAGAATCTTGGAAATTGGCGTCTTCACTTCACCGCCGGTGGTAAAGAATATGAATAGGACTCATGTTCAGAAATCATGTTCATGGATCTTACTGTAGTATGAAGCAGAGCAGGGCAGAGTGTTGAGGAGCTGACCGAGGTCGCTGGATCTGGTCAAACTACTGTTTTATCACAAAAAAGTAGTTATCTTGTGTGTTGTTTCGCAGTTGCTATGAGACACTTGTTGCAATGTATGTCCAAACCATTGTTACCTTGTCTAATAAAACATATAATGTATTTAAAAAAATCGAGGGTATCGAGGGAGCCTACTTTTCAAGTCTCTTTTGGTGAACCACACCTTTTGCCCGAGAAGTTATCATGAATCTCCATAATATCTGCATGATAACTGGAGACGTGAAGCCACTGAAGTTGTTGATGACAGTGGTTTGCCTCAACCCTGTCTCAGCTCTCAAGGGTTTATCCTGTGAAGCTACATGACCATTATTTTAATATCATCCAGATATTTGTTTTTCCCAGAATGTGATTATGTTGTTTGTTGTTTTTCCCAGAATGTGATCATGCCTCTATGCTTTACATTATTTGCTGTATCCATATTATCAATATGAAATGTGTAAACATGTTCATTCTGATAGGATAATGTAGCCAAATACATGTAATCACATTTCAGGCTCAATGCAGACCATGTTTGTGCTCACTGCATTAAAATATGTTACACATGGATACAGCTACAAAATGTAATAAAAACTAAAAATATTGTAATTTCACACTATTATCAGTGTAAATATGGTTCTAGTGTGGCCCCTAATGTCCGGCACAGGATTGTACGAGTTTATGCAGTTCAAAAGTTTAAAAAAAGAAAAAGAAATTAATACTTTTATTTAGAAAGGGTGCATTAGATTCATCCAAAGTTTCAATAAAGGCATTTATGTTACAAAAGATTTATATTTCAAACACTGAAAGCCTAGTTCTTAATGTATTTTACTGTATTTTTTAAATAAAAAGTCACCATAAAAAGTGTAATTGCGATTTTCTTCTACTACATTTCCCTCACAATCTGTTCCCACAGTATCACTGTCTGTGGTTCAAAATAATGAATGTCACGATAAAGTGTTACAATGTATGTTCTGAGACTGATTTTAAAGTTTTTCTGGTTTCTACTGCATCCGAAAGCACATACTTCCCTAGTAGGTGAAAAAATGTAAATGACAAAAGAAGCATATCTGAAATAGTACTCATAAAAGAGAGGATTTGTGAATGGAGTTAAAGTGGCATAACATAAAAATCAGTTACCGTGCAAAAATCACCATCCATGGTCTGGGGTCACCTGATAATGACACCATGGCAAATACATTCATACTACACACTCTCATACTATAAATATTTTTTTTTTTTTAGCGGCCGTGAAATAATTACGCACCCTGCCATTTTGCACCTTGTTATCTCCATGTTTTCAATACTTATTCCCTGTGTCATTTCACTTTATTTATTATTACTCAATTTGTATACTTAAATGTTCTGATTTCTTCGTATAAATTCAATATTTGGAAAATTGTGTGTCAATAGTCCACTTAGAAATCCCCTTACTGATAAAAATGCTGATGTGTCAAATACTTATTTTTCGCTGTATCTCAGCAGCACATTGCCCCGATAGGTCCCTGTGCAGTTTCTGTGAGGGCCTGCCAGGGGAAGGTCCTACCTCCACCGTTACGTGGAGTGGGTACTCTGCACCTCCGTTTCTACCTTCACAGTATTGAGGAGGAGCTCCACCGTATCTCCTCCCTCAGCTCTACCATGGTCTGTCATCCCTCCAGCTTCACCAGGGTCCCCCGTCCTTCTGACTTCGCCTTGGTATGTCATCCTTCTTGCCTGCACCTTGATCTTCTGAGCCACAGCTCCGCCTCGCTCCTTGGATCCTCCGGCTTCACATTGGCCTTTCTTGGCAGCATCCCCCTGGTTCTCCAGCCCTCTGGCTTCACCTTGGACATCCGCCCTCCTGACTCCGCTCTAGACTGCCCCGCCTGAGGCTCCGCTGTGGGCCTTCATCCCTCGGTCAAAGCATCCCACTTCACAAGCTCCTCTCATGCTCTCCTACTTTGGGGTTCATGAAGCTCCATGGTGATCCCTTATAGCCATCATCACCTCCCACCACTACAGTGTAATTTTTGTTTCTGCTACCAGGATGTATTGAAGTACTTTTACTTTCTAAGTAATTTTGTTTTTCAAATATATGTACCTTATCAGTGTTCCTCTTTGGAAAACTTTTATGTCACAGCATTCCAAAACATAATAGTGTACTTTGTACTGCAATACATTTCATACTGAATATAATTTGATACTTAATTACATAAAAAAGGTAGTACTATAAAGTTTTACATGAGAAAGTTTTACAAGTAAAAATGTACTACATTTTTAATGTAATTAAGTATTAAAGGCAAGAAAACTAAAACTTTTATTTATGAAATGTAGTGCAGTAAAAAGTATGACATTATATATTATGCTTTGGAATGTAGTGAAGTAAAAGTTTTCCACAAAAAAAAAAACACACTGATAAAGTATACTTAAAAATTTACTTGAGTAGAAGGTAAAAATACTCCACAACTGTCCTCTGGTTAGGTGTAATCATTTTGGTATAGGCCTACTCAGACTGATTTTAAAGGTCCCGTTCTTCGCGATTCCATCTTTCAAACTTTAGTTAGTGTGTAATGTTGCTGTTAGAGCATTAATAATACCTGTAAAATTATAAAGCTCAAAGTTTAATGCCAAGCGAGATATTTTATTTAACAGAAGTTCCCTTTCAAAGCCTACAGCGAACGGCCGGTTTGGACTACACCCCTGCACTTCCTCCAGGAATGACGTCACTAGAACCGTTTGTTGACTAACGCTCCGCCCATAAGAACACGCAAAATAGGGGGCGTGGTCTTGTTGCTCTCTCACGTGGAGAAGAGCGCTCGCATCTCCCCTTTATGGTAAAAGGCGGACCTTTCCGGGCAAAGTGTGCTAAGCTGCTGTCCAATCACAACACGGGAAGCGCTGGCCCAATCAGAACTCGTTACGTGTTTCTGAAGAAGGGACTTCATAGAACAAGGAAAACATCAGGCCGTTTTTAGGACAGAGGAAACCGCAGTAGGCCTACAGAGATAAGTCAATTGTGTGTAAAATACTGTGTTTTTTTACACGCGAAACATGAACTCATGTTATTGCACACTGTAACATAATCAAAGCTTCGAAAACACGCGGAGAACCGGACCTTTAAACCACTGTTTCTCTGGTATCTGAGTTTCTTGTTTCCATGGTTTCCTTGATTTCTATGATGTTCTCCTACAGATATACTCGCGTACATCCAGCATGGTTAAATGTATTTTCATCTATGTTTGTAGCTCTAAACTGAAGAATTCCTTCTTCAAAGCGCAATAGGTTGTGGGCAATATCAGCTGTTAGTGTGCACAGATCCACACGTTGACAATCTACCAGAAATAGTCGACCATCTGTGGAGTTTTGGCATACTCTTTTTTTTCCTTTTTTTCCTTTTATCATACTATGCTCTTATTCTAATATCATGTCCTAGATATACTCACATTGCAGGGATAGATACTATGTTTCCAGTGTCTTGTATGTGCTGAACCATATACACATTGACAAATATTGTCTATTAAAAAAATTAAAATAGATAGTAGAAACTGTTTACTAGAAAAGTGCCAATCGAAAATTCCATAATTTGAGCCTTATAATGTATAAGATGAATGCAGACTAGAAGGCATCAAAAATTGTCATTCAATTTAGTAAATAACATTGACTGAAATCGGGACCTGTTCTGAATGCAAATAACATTTTATAGCCTAACACAACTAAATTATTTAGTTGTATCTTATGGAGACAAGAAATACTAAGTAATCCTCTTTTAATGTAATGAGTGTCAGAACTAACTTTGAAGCATGCACAGGTATACACACACACACACACACACACACACACACACACACACACACACACACACACACACACACACACACACACACACACACACACACACACACACACACACACACACAGCATTCTCTTACCCCACAATTATACAACCAAGAAACTTGAGCTCCATCTAGTGGCAAATTAATGTAAGGACATTATATATTCCCCCTCTTAGTTTAATTATTTTTGTAGCCGATAACCATGCATACAATAGAACTAAAGAGCATTACATTTGTTAAAAAAAACAATTTCACATATATGCGAATAGTTAATAAAACAATGATAACGATATGAACATGATTACAATCTCTCTCTCGCTCTCTGTGTGTGTGCTGCACTCCATGCCAATTCCTGTGGCTATAGTGTGCTTTAGCCAAAAACACTCACGTCTTTGACATTTCTAAACAAGCAGACCAGAATCCGAAGCTGAAATGCCAAATAATGGCATGTGAGAGGCAGTTTTCCATCAGTGGTCCGTCCATTATCCAGGCAAGTAGGCCTAGTTGCAAGATGTGATATATGTCCCCCTTTCCATCATCCATTCAGGGTCAACTTTTTTCCTAGTACTTGTCAGTGAGCGTCAGGGCATATTTAGAAACCCAGAGCAGTCTCAAAGGGGCTCACAATGTCTGTCTGCATTTTTTTTAAATGGTGCCTGCATGAGGGGAAACGAATACAAGCGTTGAATAAACGAACAAAAGCAAACAAACATTTTTATATAAAAGTTTGCAGCTGAGGCACACCAATAGCTGGCCTACACATTTTGGATTTCTCCTTTTCTGACCCATCCATTTGTGCTCTTTGAGTTTCTATAAGGAGCTGATGAGTTGAATCAGTGTTTGATTAGAAGGAGTTTGCACATGTGTAGGCCTACTCCAGGAACAGGGTTGGAAACATTGGTTGGGAGGATTTTCTTTAAAAGGCCCCCTGTATGGATGAAAGCAGCATCTGTAACATGTTTATGTTTTTTGGACTGACATGACAACATTTGATAGAAATGAAAATAAATTAAACAAGTCCAAAGAAAATAAATAAGTGAAATACATTTATTCAACAACGCTTTTACCCTGCTTAGATGAGTTATTCATCTTAAGGAGGCAAAACATGAAAATAAGTGAGAGCAATTCAAAGCAATTTTTAGACAATGTTTGAAACTTTTATGAGTTTCAAACGTAAAATGTTTGAAACAGTATAAGTTATAATGAAAGCATCAAGAAGATTTTCTTGAAGAGTCGGGGACGGGGTGCAGATAGTAAAAGTCTCACGGAATTCGGTTGTCCGGAATCTGATAGGGTTGGGAAGATGATGATCATTTACCGAGGAACAGTGAACGAATGTTATAGGGTGCGTTTCCCAAAAGCATCGTTAGCCACCTTTTTCAAATTGATATTGGCAACGACGGAACGAGACCACAGCTTTTGCAAACGCACCTCAGGAAAGGGATTTTGTGCCTCTCTGTGATTGTACCACGAGGCGCCGCTCACAGACCGATCCCAGGCTTGGAGGAGTTGTAGACAGACTATAGCCTAAAGAGGAAGTGGAGGTAGGAGGGAGCTGAGCCTTTAGGCTGGCACTTTTTCCTTACTGCGTGTAATTTTTCCCCCCATATTCCAATTTCAAGACCTCATAAAAAAGATGGGTTCAAAGCAAATTGTTCAAAAACTGAATTTCGTTACCTCTAGTAGCCTATGAAGTTCTTTGTCCGCTTTAACGCACCCTTTTGGTTGTAGAGAAATGGGCTGGATGTCGGCGGCTCAGTGCGCATCCCCTATAGAAGTTTAAAGGTCAAATAAAAGACGGTATAGTAGCCTAGCTAGCCTACAAGTTACTCGTGTGGATTTCGTTAGAGCCGTAAGCTACATCTAGTCTGATTTTGCCATCTTCGATCACGACCGGTGCCAATTAAGTTATTGGTGAAGGTGGCCCATTTCAACGATGTGTGCGTCTCAATATTGTAGCCTATAGGCTATTTGACCTCACAGAGCATGAACTGCTTCCAGACATTTAGTACTCGTTAGGCTAGTCTTAAAGTTCAACTAATCACTTTAGCTATTACATTGTATAAATAAAAAAATAGCTAAATCCGATTAACTTTTGCATACATCGCTTTAATCAAGAAAAACATTTCTGAATGGGTGTTTAATTTTTAAAGTTTTAAAGATTTAAAGTTTAATTTTGGTAGCCTATTAAATTATGCTAAGTCAGTCTATTTTGTTCCCATTAAGTAATGCTATTTGCTAATTTCTGCACCTTGGACCTTGTTGCACAAAAATATCTTAGAAAATATAACTAAAAAATATAAAATAAAAGAGAATCCGTTTAGGGCACGATGGGACACGTGCAAAAAACAAAAAAAACATATAGGCTACAGAACATTAATACTAACATTACTGTTACTACATTTTTTCTTTCACAACCACAGATAGGCTACACGTTAAAATGTGTTTGATAATCTACAGACACTGATGACTTGCGCTCATTCTCCGCAAGAGAGGGACTGCCTATACGATATTCAGGTCCTCTCAGAAAATAACGCATTGATCATATTACTAGACAACATTAAAAGTATTTATTTATTGGTCATAAACCACGTTCCTTAAAATAATAGCCTACATTTAATAGACCGCAGGAGTTCCACAAATTATGCAAATCTTGTTGCATAGCCTATTATGCACAAAGTTAATGCTCAGCTAATAAACACCTGCTGGCAGGATTTGAATGTAAGGATAGGCTAATAATGACAAAGTAGTGCGTAGCTAATAAAATAACCCATGTGGAAATTATAACTTCTTAATCATGTCTTTTTTTAAGTGTCTTTTTTATTTGATCATGCATGTGTTTTAATGTAGGCCAGTGAGTGGAGTTCGAAAAATTCACGAAAATGTTACAAATTTACTTTCGTTTCGTTTTTTTGTTTTTTTTCGTATAGGTTCTGATCGGCCTGATGATTGGTGGGTCGGGTGTATGGATGGAGATTCATATTTAAACATTTTCATACATCGTTAGTAGCCTATTCGTATACGAAATTGCGATTGGGGGTGATAATCACATTCACGCGCAAAACATCTGCTATCCAATGAGGCTGTTATTTTTGTGTGTGTATGTGTGTGTGCGCGCGCGCGCAATTTTCCCCAATTATTATTTAGATTTGCTAAATCATCGATTACAATGCAAACAACCTTTTTCATAGACTATATGAAATACAAGTGGTGTGGCTAGTGATTTAGGAAACGGTAAGCAGGCTATAGGCTGCGTTGCAGAGTGTGGATTCCGCAACAGGTCACATAATAGGGTGAACAGCTGACTCGAGGCGTGCTGGCAGATGGTTGGTATAAGCCGGGTGGTGGTGGTGGTGTGTGTTTGGTGGGGGGGCTCACATTCATTGTTTAGTTATTTGAGCCCCACGCACAGACAATAACCCCATCCAGTAGCAAGAAAAGATGGAAAAGCTTCTTCTTACAGAGAGGAAATGGTCTAAAAAAAGTTTAGAAAAATCTCATTGTTTTGGCCGTCTGCTGCTTGCTATACCCGCAGATGTCAGTCGCTTAAACTCATTTGCGATTCGTTTTTCTTTATAACTAATGGATTTACGCAGGCCTGCATATTTTAAAGATAGCATAATAAATAAATAAAAATAATAACCTCCAAAAAATAAAAAAGTCCTATACTGTAGGCTATTTAATAGATTCAGATGCAATAGAAGATGCTCTATTCAGATGCAATATTTTAATAGATGCAATTCTTGAAATCGATTAAAACAAATTTTTCCCCACTGAAATTTCTAAGACTATTTTTGTCCAAATATTCTATTCCAACAATAAGCTATTGACTGCAAGAAGTCTGAAATCAGACCTCTAAAAATTACTTCATTTCATTGTCCTTTGAATACCCAGCAAGCAATTGTGTTTTTAACAGACAACTAATAGCCCTCCAAACACATTGACGTCTTGGCTAAAACAAGTCAGTGAACATTTAGCCAAGAATAGCCCACTAGAGCATGAACATGTCAAAGAAATGAAACCAAACCTAATTCCTGTTTACTTTGCTTACATGATGGAATATCAAATATTTCGCAAGTTATTTTGGCAAAAACGATATGTAACCAAATTCAAGGTTATTTTGGCTAGATGTGGGTAGGCTGCTCATAGCCGGACTCGGGTCTATTAACATAACACATATTTAGGCTGTGAAATGACGGCGATTGCTTAGTCAGTTAGCCTACTGCAAAAAAACAAACAAACAAAAAAAACCGAAAAAAGAGGACCTTTCAGTTCTCCAAATTCGTATTTGCCCCTCCTCTTTTTCGAGCTCTGCAACCCATTCATACTATAGGTCCCAACAGACTCGCGCAGCATCATCACGTTCTTATGGTTTAAACGGGCACCATCCCCATCTTCACCAGTTACAGGGTAATAGGCAGAGCACGTAACCTCTTCACAGCATCTTGTGGATGTTTTAATTCCTATCCTGGGTAGGTTTATTTGTAGCAGCACATCTGCAGACGTTGTTTGGGAAGTGAATGTGCTTTCATAGAACAGGTGAGCGAGTGGACGACGCACATAGAGTTTGAATGGGTCTCGAAAAAGGATAAATCTATGCCAAGATAGAAAGTTTTTTTTTTTTTTTTTTTTTTAAACTTTCAAAAAGAACCACCGAGGACATCACGGCCCATTTCGGAGAATTTTTAAAAATCGGGAAAATCGTTCTACTCTTCTTCAGAATATTTTGAGTGTTTGTTGTTGGCAAGTGCTTCTGCAGTTTTGCACAGTTTTGTGGTAAATGTTTGGGAGTCAAGATCACTCGACAAGAAACCTCACCGAGTTGAAAGTGAGAACTTTTGAAGAAGAAATGGATCCTGTTCGTTCTTGGGTGCGGAATGTCGGAGTTATTGATGGAAACATAGCGGCACAGAGGTAAGCTTCTGCATTGATGCACACTAAAATATTTAATTCAGTTCACCGCTTTACCTGCAAAAACACCACCTAAAGACTGGGAATATTTGTGTTTTGACTGTTCTGTCATCTGAGTAAATTGAGTCCAAATAACACGCACAGGCTTCAACACAAATGTTTAACTAGCTACTTAACAGCCAACAGAACAAGAGCAGGATTAAAATAAATGTAGTGATTAAAATGATTGGTAACACTTTAGTTTAGGGTCTAATTCCCACTATTAGCATGCGTATGACTATTATAGGCTATTGGATGTTACTTTGCTACTAAAGCACATCATATTTTTGCATGACTATTCATCCCTTAAATTTCTATCCAACCCAATAAAAATGTTTTAAAAACAACTAACGATTAATAAACAGAAGCCCAATTAGGAGTAGCCTAGTTGATAGTTAATAACGAGAATTGGACGCTAATCTAAAGTGTGAGCAAATTATTAAAATAACTATTAACCTAAATTTTCAAAATGTTTAATTTACCCACGTGCTGTTGTTATTAGCGTAGTAGAAATGGCAGCCTATCGGTGGTAGTAGCCTAGATGTCAACTACTTTCTATCAGTTCACTTTTCTTGCTATAACATTGCAAAAACAGCAACAGGTCGGGCTCTTTTGTTGCGGTGGACGTAAAATGACACCGGAGATTAATAGCGCCAGAGCTCAGCCTTCAGTGCTGTTGTTTGAGGTGACAGAGTCACGAGCCAAATGAAAGAGGCAAACAAGACAATACAATGAAGCCCTATTGTCTCATGGTGATATAGCCTACTTTAAGACGCTTGAGCACGTCACTTGAACGGCGATTGTTGGACGTTCTTATTTCTTTTTTCATTTCTTGCTCATTTGAAGCGATTTCTCGAACGATGATATTTTAGGAGTTCAAATTCAAATAATTAAAAGTTGACTGCAGTGGTGGTGACTCTAAACAACATTAAGCTAATTATAGATCTATTAATCTGAACGAAAACACGAATGTAGCCCACTCCTTGCCTCTAAATGTGTACGTTTTGATAAGTCAATAATTTATCTGATTTCATTCTGTAAATGAATCGATGTTAACAGCTGCGTTTTCACTAAAACACGAAGTCTGCGATGCTTTTGTGAAATGCAGACAGCTGTTTGTTGTGGTCTGGTTATAAATTATTTCGTAGTCAAATTGCTTTTTGCTTTCTGAACTACAGTGTAGGCTATGTTGCGTTAAAGGCAGTTTCTTTCCACCTTTTGTTTTGTTTATTTGACCACAATTAGTTCCTGTGGTAAGTCAGATCATCAAATGGTACTACATAGGCCTATTAGAACAATCATAACAGGCTAAAACAAAAAGGATTTGTAGGTTATAGTTCAATAAGAGCACTGTGCTTTTTAAGACTTATCTGATACCCCCCCCCCCCCATTTTTTTTTTTTACATTTTAAAACCGTAAGAACTTTTCATTGAATTAGCTGAGAGCAAATCATATAGCCTACATTAAAAGCGTTTAAAAACGTGACAACAATGTGCTCAAATGCGCTCTTTCTAGCCATAAAGCTGTTTTCAGCAGGTTATAAATATTTAGACATTTCAGTGGGAAGGTAGCTCCAAAGTGGAAGATTTTTTTCATTTTAATCTTGTCAGAGACACGCATTACAAATTGTACTGAGCGTAAGGTGTTTTAGGGGATGGTGTTATATCAGTAAATGGTCAGTTAAATGAATTGTGACAAAAAAAGAATAAATAAACTGTCTGTTTTTTTACTCTCCAAAACCCTACATCCATAGTGGAGTGGCCTTATCCCGTGCTCACTTTGAAAAGCAGCCTCCCTCCAATCTCAGAAAGTCCAACTTCTTCCATTTTGTTCTGGCACTCTATGATCGCAATGGGCAGCCTGTCGAAGTGGAGAGGACAGCATTTGTTGACTTTGTGGAGCAGGACAAGGTATATTCTATAGCATCTTTCACATGATTGTACGTTACTGGATTTTTTGATGAGGTTTCCTATGGAGAGTTAAAGCTTGAGCTTTAAAAGGGAAGACTAAACCTTCTAAAACCTGGAGGATGTATGGAATATTTTAAATTAGAGAAGCCATTCTTGTATTAACTTGCTCTTGCCAACTTTTCCTTCTTGTCTGTCGCCCGTGTCCATTTTTTTCTCTTTTAATCCATCCTTGGTAGGCAAGCCACAGCCTAATGCAAGATCTCAAACACAAAAAATAAAACTACAGTTTTTGCTTTAGCACTATTTTCACAAGTAGACATTTTCAAAACTCAAACTGATCACACTTGTAAACTATAGCCCTTTTCCCCCAAAACATAATCTCATGCTTTCATTGCATTTGAATTGTAATCATTATTTTACAATGTAATATTGTAACACAATGAAAGCACAATCTTTCAATTAAGTGCGTTTAACAGGTAATGTAGGGCAATACTGCAAGATACACATTTCAAATCACTCTTGTTACTAAATGAAATGTAACAAATTTGTTATAATCAGTATATTTAGGTTAAGATCGCTGTCTACTAATGAGGGGCTCGATTAAGTAGCTTCAACTCGAGCTGTGATATACCCCCACAATGAGAAAATGATTATGTAGGGCAAGGTACCTGTAAAGGAGAGTTTGGGGTGGTGGTGGTGGTGGGATACTGGAATATCTGAGAACATCTCTGGCTGTTGATCGGAAGATTAGATTGGCTCGCTCCTCCCTAAATTACATTTACAACTTCAGTTGTCACATTAGAAAATCCACTTTCAGTATCTAACTTAATATAAAATCTGTAATGTTTGTAATAGCATCTCTTCATCAAATGTTGTAATGAAGATATGACATGGTCATGAGTTTTGCAATACGTTTTCTACCAATGTTTTCACTGTAATGACTGAATTTATACAGTTAAGCGGTGACTTATAGTAGTTTAGCAGTCTCTACCATGGTATGGCTTTGGTTAACAGTGTCACATGGCATGTAAATGAAAAGTTTGACAGTAATATCATTATATAAGGCAGTTACTGTTAATGAAAATGTTATAGACGAAACACGTATGTGATTTTGTGTATTGTACATGATTGATTGATTTGATTATATGTTGTGAGATTTGAGTTTTGACAATGTACCACTTGCTTCTAATAGCACCAATGCAATTAAACTATATATATATACTCCATCATATGTTTTCCTGCTTGTTTAAATGTTCATTTAAGCCTAATCAAGATTATTTGTCCTTCTCTTGCATGTCCTTGCTGTTCTTCTAAGGAGCAGACAGGAGAAAAGACTAACAATGGGACACACTACAAACTCCAGCTCCTCTATAGTAATGGTATGCTCATAATTTCTCTTCTTTCATATACCTTTATGTCCATTATATATATATATATATATATATATATATATATATATATATATATATATATATATATATATATATATATATATATGATTCTGTCTGTTGGTACATGGAGCATTCCACATTTGTAGTTCTTGCATCCATCATGTGCTCGATTGTATTATGCATTAAAGGGTTAGTTCACCCAAAAATGAAATTTCTTTCATTGATGACTCACCCCAATGTCGTTCCACACCTGTAAGACCTCTGTTCATCCTTGAATACAATTTAAGATATTTTAGATTTAGTCCGAGAGCTTTCTGTCCTTTGATGTCCACGTCCAGAAGGTAATGAAAACATCATCACAGTAGTCCATATGTGACATCAGTTGGTTAGTTAGACTCTTTTGAAGCGTCGACAATACATTTTGGTCAAAAAATAACAAAAAATACGACTTTATTCAGCATTGTCTTCTCTTCTGTGTTCCTCAAATAAAGAATCAAACGGTCATGATTCAAGATTTGGATCGCGTGTCAAACTGTCAAACTGCTGAAATCACGTGACATTGGTGATATGAATCATGAATCAGTCCGCTGATTCGCAGCCGTTTGATTCTTTATTTGAGGGTTGAAAACAATCGTGGAAGAGAAGACAATGCTGAATAAAGTCATATTTTTTGTTATTTTCGGACCAAAATGTATTGTCGACGCTTCAAAAGAGTCTAACTAACCCACTGATGTCACATATGGACTACTGATGATGTTTTCATTACCTTCTGGACGTGGACAGCAAGTGTGCATACACTTACATTCAAAGGACAGAAAGCCCGCGGACTAAATCTAAAATATCTTAAACTGTGTTCCGAGGATGAACAGAGGTCTTACAGGTGTGGAACGACATTGGGGTGAGTCATCAATGAAAAAAAATTCATTTTTGGGTGAACTAACCCTTTAAATAATATTTAAAATCTTATGTTCCAAATGTTTTTTTGTTGTTTTCGTTTACAGGTGTTCGCACAGAACAAGACCTTTATGCACGTCTTATTGATTCCGTCACTAAACAGGTAAAGCATCACCTCTTTGGTCTTCTAGCCACTAGAAACATGTTGTTAGTTTTGCTCTATGTGTTGCTGACTTCTTTTTTGCATGGTTCAGCCCATATCATATGAAGGACAGAACAAGAATCCAGAAATGTGTCGTGTTCTGCTAACTCATGAGGTCATGTGCAGGTGAGTAAAAAAAAAACTATCAATCAAATATAGCTCCAATGTGATATTTGAAATGGCTTACTTTTCTAAAAAAATATCTGAAAGTGTGCCACAAATGTACTCTACAATGATCCATAGTCCAGCCAGTTCTAAATCCCAATTCTTAAAAATATAGGTTCTGGAATCAATGGTTTCATGAAGAACATCCATGGAATATTCTCATTGTGCAAAAGGTTCTTTAGATTATTAAAATGTTAAAAAGGGTTCTTTTAAGAACTGTTAACTGAAATGTTCTTCTATCCATCACTGTAAATAAACCTTTGTGGAACCTTCATTTTAAAAAGTGTATCTAAAATACACTCCCATGTATAAGTAACGAAATCAATGATAAGCTGTCATGGGACAAGGCCACACCCTCTCAAGAATAAAAGGGCACGGCACTTAAACATTAGAAGTCTATACCTAACCCTGCAATATTCATTCATTCACCATGAGGTCAGCCCGAAACATCTCAAACACTGCACTAAAATACATAAATAATACACAATGTCTTGTCTTTGGTAAAATGTTCACTGCAGTAGTAGCTTCTGTGTTTGAATCCCTAGCTAGAAGTTTACATAAAAGAAAACATCTGGTCAGCCTTTGTCTAACAACCAAAAGCATTTCTAAAGTCAGTTCACTCTAATGTTCATTAAGAGTGTTCACAGAAGATATATAGTATATATAGATGATGATTTAGTATACTAAATCGTCTACAATAATCTGGATACATTTGGAAATACCAATTCTTTTTTACACCTTGGCCTTCCGTCCACACTGAGTTTTTTTTTTTTGTCCTGTAAACACAGCTTTTTGAAGACGCTCTCACTTAAAAGTGGTGTTTTCACGTTGTAGTGTAGTCTGTGAAAATGGAGGTATTCAAAAACGATGCTGCATGTTTAGTCATATGAGGCATACACACACACTGATAGATATCTATGATTATACGGCATGTGCCTGCTATGTACTATTCTCTTTAATAGTTTTGCTAAAGACAAATATTACTTTGTACAGTCTTTGTATTATATTCCTGCAAAGATGACAGAACATTTCCTCGCAACTGCGGCAAACCATGAGGACAGTTGTGTTTTATGCACCAGTAAGTGGTGAGATTTTTTGCTAATAAAATTATTGAGCCAGAAGAATAGAAATGTATTATGTCTGGTCTCTCTGTATCATCTCAATGAGCTTTTATTGGAAACACTTAATTTTGCAATGTCCTTGTTACAAGTTACATGTACTTACTATAGTAATAACAGTAATTTATGCATTATTACATGGAGCTAACCTTCAACCAAACCCTAACCCTATAAGTAAGTACATGTAGTTAATTAATATTACTCAGTACCTAAATGTATAATTACACTTTTAAGGACACCAAATAAAATGTAACACTTTTGTTCGGGTTGACTCATGCACAGTAAGATGCTTTCATAATTTTCCAAAGTTTCATTGTGGACAAGAAACATTTGAAACAAAAACTCTGTTTTCAAATATTTACGAATGAGTGCAAAAACGTATTTCCGCACGCACTGTTATGACCTCAAAACACTTTTACCATAGTGCACCATTTATAAAATAATGCATTTTGGCATTTGCATCACATAACCAGCTTCATATACAGTATGTGGCTTTTCTGATGCATTAGCTTGCTCAGTAGCTCACCTCTCTCTGGTAGCATTGCACTTGCAAAGTAGGGCTCAAAAGCTAAAATATTGTGGTTGCTTCTGTAAATGTGATTATCTCACGTTTGACTTAGTTAACACTATTGGGTATGGTTAGGGTTTAGTGTAGGTGGTCTTTTATTTTAATAGAGCCTTTTACATTGAATTTCCGAACTGCTGTGATACGTGTAACTACCACATTTACTTTGATCTGTTTTGGATAGAACACTCCTTAAAGGGTTAGTTCACCCAAAAATAACATTTAAGTCATTAATGTCTCACCCTAATGTCGTTCCACACCCGTAAGACCTCTGTTCATCTTCAGAACACAGTTTAAGATGTTTTATATTTAGACCGAGAGCGTATCCAAGTGTATGCACACTATACTGTCCATGTCCAGAAAGGGAATAAAAACATCATCAGAGTAGTCCATATGAGACATCAGTGGGTTATTCAGGATCTTATGAAGCATCGAAAATACATTTTGGTCCAAAAATCACAAAAACTATGACTTTATTCAGCATTGTCTTCTCTTCCGTTTTAAAAAAAAACCTCAAATAAAGATTCAAACTGTTGTAAAATCAGTGTATCAATTCATGATTTATTTCGGATCTTGTGTCAAACTGCTGAAATCATGTGACACTGGTGATCTGAATCATAAATCATGATTCATAACCGTTTGACTCTTTATTTGAGGATTGAAAACAAAACCGGAAGAGAAGACAATGCTGAATAAAGTCATAGTTTTTGTGATTTTTGGACCAAAATGTATTTTCGATGCTTCAATTCCCACTGATGTCACATATGGACTACTCCGATGATGTTTTTATTCCCTTTCTGGACATGGACAGTAAATTGTGCATACACTTGCTTAGGCTCTTGGACTAAATATAAAATATCATAAACTGTGCCTGAAGATGAACGGAGGTCTTACGGGTGTGGAACGGCATTAGGGTGAGTCATTAATGACATCAATTTCATTTTTTGGTGAACTAACACTTTAAGCATCACTCACTTGACATTTCACATTGAAAGCATAGTGAAACGTGCAAGATGCAACGTAATGTCGTTTTGCATAAATGTCGCCACAGGCACGTTCTTCCAATGAGCCTGGGATGGAACAGGCACGAGCACAATGTCCAAGAGAGTACATGGTAGCTGGGCCAAGAGAAAAAGGAACAGCAAGTGTCACAGGAGACAGAAAAGACAGGGGGTGTGCAGTGACCTCAGGCTTGAGGACAGCATTAGGGAGGGCAGAGGGGGAGTCAGAATTGGCTCTGCCCCCATTGTGTAGCCAGCAGATGCCCGAGTGGGCGCTCACAGCTGGTTAATAACAGAGCTGATGGGGAAGGGGGTGCAGAGGGCAGGCGACACAGCTGGGGAGTGACTCTGTCTGACGGGGGGACCGTGGGGTGGGGGAAAGGAGAAAGCATATAGGCAGATGGCCAGGGGTGGGGGGCACTTTTGTTATGCTGGTGGCGTGGTGCATGAGGTGGGGGGATTGTGTGTGTGTGTGGGGGGGGGGGTGCCCTGCGCAGACAGGAGGTCCACTGACGGTGTATGTGTGTGTGTAGGGTCGTGTATGTGTGTGTATCCTTTAGAAGCAGGGATTGAGCTTGATCATTCACAATCAATGTGACAGATTGCTGGCCTGCCTGTTTCTGAGTTTTAATTGTAGTGGTCTTATGGTGCAAGTTTTAATAATTCATTATGTTCTCTTTTTCCATACAAAGTCGCTGCTGTGAGAAAAAAAGCTGCGGCAATCGCAACGAGACACCATCCGACCCTGTCATCATTGACAGGTAAGTCCAGTCAATAAACCTTTTTGGTTCCCATGTTCACACAATCCACTGTATGTTTTGCTAAGATTTTGTGTTCGCTCTGTTATTAAAGGGATGAAAAACCTGCAAAATTATCATTTTGAGGAAACTCAAGTTTAAGACACTAAAAAAAATAGACTCAAACTGGCCAATATGAACAAGTTTGGTTTATATGCAAAGAAAATGAAAGATGCACAATATATCGACCACCATATCGGTATCGGCCGATATATGCACATCTTCACTGTTATCGTTATTAGACCGATAAGGAAATTTGGCTGGTATTTTAAAGCTGATAAATAATTGATTATTTCCTTCAGCTGAGACACTTCACTGTTCGCCATGATGTTTTTGAATTGCTTGAAATATGATTGGAATCACTTCAAAAAAGGAAAATACAGTTCAAGAGGTGTAAGGTGCAAGTCTGTAATATAGGCTACATACAATTAAAATGAGAGTATTATAATTGTGTGCCTGGGACATGGCTTTTATTGGTGAGACATTTGTTTTTGTAACCAGGCTCTCAAAATGGATTTGGAATTAGATTTATCGGCCGATATATCGGTCATCGTCTTTCAATTATATTGTATAATCGGTAATCGGTATCGGCATAAATGTTCATATCGGTGCATCCCTAAATAATATAAGTACTTTTTAGCGAGTGACTGGGCTTTGAGAATGAACCCATCTGTCCTTCTCTATTCATTGCCTCATTGCAGAGAAAGGATCAGTTTCTTAAGCTACTTAGATTCCGCTTTCCCTACTGGCTACCTAAATACAACACTTAAATGGTATTTCTTTTGCTCTCTTGTGCCAACAGAATCTCTATTTGCCTCACGACATGATCAGCTATCTTTCAAAGATATGAATATTGTAGTTTCCCTTATTTTCAGATATCCCTCTATACAGCACTCTCCCCCCACTGTTCCAGCTAACAGTGTTTATAAAGCATCTCTGAGGATCTGCTCTGTCTTTCTCACGTCAAGAGTGGGGAAAAAAATGGATGGTTGTCTCATAGACTTTCCCAGAATTCCTTAGCACCACAGCTGTTTTTATAGTTTTCCCTGTGAGTCTTCTCTTTCTCACTGTCTCTCTCTCTCTCTCTCTCTCTCTCTCTCTCTCTCTCTCTCTCTCTCTCTCCCTATATCTGTTCCTTCTATCTTTTTAATTCTGCAAACAAGCTCAGACTTGCCGAGCATTTTAATAAAATGAAGGGTTTAGACAGCCACGTTTGGTATTGACAGATTTTTTTTTAAGCTGTAGCTTATATATTGCCTCATTAGTGCATTTGGATACTTCTCAGATTTAGCACAGCAAACAAACGAGTTGGCTTTTTTGCTTTTTTATGTATGTGTACCATTTTATCATGGTTATTAAATCATGGATGAGTTCAAATTACTGAAGAAGTACTACATCATTGATAGATTCATACTTTATCATTTCTTGTTTGAAAGCCAAGGGACTTATACATGAGACTTGACAAAGATGTTTAATATATGCATTAAAAGATATTCAAGTATTTTTCGATTGTAGATTCTTCTAGTTTTAATACCCTTCACTCTCTTGTTTTCTATGCCACCTATAAGCTTTCCGCCTAATATTGATATAATTAGTCAGCCTCATCAGAACACCTCCCCGATCCATGTGGGAATTGGGATCCCAAAGCACCTACACCCCCCCCCCCCCCCACCCTCTTTTTTAATCTGTGTCCGTTTTGTTTGGACCTGCTGCTCAGTCTGTCTGTCTCTCCACCCCCTTTCTGCCTCCACAACTAATCAAGTTATTAGCAGAAGGGGAGAGAATAGCTCTCAGCTGATGCTGAAGAAGGCTTTTGTCACATTATATGATCCACACATCTTCCCTTGGCTCTTCTTGCTGCCAGAGATTACAGCCTAGCTTTTTATCATTACCTGCCCGTATGTTAGGCTACAGTAAACTTGCATTTTTGCACATTGAAACCTTCATTAGTGTCTTCTGGTTTGTTTATCTAATTGTATTTCTTATTGTGCGCTTGTGCATATTGATTGAAAGACCAATTTAGTCAATCCAACAATTCATGACTGATCAATACCACCCATGAGCTTTGGTCATACTTTAATCTTGTGGATGAAAGCTACTGTTTTAAAAATGTCTCATGCAAATTGGCAATAGGGATAATATGTTAATGAACATTTTGGTGGGCATATGTTGACTATGAGGCATGTGTGTGTACCTCTGATCTATACTCAATTTACATATTCGTCCATATAAGAGCTAATTCTGACTAAACCAATTTGAGACATCTGGTGCCTTTATCATCATCTATTAAAACAATGTATAGATTAAGTACATTTTTTAATTGTAAAAAAGTGTTGAGTTAAAGTATGGGTTTAAGTTATAGTATTTGGAATATGGAAATGATTGAAGTCCATTGACTTCATTAATTTAAGTAAGCGTGGGTCCCGATAAACCTTTCGTTATGAGGACAAAATGTCCACACAAACATGGCAATATCCAAAAATCATTGTACTTGTGGAGACATTTTTTGATCCTCTTGAGAAAAACAGCTTAAAAATCATAATGTTTTTTAAAAATACAAAAATGCAGAAACACTTTATGTGAGAGGGTTAGAGCATATTAATAAAATATATATTTTTTACAGTATAAAAATAATTATGTCAATGGGAAGTTCCCATAAAACATGAAAACACAACATGTGTTTGTGTGTGTTTACCTACTTAACTATATTTTGGTGACAAATTTGTACCCAGAAGTGAGCTAAACATGACACACAAAAAAAACACACACAAAAAAGGCAAAATAAGATGTCCTCATTTGCAAAAACATTTTACATTTTTAACACCTTTTATTGTAAAAATGCAGAACATTTTTGGTTAGGGTTATACGTTTTTATAACTAACTGTATATAAAAATGACAGAAGTCTATGCAATATTCCCATTTCGACAGCTAAGTAAAAGTGTCCATTTTTTTCAGTTGTTTTTAGTGTAATGCAAAACATGGCTAATTTGGATTTGGAAAAGTTTGCCGTGGAACCGCTAATTGTGTATGGCTTCATAGGTAAAGAAAGGTTCCTGAAAGTCCTGCTATATATCTTAACCTTTGTAGTAAATGTACAGCTGTTTGGACTAACAGCTTGAGACTTAGCAAGTCAGTAACGGGTTCAATAAATGGATGCATACGATTAGTGAGGGTTGAAAAGAACTGTTGAAAAGAAGGAGATGGTTGAATAGGGATCAATCCCATAGTGTGTGTTTTGTGGGTTTTCAATCTATATTGGTTAAAACAAACAAAATAATCAATATGGTGTAATCTTATCAATAGAATAATGCTACCGTAAGAATGAGGCTGATTGATTGGTATGCTTGTTTATGTGTTGGCCTTTTATTGTAACTATAAAATCTCTTTCCAAATGTTTTATTGGTGATTGCTGGAAAAAGTTTGAAATATCAACACAGAATTTGGATGCAGGTCCTCTGTTTTCAGCTGCCTAATGTTTATACTCTACTAATTTTGCCTTTGAATGAATGAAATCCTGAATTCAGGATTTATAGTTTAAAAATGCCAGAAAGCAACATCAAACGTTGGACTTTGTAATCTCAAATTTAAGAACCACAGTAGCAGTTAGACATACACTCGAAAACAAGCATCAGCACATTTGGGGCTGTTGTTTTAAAGACTGCTCTGACGTAGCATTTCATTCGCACCCTTAGTTCTGTCTGCAATGAGTGCTCTGAAAAAAAGAAGCAAAAAATCACAGTAATAGGAATGGTACCATCTGTCCCCTCTCACTTTGCTAATCAAACCCAGGGGAGTGCAAAACTATTGGATCAATAGAGAGAAAGACAATTAACTGATCCTGAAGGGAAAATGAACAGCACTAACAGAGAGTGAGCACTATAAGACAAGTGAAGGTGAAGTGAAATAATAGCATTTCTTTGAGGATAATACAAGTTTTGTATTGTAAACATTACAGTTTTAATTATACTACTAACAATTTGGACCAATGTAGATCTTTGAAATCTGGGTGGTGAGATTAAATTAACATTCAATTAAAGACAACACAAAATTAAAGATAATAAAATACTTTTTTTCTGCTTTGAACCACAGTGCCTTGCAAAAGTATTCAAACCCTTCAGTTTTTTTTCTTCGCATTTTATGTTGCAAACTTATGTTAAATGCTCTCAATTATTTAATTTTTGTGACTCCTCACTGTTAACCCAAATAAGTTGGCAAAACAAAAACAAATAGATTAAATCAGTTGCAATTAATATTGTGTACTCATACAGTTTAATTGCTCTTTACTTTGAAATTTTAGTCAGCTAATTTATATATTTAAAGGTGCACTATGTAGTATTTTTGCAGTAAAATATCCAAAAACCACTAGGCCGCTGTTATATATTTTGTTCAGTTGAGTACTTACAATATCCCTTTTCTCTTTCTTTTCTCTTAAAACGCTTTTCTCTTAGAAGTGTGAACATGTCACAGCAGCGCCGAGCGAACGCACAGAGTAGCGTCATAACATCATTTTAAACACACTCAAATGTATCTGTTATGATAAAAAGAGCTGCTTTACCTGACCGGAAAAAGCGGAAGTGCGCTCGTCCGGCGACTGTGTCCCGTCCCGTCATAATAAAAGTCCCGGTGTTCGCGAGCCGTGTTTGTATAATAATCGCTCCAGCAGCCGTGCTCAGCTCCACAACACTCGGTCCTGCTCTGCTTTACACTACAGTAACGTTAATAACCGCATACATGAACATGACTTCAGCCCGAGTCCTATTTTCCACCGGCTGTGAGGTGAAGACCACATGTCCCGAAATACTACACACAATAGTTTACACATTGCACACAGCAACAACTTTTAATAAAGCAACCAAAACTGCCTGGCAACTGACAGACGAACTGACAATGGCTTTCTTATTTAAGTTTAAATAAAAGGTAATGTGGTGGATAAACATTCATACAACTTTTTCTTAAAGCTGTGATTGAAATACAGAACATCACACAAATATATAAAAGAACATTTTGATAAATAAACCTAAAAAGAATACCTGTCTAGAGAGGAAATTAACAACGTTTGAGTGCGTTTATATGCACGTTCTTAAGCCGATTGTGCCTAAAGGGGGTCGGGTATCTCACACCTCATGCACACATTATATACGCGCAAGCTCAATTTTGAATCGACTTCTGACAGAAGAGCTGCATGATGGGTTGTCATGCAGCGTGTCATGCGCGCGTGCATTTGTTGACATGACAACCCTGATAGCCCTGAACTAGTGATGCGCAGGTCGTCTCATAACCCGCGGACCCCGTATGTCTATTTAATGGTCGCGGGTGCGGGGCGGGTTGTGAAAATATATACAGTGGTGCGGGGTGGTCCAAATAACTTCATAAAAGCGTCCCCATTGGTGCAGCACTAACAGACCCTGAACACTGCAAGAGGAGTTCACATGCAGGTGTTCTTCTGGCGGCGCGTGTGAAATGTCTTCATCCCAGGTACAGTCAGTGGCATATGTTTCAGCATTTCATATGAATATAATTTCATGGGTTTTATTTTTTTCAAACGGCAAATAATCGCGATGCTTACGTTTATAAGCCAGCGTCATTATAGTAGTCTATTGGTTAGCGTTTTACAGAATCTATATGATACTTCAGTTCAATGTTTGAGTGGTAGCTCACCATAACAAGCAGGACAGCATCGGTCGGGCACGCCTCCTTCAGCTCACGCCAACGAGCAAACGCTGGTCACATTTTGATCCTCGTCCTGCCTTTAATCCCATCACTTTTTCGTTTCCTCTTATTGCTTTCCTCCAACAAAAACTTTTCTTTCTTATTTGTCTCTGCTGCTTCGGACATGACTATATTATCCGACGAACAAAGTTGGGCTCGCACGTCCGAATTTAAAGAAGTGTGTGTGTTGGTGGAAGTGACGTATATGCCTTAAAGCAGTCGAATTTTGTAGTTATTTTTGTTCTCGGGTTACTACCCGAAACGTTTTAAAGTACGTTTTAAAGTTTTAAAGTACGATTAAAAACGATACAGACCCCATCAGGCTATGGCAGACGTGTCATTCAACCTATTGTAAGTCGATGTATCATCACAAGAGTCTTGAAAATATATTATGAAGGTTGAAAAGTTCCGTAGTGCTGCTATAATATAAAACCTTGAAATGGTGCTCTGTGGTGCGGCAGGATTTTAAACAACTTCCTGAGTTGCCGCGGACAGGCGCTGAATGCTGCCGCCGGTGTGCGTACAGTCATCGAAAAAAATGTGTTCAAATGTTAAAAGCGTGACGCTGAGCTTTGTGTCCAGTGCGAAGCTCAGCGCCCTTAAAGGGGTCGCACACGCGAAGCTCAGCTCAGTCTTTAAAATATTGAGCACCCCCATATTTCCAAAATGGTATGATCCTCGTTTCATAACACCCCGGAAGATTCGACTGTGAGATCGGTGGTCGAATCCGGCTCTGCATATCGATGCATCGAATCTTCGACGGTCACCTCTACATGACACTTAATTGTATCATTTACTCTCTCTTTTAAATGTCATGGCAAAGCATGCTGGGATAGAAATAGAAATGTAAATTTGTCTAAATTAAAGGGAGCAAGTTCATAAAGTTTTGTGAACTCAAAAGAAAAAGAAAGTTCTAAATACTCATAAAAGTTCATTTAATTGAACTATTTTGTTTAATTTGAGTTGGCTCTACGCAAATCAATTAATTATTTTGAGCGTTAGACAGTGCAGTTATAACTATATACAAAGGCCAAGATCTGCACAGGATCTTGAAAAGTAAAAAAAAACAGTAATTACAGTAATTACAACAAATTACAACAAAATAATACCCATAACTAAAATGAAAGTACAACTTAAATTTCCAATAGATAAGATAGAGTCAAAAATAAGGTCTAACCAAAATGCTTTAAATCATTTTTAGTGGTTTTCAAAAACACTTAAACTTAGCAATGTTTGCATCCCTGAATCATCTTTGAAATGTGAGATTTCCACACATTTAGAGTCCATCTGCTTTAAATTCAATTGATCTGGTATGATTTGAAGAGGTGATTCCTGTCACTGGCGTGAGGAACAGTGCTGCCTATGGTGCTAAAATATAATGTCCATAACTAATCCATAGCAAATGTGTACACATGCAGACAGGAGCGAGAGCAGGGCGAACTGTGTTGAGGGAGAATGGGAGGAAGGAGGAGTAAAGCGACTGACAGGGCTCACAGCAGGCCTGCTGGGAAGCTGTCAATGGCCCTATCAACCCTGACCTGAGCCCTGACAGATTCATCACACACACACATATAGACATGTGATGAGTCTACAGGGCCTATCTATGATATGAGATCAGTACTGTAAACTAATTCTGGGCATCTGTCCTGATGAATATATCCTTAATCCTGCAGTATACACAAAAAGCAGGAATGTGGAGAAAGTGGGATTATGTTGAGGCACATGGAATTTACCGTGAAGGACGAGATTTTCTGGATCTCCAGATTACTGCCAAGCAGACACACACACAAACAAACAGAGGGGCCAGGCTAGCACCAGGGGGCATCATTAACTCATTAGTGAAATTTAAGACTGTTAAGCACCAGTGCCTACACACACACACACACACACACACACACACACACACACACACGTGTGTATAATGCCCATTGCTTTCCTGAGTATGTAAGCACAGATTTATTTAACCAATACAGTAACAAAAAATAAATTTCTGCATATGCCTTCATCTTTGTTGGGAAACAAAGGCAGGATAATCTGCATGAATACAAGAGTGACAGATAGGAGAAGAGAAGGAAAAGATGTCTGCTTAATTAGCCAGTAATGATGGGATCTGACAAACAACATCTGTTTCCAAATTGGGAGTGTGTGTGTTTTGGGAGGGGGGTAGAATGGAGGATGCCAGCACTCACGTTACTGAGTGTCTCAAGCAGAACAGCTTGGAGTGAGTTTTGAGAGGACAGCAGAAAGGAGATGCATGCAGCAAAAATAGCCCGAAAAATCAGTGCTTGAAGCAAATGCATACTTTTGTAAGGCACTGTGTTTTTGCCCCACAGATATTAGAGAACATGCTTAATTAGCAGCCTGTGTGTGTGTGTGTGTGTGTGTGTGTGGGGGGGGGGGGGGGGGGGGGGGGGTTGACATATGAGGACACAAATGTGTACATAGGTATTACAAGGAGAGGGTGACTTATGAGGGCATTGGCCATGTCCCCACTTTTCAAAATGCTTATAAATCATACAGGATGAGTTTTTTTTAGAAAGTAAAAATGCAGAATGTTTCCTGTGATGGGTAGGTTTAGGGGCAGGGGCAGTGTAAAGGGATAGAAAATACGGTTTGTACGGTATAAAAACCATTATGCCTATGGAATGTCCCAATATGTCACAAAAACAAACGTGTGTGTGTGTGTGTGTGTGTGTGTGTGTGTGTGTGTGTGTGTGTGTGTGTGTGTGTGTGTGTACATGATGCTCAGTGCTTCCCTGAGTATGTCTGTGTACAGTTCTTTTTTGTCATTAAGGTCACTGACCACCTAACACGCATGTTTTTGTGTCTGCATTGGTTAAATAAATCTGTGTTATATGAAAAAAAAAAAAAGATATTGTGCAGTTTTCAGTCTTCAGTTGTCTAAGTCCCTTAACAAATAAGCAATCTTTATATTCTATTATTTTACCTGTGAAGCACAAAACATGCTCTTTGAATATGCTGGGAAAACATGAATCAACAGGATTTGCACATCTTTCGTCCATCCCCGCTGAAGAGCATGCCATCCTTATATTAAAGCAGAAGAGACAGGAAAATTGAAAAGTTATCACTTAAATTGCCATGCTTATAATATAATAAATATATAGGCCAATATATATATATATATATATATATATATATATATATATATATATATATATATATACACATATTTTTTTTTATTTATTATTTTTTTTTTTTTACAAAAATACAAAATGAAGCTCCATTCTGCAAATGACTGTGGTTACACTTCACTTCGATAGTCCATTTGATTCTTTAACTATAAGTAACTTTGTAACTGCATGTTAACTAGCAGTCGTTAGAGTAATAGTAGACGGTCTGCTTAAATGCACCCAAAATTTTGAAATATTTTCATAATTTAGAAGATATTTTAAAGAATGTTGGTAACCAGACAATAAAATACTATGGAAGACAATGGCTACCATCAACCGTCTGGTTTCCAACATTCTTTAAAATATCTTCTAAATTATGAAAATATTTCAAAATTTTTGGGTGAACTATCCCTTTAATATCTGCTAACACTTTATTTTGATGCTTCCCTAACAGACATTCTACTGACTCTAAGCAGTGCTTAATTTGAGCCTGATCCAGTTCTGATTTTGGATTTTTTCAGACATTTGTTTTTGGAGGTTGTTTTGCTATTGGTCCTCAACATATTTTTTAAACCAATCAGCTTTCTTAAATTCAAAATCACTCTCATTGGTTGGTGCTTTATGTTTAGTTAGTAGCAGAATGTTTTCGAGAGACTGTAGGCCTACAAATTAGTCCAAAAAAATAAATTAATATCACCAAAATGTCAAAAAGACAGTCAATCCGTGAGTAAAGCTGATGGTGTTTTTTGCTAATAGAAATCAAGATGACGGAAGACAACGGGAGTTCAGTCAGAATCAGAAGTCAATGTTATAGAGGAGACAATGAGGTTTAGAAAATATCATTGAAATGAACTGAATGATATTTGGTCTCAACTTAGCTATACATAAGGTCACACTTTAGTACCTCACTACCTCATAACTAACTATTAACTACAATTTTTGCCCCATTAAACTCCTAATTACTTCTTATTAATAGTTAGTGCGGTAGTATTTAAGTTTAGGCATTGGTGGATTAAGGGATGTAGAATATGGTCATTCAGAATAAGGCATTATTATTTGCTTTATAAGTATAATGAACAGCCAATATCCTAGTAATATGCACGCTAATAAGTAGTAAATAGTGAGAATTGGACTAAACAGAAACATGTGAATGATGCTTTTATAGTAAATCACCGTTCAGTGACGTCATTGAATATTTCAGGAAAACTGAAGTTGTATGATCAGTGTCAGGGTAATTGCAATTATTAATTTACAAATTATGCACCAACTGTAAGTAACTTTGCACGACAGCTAACCCACTTATCCTAACCTAACAGTCTACTACTCCAATGAAAGTAACTTATAATTCATATAATGTCTGGTAACACTTTAATTTACAGTATTACATGTAGTTACTGTAGTATTAACTATAAAGTATGCATAATTACATGCAACTAACCCTAAACCAATCCCTAACCCAATATAAGTACGTCAAATACTTAAGGTGATGGAATTACAGTACTTATTTGCGTAAATACAGAGTAATATACAGAGTAATTACATGCACAGTAATGGTTTGGTTTAGGGTTAGTTATTTGTAATTATGCATCATTTACTGTTATTACTGTAGTAAGTACATGTAGTAACATGTAACTACGTCACCTTCAAAGAAAGGGTTACCGAATGTCTAAAGTGGACCATTTAAAAATGAAAGCTCTCACAAACGTCCTCACAAATTTGATGACAGGATATTTAGAGCAACTGGCTAAAAAAAATCTATTATTTGTAAGGTTTTTCCTCAGAAAGCACAAGGGTCCTGAAGCAAGATGTTGGTCGCTTGCTTTTATTTTCTTAGTTGTGGGAGCAAGTGTGAAAGGTCCTGGTGTGGTATGTGGTGATGGAGGTATTGATTTTTAGAGCCTCTATGTGTGCCCTGTTAGTGGGGTCAGAGGTTGGGAACGTGCCCTGTTAACCCCTCGACCAGTCTGGCCCCAAAGTCTGCCGAGGGATTCTGGGAGCGCAGAGTATTTATGACCAGCCCAAGCTAACCTCTGCTACCCAAAACCCCTCAGAGGCTTCCCCCACAACCTTACCTTCAACACATCCAACACAAGATTGTTCTGGGCTTTTTGTTGTTGTTGTTGTTGTTGTTGTTGTTGTTGTTGTTGTTGTTGTTGTTGTTGTTGTTGTTGTTGTTGTTGTTGTTTGCTTATTTGCTGAAGATGAATCTAAGAATATCAAGATGTCAATGCTGTTGATAGATCTGATTCGTAATTTGGAAAGAACAATAGTCTCAAATCTTATGGCATTTTTGATCTAATTTGGGTTGAATATAATGTTGTTGTCCTAATGCCGAGTGTCTGTACTCACACACACATGTGGCATACAGTCGTTGATGTATTGCTGCCGAAACTTTTCAGCATGTCAGTGTTTCGATGCTGCACATCTGGTTTCCTAATTTTCCTTCCCCCACTCCCTCTATGTCATGACACTGTTTTGTTTTTCTAAGACGGAGTGGGAGGGAGGTGAGATGGGAAATACTGATGAGTGATGCTTCTGAATCTAACATATCAACAGTCTCTTTCTCATCCCTCGTTTCGGTCTGTGGTAATGGGTATTATATAAATATATTCTGTTTATTCTAAAGTGTATTAATACCAATTTACAATCATCAACATAACAGTTTATCGTTTAAGTTAATCCAATCTTATAATGAAATCACAGGATGATGTTTCAAAACAATGGAAATACTTATTCTTTAATATTACTTTTATCTACATTTTATGATATTATAAATAAAAATTTCACCAATTAAGTATAAATTGGCTGTTCTCAGATTGTTTCCCAAAATGCTAAACAAATCAAAACTATCCAATATTTCAGCTTCCCCTGGGCATTGATTCAACCCACTTCATGAGATGCATTATGGGATGCTTTTTAAACCGTATTATAAGAGTTGGCTGCTTTGTCTTCATTCTCTGATCTAACGTAATCATTTAAACAAATCTTTAATAATTAATAATAAAATAATAAAATTAATAATAAGAATTATTAGGCTTGGTTTTGGAAAAAATGCATACACTTCTGGTCAAAAGTTTGGAATCGTTAAGATTATATAATGTTTTTGAAAGAAGTCTCTTCTGCTCACCAAGGCTTCATTTATTTGATCCAGTAATAACAATAATATTGTGAAATATTATTACAATTTAAAATAACCATCTGAATTTTCAGCATCGTTACTCCAGTCTTCAGTGTCACACGATCCTTCAGAAATTATTCTAATTTGATGAGCTGGAAACGTTTCTGATTTTTCATTCAAAGGTTTGGGGTGTGAAATATATACCTTTATCCAGCAGTGATACATTAAATTGATCAAAAGTGACTGCAAAGACTTTATTAATGTTACAAAAAATCTGCTGTTCTTTTGAACTATATATTCATCAAAGTATCATTAAAAAAAAAATCATCATAATAGAATAATTTCTGAAGGATCATGTGACACTGAAGACTGGAGTAATGATGCTGAAAATTCAGATGGTTATTTTAAATTGTAAAAATATTTCACAATATTACTGTTTTTTGTTGTTGTAGTTAAAATAAATGCATCCTTGGTGTGCAGAAGAGACTTCAAAAATTGTAATGATTCCAAACATTTGACCGCTAGAGTAGTCTGCATATTTTATTTTTGTTTAGTTTCGGCTCAGTTCCAACACACCAGACACATTTTACAGTAATTCTGAAGACGTTCTCAAAACGTTATTTTGCCTCATTTTAGTCCAGCTTGTCCAGAGTCTATTGTATGGCAGTGTGCTGTGGATTAACTCAACTTTAACTAAATATTTGCTCAGCATACAAGGTTTCTTTTTATATGGAACAATTTCACATAAACTACTTAAAGGTCCCATGGCATGAAATATTTATTTTATGAGGTTTTTCAACATTAATATGAGTTCCCCTAGCCTGAATGTTGTCCCTAAGTCGCTAGAAATTTTGATCAGTATAAAACAAGATCTGGCTGTCTTTCTCTGGCTTTGAGAAAATGAGCTCAGAGGAGCTGATTTTGAATTCTCCTGTTATGACGTCACACCAGGAAAGGTTACCGCCCCTTCCTCTGCTTCGGCCTCCCGGAGAATTAGTAGAGAAAGGAGTCAGTTTATCAGTCGCAATGTCAGCAGCACAGGCTTTACCATATGGATTCAACAGCACCGCCACAAACAGTGAGTTACAGTGTTCATTAATGCCTGATCTGGGATCAGTGAGTTCTGATGTGTAGCTAATCATTTAAGTTCACACAGACTTTCTTTCTAAATCGTTTAAAACTGTCAGTCCTGCAGCTGGCCGTCTTGATGCATCAGTGAATCAAGCCAGTGACTAAGACCATCAACTTCACTCGTTTCTGTTAGCAGCATGAAACAAATCTGTTATTTAAATGATTAAACTACAGAGAGCGATCAAAGAACACTCTTTATAATGTTCGGATTGGTCAATCACACGTTTGAATGACGCTGCTCATTATGGTCAACAGAAGCTCTTACTGTATTCATGTCTGTGGTGAAAGCATTTTGTGAGAGAAATAACATTGCAAAGTTCACTCGTGTTTATTCAGAGCTCTCAGATACAAACAAAATAAACTTACGCTCTCAAAAACTCGGTACAATATCTCTCTCTCTCTCTCTTTTTCTCTCTCTCTCTCTCTCTCTCTCTCTCTCTCTCTCTCTCTCTCTCTCTCTCTCTCTCTCTCTCTCTCTCTCTCTCTCTCTCGACTGGCAGCGCTGTAGCTGCTCAAGCGCCTGACTAAACCACGCCCCCTCCGCATGTAATCTCATTTCAAATGTAGCCAATCACAACAGTGGGTGTTTTCACTGAAGACTCACAGCAGACACGCCTCTTGAAACAGAGCATTCTAAACAGAGGGCTAATATCAGCATAGAAAAAAATGCCTTTTATTTCTAAATTATGACATTTTTTGATGTAAAAACCATACTAACAATATAAGTATACCTCAGGAAACATTATAAAACAATAAAACAACCCATGCCATGGTACCTTTAAGAAAATGATTAAGAGTTGTTCTCATTGTAATTATTATTTACCAGGTGGCTAATAAAGCTGCACGGTTATAGATAAACTAAATCGCCCAAAAAAAAAGAAGTTTTTGTTTAAAATAGATCTCGATTCTCCTATGATTCTGAACAGACATCTAAACAATATACAGACATACAAATAAACATGTAATTTTCTAGAGGTTTTGACAAAACGTAAACGGCTTCAGTCTATTTACAATGTTTTAAAAAAATTCTAATTGAATGAATAATTCAATGACTTTGTGGCAAGGGGGGCGTGGTTCAGTGAGGTCTGCAGCGAGAGAGAGAGTTCGGACGGTTGATGCCAAACACCCACAGAGACTGAGTTACCGGAAGCCGGAAGTGCCGACCCGGAAGTGATCGTGTGTTTATATGAATCCACACCGCAGTGTGTGTTATTGAAAGTTTTGAGTTAATAAATAAGCATCAACCGTCTAGCCGACCCCCGTGTCCTCTTCCTTCCTCATCCTATCGAACTTTGCTACACTGGTGCCGAAACCCGGGAAGGAAGTAGGACAGCGCCGCCGCCATGACAACGCCCTCCGCCTCGCCATTTGCGGATGTTATCAACTCCCTCGCGGTCCTCCACCAAGAGCACCACCAGGCGTTGCTGGACCTTCGGACCGAACAGCAGCGCCGCTTCGAGGCGATTGTCCAAGGCCAGCAAGAGGACCGCGAGCGGTTCCGGAGCTGGATGGACCGGGAGGTTCGCGCCGAGGCCGCCAGGCGGGCCGACGCACCGGTTCACGTGCCCCTCCAGAAGATGGGGCCGGAAGACGACCCGGAGGCCTTCGTGGATCTATTCCAGAAGGCCGCGGAGGCCTGCGGGTGGCCCCGGGCACAGTGGCCGGTGCACCTCATCCCCCTACTAACTGGAGAAGCCCAGGCGGCCGCGCAACAACTACCGGTCGCGAACCTCCTGGACTACGACGACCTAAAGAGGGCCATCCTTCAGCGGGTCGGCCGGACCCCGGAACAACACCGGCAGCGTTTCCGTGCCCTGGAGTGGGGTGAGTCCGGTCGACCCTTCGCATTGGCCCAACAGCTCCGGGACGAGTGCCGCAGATGGCTTCTGGCCGGCGGCAGCGACGTGGACCATGTTGTCGATCTGGTGGTGCTGGAGCAGTTTCTCACTCGGCTCCCCGGGAAGACCGCCGAGTGGGTCCAGTGCCACCGGCCCACGTCGCTGGAGACGGCCATCAACCTGGCGGAGGACCACCTGTGGCGTGCCCGGGGGTCGGCGAACCCCCATTAACCGTCCGAACTCTCTCTCTCCCTGGTCTCTGGTTCCGCCGAGGTTTTATACCCTCTCCGCGCTCATTACTAGAACAAGAGACAGGTGTTATTAATCTGCGTCCAAACCACTCACTTACCGCTCGTCCCGCGGCTCCACCGCATGAAGGATACCAACGCGCGGATCACCCGTTGGTATCTAGCTCTTCAGCCGTTTAAGTTCAAGGTGGTCCACAGGCCGGGTGCTCAGATGGCTGTGGCCGATTTCCTCTCCAGAAATGGGGGGGGGGGGCTGCAGGCCGGACGGCTCCCTGGCCTGAGTCGGGCGGTGGGGGTATGTGGCAAGGGGGGCGTGGTTCAGCGAGGTCTGCAGCGAGAGAGAGAGTTCGGACGGTTAATGCCAAACACCCACAGAGACTGAGTTACCGGAAGCCGGAAGTGCCGACCCGGAAGTGATCGTGTGTTTATATGAATCCACACCGCAGTGTGTGTTATTGAAAGTTTTGAGTTAATAAATAAGCATCAACCGTCTAGCCGACCCCCGTGTCCTCTTCCTTCCTCATCCTATCGAACTTTGCTACAGACTTACATATAAATACATTGTTATAAATTGTTTCATTGCTGGATGAATTGAATGAAACTCTTGAATGAATGATTCAAAAACAAATACATTTTTAACAGTCACTTGTCGCCACCTACTAGTGTAATGATTTAATTGATACAATCTTTACATTTGATGCGTCGATTTACTTTTTTTTAAAGGTGAGCGATACCGTATATTTGCTCGCACCGTATTATATCCGAACTTTTATCTCAGTACTTCTGATATAATCTGAACATTTGTAACACAGAAATAATGCTAAGGTGTGGTTAAAAAGACCACAAGACCTGTTTGAGAAGCTGTTTCATACATGACAACTGCTCTCTCTGATTGAGTGAACGTGCATACACAGTTTTGAATGTTCACTTTGATCGGACTTGTCAAAGGTTTAATAGACAGTCGAATCGCTTTAGGAATGAGATTGCATGGGTGTTTGAATTGAGATCCTGATCTTTTAATGAGTAGCTAATCGTGTGGCTCTAGTGGCTTATTTTTACGATTTGAATTGTATGAATTTGTACACATTTTCGCAAAAAAAAGTCACCAGGAAGGACTACCCCTAACTCCGCCCCCTAAACGTATCCGTCACGTGTTCTAAACAAATTGTACGAAAAACGTAGGAGTAATGTTGTGCGAATTAGCCACCTCGTTAAATTACATTGAGATTGCCTTACCCCAGTAAATGTAATTATCACAGCTGTGCAGAACTTGCATTGTTATTATTAAACTTTTTCTTATGACACAACAGAGATGGAGGGATGTTGTGCTGAAGTTGCAAGGTTTTCAAGGAGTCCTAATTAATTATGCAAGATGGGTCTAATTATGATGCAGTGAATGGATACATGGCAGAAGGTGCACGGCAGCGAGGCTTAGAGATTTGCATGCTAAGTGGGTGGGGGAGTGACTAATGCATGTTAATGTGTGCTTGGCCGATGCGCTTTCATTTGCCTGCTTGCAGCTGTGCTCTATGATTTCATGAAGGACTAAAAAGTTTATCATAGTTAAAGTGAAAAGAATGGTGTGCGTGGAATGAAACAACAGACAAGCACTTGACAAGTGTGTTGTAAGATACAGAAAGAGGGAGATGGTTGGAGGACAATGGTTATGATGCAGTGTTTATGGAGTTTCTATTTTTATTTTTTTTAAGTCTAGATCAAATGGTCTAGTCAAAACTTTCAAGAAGTCCTTGCTGCAGCCTGTAGCACGATGACGTACTGGATCAGATCCAACACGTGGACGCGCATGCGCGGTGGTTTCATTCACAATTCGATGACGTCATATACGCATGCGCAGTAGAGTTTGAATGCACAGTTAAGAGTTTTGCTGGATAGATAAATACTCAAACCGCTCGCACAAAAAGAATGATTAATAGCATGCTCACGCCATCAGGACACATTTTGCATTTTCCCTTGAATGTGTAGGCTATTGGTATTTTAAGTTCTTTACAGATCGTGTTGCATTGTACCTTGAGGATTAACATTACAGAGACAATTACTTGAATAATTTTTCCTTCCTCTCAACAGCAAATATGACCAGAATATATTAAAATTGTAACTGTTTTGCATGCATGTACAGCGAAACTATGATAATTTAGGCATCACATTTATGAAAAGATGGTTTATTCATCTATAATTACTTATTACTATTTATCAGTAATAAAACTACACATCTATATACAATATTGATCATACATGCCACTTAAGACCAGCGCATACGCATTATAAATTAACCCAGAGATCGGTATGATGTCGCCATAACGATCCACCATCCAGTACGTATTGGATCTGATCCAGCAACGTCATCGTGCTGCAGACTGCAGCGAAGGGTGTCTCAAAACTTTGGGCAACTTATAGTTTAACTGTATCCATTTTTTTTTTGGGTCAATGCAACAAAACTGCTATTTTTTAATTTTTTTGTTATTCCTTATTAAACAGACCAGCCTTGCCAAATCGTTATGATGAAAATTTTACATGCATGCAGGGGCATAAAAGTAGGGAAATTGATAACATTGTCCAGTCAATAACAAAAGCAAATTAACAGAATAGATCTGCTTTATGATGACCTGCGAAACATGTACTTGTACTTTGAAGGTCTTGATAAAATAAGTTTAAATCATAGAACGTAAAAAACTATGGACGATATCATTCGTTTCCGCTGGCCAGAGTTGAAGCTATCTCCCCCTTCCTCTCTCATTTCTGTCAATAGGGAGGAGGGGGAGATGTGAGAGAGGATGTCTCAGCCGGGACTTTTTACTGCGCTGAGTCAAAGTACTCAAAGAAGTGCTATTCCGCCAAAACATTATAGTTCTCCTTTTTAATCTTGATCGTTGAACTATTCGTGTAACTGTATTTAAATAGGGAAAATGTGGAGGTGTTTGGTCACTTCTAACTTGATCTCTGTTTGGTACCATAGTGAATGAACTGGGCTTAGTGGGCTAAGCTAAATGCTATCAGATTGTCACCGTGCGTCAGAGAGATTAAGAGACGAGAGAGGTATGTATCAACTCGTCTTAGTTAAGGGAATAACATAGTTTAATATGAAAAAGCGGTGAAGTATCCCTTTAAAAAAACAACACTTGAATTGAAATCATCGTGATGATAACTGCCTAGTAATTTGAAGTGTAATTTGATTGTTTAGTTTCCCTCGTGTCCATTAGAAAACACGGAGGTGCGGCTATACTGGGGCCAGTCACCTGGGGGCTATTGAGGCATGGAGGCCCAATTTAATCACGCCACTCGGCTGTCTTCCAGTGCCCTGTGTAAGCGCGAGTGCCTTGTTGTAAGACTAGTACGGACGAAGGACTCCTACTTATCACAGTAACTACTAGGGTACACTGGGAGGCATATTCCAGGTGGAGATATGCACCAAGACGCCTACTCGTAGGGAGGACTTGGAATACACATATGACCCGCTAAGGGGGGGTGGCAAGCTTGCCAAGGGAAGACACCCGCTCAAGGAGGCTTACAGTGGAAATACACATGTGGGGGTTGCCCGCAGGGGGAACCATGCACATGGAGGCACCTGGCTGGACACAAGGGTCTGGACTAGATAGGGCAGACTTACTGGCATCAGTGTCAACAGTGCTGGAGGAACTCAGGGCTTCTGGGAAGCTCACCCGAGGAAATATCACACGTATCCAGTCCGTGGAGTGGAATGGCTTGCAAGCGAAGACACCTGAGCCTAGTCCATTACCGGCCACTTGTAGAGGCGAGTACATATTCGGACACAGGCTCCACTCGGAGATTGAAAAATCTTGCGAATGTGTTTGGTGTCGCCCAGCCTGCAGCTCTGCAGATGTCTGTTAGCAAAGCACCATGCGCTAAAGCCCAAGAGAAGGCCACACTCCGAGTGGAGTGTTCCCTGACCACAAGGGGGTATGGACACCCCAGCATCTGGTAAGTCAAAACAATGGCGTCCACTATCTAGTGAGACAACCTTGCTCCTTTTGCTTCCCGTTCAGCTTCCCACCATAACAGACAAAGAGCTGATCTGAGGTCCTGAACACAAGGTCCTGTCTATGTAAGCGCAGAGAGCGCGCACTGGACAGGGCAGTGCCAAGGCTGAGTCTGCCTCCTCCAAAGGCAGCGCTTGCAGGTTCACCACCTGGTCTCTGAATGAAATGGTGGAAACCTTGGGCACACATCCAGGCCGGTGTCTCAGGATCACGTGACAATCGCCCAGCCCGAATTCATCAACTGAAAATGCCTGCAGGTCACCTACCCTCTTGATGGAGGCCAATGCGGTCAGGAGCACTGTCTTTATAGACAAGAACCTAACATCTATTGACCGTAAAGGCTCAAAGGGAGCCCTCTGCAGAGCATCTAAAACTACTGAGAGGTCCCAAGAGGGCACGAGGGGAGCACAAGGAGGATGTAGTCTCGTCGCTCCCCTCAGGAACCTGATGATGAGATTGCTGACTTACCAGTTTGTTGTTCAAGAGGTCATGGTAGGCGGCAATAGCGGCCACATAAACATTGAGGGTGGAAGGAGACAGCCTTCGATCCAACCCTTCTTGGAGGAATGATAGCACAGACCCGATCGGGCATTTCCAGGGGTCTTCTTGCGAGAAGAACACCAGGCGATGAAGAGGTTCCACTTCAACGCGTTGGCGTGTCTCGTAGACTCGGCCCTAGCGGAAGTGATGGTAGCCACCACCGGAGGTGGTAGGGTACTCAAACCTGCCGCTTCCCATCCAGGAACCTCACGTGGAGGTTCCAAAGATCAGGAAGTGAGTGCCAGAGGGTGCCCCATCTCTGAGAGAGGAGGTCCTGTCTCAGAAAAATCAGCCAGGGAGGGGCTGTTGCAAGGAGTAGGAGTTCCGAGAACCAGGTCCGGCCGTGCCAGTACGGGGCGACCAAAATGACTTGCTCCTTGTCCTCCCTGACCTTGCATAGAACCTGTGCAGAAAGGCTCACTGTGGGCATGCATATTTGTGCAGGCCCTGCGCCCAGCTTTGCCCCAGTGCATCCATGCCGAGCTTGCCCTCAGGCAGGGAATAGTACAGGCTGCAGTGGGAAGAGTCGTGGGAGGCAACAGATCTACCTGTGCATCAGCTGGACCGTCTGGGGATGGAGTCTCCATTGCCCAGGGAGTGGCTGTACCCGTGAGAGCTCGTCGGCTGCACGGTTCAGTATTCCCGAGATATGGACAGCCCAAAGGGACCTCAGATGCTTCGGTCTCCATAAGATGAGATGGCGGTGAGTTGAGACATGCAGCGGGAGCGTAGACTGCCCTGGTGGTTGGTGTATGCTACAACGGCTGTGTTGTCTGACAGGACTAGTACACGTTGGCCCCTCAGCAAAGGAGGGCGCCCTCGGCGGCGAGCAGGCTGAGGCGACTGAGCCGACGGCTAGTGCAGCAACTAGCCGCCGGGGCATTATGTGTTACTTGCCTCAGTCTGCTTCTGGCCAGCAGAGATCTGTTTGGTGCAGTCCTCAACCGCACTTCTGAAGAGGCCAGCCTGGGATATGGGCAAATTGAGGAGGCAGGTTCACTCAGCCTTCCCACATCAACCAGGTGAGGCCAGTTGTCTTTCCTGGACCACAGCTGTGGACATCTCCTGACCCAGGGGGTGTGTGGTCACCTTCATCGGTGACCACATCAGTGGCGGCACGCAGCTGGTTGATGAGCCCTGGATCGCCTCTGTCCTCGTGCGCATAGGGGCGGCTGCTTACCCCGTAGCACTGCTGGACTTCACCACCGAAGGCTTTGGGGGGGGCACTTGGAGGATAGCCTCACCATGTCAGGTCAAAGCACTCTGTGTACACCGTAGTGCGCAACAGAGCATTCGACTGAGGGGGAGGGACCCCAGTGTACCCTTAGGCCATGACCCCATCGAGGGCAGAGAAGGTGGAGGAGGCCACCAAATGATCACGGGAAGAAACTTCCAGAACTGCGTGCACTCCTCATGCATCTCGGGAGCAAAGAGGCATTGGGGGCGGGGCCCATCAGCTGTCAGCTGCCGCCCCTTAAAAAACAATCGCCCAACCGCGGGTGCTCGTGACCACACCAGGGGTTCCACACCAGCCCAAGGCTCATGACTGCCCGAGATAACATGGCTGTCAACTCTAGGTCAGATCCGAGTAGCGCTAACACACCCGGAGGCGGAGCACAGCCGAATCGTCATCCCCAAAGGACTCTAGCCCACCTTGAGATGCAGCAATCGACATCTCACTGCTATCTGGAGTGTGAACGAAACGAATGGGGCGTCAGCAGACGATCCGGCCACTTCAGTCCACTACTTGCGGGTAGAGATGTGTGAGAGGTGGGTGTGGCCCCAGTAATGATCGTTGGGGTTCTTAATACCACAGCACCGCCCTCAGGTCACCCTGGCCACCAGCCAAAGTGCCACCTCTCTCGGAGATGGTAGATCAGGGTGTGGCAGAGGGGACTCTCTCTTTACAGAGATCATTGAGTCTCGACCACAACATCGCGATGGTCATGTTCCCGCAAAGGGGACACGGCACATCCACAAAAACTGTCCGAACGTGCTGAAGCCCAAATACGTTGAGCAGTGAATGCGCCCATGCTCCCACACTCGGAAGTTTGCGGGTGAACCGTCTTGAAAAAGACGTGCCACACGCAAACTCTTTTGTGAGAGGAAAGCTCTGCAGAGTGCCGAACCAGCCCAGGGAAAACACACACAGCTGTTGCATATCACGGCGCAGATCAGCAGGCAGGCAAACTAAAGAGGGGACTTCAGAATTCAGGCTTGCAGGAGTGAAGAGATGCTCTTGGCTCTGAAGCAGAAACATAATGCAATGTTAGCTTACTTTCTTATATACCCACCTGGTGGTGCGGAGTTACGCTATGCAAATTCCACATGCCCATGGCATTGGCACTGCTATTGGGCGATTTCTAGATCTCAAAGATGATTGGCTTCTAAAGCGAAACCCCCATTCGTCAGTCTCTGACGTTACTCGGAATGACTGAACAAAAGGGAACTACTATTTACACTTATTGGTGCTTATTAATGCTGCTATTTGTACGTAGTATAAATAAAACCGTACTTGCACTTAAGAATCTATTGCTGTTTAAACTTAGTGTAAATGTATTGCTAAGGAAATGTCACTGCCTTCTCTTTTCCCCAAAATGTTATTCCATTTAACTAAAACTAACTGACACAGTGTAACAGCTTCCCAAAACATGTTTTATAATTTTTGATATATATTTACACTTGTGGTGTTCCGGGTCCAAAATTACCTGCTTATGAAAAAATTGCTTCTTTTTTTATGTGCACATGCTTTGTATTTCTTTTCGGAACTGACTGAGCATCATTGATCATCACTGATCTGAGCGTATATACCCCAGTTTTTGAAAGAAAAAAAATTCACCTCCGACTGAGATGCATCAGCTCTGATCAATGAGACCCACGATCAGAACGAAAAAGTTCTGAAAATAAATGTTGTATTTCTGTAAATTCTACAAAAAACTGTGGGATGTTAGAGGGAGACAGATAATTAGTTTTACACTTTGCACTGACTTTACATTGGAGTATAAAATATGTACCATTGAAAATTAAACAAAGAGGTCTTTATATTCTTTTCAACAACAAAAGTGGACACACCTAATTTATATGCATTTATTTATAAGAAAGCTACTAACAGAAGCAGGCCATACCATTCACTTATGTAACCAAAGTCTCTCAGGTACAGTAATCCTCCTCTTCTAGATTGAATAACTGGTTTACAGCTTGGTTGTCTTTTGTTTCCCACAGATTTTTCTTGAAGTTTTTCTTAAAGTGCAATCAAAACTGTCTCAAAACAGCAGGAAACCCGAGAGACATGAGGAGATTTCAGGTATGTTTATTGTTTTATGTGTGAATAAAAGATTATCAAAATCCAAGGCAAATCGTCTCTAAGGCAAATCCACTCACAGTGAATTTATGTCATAAATGTATTCTTTTGTCTACACTAGTCATCATCTTTGTTTAATTTCATGTCCAAACATCCTTAGAGCAAGATATATACAGAGGCGGACAGTAGTGGAGTATTTTTACTTTCTACTCAAACATTTTTCAAGTATTACTTTATAAGTGTTTTTCTTTGGAATTTTTTTTATTTCACTACATTACAAAGCATAATATTTACTGCACTACATTTCATAAATAAATGTTTTTGTGTTCTTTTTTTTTTTACCTTACAACTCTTAATTACATTAAACATATAGTACTTTCTTACTTGTACTCAAGTCAAATTTGTATAATTTTTACTTGAGTAAAGGTATACAGCACTAATTGTAATGTAATTAAGTATTAAATGATATTCAATATGAAATGCAGTGCAGTAAAAAGTACAATCATATGTTTTGAAATGTTAAGTAAAAGTTTTCCAAAGAAGAACACTGATAAAGTACATATACTTGAAAAATAAAATTACTTGTAAAGTAAAAATACTCCACTTATACTGTCTGCCTCTGGATATATATATATATATACACAAATCCAAAAATACATTCTCTGAAAAATTTACATTTTTCTTGTTTTAAGGATATTTATACTGAAAAATAAGATAAATATACAGATTTTAGAATAGGTTTTGTTTGCACTGAGATTGTGAGTTTGAGCTTAATATCTCATGAGAAAAATCAGGAAAGTAGTAGAAGCAGGGATCATCAGGAAGGTGCTTCAGGAAGTTGTCAAGATTTGAGTGATGGGCTCCAGATGGGGAAGGTCAGGCTCTGTGACCCAGGAAGTGCTCACTGGGGACCCTCCTGCTTTACTTCCTCCCACTTGTCTTTCACTACTGGAAACGCTATCTGACATTTCATCCCTCACTCTTCATTTCCCTGCTGTCCTTCCTTGTTCATTTTTGTGCATTACCGTTTTTTTGTAGGGAGAATTTTTTTTGCATTAATCCCTCTTATGGGTTGCCGTGCTGCTTTCTCGTCCTCAACTTTACAATCTTATACACGCGTGAGCACTATGGCTGCATAATATATCAAAAATGTATCGATATATGCGATTGTCAAGTTGTGCAGACTCCTAATTAATTAAAACTATATTAGGGTTACTGGTTATACAGTTAAGCATTTGTATACCTGATATCATGAGCTGCATGCGTGAAAATGTGCCTGACTTCACTCTGAAACCAGCAGCACATGTTTTTGTTTGCTAGCAACAAGGAATTAAAATGTAAATATTAGTATTGTTATTTAACATTAAAATAATTTCAGGTAACACTTTATTTTAAGGTGATGTAGTTACACGTTACTATGTGTTATTACTATATTAATAACAGGAAATTATGCATAATTACAAGTAGCTAACTAACCCTAAACCAAACAATGATCATAACTCTAGTAAGTACATAATCAATATTACTCAGTACATATTTGAGTAAGTACAATGTAACTTTTAAATAAAGGGTTACACTTTATATTAAGGTGTCATTGTTACAGTGTAATTATATATTGAAGTACTGAGTAATATTAACGTACTTACTATAGAGTAAGTAGGATGTGGTTTAGGGTTAGTTGCATGTAATTATGCATAATTTATACTTGTAACGTGTAACAATAACACTGTTATTTATTAATATTTTTTATTAATAATCACATTAAAATCATAATTATTATTTAATATTAATTTGGTCAATGCTGCCTATGAAAACTCTGAAATTCTGATACATTTCACAAATAATTACAAAGAAATGGCAAGTAAGACATTGATTAAACATGACATTAAAAGTAGGAATACTTTTTTTTTTTTTACTAAAATCTCTCATAATTGTTGTTTTATTTGCAACTTCAAAAAAATATATATTAAAGTGAAGCTTTTCTGAAATAGTTTAGCCCTAAAATGATTTTTACATTTTAAAAAAGTATTTTGAGAAAAAAAAAAAAAAAAAAAAATATATATATATATATATATATATATATATATATATATATATATATATTTATATATATATATATATATATATATATATATATATATATATATATATATATATATATATATATATATATATATATATATATATATATATATATATATTTTCTAAACAGATGCACTTCCCACTCAAAGAACGAGTCATTCTTTCCAAATACAGCTATTCAAGTCATCTGGGGAACATTCCTGTATCTTTTTGAAACCTCGTTAGAAATCAAAATTGGCTAAGTTTGAATGGTTGTGAGCACATAATTTAAAAGTAAGATACTGTTAGATAAAGTATTTGGATACTGTTGTCTAGAGATAAAGAGAAGGACAGAGAAGGAGAAAAAATCTGGAGCAAACATGGGGTAATTAAAAAGTAAGAGTGTAGATTGTAGGGAGAAGAATATAAACATGAAAAAGGAAAAGTTATTTTAACAATAAAGAGAGGGATACAAGAGGAATGCAATATTCTATAATTATCGCAATTTGTTCTTGTACTCTTTGGCTGTTATTGATGGTGCTCTTTATGAAAACTGCTAAAACTATGGATTTTAAATGAGCAACAATAGCTGTTTCTAAAGTTAACATTGCAAGGATATCATTGATCATTTGTTTTTAAATTGGCATGAAGGTTTTTCTTCACTACATTAAGCTGCTCCTTCAAACTGTTTTTGTTATCAATATGTAGGGCTGTGCGATATGTAAGAAAAATGTGATATGCGATATCTTGTTAAATATTAAGATATTCGATATGCGATACGATATTGCTATTGGTGTGTAAAATCTACTTAAATTATATTTTAAGTATTTAAAAACTCTCTGGGACAAGAAAGCATCGCTGCAACTTCTGAAAGTGACCAGCAGTGTTTTAGCAAAAATTACTTGAACATCAATGTAAACAAACCAAAAATATAATGCAAATATTTAAATATCAAAATCTCTTTGCTTGACTTGGTAATATATAGTTATATCAGCCTAAAACTGAACATCAAGAACATCCAGGTAAACAAAGTCCTGAACTAGGAGTGGATGATTATTTTTTTAATTTATCTTTGTTATTAAAAATAAATAATAAAAACAGTAGTCTTCACGTAAATTAAAGAGCACCGAGTGATTTTCTCTTGTTCTTCTGTTGTTTGACAGACAGCGGCAGGTTTACTGTATTAGCCGCCTGTCACTTTAAGAGCTAATGCGCAGATCCTATTGGCATGCATTCGGCTTCTTTCAGATATCGCTCACTTAAAGCATAACCGTGTACCGTATAGTAAGTGTACTTACTATAGTAATAACAGGAAATTATGCATAATTACAAGTAGCTAACTAACCCTAAACCAAACAATGATCATAACTCTAGTAAGTACATAATCAATATTACTCAGTACTTATTTGAGTAAGTGCAATGTAACTTTTAAATAAAGGGTTACACTTTATTTTAAGGTGTCATTGTTACAGTGTAATTATATATTGAAGTACTGAGTAATATTAAGAAACTACATGTACTTACTATAGAGAAAGTAGGATGTGGTTAGGGTTAGTTGCATGTAATTATGCAAATTTATACTTGTAACGTGTAACAATAACACTAAAAAAGGTTATTTATTAATATTTTTATTAATAAAAAATCATAATTATTATTTTATATTAATTTGATCAATGCTGCCTATGAAAACTCTGAAATTCTGATAAATTTCACAAATAATTACAAAGAATTGGCAAGTAAGATCCTATTGGCATGCATTCGGCTTCTTTCTGATATCGCTTACTTAAAGCATAACCGACTGAATCAAGACAGCCATTTTGACATAACTGTGTGTGTTGACAGTTTTAAGTATGTAACAAGAAACTAAACAGAATTGAAGGGATTACACGCTTTCAGAGCGGCGACTTGTGCGCATGTTTCGGTGTATGTCAGAAAGCGCAAGACTGAAGGGAGTTGTTTTAACTCTTTTTAACATCAAGCAAGTCACATAAGTAACAGTCATGTGCCCAGTCTATTCTCTGTTATATGCCGACCTAAAACGTGCACTTTTCACAATGTTGAAGCAGCCTATTCAAATCATTCAGACATTGCGTGCCGTTGCAATATGCATATTGGAATATGTACATTTGCGATATTTCGATAATTTCGATATATTGCACAGCCCTATCAATATGTCTGTCTTTGTTTTCCAAACAGGTGGTTCTGTCCACCACGGTCAACGTAGATGGTCCTGTACTAGCCATTTCTGATAATATGTTTGTGCACAACAACTCCAAACACGGACGCCGCTCTCGCAGAATGGATTCAAACGAGGCGGTGGAGACTAGCATGGAATACGGTGAGATTTAGAGGAAAGACCATTGAGAAAAAGTTTTTAATCAAGAAATCAGGAAGGAAGCTCTAAATGTACTTACACTGTTGCAAGAGAGAGTATCTGGTCACTTAGGACTTACTGGGGGACATTTATTAGACTATGCGTAATCATTTCTCTCCACTACAGCTACTCCCTGTATTAAAGCCATCAGCCCTAGTGAGGGTTGGACTACAGGCGGGGCTATGGTCATTGTGATTGGGGAAAACTTCTTTGACGGTCTGCAAGTGGTGTTCGGGAGCATGCTAGTGTGGAGCGAGGTATATATATGTATATATGTGTGTGTATCGCAAACTTTGACTTCTAATGAGGAATGAGTACCAAGAATCTGTACCAAAAGTTGTCTGTCATTATTCGTGCAGTTAATCACTCCTCACGCGATCCGAGTTCAAACTCCTCCTCGACACATTCCAGGGGTTGTAGAAGTTACGCTGTCTTACAAATCGAAGCAGTTCTGTAAAGGAGCTCCAGGGCGCTTCATTTATACAGGTAAATACATACCCTAGACACACTGTAAAAAAAATTATATGTTTAATAAGTTATGACAACATGTGTTTTTACATTGTTTTAACTCACCAAAATAAGTTTTAAAAAAAGTTATACAAGATGTAACTCATTTTTTAAAGTCAGTTTAACCAGGGTATTCTCACAAAAATGCGTATAAATAGTACGAGTGTGCAATGTCGTGGAATGTATACACCAAAACTCATTTTGGCGTGTCTATGGCACGCTGTTTTTCGCGTGCATATGATACGCATTTTATGGCGTATTATTCATACGAACCCCCCACCCCACCACCTTAAACCTACCCAAGCACGTGTCATATATACGCCATAAAGTGCGTATCATATGCACGCGAAAAACAGCGTATCATATGCACGCCAAAATGAGTTTTGGCGTATACATTCCACGACATTGCACACTCGTACTATTTATACGCATTTATGTGTGATCAGGTTGGTTTAACATAATCTAAGTTGAAATATCTTCAACTTAGATTATGGCTTTCCATAGGCTTTCCTGTAGCTCAAGCAGTAGAGCGTGGTGCTAGCAACGCCAAGGTCATGGGTTCAATTCCCAGGGAAAGCAAGAACTGACAATAATGTAAAAAATGTGTACATTGAATGCAATGTAAGTCGCTTTGGATAAAAGCGTCTGCCAAATGCATAAATGTAAATGTAAATATCTTAAACATCCAAGTCCATTATGCTTACAAATTTCAGGCTGTGACTTTTTTTTTTTTAGAGTGATCCACACTCATGCAGAATCACTAATTGCAAGTGTATTGTGTTAAACAAGTGGTTCCCAACCCTGTTCCTGGAACTATTCCCTACACTCTTAAAAATAAAGGTTCTTTAATGGTTCTTTGTAGTGCAAAAGGTTCTTTAGACTATAAAATGGTTAGAAAAAAAATTGTTCTTTAAAGAACCTTTCACAAAACGCTTCTTTAGGGAACCAAAAATGGTTCTTCTCTGGCATCACCGTGAAAACCCATTTTTGGTTCTTACGGGCATCTTTATTTTTAAGGGTGTATGTTAAACCACTAATACAGAGAATGAAAATGATTGAGCGAATTATGACCATTGAGTGTACATTGGCTGTACCCCTGTTATTGTGGTGCAGTTTAAATGAGCGTATTCGATAACATCCTCCATGGTTTCGGACACCACTACAAATGGCTGCCCCCCTTAAAGGGTTAGTTCACCCAAAAATGAAAATTCTGTCATTAATTACTCACCCTCATGTCGTTTGACACTCGTAAGACCTTCGGAACACAAATGAAGATATTTTTGTTGAAATCTGATGGCTCCGAAAGGCCTTCGTTGACACCAATGTCATTTCCTCTCTCAAGACCCATAAAGGCACTAAAGACATCAATACAAAGCCCATCTCACTAAAGTAGCTCTAAAATCGACGAGAATAGTTTCTGTGCGCAAAAGAAAACTATAGCGATGGGCCGATTTCAAAAGAAAGCTTCGAACTGTTATGAATCAGTGTATCGATTCAGGATTCAGATTCAATCACGTGTCTTTGGCGATCCGAATCATGAATCAATACACCGATTCATAACTGTTCGAAATATTGTTTTGAAACCGGCCCATCACTATTTGTCTTTATTTAGTTTTTTTGCACACAAAAACTATTCTCGTCACTTCATAAAATTATTCTAGAGCCACTGTAGTGAGATGGACGTTGTAACGATGTCTTTACTGCCTTTTATGGGTCTTGAGAGAGGAAACGACATTGGTGTCAATGAAGGCCTTTCTGAGCCATCGTATTTCAACACTAATATCTTCATTTGTGTTCCAAAGATGAACCGAGGTCATTAATAATGAAGTTATTAATGACAGAACTTTGATTTTTAGGTGAACCAACCCTTTAAATAATACCCTATGTGGGGGGCATAGATTTCGGATTCAGCCTACTAATGAGCCGATGACCTGAATAAGGTACACTTACTTATAGGGTGACATACAAGTTCTGTGTTCCAATTCAGCTACTTATATAATGCCGAAAAATGTAAGTTATATTTTTATAAAGAAAAAGTACTTTTGAATGTGTATCAGAAGAGTAGGCAAGCTTTGGGGCATAATACTTCATCATAATTGTGTCTTTATTGGACCACTCTGTCTCTTAGTCACATGCATCCTGTCACCTTTTTAACTGCCTTGTCAATCATCTTGTTAAAGTTAAAATCCCCCACATTCAATTGAATCTAATTTGCTATTGAATCACATTGATCTGCCAGTCGTGGGTCTTTCATGTTGAGACCTCTCCTCATGTGTTTGCATAATGATGCATTTAAAAGTTAATGTACCTTTATACAAGTTAAAAATGTAAAATATAATGTGGATAACATTAAATAAATATATTTTCGTCAGGTTAAGCCGGGTGCACACTGTGCGATTTTGGCCACGATTTGGCCGTCTGGGACAAATTTAGCAAATCCTAAAAGATTCCTCTGATCCTAGGCTAAAATCTGACGTCTTTGGTCGTTAGTTTGACATGTTCACCGGCCGCCGATTAATGAGCGCTGCGATCAAATTTTACCTCAGACGAAATTCTGGCAGTGTCAGAAGATTTGGCACAGAATCCTGCAGTGTGACTTCTCCTAAAGCCGGGTGCCCACTGTGCGATTTTGGCCATGATTTGGCCGTCTGGGACAAATTTAGCAAATCCTAAAAGATTCCTCTGATCCTAGGCTAAAATCTGACGTCTTTGGTCGTTAGTTTGACATGTTCACCGGCAGCCGATTAATGAGCGTTGCGATCAAATTTTACCTCAGACGAAATTCTGGCAGTGTCAGAAGATTTGGCACACAATCCTGCAGTGTGACTTCTCCTACGACGACCATCAAATATCTCCGTTTTTTAAGACAAACTATGACCAAAACGAGTGCTAGAGATTTCTTTGTAGCCACCATTTCAGTCCCGCGTGTAATGCAGCTCACTGTCACCGAACGCGTCATTCATTGATGATATGAACTCCGGGTGAGTTTTCTTGCGCGCGTCCGTTTTTAGCGCGCCTTCACTATCGTGCAGTCTGACATTAATGTCAACTGAGATCTTACAGTGTGACATGGCGATCATGTTCGTACAGTCTGACAAGGGACATTCGCAAAGGATTTTGAAAAATCGCACAGTGTGCAGGACCCATTAGATGCTGACTATTAATCCCTCAAACCCCTTTATCTAAACGTACGTCTCTACTTAACCGTTGGACTCGCACAACCGCCACAATTTCTTTTCAATCCATGTTTGTAGTTCTAAACAAATCCTATACAAATATATGGATACAGGGAAAATGTGCAGTGTTGGGGGTCAAGGAACAGGGTTAGGAACCACTGTGTTAAACTACTTTCTTTCAGTGTTTTGAAGTGCAGAGATAAATAAAAGTCATTTGTTGATTGACTTCCTCAAGAGTAGATCTTTTGCACTTTACAAATACATTGCCAGGTTTATTTGAGTGACCCAACATGTCATCTTCTGGCTTAACCAATAAAAGTTTTGTTTAAAAACTAATTGTTTGGCTGGACATTGGAGTGTTTAGGAAGCCTGTTTGGAAACAATCGTGGTAAGACTATTTCGACAGTCCACTTTAGTCATTCTACTAACTATAAGTAACTTTGCAACTACATGTCAACTAGCAGTCATTAGAGTATTAGTAGACTGTCTGCTTAATATCTAAAAACACTTTATTTTCAGGTTTCACAAAAGACATTATTGACTATAAGTAACTTTGAGTTAACTTATACTAACCCTAACCTAACAGTCTACTAATAGTCTACTGAAAGTTAGCTAACATGTAGTTGCAAAGTTACTTATAGTTGGTGGAATTTCTAAAGTTGACCATTGAAATAAAAAGTAATTTCAATCATTTGCCATTCTGATTGGTTCCACTAGTGAGAAAGAAATTACATACTTCACCTTTCACATATTTTGTTGACAAGTGATAATATCACTTAGGACAAGAGTGGTTATGGATTCATATATAAATCCCTTACCTGATTCCTTTTCATTAACTTCATGCAATGGGATTTATTCACATATAGGAATATGTGGAGGTGTATTTTAAAGTAAATAATGGATTCTCACTAAGTATGGTTATCTTTAGCGCTGAATGAGCCAACTATTGACTACGGCTTCCAGAGACTTCAAAAGCTGATCCCTCGCCATCCTGGTGACCCCGACAAATTGGCAAAGGTTAGTAAATACTGATGTACATATATAACTTATACACATACACTCAACTAAAGGATTATTAGGACCACCATACTAATACTGTGTTTGACCCCCTTTCGCCTTCAGAACTGCCTTAATTCTACGTGGCATTGATTCAACAAGGTGTTGAAAGCATTCTTTAGAAATGTTGGCCCATATTGATAGGATCGCATCTTGCAGTTGATGGAGATTTGTGGGATGCACATCCAGGGCACGAAGCTCCCGTTCCACCACATCCCAAAGATGCTCTATTGGGTTGAGATCTGGGGACTGTGGGGCCATTTTAGTACAGTGAACTCATTGTCATGTTCAAGAAAACAATTTGAAATGATTCAAGCTTTGTGACATGGTGCATTATCCTGCTGGAAGTAGCCATCAGAGGATGGGTACACGGTGGTCATAAAGGGATGGACATGGTCAGAAACATTGCTCAGGTAGACCGTGGCATTTAAACAATGCCCAATTGGCACTAAGGGGCCTAAAGTGTGCCAAGAAAACATCCCCCACACCATTACACCACCACCACCAGCCTGCACAGTGGTAACAAGGCATGATGGATCCATGTTCTCATTCTGTTTACGCCAAATTCTGACTCTACCATCTGAATGTCTCAAAAGAAATCGAGACTCATCAGACCAGGCAACATTTTTCCAGTCTTCAACTGTCTAATTTTGGTGAGCTTGTGCAAATTGTAGCCTCTTTTTCCTATTTGTGGTGGAGATGAGTGGTACCCGGTGGGGTCTTCTGCTGTTGTAGCCCATCCGCCTCAAGGTTATGTGTGTTGTGGCTTCACAAATGCTTTGCTGGATACCTCGGTTGTAACGAGTGGTTATTTCAGTCAAAGTTGCTCTTCTATCAGCTTGAATCAGTCAGCCCATTCTCCTCTGACCTCGAGCATCAGCAAGGCATTTTCGCCGACAGGACTGCTGCATACTGGATGTTTTTCCCTTTTCACACCATTCTTTGTAAATCCTAGAAATGGTTGTGCGTGAAAATCCCAGTAACTGAGCAGATTGTGAAATACTCAGACCGGCCCGTCTGGCACCAACAACCATGCCACACTCAAAATTGCTTAAATCACCTTTCTTTCCCATTCTGACATTCAGTTTGGTGATTGTCTTGACCAGGACCACACCCCTAAATGCACTGAAGTAAGTGCCATGTGATTGGTTGATTAGATAATTCTATTAATGAGAAATTAAACAGGTGTTCCTAATAATCCTTTAGGTGAGTGTTTATATACATATATAACACAAACACATGCGTACATACAAACAGACCCACAGATATGTCATATTCATCTACTCTCTCTGGAACTGATTTTCTATATTTTAGGAAATGTTACTTAAAAGAGCAGCAGACGTTGTTGAATCACTCTATGGAAATACCAACAGCAATCAGGTAACCACTGAAATGCAGTAAATATATGTGCAGTACATATATGTGGCATGGGAAGCAAATACTGAGTATTTTGAAGACATACATTGGAGTCCAAATGCCTGAGATCATGAGTGAATGAATGTGTCTGTTTCATTTTTAAATTATATTATCAGCGGAACAATTTGGGTAAAAATGGAAATAAAAAATTTCAGAGATCCATCCATATGGTAAGATCCATACTATCCAGCATGATTTTAAAATGTTCCATTCCACGACTTCAGTGGAAGTAAGGAAAGTTTTGAATCGCAGATTTTCAATGTGGTCGCAGGATTTTGTAATATTGAAAATAATGTACGCATAATACAGCTAGAAGAAATGCATGTTCATAGCTACAAACTCATGCTCTTACAAAATGAGGAAAAACACTGGCACACAGCTAAGCTAACTTGTCCAATTTACTCACTCAATGCGTAACTTTTGTCAGATCAAACACATCATGTTCCCTTTCATTCAGTCACTTCGTGTAACATCAGTGACTGACGAATGGGGGTTTCGCCTAGAAGACTATCATCTTTGAGATCTAGAAAATGCCTAATGGCAGTGCCAATGAAATGGGAATGCGGAATTTGCCTAGCGTAACTCCGCCCCACAACTTGGGTATATAAGGAAGTACGCTGTCATGGTTGCATTATGTTTCTACTTCAGAGCCAAGAGTTTGTCATCTCTTCACTCCTCAAGCCTAACTGAAGTATATTATCAGCTTCTTCGAGACAAACAGCTTTCCAGTCTGTGTTGGTGAACGCATACGTCCTGCCTGCTGATCTGTGCAGTGGTCTGCATCCAGCTGGTGCGTGTTCCCTGGGAGCTTCGGCATCGTGCTGCAAGGCTTCCTCTCACTAAGAGAGCTCACACGTGGCATGTCTTTTTCAAGATGTCTTACCCATGTACTTCTGGGTGCAGTTGGTCTCTGCCATCCTCTGATGGGCACAATCACTCCCTGACGTGTTTAGGCTTTTAGCATGCTCAGGCAGTGCTTGTGGATGAGTCATGTTCCCACTGCGCCCATCTTGGTGCTGTGTCGAGACTCAATGACCTCCATCCTGGAGCGAGAGTACCCACTTTGGCTGGTGGCCAGGGTGACCAGAGGGTGACGATGTGGAATAAATCGCCAACGCTGATGTCTCGGCCCACACCCCGCCCTAGCGCACCACTCCCGCCGTGTGTCCAGGCGATGACATCGGGGCTGGCTCCTGCTGTCCCGACTGGTTTGTTTGGTGCCATGGAGGATAAGGAGATGACGATCACCGGATCACAAGGTGGGCTGGAGTCCTCTGAGGATGATGATTCGGCTGTGCTGCCGCCTTCGGGTGTGCCAGCATTGGTCGAGTTGGACTCAGAGTTGACAGTCATGCTTTCCCGGGTAGCCGAGAGTCTCGGGTTGGAGTGGGACCCTCCGCCCCAGCCTGAGCGCTTGTTCCTGGACGACTGGTTTTTGGGGGCGCCGAATTCTGACACCCGTCAGGCCAAGCCCTGAATACCTTTTTTCCTGGAGGTGCATGAGGAGGTCACGCGGACCTGGAAGTCCCCGTTGTCGTCCCATGACCATTCAGCCACCTCCTCTGCCTTCTCTGCCCTCGATTGGACCACGTCCAAAGGGTACACTGGGGTTCCCCCGGTTGAATGCTCTGTTGCGATGCAACTTTTTCTGCAGAACGCTTCAACATGGCGTGGCGCACCAAAGCACCCCTCCAAATCCTGTAGATTCACATCAACCTTGGTGTCGAAGACCTACAGAGCTACGGGGCAGGCTGCTGCCTCTTTGCATGCCATCCCTATCCTTCAGGCCTACCAGGCCAGGATGCTGTGTGACATGCACAAGGGTAGAGTAGATGCAGGGCTCATGCGAACAGTTCAGGGATGGACTGTTCTTTTCAGGAGATGGCAGCAGGGCCACTCCTTCTATCGGTGGAGAATCTTTTGTTCAGCTGCTGGCCCCCAGGTCAGCAGCACCCTAATGTGGTTAAAGAAAGAACTGACATACCCATCCCTGAGCTTCCAGAGACCGGTGACGGCATTGTGCGCCGCCCCCGGGCCACACCACTCTCGTCCCTCTCTGATGCCAGCCTCCTTCCCTGGTCTCCACTGTCAGGATGAAGCGGCTGACAGTTCCCCCGCAACGGGATGCTACACCTCCCATGTGACGCTCCCAGCCTCTGGGCCAGTCACGCTGCCTCGCTGCCCCACCTGGGGTATGTCTGTGGTCCTAATGACCCTGCTGGTGCAGTTCCTGGGAGCCTGGCTTGAGATTCCCAGACTGTCCCGCTGGGTCGCGAAGACCATGTGGCTCGGATATGTGATTCAGTTTGCTCAGGCTCCTCCTCGCTTCTAATCACATTTTTTGGCGGAAAATGACGTCATAGTGTTATATAAAGTGCTTGGCCCCTAATGATGCAAACTTCATCAAATGTGAGACAAGTTCAAATTCTGCTGTAAAGCAGCTGTAAGATAATAGTTTGGCTCAATTAGTTTCAATAACTGTGTAAAGTTCAGTCATTACGAAACAAGTTCAATTCAGCTATTTTCCACTAACTTGATCCATTCCTATAATTCCTTAGTGAAGAGAGATTGATTTACTTCCTTAGAATATGCTGTGTTGCAAGGCTGTGTTGGTCCTGATTTCAAGTGCTGCTTCTCTGCTGAGCAATCCTTATTTTTAAAGATCTTTGTGCCAGGTTTTTTATCCAAAAAAATCAAATATTTCATGTTTATTTGATCTGATGAAAATCCTTTTCAGGTCAATAAATTGGAACGGTTGGCAGTGTGCCAGTGTTTTGTTTTTCATTTGTCTCAGATGTTGGGCCACACTGTATGTGTTGAGTAGTTGTAATCTGAATTGATTTGTCTGTCTTCTGTTCATATGTAGAGAAATGAAGTGATCTCACCTTATAGGTTTTCCTGTTGTGTATTGCCGTGAATTAAAACCTTTCTTTGATATTCTGTTGTTGCAGGACATGTTGCTGAAACGGGCTGCAGACATAGCCGAGGCCCTATACAGCGTGCCACGACCTCACAGTCAGCTGCAGGCCATGCCCAGTTCCCCTGTCCATGGCAGTGTCATGGGCCTCAGCTCTTATCCCACCCAGCTGGGCGTGAGCATCGGAGAACCTGGGCAAAACAGTAGCCAAGGTTAGAAAACCCGAAAGACTAAGATTCAGTTTTATTCATTTTTATAGATGAACTGCATGTCAATAAACCTAATCTCAGTTTCTTCGAAAAACACCCAGTAGGATTTGTCCATATGCCTTTTCATTATCGCAAAAAATAAGCTCAGTGATCAACCAAAGTTTATTATGCTTGCATTTAGATAATTTTAACAAATGAACACAACTTTTATGAATTTTGAATACAACCAGAAAAAAAAACTAAACAAGCTACACCGTAGCTTTGACATCATCCCCACAATTTCAGTCTTTATTTAGCCCTTGCATGGTGGTCATAAATGGTGCTTTTTTTTTTTTTTTGGTTACACTTTATTCTGCAACACTAAATTACAGTGTCCCTGTTACACATTTTACATATAGTTACTATAGTAATAACAGTAAATTATGCTTAGTTACATGCAACTAATCCTCAACCAAACCAACCCCTAACTCTAATTATATAGTAAGTACTTGTGGTTAATTATTATTACTCAGTACTTAATTTTATAATTTCACTAAAACAAGGACACCTTAAAATAAAGTGAAAACCTTACAGTGTAATTATGCAAATAACTACTGAGTAATAATAATGAACTACATTTTTTTACTATAGGGATAGGATTAAAAAGGATACTGTAAAATAAAGTGGTACCTTATGTATTTCAATGAAATGAATGCACTATATTTCAGTTGCATAATGTTGTATCTAACGTTTTGTATTTTTAGGGGATTTTATGGTATTATACTCTAATTCATTAGAGAACAGAATAGTTAACAATCCTTTTAAAGATGACACTTGGCAGAATATTGCTGAAGTGAAAAAAACTTTGTAAACATTTTAAGTGAATTTAAAAAAGAAGTTACTAAAAATTCACAAAACTACTATTTTAAATTTTTATATGAAATAAATATTTTCCAAAAACATGTTTCACTCCAAACAGTGAGGAAATCAAAGCCATAAATCTAAAGTTGTGTTGCAAATTTGTGGTTGATATCGTAAAAAGTCAACTTTCAGTAAAATGTTGTTTAGGTGCAGTACTAAATGGTTCCACTAAATGAAATTTGCTTCCCATTCAATTCCAAAGTGGTAATTTTTGACCATAAAAAACAAGTCTGACTTTTTTTCCCAGGACCATTTGACCTTCACGTCCATATATTTATTGTGTGTGTTCACATACAGAGTGCCAAAACCTTTACCAAGTTTCCGTGCTATTCCGATGTATTAAAATATTATAAAAAGAAAAGATTAAAATAATGTAAATTACCATACAGCACTTTGCGAGAGGTTGTTTATTGTTTGTTGACTGATTGAGTAAAGTATTGTGATTTCTCTCACTTTTATTCAAGGATATACTCGCAGTCTGTCACCACGTGGCTACCCATCAGCATCGACCCCTCAGCAGTCAGGTTATGGATCCAATGGGGGCATGAGTTACGGGGCAGTGCCCATGAGTAGCCTGGGTGTTTCAGGCTCACCTGGCTTTAACAGCGCCTCCCCAAACAGCTCTCCTTATGCCAGTGAGTTTCCCTTTTGAAAAGAAGTCTTGAAAGAACTCTTCTGCTCCCTTTTCACCTTTTTTATGAATAGGATTTATCGTTTTAATAATCCTTCTGCTGGAAATTAGAATTTAGACATTCAGATAAAATGTTGGTTTAATCGAAGCACCTTTTTTTCAGTCATGCCATCCAGCCCCACTGTACCAGGCTCCAGTTCCTCATCCTCCCTCTTGCCCTTCTCATCTTTCCCGTCCTCTACCAAACAAAAAAGTGCCTTTGCTCCAGTCCTGAGACCACAGGGTTCACCGTCACCTGTTTGCCAATCTTCAGGAGGCTTTAGAGGTATAACTTCTGTTATGAAACCAAATTAACAGATCTGCTTTTTAATATCTGCTTTTTTCTCCTTTATAGTGGAACTCTAAGCAAAAAAAAATTCTTTTCAAAACAAATCTTTGAAAGATTATTAGGGGAACCAGGGCCAGATTTACTTTGTATTGTGACATAGGTTTAATACATTTTAGGGCACCAAATGAAGTTTTTGACCAGTAAATGTTTTTTTTTTCTTCATCATTACAATGACCGCAGTAACCCAGCATACAACCTTTGGTTCCCAAAACATGTATTTGTAATGTTTGTTTTTGCTTAGCCAGGAAAGTTTACGTTACAGATTTTTTTTAGCTTTGCGGAATGTTCCCCTAACTTTCCTGTAACATTCCCTTAACCATCTATTTCCATTTAATACTTTTCATTGGTTGAATGTTTGCAAAACCCACAGACAGATGTAACAGGTGACCTGCTGGTTTCTGCTGACAGTGACGATATTTTACATTTTATTAATTTAGAAAGTAATTGTTTTACAGAGTTTTAGCATTAGAGTGAAATAATAATAATGAAAAGAAAAAAAAGGGACCCACTTTATATTAGGTGGCCTTAACTACTATGTACTAACATTGTAATTGATGATTTGAGACAATGCACTTATTGTGTACATACATGTTTTTACATTGTACTTACATTTTTAAAAATACCTGCATGTAATTACGTCTGTAATTATTTCTGTAGTTACATTTGTAATTACACAGTTGGCACTTCCCTTACACCTAACCCTAATCATAATGAAAAGAAAGAAAAAGATTTCTCCTTATTGTAATTGGTCCGCTCTGGATGTGTGAGCTTAGGCACTTGTCTTGAATGTCTCGGCATAAATCCGGTGGTGTGCTGAATTCTGTGACCTTAGTAGGCGCTGTAGTGAATAAATGCCGGAAATAACAGTAGCTGTAGTAACAGAAGAAAAGCTTCTGGAGTAAATCACCTTGCATGATTCGTTTAAATACTCTCCTCACATAGATTTTGCGTCTGAAAGGGAAACTCTTACAAATGCATATGCAATTTGGTCAGCCGGAAAAATAACTGTTCACACCTAGTGTTGTAGTACTCGAGATAAGACCATTTTAGCTGCGCCAGCCCACCTTCCATATTCAGCTTACGAAAAAAGCATAACTGCGTGATGTATGATGTCGGACAAAACATAAGCACTTTCAACTGCGGGAGGTGGGAGGAAGGTTACCTTTCTATTCAAAATGTTTCTTTTAAAATATAAATCTGAACATTATTTATGCATGTGTAATTTTACCAATTCAGATGCATCTTCTGTGCCCCCTCTGCCCTGCCTCGGTCTTGGTCTCAACCCCCCAAAGTCTTGGTCTCGGCTTAGGTGATCTTGACTACAACAAACACTACACCGCTTTTCAAGCGCTAATTTTTCACTGCACGTCTTTAGTAAATCCTGACAGTAGTTTTTAACGGCAAAAGAGGGTTTGCACTGGCACGAGCTATTAGTAAATCTAACCCTAAATGTCATGTAAGTTGTCAAAAGTAACCTATTTTATTATCTTGCTACCAGTATACAGGAGCTGGCATTGTTCATTGAATCATCTATTTGATATAGCTACATGTAACTTTCATACTGGAATACATTTTTTTTCTCTTTTCATTCCCAGCAATGACAGGCCTTGTGGTTCCTCCAATGTAGAGGACGAGTCTCTTCCAATCCTAAGCTTTACAGCCAGTGGCCAGAACTGGACCGACATCAGTGTTATCTCTTTCAAGCCACACGGAATAAAAAGGATACAGCTGTCCTGAAGAATCTTCAAGACAACAAGGACATTTTCAAAACTCACTTTTGGGAACCTTCTTAAGAGATATCCACTCTATGCACACTGTTTGCCTCTGATTGTGAAGGGATGGTGTTACTTTAAGGTTTTTCCACACACAAAATGCCAAAAGAGCTATAATCTGGGAGCATGAGACTGTTACTTTGGTCATGTTCTCAACAGACACACTGGCCAATAGACTCTCACTGCAGTAGATGCCAGTAAAAGGGATGCCAATTGTGTCCAAACACAGTTTTTTTATTTAAATATACTGATAGATGCACATCCCTAAACTGTAATTGTGCTTTTAAAAGTATATATATATCTGGATTTTCATTTAGAGAAACAGAACATTTTTATTTAGGTTTAGTTTTATGAACTGATGATTACCTCATATATTGACTTATTTAATGACAAAAAAAACTATATAAGTTATATTTTTAGGTTAAGTACTAATATAAGGAACCATAATTGTATTTGCTATTATTTGGTATTGTATTTGTTTTTCTGTAAACGTTTTTATATGTTGTCATTTTGCTATTGATATTAAAATAGTGACTGTAGATTTTTACATGTAAAAGTTTTGTTGTTAAATATATAGACGATATTTTAATTACTTTCCGACTTTTTTAACTTAACAGTAAGTTTTACTGATTCTGTTCACGAAAACAGCGCTAAAGGAGTCTTTGCTATTCTTAGATATGAAATTACTCCGATCGGACCGAGTTAAGATCAGACCTTGTTATTTATGAACATGTTTTCACATTTATATCCCTCCAAAATATTTCGGACATGCACTAAATACGTTTACTAATGGCATTTTTTCTCTCCCACATGACCAGTCATTTCCATCTATTTATTCCTTTTAGTAATCGTTAAATAGTTTATTTTTCAATATTTATGTTATTCCAAATAAACCAAAGGCAGGGCTGTAATTATGGATAATAATTACATTTTTAATTTTTTTGCTCCTTTTTAAATCATTTAATGTTGCTGCCTCTATTTCATTGATGCTGTTTTCCTCATTCCCCCCCCCCCCATTCTTCCTTTATTCCATTATTGGTAAAGTGGATCATTTTGACCACCAAATTAATGTTATGCATGAATAGCAAGAAATTGATATGTGTGCAGGTATGACTTAACATATACCCGAATGTATTTACAGCACACAGACAGTTTTCTCTGTGAATTTGATCAAATTATTTGAGATGAAGAATGTACGTTTGTAATGCTTTTTTTCTTCATTCTCATCAACAGTGAGTAAAAATGACATTTTGAATAAATACAGCCATTCTGTTCTTTCCTCACAGGATATGTTGAGTTCATCTCAGTAATTAGACTTTGACATGGCCAACAGCCTGTTTAAATGCATGTGTAAAATGCTTATATTTCTGCTGTGATACCTACTGAGCTGCTGATTTTTTTGGGACAAAGAGGGTTAAATGGGGGTAAAGGTTTGGGCCATGGATTTGGAGCGTAAAGCTTTTTTCTTATTTTTAGCTCAAGGCTGTTTGCTACACTTTTGACAAATCCTTTATTGCGGTACATTATAACTCTTCCAGATTCACGCCTCCTCTCGGAGTCCCCTGGGCGTCCATGGCAGATGGAATACACAGAAAGAGTCCCTTGTGTGTTTCTCCAAACATAACAGAACGTCTCTCTCACGCACAAACGCATTCAATACATTTTGGCCACATGTCCACTTTCACATAAATTTGTGGCGCATGTGCTTCTAGATGTTTTATATACTCATAAGCTTCTCAAATTGTGACATCAAAAAAACAGTCATTTATATGGGCTAAAACTGTTTAATTTTTTACTTGCCTATATATTTTACTGAAAAAAAAGGGTCACCATCATAATCGACTATCATTAGGGAATAGTGGGAATTCTGAAAGTATGACCATCATCAATTTTTTTGGAGGGTATCTCAGTTTTCTCATTCTTTTTTTGTGAATCAAACTGGCTTCCGCTGTCATCCGCTTCCATGGCCTATTTTTAACTATAAAACTGCTTGTTTTGCTGCTCTACTGCAAACTGGTATCTCTAATCTTATTTTAATGTATTGTCTATAAACACAAATATTTTAACATCAGCATTGAAATATGAGGTGCATGCAGTACAAAATGAAATGAATAATTATCATATAGGTAGTTAATGTGAAAATCCAAAACATAAGAAAAAAGGTATTGCATTCTCATGATATTAAGTCAAATCAAACACAAGCATAACCTACAACACACAGTACAGCTGTCAATTGCATGTCAATAAAACAAACACACACAATTTCATGTTTTATTCTGTCTTTCCATAGACATAATGATTTTTTTTTTTACTGTACAAGCTGTTTATTATATACCCCACCCCAAAATCTGCCCATCGCATAAAACTTTCTGCATTTGTACATTTTCAAAAAAAAGCTGTTTTCTTCATGGGGACCAAAAATATTTGTACATTGGGGATTTTGTATTGCCATTTTTGTGGGGGCATTTTCCCCCCATAATGTAGGTATTACCTAACACAAAGCTAGGAATTAAGATGTCAGAATAGAATATATATTACTTCAGACTATAGGGGGAAATGCACAATCTGAGGTGATTTAAAGAGTTCATGAACTGCAGAGCTGAATTTGGGTGAATGTATGTAACTGAAGTCTTAATTATGCTGAGACGGTTGCTGGTTGAATAACAGATTAAACTCATACAATCTGACAGATGGATCCCACACAATACCCAGCAATGGGGGGGTCCGCTAGCTAATTGTCTTGGAGTCTGTTGGGTCATCAATCACCCTGAGCTGTAAAGCGGCATTCAGTCTATGGCACTGATGTAAAAGCATGCTTGATGTCATGTAATATCATTAGCTATATGTTTAATTCACCATTCACAGATGAGAGCCGCAGTGACAAAAGGGGACGATGGCAGTTTGAAAGTGATTGTTGGTCTCATTTGGGTGGTTATAGGTTCAATAGCCACATTTGCGATAAGAAGTCTAAAAATAGCTGCCTAAAAGGACTCGCAAAAAGGATGAGGTGACTGTCTTCCCTTGTCAAAAAATCCTATTGGAATTTCACTTTGTCCTATAGGATCTTATTGGATTCTTATAATCTTATAGGACATTCTGATTTATTTTAATGGAATTTCACTTTATCCTATAGGATCTTAATGGATTCTTATAATCCTATAGGACATTCTGATTTATTTTAATGGAATTTCACTTTGTCCTATAGGATCTTATTGGATTCTTAGAATCCTATAGGACAATCTGATTTATTTTAATGGAATTTCACTTTGTCCTATAGGATCTTATTGGATTCTTAGAATCCTATAGGACAATCTGATTTATTTTAATGGAATTTTACTTTGTCCTATAGGATCTTATTGGATTCTTAGAATCCTATTGGACATTCTGATTTATTTTAATGGAATTTCACTTTGTCCTGTTGGATCTTATTGGATTCTTAGAATCTATAGGACATTCTGATTTATTTTAATGGAATTTCACTTTGTCCTGTTGGATCTTATTGGATTCTTAGAATCCTATTGGACATTCTGATTTATTTTAATGGAATTTCACTTTTCTATGAAAAAACACAGAGATTGGCTTAATATTGTTATATAACCAAAGCAAAGTGTTTGCATAGAAAAACAATCACACTTTCAAATTAAATAATTAGATTGCGTGTTCCTATAAAAATACAAAATACATTAATATAAAATATATATAGGCTATATCTCACTATCTAGTGCAGGGGTGGCATTTTGCACCTATGAATTGGTCATATATGACTAAATTAATTTTAAATTCATGATTTAATATCAATGAGATTTTTTATTTATGTAATGTTTTAAATCTAGATGGTTATTTATGTAAATGATGTGTGACTGTGGCGTTTTAATGCGCATGCGCTGGACATTCAAATCGCGTTCTTCAAACCACACTGGAGCAGAGTTGCCATGGAAACGGGGACTCGGAGTCAAACGAGCAGCACTTCCTCAGACGCTGTTTTCACTAGTTTCAGGTGAGTTTAGTCCCTAAAACCACACAAATAATGCACACAACTGTTCCTGACACCTTTCTTACGTTAACTGACAAAATTCTGTTGAATATTTACTTGATAGAAATGGTTTAGTGTCTTCGGGAAAAGTCAGCATCTCAACCGTTTTCACAAGAGGGTAACTAACTCTATCGATTTGATCTATTGAGCCCTTGTTTATGAGAACTTGAGCTTTTAAATAAATCTTTATGTGAAACTTAAATGTTTTGATAGTTTTGTTAAGGTTTTGCTGCTAATTTGTCAATGGTACGTATCAAAAATCTAAAAGTACACTGTAACATTGCTGTTCATCGATGATGTCAGTTACATGGAGCGCGAAAATTAGCTGCAAACTAAACAAATATTGTAAAAATGTTCTGCGATTTCAGGAGGGACAAAATAACCCATCTACAACAGAGGGGAAGATTCCAACATTTCTGGAGGAAACTGCTGCCAGAGCTGTAAGAAACGGGTGAACTGAGGAAGGTAATTTTATATCCATGTATTTCACATAATATTTGACATAATATCAGCATGATTTTAGTTATTTTCTTTAGCAAAATTATACATATTAAGAAGGCTTTGACATTCAAAACATTAGTGACACTGTATGAGCAATATTAAATTAACAAGTAAACCTAAAAACACAAACCCTGTTTATATTAAAACAGGTCACAAAACTATTGAGTTTTACTGGTATTATCTATAGTGGAGATGAGTGTGATGAGGTTCAGGTGTGAGTAATCAGTATTCGGGAGAGGGAGTGCGCTGTGATTGGCTGGTGTGAGAACCTGGCAGATTTATAACAAGTAGAAATTGAATTTAAATCTAAAATCGTGTTCTGTATTGTTAAAGAATTAGTTCACCCCAAAATTAAAATTTCCTGATAATTTCCATCGGTCATTTTCTAAAAAAAAAATAAAAAAAGCTTTTATATACCTTTTACCTGAAACGCATGACTTTGATGTTGTTTTCCCACTGCGTATTACGCCGGAAAGGTCAGTGCTGACCCAGTGCCGAAAAACTCCATCTCATGTTCTCCTCTAACTTTAAAATTGTCCGACATCGTTGTTTTACCTTTTATTTTTGTAAAGGGTGTTTGATTTAGTCTTTGCACGTTTGTTTTAACACTGGGATGGTACTTCCACATACATCACACTTAGACCTTTCCAACGTAATGACGCCACAAAGCCTTACATCATCAAAGTCGAGCATTTGAGGTTAAAAAGTATATACATGTTTATTTATTTTCTACTGAAGAATGAAAGACATGAACATCTTGGATGGCATTGGGGTGAGTAAAAGAATAGGAATTATCATTTTGGGGTGCACTAATCCTTTAATGTACATTCTTTCTGCTTTACTTTTGGAGCCATAATAATTTATGGGTTGTGAAAACACTGAATGAATAGACATCATTGCACTTGGACATTATTAAATGGCTACTCGATAGTAAAGTTAAGAATTCCAGCAAGCCGTGTGTTAATGTGGTGTTTATTCTTCTCATTTTAGCTCCTACATCCATTTGGGCTGAAGGTCAAGACAGAACCAAACCAAAGCTGGCCTGTAACCTGCCGGCCTATACGACAGACTTCACACTGACAGCTGCTGGCATGGATGCTGCATCACATGTTTCTGAACACTTTTCCACCTAGAATGTATTCGTCCCCCACCAGGAGACTTCATGTCTTCATCTATTGTGAGTGGATATCATTTTAAACATTATTTAAAAAAACACTAATTTCTTCTAATTTTTATTGTGTAGTATATGTATTTTTTCGTAAAAATAAAATAAAATTTTAGTAATGTCTTTAAGTAATAAAGTAATTAATTGTTAAGTAATGTTGTTATAATCCTGTTAATTTATGTACAGTATAAATTGCAAACGTATGCTTGGTTTGGGCACATGTTTGCAGCTTATAGACATTTTAGAGGAGGAAGATGCTGTGTATTTAAAGGTGCTTTAAGTCATTTTTATTTGTACAATGTTATTTTTGTATATAAATCATTATTACAGTGGAACAAATTGCTATTTTTTTATTTGTAAATTAGCAACTGAATTTTTTAACCATTGCACAGCACCACTTTATCACCAATAATTTAAAACTTTTTTTATGTCACATGAGAACACATGAAAGTTTATATTTTTGTTCAGATTATGTAATTTCTGTAATAAAGTTTGTATCATAGAATGGTAACTTCTTTCTGTTGTTATTATTTAGATGTTTGTTTTAACTTAATTACTTAAATGTACTTCAAGATAATTGAGTAAAACCATGGCTGCACTGTGGTAATACAACCACTTTATGGTACATGATCCATGTTTTTTAAAACCATGTTTACTGCAAAAACCATGGTTACTGCTGTCATGGTTACAATGGTTTTACTGTAGTATTACTACAATATAACTGTAGTAAAACCATGGTATTAAAACCATGGTTTTTAAAAATACCAGTTACTACAGTAATTCAAACTACAGTTTTACTATAGTATTACTACAATATAACTAGTAAAACCATGTTTTTTAAAAACCATGGTTTCGCACCAAAATACCACGGTTACTACAGTCATAGTTAAACTACAGTTTTACTATAGTAAAACCATAGTTCTTTTTCGTAAGGGAAGTTAACCTAACTATGACGACTTCCGCTCTGAGAAACCCGGAAATGTGAAAAGGGTCTAATTCTACTTTTTTTTCTTTCTTACAGTGTACCAAGTATTCAGACATAGTAGCCTTGGTACACTTTGCTATCTTTGCTGTGTCCGAATATGCCTTCCCTACCATGTAAAAAGCAAAGATAGCAAAACCGTGTGCGTGCGTGCGTGCGTGCGTGCGTGCGTGTGTGTGCGTGCGTGCGTGCGTGCGTGTGTGTGTGTGTGTGTGTGTGTGTGTGAGAGAGCGAGAGAGAGAGAGAGAAAGACCCAATTGGATCCAATAAAATCCTGTTGAAATTGTCCTACAGAATATGTATGTATTGTCTTATAAGACAATTCTCACAGAATCCAATAGGAATCAGATTACATTTGGAATCTTATTGGAATCCTTTAGGATTTATCCTACGGGATATTTATGTATTATCTTATAAGACAATTCCCAAAAAATCCTATAGGAATCAGATAAGAATCTTAAAGGACAAGACATAAATTATCCTATAAGATTATTTCTAACGGAATCCTATAGGAATCAGATAAGAATCTTAAAGGACAAGACATAAATTATCCTATAAGATTATTTCTAACGGAATCCTATAGGAACGGTTCCAAAATATGATAGAAATTTTTAATGGAATCCTGTACAGATTTCCATTAAAAATCCTTAAGGATTTTTTGACAAGGGTTAGCAAGAAAACGTGTTTTAAAAAATATATGAAAAAATCTGTTGTTGTTTTAGGTGCACAGCCAGCCAATAAACTTCTCTCTTTACAAATGCAATATTGTACCAATATTGTTTTCCAGACATATTTATTACTATATCCTATATTACTGAAAACACATTTTTGTACAAAAAAATTCTGACCAAATGCATTTGAGATTAAATATGCAAGGCCATATATGATGATTATTCATTAATTAATTGGGGTTGCGGATGTTCTCTCTTATGCATTAATTACATCTGCATTAGCATATCAATTAGATGAATCAGAGATCATGTAATTAAAGCGCAAGTAGGAGCACCTGCTGCCTCTGTTTATGTTTGTGTGTGCATGTGTTTGTGTGTGTGATATCATGCCTTTGGCTGAGCGTACACTTGTCAATCAGTTCCCTCTTTATTCTGTTTGCCTCTGATGGAATGTTTCGCATTTAGATATGTTAAAACTCCCCTTCCTCAATTTTAAGTAGGGAAACTTCATGAAATTAAATTAAACTAACCGGTAATTATTTTGTGATTTACACAGTATGCAACGTAGCTTTAGAAAAGAACACATCTTAATTAGATTAAGTTTTTCCACACAAATATCTATTAAAATCTAAAACATATTTTAGCTCTTGATCAACGGTCCTCTTGAGTCCACTTTCTCAAACTACTCATGGCTTTTGATATGGCTCCATCTGCTGGCCACATGATGTTCATACATCTCTGACAGGCTAATTGTTTTAGTTAAAGCTACATTTTGCTACAGCTACAATCATGTCTTTTAGCTCTGCCCTGACTTATCATCATTATTCAAAATTGCAATTATTATAAATAAGCATAGTTAAAAGCTAGACTGGAGCAGGTTAGGTGTGTGTGTGTGTGTGTGTGTGTGTGTGTGTGTGTGTGTGTGTGTGTGTGTGTGTGTGTGTGTGTGTGTGTGTGTGTGTGTGTGTGTGGTGTGTGCGTGCGTGCGTGCGTGCGTGCGTGCGTGCGTGCGTGCGTGCGTGCGTGTGTGTGTGATTAAAGGAACTGAATGTAAGAAATGTGTTTCATTTAATCATAAAATGTCCCTGAAATGTCACTAGACATCAAGAAATCATGTTAATTTCAAATACTTATATCGCTGACAACAGTAGTCCGGCTGGAATATTGTCATTTAAAAGTTGTTGTTGCAGCTCTCAACTGATGTTGATGTTGACATGTTGTGTTTTGGCCGGAAGCTCCACCCTCCACCTATTGACCAATCACAAGGTTGCCAGATCTGCTCTAGTTACCACAGCTGCAGATCTACAAACATTCCTGCTGATTCTGCAGCCAATCTGGCAACCTCAAGTTAGAAGGGAGGGGGAGAGGGATACACATCTCTACAGTCATTTGAAAGTGAGTGCATTACCAGTGAGAGAAATTCCTGAGTCCGTTACAGTAAGAGAAAATGCAGAATCTGTTACAGTGAGAAAAGTTTTTGATGAAAAGTTTTCGTTATAGTTCCCAAGCCTGCTCTCGAGAGGGAAATTGCAACGCTCAGCCCAGAGAGCTTTGCAATGTCCCTAATGGTTCTGGCATTGTGTGTCTGGACATACACATCGGCTCTAGCCCAAATTCACTCCATTGTCGGCTTCTGACCCTGAGTCTGATCCCGTGTCAGTTCTAGCCCCTGAGTCTACTCCAGTGTCAGCTCCAGCCCCTGAGTCCACTCCAGTGTCAGCTCCAGCCCATGAGTCTACTCCAGTGTCAGCTCCAGCCCCTGAGTCTACTCCAGTGTCAGCTCTAGCCCCTGAGTCTACTCCAGTGTCAGCTCCAGCCCATGAGTCTACTCCAGTGTCAGCTCTAGCCCCTGAGTCTACTCCAGTGACAGCTCTAGCCCCTGAGTCTACTCCAGTGACAGCTCTAGCCCCTGAGTCCGCTCCAGTGTCAGCTCCAGCCCATGAGTCTACTCCAGTGTCAGCTCCAGCCCCTGAGTCTACTCCAGTGACAGCTCTAGCCCCTGAGTCCGCTCCAGTGTCAGCTCCAGCCCATGAGTCCACTCCAGTGTCAGCTCCAGCCCATGAGTCTACTCCAGTGTCAGCTCCAGCCCCTGAGTCTACTCCAGTGTCAGCTCTAGCCCCTGAGTCTACTCCAGTGTCAGCTCTAGCCCCTGAGTCTACTCCAGTGTCAGCTCTAGCCCCTGAGTCCGCTCCAGTGTCAGCTCCAGCCCATGAGTCTACTCCAGTGTCAGCTCTAGCCCCTGAGTCCGCTCCAGTGTCAGCTCCAGCCCATGAGTCTACTCCAGTGTCTGGAGTAGACTCACAGCTTTGCAATGTCCCTAATGGTTCTGGCATTGTGTGTCTGGACATACACATCGGCTCTAGCCCAAATTCACTCCATTGTCGGCTTCTGACCCTGAGTCTGATCCAGTGTCAGCTCTAGCCCCTGAGTCTACTCCAGTGTCAGCTCCAGCCCATGAGTCTACTCCAGTGTCAGCTCTAGCCCCTGAGTCTACTCCAGTGTCAGCTCCAGCCCATGAGTCTACTCCAGTGTCAGCTCCAGCCCCTGAGTCTACTCCAATGTCAGCTCCAGCCCCTGAGTCCGCTCCAGTGTCAGCTCCAGCCCATGAGTCTACTCCAGTGTCAGCTCCAGCCCATGAGTCTACTCCAGTGTCGGCTCCAGCCCATGAGTCTACTCCAGTGTCAGCTCCAGCCCATGAGTCTACTCCAGTGTCAGCTCCAGCCCATGAGTCTACTCCAGTGTCAGCTCCAGCCCATGAGTCTACTCCAGTGTCAGCTCTAGCCCCTGAGTCTACTCCAGTGTCAGCTCTAGCCCCTGAGTCTACTCCAGTGTCAGCTCTAGCCCCTAAGTCTACTCCAGTGTCAGCTCTAGCCCCTGAGTCTACTCCAGTGTCAGCTCTAGCCCCTGAGTCCGCTCCAGTGTCAGCTCCAGCCCATGAGTCTACTCCAGTGTCAGCTCCAGCCCATGAGTCTACTCCAGTGTCAACTCTAGCCCCTGAGTCTACTCCAGTGTCAGCTCTAGCCCCTGAGTCTACTCCAGTGACAGCTCTAGCCCCTGAGTCTACTGCAGTGTCAGCTCTAGCCCCTGAGTCCGCTCCAGTGTCAGCTCCAGCCCATGAGTCTACTCCAGTGTCAGCTCTAGCCCCTGAGTCCGCTCCAGTGTCAGCTCCAGCCCATGAGTCTACTCCAGTGTCAGCTCCAGCCCATGAGTCTACTCCAGTGTCAGCTCCAGCCCCTGAGTCAACTCCAGTGTCAGCTCCAGCCCCTGAGTCCACTCCAGTGTCAGCTCTAGCCCCTGAGTCCGCTCCAGTGTCAGCTCCAGCCCATGAGTCTACTCCAGTGTCAGCTCCAGCCCATGAGTCTACTCCAGTGTCAGCTCCAGCCCCTGAGTCTACTCCAGTGTCAGCTCTAGCCCCTGAGTCTACTCCAGTGTCAGCTCTAGCCCCTGAGTCCGCTCCAGTGTCAGCTCCAGCCCATGAGTCTACTCTAGTGTCAGCTCCAGCCCATGAGTCTACTCCAGTGTCAGCTCTTGCCCCTGAGTCTACTCCAGTGTCAGCTCTAGCCCCTGAGTCTACTCCAGTGTCAGCTCTAGCCCCTGAGTCCGCTCCAGTGTCAGCTCCAGCCCATGAGTCTACTCCAGTATCAGCTCCAGCCCATGAGTCTACTTCAGTGTCAGCTCCAGCCCATGAGTCTACTCCAGTGTCAGCTCTAGCCCCTGAGTCTACTCCAGTGTCAGCTCTAGCCCCTGAGTCTACTCCAGTGTCAGCTCCAGCCCATGAGTCTACTCCAGTATCAGCTCTAGCCCCTGAGTCTACTCCAGTGTCAGCTCTAGCCCCTGAGTCCGCTCCAGTGTCAGCTCCAGCCAATGAGTCTACTCCAGTGTCAGCTCCAGCCCATGAGTCTACTCCAGTGTCAGCTCTAGCCCCTGAGTCCGCTCCAGTGTCAGCTCCAGCCCATGAGACTACTCCAGTGTCAGCTCCAGCCCATGAGTCTACTCCAGTGTCAGCTCTAGCCCCTGAGTCTACTCCAGTGTCAGTTCCTTCCCCCAAATCTGCTCCAGCCCATGAGTCTACTCCAGTGTTGACTTCATCCCCTAATCATGCTCCAGCCCCAGAACTAAGCCCAGAGAAGGCAATACTGTATTTACTAGCTACAGCCATCTTGTGTGTTAGGGTAGCACACACACCCTAAAAGCTCCTCCAAAGAAAATTTTGGTTGGGATACCTTTCCACAGCCATGGAGGCCATCCTAGAGCTGCTTGCTCTCCCTGACACGACCACGTAGGCCATCCAAAAGCCACCAGCTTTCACAGATGGAGGCCATCCCAGAGGCACCGGCTCTCCCAGAAACAGACACACAGGCTGTCCCAGAGACGCCCGTCCATGCACTTTCACTCCCTACACTACTGGCACATCCCTGTAAAGCTGGTCCCTCCCAGGCTCCCTGTTCTGTCTATAGCCACCTTACTCACCCTTTCTCCAGCCCCTCGCCAGCCTCCTGGGTGCCCACTGTCACGTTTTGAGTTTTGTTTTCAATATGTTTTTCTGTTATGGTCATGTCTGAATTTCAACCCCTGAGACGCCCATCCCTGCCCTTCCAGTACTGCCCTGACCCCCTGTGCTACCAGCACCAACAGGAAGCTTCCTGTCCCGCCTTGGCCACTCCCTTCTCCAGCCCCTCATCAGCCTCCTGTGTGCCCACCCATTCTTATTTTTGGTTAGGAGTTGCAAGTTACAAGGTTTAGACATAAACTCTTTGTATTAAGTTAAATTCAAGCTCTGGTATAAAGTAAACACTCTTCTTTGGCATTCTTTGGTGGGGTGTATCTATGGTTCCATGAAGAACCTTTAATATCCAAAGAACCGTTCCATTGAATAAAAGGTTCTTTGTAGAGCAGAAAGGTTCTTTAGATTCTAAAATGGTTTAAAAAAAATGTTCTTTAAAGAAACTTTCACAAAACTGTTCTTCAGGGAACCAAAAAAAAAAAAAAATGTTCTATGGCATCACCGTGAAAACCCATCTTTGGTTCTTCCTGGAACCTTTATTTTTAAGGGTGTAGGCAAATTTTTCAAAAAACGTTAACCATAATTTTTCTTATATTACAGTATTACAACAATTTTCAGAACAATAATGTTACTAGGTATTGCATGAAAAAAAATAAAAGTTAAAATATTGATTCTGCTCAGAGTGAACAGATTTTTTTTATATTTGTTATATGGTGGACCTTCCTACACCTCTGCAAAATATCAAAGGTTTTGATGAAAAGATGTTTGAACATAAACAAAGACACTGCTAGTATGGAAGGAAGAAGCTGGGGTTGAGAGTGACCAGTAAAATCTTTTTTGACACTGGCCTGAATTAACAACAAACAAATTTCCCTCATCTTAGGGAACACATCGGTCACACACACAAATGCATGAGTCACTCACAGGTCTCTCTTCTCCCTGGCAGACAGCAGGGTTTTTAACTCTAACATTCTGGCTAATTGCAATTGATGACACCTGTTAGTCTCAGTTACACACAGGTGTTCCCTTACTGCACACATCTCCTGATCTCGGAACATGCACCCTTACCAAATTCGCAAAATGTAAACTAGCCTATTGGCCATCTCTAATATGCTCAATGTCTAATATGGACTATGCCTGTCTAAAAACCTGTCTCGAACTGAGTGCTTACGTAAAAATAGGGCAGCGTGCAGGCAGTATAATTTCAGGAGGTCACGTGCCAGCTGAGAAATTACTATTAAGATGAATTCTGATAATACTAATGGATATAATACTAACCTCCTTGAATGGAGAAGCGGTAAATGAAATCTCTCACCTGAGAAGAGAATTGACACCTGACATACAAACAGAAAGATCTAGAAATTACATCTCTCCAGTTTGTACAACTCCCAGCTGTTCCATCCAGTTCCAGTTCATTTGTCACACTGGAACCCTGACCCAAATGGCATCTAGTTAATATCCTAAAGATTATTCTCTTAAAGATGCACATAACTCAGCAGTTGTAAACTATATTGTGTGTATGTGAACTAACTGGTATTTTTTTTAAGAATGTCTCTTTTTTATTTCATATTCCTGCTTCTACAAAAGTATTAAAGAATGATAAATCTATCTATGTACAAAAAAAGAAAAGAAAAAAAAAAAGCCAATAGCATTAGGAGGTGTGGCATTTTTATTGTTAGATGTAAGAAGAGATGTTATTTGTAAGAGGTGTAAAATATCTGAGATATTCGGTTGCAATGAATATGCATGAGTTTTCTGTTTCATGTTAAAGTCACTATGAAATACTATGAAAACACTTCTAATTGTCATGGATCAATGCAGTTATTATTATAAATTATATATCAGTGCACATTATATTTTGTATGCACACGCCCTCATAATCTTTAAATTGAAATAACTTCCCCGTCCCTCTTGCAGCAACACCTCTTCTCAGATGATGTTTGACCAGAGTAAAGGTGGGACAGTAACCTCCCCCCTCAGCAACCTGTCCCCCCATGAGACTGAAGATGACAATAATCCCATCAATTCCCAATGGACAAATCAAATCCTACCTTATGATTTTTTCTCAAATTGAATCATGAAATCTTTATGTTTTAGGCATGAACAGGAGCACCCTATTAACATTCTCAATATAGTCAGTTAGTGAAATCATTGCACCATAATTTTAGACAAAAACTGCTGATGCAGTGTGAATCAGATCAGTTTAACACAGTGATGGAACTATTGTGTTGATCAAATTGTGAAAAAAAGCAACCATGTAGTAACCGACTTTCACAACTAAACGTTTTTCAAATTTTATATAATAATAATAATAATAATAGGTAATATAGTAATTATACACACATGTATTGTAAATGTCAAAGAGAAAGTCAATGGAGTGTTTTTTCTTTTGCCGAATAAAGAAAACTGATAAGTGTTAAAGACTCATTCTCAAATGAGAAGACATGAGACATTCATTTGGAATACATAATGTATTTATAAACAAACACAGTCTTAGCATATACTGAACAAATAAAAATTGCTCCCAAACGTGGCCTGCTCATCCAATCCTCACTGACCATGATCAACCCTGCTAGCTTCAGTGGGCGACCAGTCTTGGGTTACAGGGTGATATGGCTGCTACTATTCACAATGGTACCTTAATTACCCAAAAACAAAAGACTAAGACATTTAGGAGAACAGGGAAACAACAGACGGGAAAAAACACCATACACAACGAGAACAGACCAAGAACAAAACAGAGGAATATGTATAGGTTAAATGTGGGAGAAAAAAGAAACAGGTTGGACTAATCAAAGCACGTGTTTACTCCTGGTTTACACCAGTATTTTGTGGCTGTTTGACCACATGAGCATTTACTATACCATAGCAATCCCTCTGGAAGTGGTCGAAAGTGGAAAAGCCTAAACCTTTTAGACCCCGTTTACAGCTGTAGTTAATGGCATCCACTTATGATCCGATCGACCAAAACAAAGCCAAAGTGACAAAGTGATGAAGTGAAGGCCAATAGTATCCTGTACTCAGAATTTGTCCTCTGCATTTAACCTATTCAAGTTAGTGCACACACACTGCAAACCGTGAACACACACACCCAGAGCCATGGGCAGACATTTTCTGGTCACAGGTCAATAAGTTTTGGCTCCAGGACATACTGGCCCTCTGTCTGACAAGTGCTGACTCAGGGTCTGCAGAGGGAATGTATGCTGGTTCGGGGTCTATGATGAGCATGACGAGGGCCAGGGAGGTCTCCGGAAGGACATCAAGGGCAGATATGAGGAGGCTAAGATTCTCCTCCACCTCACTCATTACAAAGGTGGATGCAGTTTGCTGGAGTATTCCCGCCATGTACGCACAAAAGGTCCCTCGAGGACCATCCCCAAGCAGAGGAGATATGTGTATTTAATCCAGCATGGAAAAATACTCAGAGGTAGTCGTCTGGGTGATGCACCACGTGAGTCAGGTCTAAAAACTCAATGTGTTCCTCAAGGGGACGATCCCCCTGAGGGAGGAGGATTTGTACTGCTGCTAGATACATAAAGGTCTGTTCTTCTGTCACAAGGTGGTTGTAAAGAGAGAAATAAGGCAAGTATCTATTAATTAAACATGCAGCCTGATCTCATGAAAATGTGTATCTATAGTACAAATTGTAAATTTATACACTGTAAAAATATTTTTAAAATAAGTTACCTGGTTGCCTTAAAGTTTTGAGTTCATTGAAATAAAAACATTTTTTAAAATTGACAACCTTTATTTAAATATTAAAAAATATTTTGTAAGTATATTGGTTAATTGTATGTGTTTTATTTGTGATGACGCAGTGAAACATGCCAAATTGTGCTATTTTCATGATTTATTACATTTCATGTGGTTAAGATACAATAATATTTATAGTTTCTATTTATTAAACCAATTTTCTTCATTGTATCAACTCAAATTTTTAATTTCAATTAACTTAAAATTTAAAGGGAACCAGATTACTTACTTTTTAAAGTTAAACTAACAATATTTTTTACAGTGTATGACAAAATAAGTTTTTACATGTTACAAAATGTTTGCGTGTGATACGCACTTTATAACGTGTTATTATGCACGTACCCCACACCACTAAACCTACTCAATGGGGTGACAATGCATATCATGTGCACATAAAAACTCATATTGGTATATAAATCGCACAATCAATACAATTTGTGCTATTATATATACATACGCATTTCATTAGAACATGTTGAAACGAGTAGAAATTGAACTCAAAGTAGTAAAAAACACAAACAAGATGTGACACATTCAGAGGATGTTGACATGAGTGCAATGCTTGACTCCAAGTCTCCCCCTACTATTTTTGGGAATCAACAAATAAAATGCAAATATAAATAAACATCTGTAGAAAGTCCTTTCAAATCTGTTTGAAAGCTGGGTGGTACTGTGTCTCGTTATTGTGAGGATTAAATTTGCAGTTACTATTATTAATGTTACTTGCCGGAAAAAGCCAGACAAGCCAGACCCACATCAAGATGTTTGGTCTGGAAACTCACCATTGACAGCTCAATCTGAGGGGCGGGATAAACGGTTGTCTTTCAAACTCCCTCTGCACGCGATAGGATACAACCAACCAGAGCAACAAAGGTGAAGAGCAGCTAGTTGACAGATTAAACTTTTGCCGTATCCAGTCGGCTAAACTCAGAACACATCTTCCCTTCTTAAAGGGGGGGTGAAATGCTGTTTCATGCATACTGAGCTTTTTACACTGTTAAAGACTTAGATTCCCATCCTAAACATAGACAAAGTTTCACAATCTAATGTTGGACGTTTGATGGGGTATTTCTGTGTTAAAAATACTCCTTCCGGTTTCTCACAAGTTTCGGAGAGTTTTTTTTTGAGTATGGGTCCGCTTGACGTTAATAGAGCGGAAGGTCTTTGTATGGGCCGTACAGGCTCTTCTCCCGGAAAGGTGCGCGCGCGCGTGACTAGAGCGAGAGAGGAAATGCACGCCCATAAACACTCCACGCTCCACTTTATTCCTATGGGTGACATCAAGCGACTTTAACGCTCCAGCACAGCATTCCGGGAAGGCAGCGCTGCATTTGAACCGATTTGAACGCAGAAAAGACAGGAAGCTTCACAACATCGCTTCAGTCGCATCGCAAAGTGGATCTCTACGGTCACAGGACTTCACCAAATCCTACCAAAGAAATGTGTTTTTGGCGGAGCCGTCCCAGCGATAAAGGTTCGGTCCTGCTTTGGAAGCAGCCGGTGAGTAAAACTGCTTCAAATGTCTGTGCTGTCGGCTACCGTCACGTGAGTAAACATCAGTAAACGACACGATCGCGTGCTTCGTCATTCAAATGTGCTAACGGACTCCATTGTTGTTCTGTGTATAACGTTACACTAGTCTGACGTGCAAAACCGTTTTGCTTGCTACTGCTAAGGTTTAGTCACATACAATAGTCCATAAACCGAATCATGTCCTCATAAACTGCGAGTAAAGACACACAAATGTTGACAGGCCACTAAATACAGTACATACCACAGAGACGGACGTCCTGCTGTTGCTGTTTCTCCTGTTCAATTTATTTCAGCCTCCGAATGATTCTGGATCATTATCTGTGATAGCCATGGGTTTCTCCACGCTTGAGGACGTCACCGCTTTGCGCGCTTGTCATTCTTTAGCTCCGCCCACACGATACGCCTCCAGGCGCTCGGTCGTCATGGTTAAGGCCCGCCCACTGACTCTGTACACGATGTGATTGGCCCGACCAGAGTTTGGTGTTTACAGCTCATAAGTGTATTGAGAGTGGCTCGACGACACTTGCGGCAGATTAGATTTGCTCCCGCTAGTGTGCGTCTAGACTCTAGGTCTTTAGGCTATAAATGAACTGCAATGTATAAAATGTATAAAATAAATAATGTTTAGTGCAGTATATTTAATGTAAGCTAACTACAATAACGTTAACTTGACAGTTAAAGGCCTACATGTAAGAATTTCCATGTACTGTATTCATTGCATTTGTATTGCCATTGTGTGAACAGCCTGTAACAAAACATAAAATCGAGATCTTGTTTGAGACTTCCTATGATGAAAGCCTGTAGGCTGATTTTCATTTGAAGGAATCAAGACGTTTTTGCCAGGAAAATCAAAAGGATGTGAGGTTTACACATGCTCTCGAGAGCCTCTCTTCCGTTCAATGACACATGAAATGTGGAAATGTCGAAAGAGCCATTCTGTACTGAAATGTCAATGCATCAAGCAAAGGAAAGGAATTAATTCACACTATAGTGTCCCATAGCAAGATCGAAAACCTCACCTGTCGGCATGGTGAATTGGAAAACTTGTGCAAATATATCAGTATCACTATGATCTGTTATTTTCTTGTTTCTTTTTTATTTGGTTCTGCAAATGTATTTCTAACTTCTAAGCTAAGAAAAGAGCTTTGTCATGATGAGTATATCAGGGTCTTGAATCACATTCAGTCTCTTGTATGTACTTGTGAGTGTGAGCATGAGCAATGATATCATGTTGGCTGCAGTTCACTTGAAAGATTAGTTCACCCAAAAATTAAAATTCTGTCAAATTCATGTGATGAACAGATTGAATTTAGACCTTTATTCACACAAACATTCATCAGCTAACACATTAGTAGTGGTAAGCGGAAGTTGACGTGCGAGAACCAATGAGGTTCATTCTCATGTTACGCATCACGTTTGAGCTTCAGCAAGAACCAATGAGGTTCATTCTCGTGTTACGCAGCACGTTTGAGATTCTGCAAGAACCAATGAGGTTCATTATTGTGTAAAGCAACACATTTAAGCTTCAGCGAGGACCATTGAGGTTCATTCTTGTGTTATGCATCACGTTTGAGCTTCAGCAAAAACCAGTGAGGTTTTCTTAGAGCGTCAATATTCGCTTGTGCTTCTGTTTATGTTTGCTGATTTTTATATGTGGATAAAAGCCTAAATTCAATCTATTCATCATATAAAACGATCAAGTCACTTCAGAAAATTTGGACTAAACATCGCAATTCATATGGATTCGTTTTATGATCTCTTTATGAACTTTTTGAAGCATCAAAGTGCAGTTTCATAGCTATCAATGGAGGGACATAATTAAAGCTCTCAGATAATTTTTTTTCGAAGATGATAATCTTACGGGTTTGGAAGGATATGAGGGTGAGTAGGCCCAATTAATGACTACATTTTCATCTTTAGGTGAACTATCCCTTTAACGACGGTGTTGCTTATAGGGTTTCTGAATTCTATAGCCCCTTTAAGAGTAGCCTAAATAAGCAGACAATTTGTAGAAACCAGCTTCAAATTACGCTGGTTTAGTGTGGTCTAACCATCTACCACCTACCCTGTTCCAACCCTTGTCAAAAAATCCTTAAGGATTTTTAATGGAAATCTGTACAGGATTCCATTAAAAATTTCTATCATATTTTGGAACCGTTCCTATAGGATTCCGTTAGAAATAATCTTATAGGATAATTTATGTCTTGTCCTTTAAGATTCTTATCTGATTCCTATAGGATTTTTTGGGAATTGTCTTATAAGATAATACATAAATATCCCGTAGGATAAATCCTAAAGGATTCCAATAAGATTCCAAATGTAATCTGATTCCTATTGGATTCTGTGAGAATTGTCTTATAAGACAATACATACATATTCTGTAGGACAATTTCAACAGGATTTTATTGGATCCAATTGGGTCTTTCTCTCTCTCTCGCTCTCACACACACACACACACACACACACACACACACACACACACACACACACACACACGCACGCACACGGTTTTGCTATCTTTGCTTTTTACATGGTAGGGAAGGCATATTCGGACACAGCAAAGATAGCAAAGTGTACCAAGGCTACTATGTCTGAATACTTGGTACACTGTAAGAAAAAAAAAAAAGTAGAATTAGACCCTTTTCACATTTCCGGGTTTCTCAGAGCGGAAGTCGTCATAGTTAGGTTAACTTCCCTTACGAAAAAGAACTATGGTTTTACTATAGTAAAACTGTAGTTTAACTATGACTGTAGTAACCGTGGTATTTTGGTGCGAAACCCATGGTTTTTAAAAAACATGGTTTTACTACAGTTATTGTAGTAATAAGTAGTAATACTACAGTAAAACCTTGTAACCATGACTTCAGTAACCATGGTTTTTGCAGTAAACATGGTTTTTAAAAACATGGATCATGTACCATAAATTGGTTGTATTACCACAGTGCAGCCATGGTTTTACTAAATTATCTTGAAGTACATTTAAGTAATTAAGTTACAACAAACATCTAAATAATAACAACAGAAAGTTACCATTCTATGATACAAACTTTATTACAGAAATTAAATAATCTGAACAAAAATATAAACTTTCATGTGTTCTCATGTGACATAAAAAAAAAAGTTGTAAATTATTTTTGATAAAGTGGTGCTGTGCAATGGTTAAAAAATTCAGTTGCTAATTTACAAATAAAAAAATAGCAATTTGTTCCACTGTAATAATGATTTATATACAAAAATAACATTGTACAAATAAAAATGACTTAAAGCACCTTTAAATACACAGCATCTTCCTCCTCTAAAATGTCTATAAGCTGTAAACATGTGCCCAAAACAAGCATACGTTTGCAGTTTATACTGTACATAAATTAACAGGATTATAACAACATTACTTAACAATTAATTACTTTATTACTTAAAAACATTACTAAAATTTTATTTTATTTTTACGAAAAAATACAAATACTACACAATAAAAATTTTGAAGAAATTAGTGTTTTTTTAAAATAATGTTTAAAATAATATCCACTCACAATAAATGAAGACATGAAGTCTCCTGGTGGGGGACGAATACATTCTAGGTGGAAAAGTGTTCAAAAACATGTGATGCGGCATCCATGCCAGCAGCTGTCAGTGTGAAGTCTGTCGTATAGGCCGGCAGGTTACAGGCCAGCTTTGGTTTGGTTCTGTCTTGACCTTCAGCCCAAATGGATGTAGGAGCTAAAATGAAAAGAATACACACCACATTAACACACGGCTTGCTGGAATTCTTAACTTTACTATCGAGTAGCCATTTAATAATGTCCAAGTGCAATGATGTCTATTCATTCAGTGTTTTCACAACCCATAAATTATTATGGCTCCAAAAGCAAAGCAGAAAGAATGTACATTAAAGGATTAGTTCACCCCAAAATGATAATTAGTATTCTTTTACTCACCCCAATGCCATCCAAGATGTTCATGTCTTTCTTCCTTCAGTAGAAAATAAATAAACATGTATATATTTTTTAACCTCAAATGCTCGACTTTGATGATGTAAGGCTTTGTGGCGTCATTACGTTTGAAAGGTCACGCGTGTATCGTATGTGGAAGTATCGTCCCAGTGTTAAATCAAACGTGCAAAGACTAAATCAAACACCCTTTACAAAAATAAAAGGTAAAACAACGATGTCGGACAATTTTAAAGTTAGAGGAGAACATGAGATGGAGTTTTTCGGCACTGGGTCAGCACTGACCTTTCCGCCGTAATATGCAGTGGGAAAACAACATCAAAGTCATGCATTTCAGGTAAAAGGTATATAAAAGCTTTTTTTTTTTTTTTTTATAGAAAATGACCGATGGAAATTATCAGGAAATTTTAATTTTGGGGTGAACTAATTCTTTAACAATACAGAACACGATTTTAGATTTAAATTCAATTTCTATTTGTTATTAATCTGCCAGGTTCTCACACCAGCCAATCACAGCGCACTCCCTCTCCCGAATACTGATTACTCACACCTGAACCTCATCACACTCATCTCCACTATAAGTTAGATTATACCAGTAAAACTCAATAGTTTTGTGACCTGTTTTAATATAAACAGGGTTTGTGTTTTTAGGTTTACTTGTTAATTTAATATTGCTCATACAGTGTCACTAATGTTTTGAATCTCAAAGCCTTCTTAATATGTATAATTTTGCTAAAGAAAATAACTAAAATCATGCTGATATTATGTCAAATATTATGTGAAATACATGCATATAAAATGACCTTCCTCAGTTCACCCGTTTCTTACAGCTCTGTCAGCAGCTTCCTCCGGAAATGTTGGAATCTTCCCCTCAGTTGTAGATGGGTTATTTTGTCCCTCCTGAAATCGCAGAACATTTTTACAATATTTGTTTAGTTTGCAGCTAATTTTCGCGCTCCATGTAACTGACATCATCGATGAACAGCAATGTTACAGTGTTTACTTTTAGATTTTTGATACGTACCATTGACAAATTAGCAGCAAAACCTTAACAAAACTATCAAAACATTTAAGTTTCACATAAAGATTTATTTAAAAGCTCAAGTTCTCATAAACAAGGGCTCAATCGATCAAATCGATAGAGTTAGTTACCCTCTTGTGAAAACGGTTGAGATGCTGACTTTTCCCGAAGACACTAAACCATTTCTATCAAGTAAATATTCAACAGAATTTTGTCAGTTAACGTAAGAAAGGTGTCAGGAACAGTTGTGTGCATTATTTGTGTGGTTTTAGGGACTAAACTCACCTGAAACGAGTGAAAACAGCGTCTGAGGAAGTGCTGCTCGTTTGACTCCGAGTCCCCGTTTCCATGGCAACTCTGCTCCAGTGTGGTTTGAAGAACGCGATTTGAATGTCCAACGCGCATGCGCATTAAAACGCCACAGTCACACATCATTTACATAAATAACCATCTAGATTTAAAACATTACATAAATAAAAAATCTCATTGATATTAAATCATGAATTTAAAATTAATTTAGTCATATATGACCAATTCATAGGTGCAAAATGCCACCCCTGCACTAGATAGTGAGATATATATATATTTTATATTAATGTATTTTGTATTATTATAGGAACACGCAATCTAATTATTTAATTTGAAAGTGTGATTGTTTTTCTATGCAAACGCTTTGCTTTGGTTATATAACAATATTAAGCCAATCTCTGTGTTTTTTCATAGAAAAGTGAAATTCCATTAAAATAAATCAGATTGTCCAATAGGATTCTAAGAATCCAATAAGATCCAACAGGACAAAGTGAAATTCCATTAAAATAAATCAGATTGTCCTATAGGATTATAAGAATCCAATAAGATCCTACAGGACAAAGTGAAATTCCATTAAAATAAATCAGAATGTCCAATAGGATTATAAGAATCCAATAAGATCCTATAGGACAAAGCGAAATTCCATTAAAATAAATCAGATTGTCCTATAGGATTCTAAGAATCCAATAAGATCCTATAGGACCAAGTGAAATTCCATTAAAATAAATCAGAATGTCCTATAGGATTATAAGAATCCAATAAGATCCTATAGGACCAAGTGAAATTCCATTAAAATAAATCAGAATGTCCTATAGGATTATAAGAATCCAATAAGATCCTACAGGACAAAGTGAAATTCCATTAAAATAAATCAGAATGTCCAATAGGATTATAAGAATCCAATAAGATCCTATAGGACAAAGTGAAATTCCATTAAAATAAATCAGATTGTCCTATAGGATTCTAAGAATCCAATAAGATCCTATAGGACCAAGTGAAATTCCATTAAAATAAATCAGAATGTCCTATAGGATTATAAGAATCCAATAAGATCCTATAGGACCAAGTGAAATTCCATTAAAATAAATCAGAATGTCCTATAGGATTATAAGAATCCAATAAGATCCTATAGGACAAAGTGAAATTCCAATAGGATTTTTTGACAAGGGAAAACACAGGTCGAGCTGGTCTGACTGGTTTTTCCACGAAGGCAGGTGCAATCGAATAGCAGACACCGAACAGAGGTCAGGTTTTCTCTTTCCTGAACGGACCAATTACAAAGCAACTGACTTCCCGCTGTATCTCGCGATCGAGGCTTTAGAAAAGGCATTATAAATTCGCTCATTTCAATGGATTTGGCGACCAGCCTTCCCGTTCATCCAGCAGCATCACACAACAGCAACAATGAGTGAGGCAGCTTTATCCTTCGCCAAGGACTTTTTGGCAGGTGGCATCGCCGCGGCGATCTCTGAGACTGCAGTAGCGCCCATAGAAAGAGTCAAGCTGCTCCTTCAGGTACGCTTTACATCAAAGTTGCATATTACCATCCGCACGTAACATAGGCTTTCCTTTTTATTCAATGAATAGCCTAGGCTATTTTCCACGCATTTGTCCATATATTAATGCTGATTTATAGCATTCTTGCTATAAGATACTTTTAGGTCTTAATGATATAGGCTATAACTTTATATAATAAACCTATAATTAAAACATATTGAACCAATGATGATTCTGAAATAAAACTGGCCAGGAGCCAAACCCTGAAACGAACGCACACGCGCATCTGACACAAACTATTTCACAAGGCTACCGTTATATTAGCTATTGCGCACTTTTCAGTGTTGTTGTAAATGTTTTATTTCAGCAAACAGTTTGCTTTGTGTAGCCTATAATCAGTCTAACAGCATAATGTTAACGTGAACTTTATCATTTTCTTGAATGAGCTAGGTAGGCTACACTGTAAAAACAATTCAGGTCTCCAATTGAACATTTTCTAGTGACTGATCTGATCTAAATTATTCAGTTGGCTGAATTACATTTCTGTGAATTCAATTGCATCAATTCACAGATTTTTAATTTGGCTAACAATTTTTTTTTTGATGTGATAAATACTAGAACATTTTCAATTGGAGACATTTTTTACGGTGTAGCGTATAGTTTATTTGTTCATGACAATGGCAATGATATGCCTCATTTTAGGTGCGACCAAAACTGCAATAATGAGTTAGTCAGCCGCTCAGAGCTCTTTATAGTATAGTACATTCTAAATAACGTTGGGTTGTTTGGACCCAAATTGGGTTCAAATATGGACAAACCCAACCATTGGGTTAAAAACATAATTTAAAAATGTAAACAAAGGCTGGGTTTGTCCATAATTGACCACAACATTTTGAAACAACCCAGCATTATTTAGAGTGTAGGCTACATATTACGGGTATCATCACACAACAAAACTTGACTTGCTCAGTTTCCACTGGTGTAAGGTCTTTTAAGTGCACACTCTGTGTAATTCAACTCTCGCTGTAACCTGGGGCGTGGCTCCCACTGTAATGAAAATTAAAATAAGAAAGAAAGAAAGATGTTTTAAGCAGGTAGAAATGTTGATATATTTTGTCTGACAAATTGTCTTGCAAATGGTGACAAGGTCATGCAATGAATTTGAAATGCTTAAGTGATGTGCTTATACATCGATCGTTTGAAAAACTGTGCCATTTTCTTACAGGTCCAGCATGCCAGCAAGCAAATCACAGTAGACAAACAATACAAAGGTATTGTAGACTGTTTTGTACGTATTCCCAAGGAGCAGGGCTTCCTGTCCTTCTGGAGAGGCAACTCGGCCAATGTCATTAGGTACTTCCTAACACAGGCTCTCAACTTTGCTTTCAAGGATAAGTATAAGAAGATTTTCCTGGATGGGGTTGACAGCCGTACCCAGTTTTGGAGGTACTTCGCTGGTAACCTGGCCTCCGGTGGTGCTGCTGGAGCCACGTCTCTGTGCATCGTCTACCCGCTTGACTTTGCCAGAACCCGTTTGGCTGCTGATGTCGGAAAGGCTGGGGTAGATAGAGAATTCACAGGCCTTGCAAACTGTTTAGTAAAGATCTTCAGGGCTGACGGCGTGAAGGGCTTGTATCAGGGCTTCAACGTGTCTGTGCAAGGCATCATCATCTACAGAGCGGCGTACTTTGGGATCTATGACACTGCCAAAGGTAGCGTTTCAATGTTTTTAGGGTTATAAAAGACAGATTGCCCCATGATTGAATCTATAGGGTTGCATGATAATCATTTCAAATTGTGTTGTGTGATTGTGTGTGAAAATTTTCTTTTGTAGTTTTTTTTTTTTTTTTCATTTGAGAAATTTATTTTTACATTTATTTGTATTATTACTGCACTTTCACGCACATATGATATTTAGAAACCACATAACCACATTATGCAAATCATGTGTGAGATTCATGTTTGGATTCGTTACGCTCAAAAAAATGCTGGATTAAAAATAACCCAAGTTGGGTTGAAAATGGACAAACCCAGAAATTGGGTTGTTTTTACCCTGTAAATGGACCCATTCAAACAACCCAGTTTCTGGGTTTGTCCATTTTCAACCCAACTTGGATTGTTTTTAATCCAGCATTTTTTTGAGTGTACAGTTCATTACGGAGGCTTGTTACCAATTCAAAATAATGGAAATGTTAAATTAAAAAGGATAAATAACCAACAGGCCAATATTGCAGATGGTTATATTAATTAATTAATTAATTGCATGAAGCAGAAATTTTGATTGCGATAAAAAACGATTTATTTGCTAACAGTTTATTTTAGTTTCATTGTTGGATATGTTACATGTAGTGACTATAGGTCTTCAATGAAGCTCTCAGATTTCATTAAATCGTCATATAGGTTCAGAAGATGAACAAAAGTCTTAAGGGTTTGGAAAGACATGAGAGTGAGTAATTAAAGGTGCACTATGTAGTATTTTGCAGTAAAATATCCAAAAACAACCAGGCCAGTGTTATATATTTTGTTAAGTTGAGTTCTTACAATATCCCAAATGTTTCCAACTATTTGTAAATTGTGAGAAAATAGCTATTTCAACCAAGGAGCCGGGACGTCTGAGGGAGTCGGCTGTCTATTGCGTCATATCTGCGTTACCCTCGGTTTCCGGTTTTATTCTGCAGAAGCGCTTTACTCTTAGCAGTGTGAACAAGTGTCACAGCAGCCACTGAGAACACACAGAGTAACGTCATAACATCATTTTAAACACACTCAAATTGATCCAATATGATAAACAGAGTTGGTTATAAAATAATATAACGCATAATAAAAGTCCCGGTGCTGGCGAGGCGTGTGTTTGCGTAACAATCGCTCCAGCGGCCTTGCTCAGCTCCTCAACACTCGGTCCTGCTCTGCTTAATACTGCAGTAACGTTAATAATCTCATCCATGAACATGATTTCTGCCAGAGTCCTAGCCCGATTCTTTTCCACCGGCTGTGAGGTGAAGACCACGTGTCCTTTGTTTTGAATATGCGCCCTCTAGTAGACGGAAAAGTTACATAGTGCACATTTAATGACAGAATTTTCCTTTTTGGGTAAACTAACCCTTTCAGTTGTACCACTTAAGAATGAAAGCTATAACATGCAACATGTAAAATTGAGTTTTACTGTTTTGCTTTAGCCAAAAATATAATATTTATAATTAACGTTTAATTAACGTTTGCTTGCTAAAATGCTCCATGTGAAGTGAGATCATTCACACTGTGCCTTAAATGAGCATGAAGCATTCCAGCTAAATAATCCTAATCATCCGTCTTTCCACACTGGATCAGAGCTGTTCTGACGGATGTTTTAGTAAGCTGTATTGATCCTTATGAACCCTTATTGGTCAGTGGCATCCATTTTGGTATTTGTTTGTATGTGTGTTTTACAGGCATGCTGCCCGACCCACAGAACACTCATATCGTGGTCAGCTGGATGATTGCTCACACAGTCACCATTGTGGCTGGCTTCATATCGTATCCCTTTGACACCGTACGCCGATGTATGATGATGCAATCTGGGCGTAAAGGAGGTAATACCTAAAAAAAAAATTCCTGCCATATTCCATCCAAAATTGGTGATTGTTTGGTTGTGTTTAGTCTTGAAAGTCATGATGTGAAGTGTTTAATTCCTTTTTTATTTTAGTTGACGTAATGTACAGCGGCTCGATCGACTGCTGGAGGAAGACTGCTCGAGATGAGGGTGCCAAGGCCTTCTTTAAGGGCGCCTGGTCCAATGTGCTCCGAAGCTTGGGTGGATCCCTCGTCCTGGTTCTGTACGACGAGCTCAAGAAGAACATGTGACGCTGCGTAGAGTTCACTAGTTGAAGAAAAGAAAAGAAAAGTTAAATCTATGTGTTAGGTTTGTGTACTACTTGTTATAGAATGTGTACTTTTTTCTTTTCTTAAATGCCTTAAAATCTAATCACAAGGTTGTTTATATGATCTACCTCTAATATTTTGAATGAGCTTTTATTGCTATATTTTCAAATTTCATGTTAATTTATTTTTCTTTTTTTTTCTTTTCATTTGTGCTTTTGTCATTTTGTTATTATATATATATTTTAATATTGCTATTTAGGTTTAATTTCTTTAGTGTTTATTTATATCATAGACTGTAATTTTTTTATATCCAGTTAATAATTGTAGTGCTTAAGCTTAAATTTATTTCAGTTTATTGCCAAGACAAGATTTTACATTTGTGTCTAGTTTTAAGTCTTTCAACTAATATTTATATATATTTTTATTGCAGATTTATTTAATTTTTATAGTATTAATTTAATTTAAATTTAATTTAGTTTTAGCTAGCGATACTAACCCTGGTTTAAAACAGTAGGCTAATAGTAAGGGTTATTATAGTTAACTAAAACCATAAAAAATGTCTTTACTTGAAATAAAATAAGCATTAATTGAAAGAATATATAAATATTTCAGCTAGTTGCCAAAGCAACATTTCTAATTTTTATTTAGTTTAGCTTGTGGTAACATAACTAAAATGGAAATAAAATTGGAATAAAATGGATAAAAACACACTTCAAAAAAAACATTAAATAATAAAAATGACTAAAACTGAAATTAAAATGAAAGTGGAGATATTAATATATTTAATGCAAATATAATAGATTTGAAATTATACTAAATTAATTATTTTATTATTTTTGTTTCTGCAATATTTAATGTACAATGGTATGCAAATGATCTGTATGCATAAATATGTGACACTATTATTGTCATATGTTCTGTTTAGTTTAGTTTTCATGGACTTTTAGTTTGTTTCTCTTCAGTTGCCTAACAAAGGTGGGTTCTAGTCCCACCAGTCATTAGTTACCATGGACGAGCACACCTGTCTGTCTGTCTGTCGGTCTGTCTGTCTGTCGGTCTGTTCATCACCATGTCTATTTAAGTTCTTCATTTCCTTTTATTCAGTGTCTCGTATTGTTTGTGTTGCTTTGTTCACACACTGTCATACTACCTGTGGCTCATCTGTGGCTCAGTTTGGTTTGTTTTATATAATAAGGACTTTTTGTAAGTCAAACCTTTTTTTGGAACCTTGCTTGTGACTAAACATTACAACTATATTCCCAGATATGCAATTACAAGTGTACTCATCTGGAATACTGTAATGTGCTTGTCTGAACTGTTTCACGTGCAATAAATGAACTGGAAGTAATTACAGCTGCCATATATTTCCAAAATATTGATAATACAATTTTAACATGCTATAAAAAAATATCTGTGGGGTATTTTGAGCTAAAACTTCAAATACACTGGACACCAGAGATTTATTTAACAAAAATCTCGTAAAAAGATGCAATCAATCACCTCTTTAATGCAATGCAAATATATAGGTACAGACACAAATGTTAATTTACGCAGATATAATCCAAACACATGGGTGACAACATTGGACTAATGCGATCACATTTTCCGGACCTGGTCAGAGTTCCTGAGGTTCCTGGGATTGAACAATCTGTGGTTTATTAATATTATTAATATTTATTAATGGAGATGGCTCAATCATTTAAATGTTGTGTACGCTAATCCAGCATTGAAGTTATGAATGCTCCATAATTGATTTTAAAATTACACTTAGCCTACTGTCGAACATGACACCCACAATCTGCATAACTGAATCATCAATGTGTCTGCTTAACATTGAAAACTAATGTAATATTAATAATAATAATCCACCAGGGCCTCCAAACTCTGCCTGTCCTAAGCACTTCTTCAGCCCTCCATTGGTCAAACTAAAGAAAACTGTATAATTGACCAATGGCTCACACAACACGAGTTAATTGTGTCTCGCATACCCTCTCTGTGGTCTCTTTCTTAAATTAATGGAGTTTCTTAAAGTCTGTCTGTAGTCAATAATTTGATCCCTTAAATCTCATCTTTGATCATCAAAATGACATATTTATACATTTTTCATGCCTTAAAATAGCTTACATATAACACTACACCCTTCTTCATTCAGTGTACAGATTGATGAATATGCAAATTAGCCCGCCTACACTCACTCATACAGGCCCTCTAAAAAGTTGATGTACACATAACGGTAATTAATATGATTAGCCTCTGGCTTGATGTTTTTAAACAGCTAATAATGTGTTGCTAATGTTACACAACCTGGGATGTGTCTCAATCAGCTCCCTATATCAGTAGACAGGGAACTGATCAGTGCCCTACTAAACTAGGGAGCTGATTGAGACGCATCCCATGTTCCCGTTTTTTGAAAATCAGCATCCTTAGAAACACTTTGAACGTCAGTGGAGAAAGGCACAGTTTATCATTGTGATATATACACAATTCACCCGCTATAGTGCTAAATGTAATTGATTTTTAATATCAACAAAAAAAATATAGCCAATAACCTAGCTTCTCTCGAGACTTCCTGCTTCACTGAAGAGTTAGTGATAAGCAAAAGCTCGCCCACGAGCTTGGGGTTGGGATCACACCCACAGCGTTCGGCTCTGGCAGCCGCGGGCATTCATGTAAATGGAGCGGTGCGGAGCAAAGTGAATTGAAATTATGAAGGTATGAATTCAAATGAATTCCTATGAAAGTTAAGCTTTCAAAAGCATGAACTGAAAATGCCCCAGACTGAATGACGTGCTGTGAATGACTGCCGCGCACGCGTTTATCTCGGCTCTCGTGATCGTAATCTGACTCCTGCTGCATTAGTGCCGAGACATTCACTCGGCTCACTCGCTTGGTTCACTCACATTATATTGAACAGAGAAGTTCAGTTTATAATTGTAGTGTCTGTTAAGAAAATGAACCCGGTGGGAAAGGGATCCAGTAATCCAGTAGCGGTGGCTTTGGGAGTGGCCTCGTAGGGCAGCAGCATTCTGGGAGTTGTTGTCTTTCATCCCCATCAGACAAAAATAAATTTTCTGTCCTTTCTCAGTCTAGAAGGCACTAAATTCAAAAATAATTTCACATTTCTACTACATTAATGAGCCAGTTTAACAAAGGTTAATGCTTAATCACCGAAGTAACCCTTTAAGAAGAAATGGTTGCAACAATGGTGTTGAATTCACACATGGTTTGTCTTAAAGCACATTAAAAACACCGCATAGACTTATAAACAACATTACACACTTGGTTTTCCCCACAGGGGGACTTGAAATAAAAAATGACTGTCCATTTGTATTCAATCAGCGCCTGAGTGTAATGTTCTAGATTTTTCACAAGAGTATTCACCAGGCATAATATACATTAAGCATTAGCTGAGCTGGGCATTAAATAAATCAATAGCACAAAATAACACTGTAGTGCATTTTATTTATTTCAATTATTTGTTTTCTCTAAAATATTTCATTTTAAATATGCATGTAACCATACACTATTGTGTGTCTTAAGTAACCTATACTAAGTAACTGAGCCAGTATAATGTACTCAGTCTGGATCATTCTTAAGCAACAAGACACTGGACATTTGCCAGCAGGACAACAAGAAGCATCAGAAGAGGTGTGGCAGTTATCCCAGCACTATTGTTAACATCAAGTGATGTTCCTCCTGCGCCTGTTAGGAAAGAAAAGAATGAATGTCATTAAGGAGGAACTAATACGCTGTTTTACATTTTACATTAGAGACAGAGTAGGCTTTCACCGTTGTTCTCACTGATGGTCCGAAAGGTGCGTAGCCTAGTTATGCTTATGCTTATGGCTATGCTTATTTAACTTTTAGTGTTTAATAAAAAAAACATGATAATCCTGCAGCTGCCCATGCTTTCTCTGTCCATGCAATAAATGAAGCCTACATCCCTGAATGAGCAGATTTGTTTTAGCATATTTACTTAACTTCTCGGGTAGGCTAATATCTCTGCTTTGACCCATTCAGAGGTGGCCAAAACCAGAATTTAAAATGGACTGAATAAAGCTCTCTCTATGACCATGACGTGTGATGTCTCGCTGACTGCACGCGCATGAATCACACGCTCAGAGCATTATTATCAGTTACTCTTTATACTAGTATTTTGAAGGGCAAAACTTGAACTATTGGCTTTTACATCACGTCAGCTGTCACTTTACTTTTGAGGCTCTGTGTGGTCACACACTTGAGATGGTTCTGATCATTTGTTTTACTTGTGTTTTCACAGTTTCCCCTATTAAATGGATAGTTTACCCAAAAAAGGTTAATACTGATAATACTATGAATAATGATTTACTCACCCTCAAGTCATCCTACGTATATATGACATTGTTTTTTCAGATGAATACAGTCAAATTAATACATTTTCTGGCAAATCCAAGCATTATAATGGGATTGGGAGTTAATGGCAGCCCAAAATTTTAGGCCCAAAAATTGCATCCATCCATTATAAAAACAATCCATACAGCTCCGAGGGGTTAATAAACGCCTTCTGAAGCGAATTGATGGGTTTGTGTAGAAAAATATCCATATTTGAAACTTTATAAAGTAAAAGTTATCTAAGGAAAAAGTATCTAGCTTCCAGTGGACAGCCATCCATATTCAACTTATGAAAAAAAGCTGGCATGATGATGACGTCAGGCGTAGCATAAGTGCTTTAAGAAAAAAAAATTCTTACACCAACCCATCTATTTGCTTCAAAAGGCCTTTATTAACCCCAGAGCTTTGTGGATTACTCTTATGATGGATGGATGCACTTTTTGGGCTTAAAGCAGCACTGGGTAACTTTTGCTCTCGGGGTCCCCCTACAGTTGGGAAAAAAATAATGTCCTCAACTACTGTCGTAAGATCTGTCGTCCTACAACAGGGGATGCCATCGTGCGTGCATTTGTTGACATGATAACCCTGATAGCCCTGAACTGGTGATGCGCGGGTCGTCTCATAACCCGCGGACCCCGTACATCTATTTAATGGTCGCGGGTGCGGGGCGGGTTGTAAAAATATATACAGTGGGTGCAGAGCGGGCCAAATAATTATAAAAGCGGCCCGCGGGTTGGTGCAGCACTAACAGACCGTGAACACTGCAAGAGGAGTTCACATGCAGGTGTTCTTCTGGCGGCGCGTGTGAAATGTCTTCATCCCAGGTACAGTCAGTGGCATATGTTTCAGCATGTCATATGAATATAATTTCATGGGTTTTATTTTTTTTCAAACGCCAAATAATCGCAATGCTCACGTTTACAAGACAGCGTCATTATAGTAGTCTATTGGTTACCGTTTTACAGAATCTATATGATACTTCAGCTCAATGTTTGAGTGGTAGCTCACCGTAACAAGCAGGACAGCATCGGTCGGGCACGCCTCCTTCAGCTCACGCCAACGAGCAAACGCTGGTCACATGCTGATCCTCGTCCTGCCTTTAATCCCATCACTTTTTCGTTTCCTCTTATTGCTTTCCTCCAACAAAACCTTTTCTTTCTTATTTGTCTCTGCTGCTTCGGACATGACTATATTATCCGTCGAACAAAGTTGGGCTCGCACGTCCGAATTTAAGGAAGTGTGTGTGTTGGTGGAAGTGACGTATATGCCGTAAAGCAGTCGGATTTTGTAGTTCTTTTTGTTCTTGGGTTACTACCCGAAACCCGAAGTTTAAAAGTACGATTAAAAACGATACAGACCCCGTCAGGCTATGGCAGACGTGTCATTCAACCTATTGTAAGTCGATGTATCATCACAAGAGTCTTGAAAATATATTATGAAGGTTGAAAAGTTAGCTAGTGCTGCTTTAAAATGTTGTGCTGCCATTGCCATTTACTGCCAATGCCCTTATAAAGCTTGGATTAGCAGGACATTTGTAATATAACTCTGATTGTATTCGTCTGAAAGAAGAATGTCATATACACGTAGGCTTGAGGATGAGTAAATCATGGACTAATTTGAACTCTCCCTTTAACGCAGTGGGCTGTTTTGCCACTCGGTCCCGGCTGAGGGGGTGTGTTCCCGAGGTAAAGTGACATCAATGCATACACTCATTTCCATTCTTACTCACTTTGGGTCAGAGTTGACGACTTCACACCTACCCAGAACACAACTTTTTGCTGGACTACGGTTGCCCTAAAGAAGCAGTGGACAAATAATGAAGTGTTTTAAACATCTCTGTGGATTATTTGAGAGAGAAAAGTATTCAAATATCACATTCTTCTTTTTTCACAGTTTGAATTAACAACAACTCATATCATGAACAGGCCTGCAGTCGTGTAGTGTTGTAATTGTTCACTCTTACATGAAGAAAGCGCTTTTTGCTGAAGCTGGAGGGATCCAGGTATAGACGGTGGAGTTGTTTTTTAAGACGGCGTTGGAATGGGTGATGGCACCTTGCGCGTTTCCTGAACACTAGGAAACACAAGAGTATGACCAGCAGTTACTACACTTACCAAATGTATCCACCTCATTTTTAACACAAGAGCAGGTGTGGCCATTTGTAAACTGAATGTGTCAAGGCTTCCGCTGTCATCCGCGTCCAGCTAAATGTTACTTCCATAATTTTTGTTTGCCAAAAATATAACATGACACATAATCATGCAACATTGAGCCAATAGACTTTCACTATTTACCTAATTAAATCCAAACAATGTGTTTTATTTTATTTTTCTGGCCAGACAGTGTATCATATTGGTTATACCACCAAAACAAAAATAAGGAAGTCAGTTTTAATATTATAAAATGGCTAGATATGTAAAGCATGAAAACTTTGATTACCATGGTCATTATTTGTAAGGGGTGCACTGCAGTCTACATCTCTAAAGTATTAAAAGTGGATGTGAATGCAGACATCAAAAAGACGTCTCTGTGATGTCCGTGTGCTATCAGATTTACAGAAAGCCTTACCTCTAAGAACTTAGTATTAACTGGAGGAGTCTGCCAGGTTCCGATTGCATTTGTGCCGGATTCAGAGCGAGCCTCAAGGAGCAAACCTTTGTAATCTGGACCCTTGATTACAACTGACAAACAACAAATGAACAAACAGGTTCAATCAGTCATGCTATCACCACTAGATCCCCACTTCAGATACTTGTGATATATCCCCTTCGGCATCACTTTCGGCACTTTTTTTGTTGTTTTTACAGTTTTTCTCAATTGCTAAAACACTAAAACGCTAAAACAAATTTCTCAGTTGCCTGAACTCATTTAGCTTATTGTGGAGTCTGTTTTCAATACCTTAGACCATTTCACATGTTAAAACACAATTTGCAGATCTCACTTATACTTTTCAGCAAAACTCTAAACACATTCTCATTGTCAAGACACGTTCTGCACTCTAATGCACGTCATCTATACGGGTTAACACAAGTGGCAACAATCAAATATAAATGGAGAACACAATGTCATTGATTGAACACAACTCAAAACTGATTTAACCGGTTTCAAATGAGGAGACACAACCAATAAGTACAGTGCATCGTAGGCTGTATACTGTACAATTAACAAATCGTATTGCCCCGAACATGTTGCTTTCCATTTGTTTACAGTAGGCTACTGACTGCTCAATAGATTTTGACTGGTTGCAGGTTCATATCAACAAAGAACAAAGGACAAGTTTGTGAGATGCAGAGTACAGTACTGTAAAAATCTGACTAATCTAATGAAAATGCACATCTATAGCACAAATTGTATTTATCATGCGATTTATATGCCAAAATGAGTTATGTGCATATGTTACGCAGTTTTCGTGCATATGATACGTGTGCACGTACTCCAAACAACTAAACCTACCCAATGGGGTGGCAATGCAAATCATATGCACATAAAAACTAGTTGTGCCGTATAAATCACACAATAAATACAATTTGTTATGTATATGCATTTCATGAGAATGAGTTGGTAAAAATAGGGCTACAAGCAAGAGGAAGAACAAAAAATTGCAAAGCAGAGTAGCAATAATTTCTGACCAATTTTGAGCTACTATGATGGAACATGTTTTCATTCATCACAAGACAATGACAGAAAAATATGAAATTTGTTTTAAGATTAAAAATTTACTTCTGCCTGAGAACTATGTTTTGAACAATGTGTTTTCTATTCTTTGGTGTAATGTTTACTGATTGCTTGATAGTGTTTATCATTTTGATCACTATTTATGATTTGAGAGCAGTGTTTGATTTTGAACACAGGTAAAACTGTTTTGAGGAGAAAGTTTCATTTTGCAAGAGGAGTCAGAGGTTTTGTGAATAGTGCTTGAAGAGGAGGTTTTGTGTTTAATGGTTTCAGAAAATGGAGCAAGGCTTCAGAAATAGTGTTTTAGCAATTGAGAAAAATTGTAATGACCCTAAACGTTCGATAAATAACGTTATATGCGATTAATCAATTTGACTGCCGATTAATTGATATATACATACATACACTCACCTAAAGGATTATTAGGAACACCTGTTCAATTTCTCATTAATGCAATTATCTAATCAACCAATCACATGGCAGTTGCTTCAGTGCATTTAGGGGTGTGGTCCTGGTCAAGACAATCTCCTGAACTCAAAACTGAATGTCAGAATGGGAAAGAATCCCAGTTACTGGGATTTTCACGCACAACCATTTCTAGGGTTTACAAAGAATGGTGTGAAAAGGGAAAATCATCCAGTATGCGGCAGTCCTGTGGGTGAAAATGCCTTGTTGATGCTAGAGGTCAGAGGAGAATGGGCCGACGGATTCAAGCTGATAGAAGAGCAACTTTGACTGAAATAACCACATTTGTGAAGCCACAACACATACAACCTTGAGGCGGATGGGCTACAACAGCAGAAGACCCCACCGGGTACCACTTATCTCCACCACAAATAGGAAAAAGAGGCGACAATTTGCACAAGCTCACCAAAATTGGACAGTTGAAGACTGGAAAAATGTTGCCTGGTCTGATGAGTCTCGATTTCTTTTGAGACATTCAGATGGTAGAGTCAGAATTTGGTGTAAACAGAATGAGAGCATGGATCCATCATGCCTTGTGCAGGCTGGTGGTGGTGGTGTAATGGTGTGGGGGATGTTTTCTTGGCACACTTTAGGCCCTTTAGTGCCAATTGGGCATCGTTTAAATGCCACGGCCTACCTGAGCAATGTTTCTGACCATGTCCATCCCTTATGACCACCATGTTCCCATCCTCTGATGGCTACTTCCAGCAGGATAATGCACCATGTCACAAAGCTCAAATAATTTCAAATTGGTTTCTTGAACATGACAATGAGTTCACTGTACTAAAATGGCCGCCACAGTCCCCAGATCTCAACCCAATAGAGCATCTTTGGGATGTGGTGGAACGGGAGCTTCGTGCCCTGGATGTGCAAATCTCCATCAACTGCAAGATGCGATCCTGTCAATATGGGCCAACATTTACAAAGAATGCTTTCAGCACTTTGTTGAATCAATGCCACGTAGAATTAAGGCAGTTCTGAAGGCGAAAGGGGGTCAAACACAGTATTAGTATGGTGGTCCTAATAATCCTTTAGTGTAAATACAGTATATACATGCAAATATTTCTTAAATAGCCTATACACGTGTGTGTTCAAATATGCATAATTATGCACAGTACACACATATATAATGTAAACCAACTTATTTTGGATGTGATTCATTGCAATTAATCGATTTGATTATATATGTATGGTGAGGCTACAGAAAAAAAGACTTCAACTGGGATGCGAAAACAAGGATAAAAAGTATTTTAAAGGTGGCATGAACATGAACATGTTTTGAAGGGTTTTTTCAGCTTTTTCTGCTGGACAGGTAAGACATTTCGGTGGTTGAATTAGGCTATATAACAGTAGCACACTTTGTTCCATTAATTCATACAGTTATAGAGTTTTCTTTGTTGTGCGCCTTTCTCATTTTGCTATGTGCATTATGTTAAATATCAATTATTTTGTGCTAGCTATGAGAGGGATCAATTTACCGCTACTCCACATTAATTTGTTGGTATGATGATTAGAAATTACACTGCACAGAAATGGAAACTGAACTAGGTGGCCCTAATACACATATAGTAACACAATGCTGATGTTAATGCTAACAATTTGAAAAAGTATAATTTGCGCGGTTTGACGTGATATGATAAATGATCGTTAGATTAATCATCGTGATTTATTGCAATGTTTTTCCCCTTAGTTCCCCTCAGAACAAAAGTGGACATCTGCACATTCTCTTCAAAACATTGGATTCCTCCGCTCTGTGCCGTGCTGAGGCACAACTTACATAAAGTTGACAATAACTGCAATTTCAGGAACAGAGTGACAAAGAGGAATAACTACGGACTGCAGCTTAAGAGTCATTCTATATTTAGGGGTACATTTCAGGTCAGCCAAAAAGTCAGAAAATCAGTATTCTTTTTTGATCAATAAACTAGGTGGTTGAATAATATATGCCCTCAATAGGCTAAATACATTATTTGGCAAGCTTAAGCTCTAATTACTTTTTTTAAATGTTAATGAAAACCAACATTTGATTCATTATTTTGTCAACTGTTACAGACAAATGCTGTCGTAAACCCACAGTATGCTGAATTTTGTATTATTTACCATCCTTACCAATATTTCCATCTCAAGAGATATCTCTATCTATTTTTCTGGCAATTTAGTTCAGATTTAAAAGATTTATGACATAAAAACCACAAATAACACAGTTGACAGACAAAGTAACACATTTGACGGGAGTAACACCAATGACAGGAGACATTAGAAGGAAAAGAGAAAACTCTCTTAAAAATGATAACTTTAACAAAAATATGTACAAGCAATTAAAAATGTTTAAATTAAATTGTCAACCATGTGAATCATTGTCAACTGTTACACAACTGTTAACACAGATGACACAGGTAACACAGTTGACATTTCGGCCATTTTTGGGTCTTGTGCAAACTGCTGGCCTTGGATTAGTTGGTAGTTGACCTAGATGAATTTATGTTTTTATATTCTTTCTCTACATATTTATAAATATAACATGGTATGCAAGTTTACCAGAATATGTTGATAACACAGTTGACAGTCAATTAACGTACTCTATGTGCCGACAATAATATAGATCATATATTGAAGAGGAGAAGTTATAATTTACCACACTGTCTTCAAATTTACCTCCAAAAAAGGAATGACTTCATTTGAGGTCGGACATGTGACTTTGGAACAAACCATTGCTGATCTATAGGGGTTCTATAGGGATTAACACGGTTGACACTGATTTCTTGGACACACACAAAACGGATATAATGTAGATGCATGAGCAAAATATTTTTAAAAACACCTCTCTCATAATTGAATGATTATTTTGGACAAATATTTACAAAGATATATATTCAGAAACATGCATTTTAGTCTAATCTGAAGATCAAAACCTCACATTTACCAAATTGGACATCACAAAAACAGCCAATTCCAGTACAGAATATGACATTTTTGCAAGATAAAAGATAGGTATCTATTAGATTTGCATTAAATTAATAATAAATGTCCCCTGATATAAAAGTTATCATTGCTTGAAGTGAAAAGTTAATGAAAAATTGGTAAAATTGATAATTGAGTCCACGGACATGAAATGTACCCCTAATTATAGAATGACTCTTAATTTAAAGGAGCACTATTTAGGATTTTTACAGTAAAATATCTAAAAACCACCAGGCCAGAGGCCAGTGTTATATATATTGGTCAGTTGAGTTCTTACAATATCCCAAATGTTATTTGTAAATTTTGAGAAAATTGCTATTTTAACTAAGGATCTGTGACTTCTGAGGGAGCTGTCTGTCAATTGCGTCATATCTGCGTTACTCTCAGTTTCCGCCTTTTATTTGGCGCTTTACACTTTACTCTTAGCAGTGTGAACAAGTGTCACCGCAGCCGCTGAGCGAACGCACAGAGTAACGTCATAACATCATTTTAAACACACTCAAATGTATCTAATATGATAAACAGAGCTGTGTTACCCCGGAAAAGCGGAAATGGCGCCGGCAAATGTGTCCCGTTACATAATGTGTGTTTGCGTAACAATCGGTCCTGCTCTGCTTCATAATAATCTCATACATCAACATGATTTCTGTCCTATCCCGATTCTTTTCCTCCGGCTGTGAGGTGAAGACCACATGTCCCAAGATTCTCAGCTCTAATTGGTGTCATCAAACTACGCCTTTGATTTGTTTTGTACAAAGTATTTTACTTTGTATTTATCTGATAAAGTTTGTTTAAAAAGCCAAACTACAGCAACGGGTGTTTTACAGTGAAACAAGCAAATAAAACATCCAATACAGTCATTTATTAATATGTTGTTGGTTCTCTCGTTTTTGCGTGTGTTCATAATTTCTTTGTATGTCAGCCTAGCCACACTTATTATTTGGCATATTTCATTGCATATAAACAATTGACTCATTTTTATGACATTTTAATAAAGTGTGAAGATGTCAATTTCCTACCAGACATCACTTTTGGCCTCAAGTGTACATGCATAAGAGAATTAAATTGCAAAATAACTTAAAAATGTCATTGATTTATAGTTACAGATGCAGATTCATCTCTGTTAATTTTTCCTCATGATACATTTATGGACAATGCACTTTCGTTTCTTGATTGAGGGAGTAACATAAGACATCTTGGTATCCCATGGATGGATGAATTACAGGTAAGTGAGAAGTTACTTACAGATCTTGGAAGTATTCATGCATGTAGAATGTCAAGAATTAATTTATGAAATGTTTCTTCTAAAACAGTGACCCCGTCGTATTTGCTCCAAATTGTCCCTTACCTGTGATGGCTTGGCCAGACTGAAGAACAGTGCTGTTTAGCTGGATGGTGTACGGCCCAGGGTTCGGCTGGGGGTCTGCTCCATGCCTCGGCATCATATCCACACATGTTGAAGTTGGTGCCCCGCTAGGGTAGGACAGAACAGGTGTCAAAACCTGCAGTATAAAAACCCCAAAAAACACGACGTCCATCATTCCTGAAACAGGCTTTTTTAACAGCTCATTTGAAAATGACAACATCCAACGCAAACAAATCTACACACACAGATCTTGCTGTGGACATTCGACTTTTGAAAGGCACTTTTGCTGAGTCACAATTGCATAGCCTACAAAATGGATGTTTCACGGGAACACGCCATGCTGCCCCTCCCATACATAAAGAATTCACATGGGGTCAGGTGAAACGCCTTTCAAAGAAGAATGTATTTAAAAATGAAAACCTCCCTTTTTGGTTTCAGGAATCTGTCATTGATCTGGACAAAGAAACAAAGATCCTCTGTTTGGAAGAAACTAAGCATGGGAAATTGTAATTCTCCCTGCCAGACTCGTGCTGTCCCAGTTATAATGGTTGGTTGCTCATTTGGGGGTCTAAAAATTGGGTGTTTGATAAACATAGGCTACTTGTTTCTTAGTGTCATTCATTAATATGTGAAGAGATAAAAACATACGTCAAATGTTTTATTAATGAACACGCACAGGCCTAAAAAGTATTGGGAGTCTTAAGCCACGTGTAATCACAGAATATTTGAAGAAATATTAACGTTTCTTACTCGTCTTTGCAATGATTTTTAACCAGTTGGAGTGAAGCTGATTTTGTAACTATAATAACTATGTAACTATAATATTATATTTTAAATCACAACAAACATGTTTTGCATTTTTTAAATAAAAACTGAGCTTGTGTTGTCTTTAAAATAAATGGCAAGTGGTTCGATAGTTTAAAGCAAATTAAGTTTCAGCCGCTTAAACTCCGGGTCCATTTTTTGGGATTTCCGCCTGGATTTGGCCAACCCAAATTGAAAAGCCTCCCATACACACATACAGTGGTCTAGGTTCAAAATGTTGGTGTCATTTTACAGGAAACCCTTTGAAGTTACTTAAAACACTGCTAAAAGTCATAAACATGTAAGTATATGTTGTGTAAGCTGTTATAACCCCTGCAAAAATTAGGCGCTTTTCTTTTTTTTTTTTAATAAATCGATTTTTGAATGCTCTAGCACCCTGCAGACACTTTGGGCTGCTTTTAGCATGTATAATTCATTTAATACATTTTTAAACTGAAATAATGACAGCAATAAAACAATGATTTGAAAGGTGTTTTTAGTGTTTGTATGAGGAAATGATTTGTTCATTTTCTCACCCTCATGTCCTTCCAAAACGGTAAGCCTTTATATTTTAGAATGTTGGTAACCATAACGGTTTGATTTCCATTGTATGGACCAAATAAAATAAAATAAAATATTTCTCAAAACATCTTTAATGTTCCACAGAAGAACGAATATCCTATAGGTTTAGAGCAACATGAGCGAGTAAATAACATGATTTTAGTTTGAACTTATTGACAGATTTATCCCCTGTATTTTAATAAAACCAACAAACAAACAACTTGAGCATTTCAATTCTGTACCAAACTGCAGAAGGTTCACATCTCTTCCCGGTAAAAATGTCCAATTTATGGGTTTAGCAAGCAGTGTTGGGGGTCATTACAAGTAACTTGAGTCATATAATCAGATTACTTTTTCAAGTAACTAGTAAAGTAACACATTGCTTTTAAAATTTACAACAAAATATTTTGTTGTACTTTTTCAAATAAGTAATGCAAGTTATTTTGTTTTCCCATGTATTGACTGACATTTTTCTTGTCCTAATTGTGTGACAAATAAGTGTGGAGTCGTGTTAACATGATGGTTACTGTAGTTCAAGACTGAATGTGAGCATTACTAATCTCACTTGCACACAAAAAAGATTCAGTATTCCTCAAAATGAATAAAATCAGTGAAATGCAAAATCAGAACCACCAATAATAAATTATGTTAAATAAAACAAACATTTTTATGCATTTAATCTCACTTTATTGACCAATGTTATTAGCCTGACAAGCCAGACCCACATCAAGATGTTTGGTCTGGAAACTCACCATAGACAGGGCTCAGTCCGAGGGGCGGGATAAACGGTTGTCTTTCAAACTCCCTCTGCACGCGATAGGATAGCGCTACACCAACCAGAGCAACGACGGTGAAGGGGAGCTCGCTCCTCGCTGACTGATTAAACATTCGCCGTATCCAGTCGGCTAAACTCCGAACACATCTTCCCTTTTTAAGAATGACTTCAGTGCCGCTCTTTGTTCTTTTCTCAGAGGAAAGCTTAACTCCAAGTCTTCCGGAGGCGCGGGCAGAGCTGATTCGAAAGACCGCCGCAGTTCGCCAGTTTCTGTGTTTACTAGAAGACTGTTGCTGCGTCCCAATTCGCCTACTTATACTACGTCCTAAAAGTATGTACTCTTTTTGTGAAGAAAAAGTATATACTTTTGAGTGTGTAGCAGAAAAGTTTGCAAGCTTCGGGACATACTACTTCGCCACTCTGTCGCTTAGTTACGTGCATCCCGTCACCGTTTATCTGTCCTGTCAATCATCGTCAGATTCGTCACAGATCAAATCCTCCACATTCAGATTAATCTCCTACCGTATCGGAGAGAAATGTAGCCGCTCGTTGATCTGCCATTTGTGGGTCTTTAATGCAGAGACTCTCCTCATGTGTTTGCAGTTTAAATATAATGATGCATTTAAAAGTTAATGGCCAAACATGTCATTACAAAAGTTCACAATGCTGCTGCAGGTGAAATATAATGTGGACAACACTGAATAAATATATTTTTGTCAGGTTAAATATTGATAGATGGTCACTCAAACCCCTTTATCTAAACTTCTCTACTTAACCGCCGAACTCGCACATCCGTCATGTTTGTAGTTTTTTAACGCTTTTTTATCCGCGTTTGTAGTACTAATCGAATCCTCGTCCAACTCGCAATGGGTTGTGGGCAATATCAGCCGTTAGAGTGCTCATCGATCCATACTGTGAATTCGGACCGGAAATAGTAAACCATCCGGGAATCTTTGGAATACTCTTTTCAACATACTACGATTTGGGACATACTAATTCTATTTTCGTATACTATTTAGGATGGATAGTATGCGAATTGGGACGCAGGGTGTGTTACTAGAAGCACGCAAACGCAACTCGGCCGTCGTCATTATGGCCCCGCCCGCCGACTCTATAGCCTACCTACACGATGTGATTGGGCCGTCCAGATTCTGAGGAATACAGCTCAGATAGGAATTGAGAGTTGCTAGACCACACTTGCGGGCAAATTAAATTTGCTGCCGCTAGGGTGCGTCTAGATTTCTAGGCTACAATGTTATTGCTGCTGCATCTTCGATGATTCATTTAAAATAGAAGCAAAAAATAAATTTTGAATGATTTTTTATAATCTATTTGTGATATATAAATTTAGTTTTTTTCTCCTGCGTCGTATTCTTCCATTATCCAGAATGGCAGCAGTTGAAAGGTTTGTTTGAGCTGCGCTCTCCACTGTACAAGCAGGCATTTGCATTTCCTTCAGCCTGAGTCTTATTATTTTACTTTTGGTGTGAAAGGTTCTTTACATTTGCTCCAAAATAAAACTCAATTGTTATTTAAAAAAAAAAAAACAAGCCCATCCCATGTAAAAAAAAAAACGCTAGTAAAGTTACACATTACTTTTCTTAAAAAAGTAACGTAATTAGCAATATTGCAATGAATTACATTTCAAAGTAACTTTCCCCAACACTGTTTGCAAGTAAAAACTTGATTTACCACAGAGGTCCCGGTGTGACATCACATTATGAAAATATTTTGGTATATTAACATCACTAATCAATATCAATAAACAAATACATAAGGGGATATCAGTGTTAAGTTTTCAACATGTTGAAATTCAGAAAGCAATCAAACTCAACCCACAAGTTAAGTCTTTAGATTTACTTGAAAATCTCAGAATAATATATTAAAGCAGTTTCCAACCAAACTGCAGGAAAATGAACATATTTCTTATCATCATCATCATCAAATTTATTTATATAGAAAAGTATAATTTCTTTAGGGCCAGGATTCTCAAGACTCCATGTGCAGCAGATCAAGTAAATTATTAATATACTGAGGCCACGGTACAGAAGAGGATTAGGGCCAAGCAAAAAAAAAAAAAAAAAAGCATCTCGAGATTAAAGTCATTATAATGCGAGATTAAACTTGTTAAATTTCGAGAAAAAAAGTCGAGATACAATCTCGAGAATAAACTCATTAAATATCGAGAATAAAGTCGTTCTGTTTCAAGAAAAAACTCGTTATATTTCGAGAAAAAAAGTCGAAATAAAATCTTAATACTTAATAATCATTGCATAGCATACTGATAGAGGACATTAATATAATTTTGTCATAATTAGGTAAAGTTGATAGTATTTCTTTGTTACTGAAAGAAAGTCTGAAATATAGCTTGACTAAGTGATCCAACTCTGCCATGTCCTCTGTCAGTATGCTATGCAATGAACACTGATCGAATGCGTTATTCTCAAGATTTTATTTCGACTTTTTTTCCCGAAATATAACGAGTTTTTTCTCGAAACACAACGACTTTATTCTCGATATTTAATGAGTTTATTCTCAAGATTTTATTTCGACTTTTTTCTCGAAATTTAACGAGTTTAATCTTGCATTATAATGACTTTAATCTCGAGATGCTTTTTTTTTTTTTTTTTTGCTTGGCCCTAATCCTCTTCCGTAACACGGAGACGTATGGAAGCCCATTTCCGCCACTAAATAATAAATTTAAAAAAGTAATTGCGACTTTTTATCTCAGAATTCTGACTTTTTTTCTCACAATTTCGAGTTATTAAGTCAGAATTCTGAGATATAAAGTCGCAATTGCGAGTTATAAAGTCATTGATCTGCCGCGTCCTGACACGAGTTGTGTCGTGAACACATTATAATAAGTATTTTAACTGTAGTTTTAGCTGATAATGATGGAATGATTGTCTTATTACCTGAGTGGCATTAATATCTGAGCAAACGCGCTCTTGAGGGGATTTTAAATGCAAGCATTAGCACTGAAACAGAACGGATGTGAGGTGATAACGTTCATATTCTGATGTGTTATTATGGAAATATAATCCCCAGAACATCACCACCCTCAGAATGTGCTGTAATTCACGATTTCCTTAGAGAACGAGTGTGTTCAGTAATGACACGTCCAGTTGGGCCTATGACATGTCGCTATACATACAGTCACCTGAGCGTGGCGCTGCTGGGATCATATTTTTATAAATAACGAATCATTAATAACATATTTCATTAATAACGCATCAGAATATGCTGTAAGGCAGGATTTTGTTTGAGAATGAATTGACCTCCATATGCTCGGTTTTGATCATATTTGAAATAATAAATTAATCGATCTTTGGCTAATCTGTTACAAATTATAATAAAGTAATATAATCTCATATCATTAAATCTTAGCTGCAAACATTATATAATGTCATATTTCTATGTGCTTTAAATATGTAAGACATGTTAAATGCCTCAAATGATAAATATGTACACTGGCACTTATAGCTTACTATTTGACAAGAACCTCTTACTCCATTCCCTGACTGTTAATTCTATATTATAGCCTATTCTGTTCCATAGCACACATGTACATACAAATTTGTCTATTTGTGTGTATTAGGCATACGTGTATCTCACTCATTCATTTATTTTTATTCTCTATTGTGTAGCTACTGGGGTATACTGGAAACTTCTGTCACTAAGACAGATTTCTTGTGTGTGCAAAAATGGCAATAAAGCTCCTATATTTATTATTTCTGATTCTGGTGTCACATGCGCCATTTATTGAAACAGTATCATTTGATCTTTTTAAAGCTCCACTGTGTGATATTTTCCCCCATCTAGCGGTGTAAAGGTATAGACCATCCAGCGAATATTAGCTTCTGTTCCTCTCAATTCTGATTTCATTTTAACTCCTACGGTGGCCGATTTAGTCCAAGATTAACACGGCAATCCCCCTCTTCACATTCGATACGGCGCCATCGAGTGTTAAAACACGAAAGGTGAAGCTTGAATTTACAGGTATAGCCCCGTTTCCACCAAAATTACCCGGAACAATTTGTACCAGGAACTTTTTTACAGGAACTTTTCTCCCCCCCAGACCTGCAGCTGTCTGCGTTTCGACCGCGATAAAGTTCCGAGAAGATTAGGCAAATTAGTCCGGTGATGTAGGACTGCACGCGACTGTTCCTCCAGCCAGTGACGGACAAGGGCTGTCACTTTTCGATATGCATTCGAAGATGACGTGAAATATCCGTAATCGAACTATAAATAAACTATCCGGTTTTTAAAGTGCCATGTAGCGCAATTTTTTTTTTAACTTTCGGTGCGTTTACATGGAGCACTGCAATCAGTTTAAAAGTCCAACCTGAAGGAAAATGCTCCATATAAACACCTCAATCGTAATAAAAATGCCCAAACTGAATGAAATTGTAATCGTTTTGAGATGGGTGGAAAAATCTTTTCATGAATCGATCAAACGAAACATTCCACCATGTAAATGACCTGACCGGTGTCATGAAAAATCCTGTCCCCCTGTGAAATCGTGTCCGCAAGGACCCCAAGAGCGATTCTATTGGCTGAGAGAAATTTTAATAGGTAATCTGTTCAGAGCCTGATTACAATTCTTACACAATCGCGTTTTGATTTTTGCTGTTTAAATTGTGTTAAAATAGTCTTTAATGTCTTACAAAGCATATGTTTCATATATTAGTAGTATATAACTGAAGCTATAAGTGCTTATATAAGTATATAATTCAGAACATGTTTTTGCTCCCATTATAGCAATCAATTAAATATTTTAAATAAATGTTTTGCGTGTGTACTTATTATGGCAATGAATTCATAGTTTATTAGTTTATTATTTAGTTATTTTTAAACAATGAATTGTCCAGAACCATGTATAACAACTTTTGATCAGGCATTTAAAACCGCTACCAGCGGACACGATTTCACAGGGGGACAGGATTTGTCATGACACCGGATTACTTTTGAGTGTGCGTTGTCACTACTCGATCCGTACCGGCAACACGATTTGTTCTGCGCATGCGCGAAAACGTACTTTTGACGTCACTTCCTGTCATCGCCAAAGTTTTTTGCGACAACGGTGTCACTTTTTAAAAAGATATATTATTATAATTTTTTTATTGAACAAATACAAAAGCAAACAGCCACAGTTCAAAAAGGATTCAACAACAAAACAAATATAAACAATAGACCGACAGCAAAATGAATTAAACAAACAAACAAACAAATACATAATTAAATAATAAAAAAGAACTATATATATATATATATATATATATATATATATATATATATATATATATATATATATATATATATATATATATATATATAAAAGGAAACTATAAAAAAAAGCACACAAAAAAACAACAACAACAAAATTGAGCAAGGGGTGACATGCAATTTATAGTAGCCTAAATTAGGTTCAAGAGAGAGAGACAGAGAAAAATATGCCGATGCCTTTTTTTCCCTTTTTACATTATAAAAAGGCATATATACTTCTTGCACCGCATAGAGGACTTTAAAGCTTTGGCATTGCTGGAAGAAAAGACAGTATCTAAATAACATTTCAGATCTTTACAAAAAATAATAAAGAAAGGTTTAACAGACAAAAAAAATGCACTTGTGTATAAAAAAAAACGTAGCTAAAAAAAATAAATAGATTTATAAGAAAAAAAAACTTGTCTTTAAGACTTTTGTCAGAGTTATACAAAAAAATACAAATGGGACATCCTTAAACTCCAAATAAAAATTGTCTAAGAGAGAAAAACATACAAACAAACTAAATTTCTTCCAAAAAAAAAAAAAGTAACTACATGAAAACAATCCCAAAAAGGTGAGGGACAGACTCATCTTCCACTCCACAAAAGGAGCAAAGGGGGTCCATCCCAGGAAACATTTTTTGATATAAATAAATTGTCCCGTGTGTTTCTTAAATGCAGTCATATGTATTCTTTATATTGTAGACAAGTATGTTGAAGTAGAAAAAATAACTTTTTCATTTAAAAAAATGAAATATTGAATGCAAACAAAAACATCTGAATTTCCCAAATGGGGTCAAGCAAGTCCAACCTATTTAATCAATGTAATTAGTGCCACATAATAATAAACTTGGAATATATAGTCTACATTTGTATTTTCCAAGTGAGGTCTCGTAAATGTGGAGACTTAGATTCTTATAAAGATTTTATTTAACTAGGCTATATGGTATAAACGCATCAAAACAACTACTTTAAGCTTACAGACTTGCTGCTTATTTGTTGTTTTTTGGTTACATCTTATAAAGCAAATTGTAGTTTGCATTTGAATATCCCTCTACTAGTTTTACAAGGGTTTGATATCCTAGATGTTAAATGTAGCCTACAAATCAGTTTTTAAGGAACTTCATCACTGTTAGTGATTATTCAATTAAGGTTTATGGGAAATTATTAGCACTTGTAGGCTATTTCACCAACTGTGTAATATTTCTGTCACTAAGGAAAGTAAAGAGCTGGATGATGTCTTAAATTTTATTTGTATGATGGGTAAATATTATATTGACAAAGCAAGATAGGCCTACCTACCAAACCTAGCTGCAAAGTATTTGCTTATGATTAATGTTATGTTTAAATCCAGGTAAGCATGAGGACAAGAAATTTCCCAATTCTCAAAGTTTTATTTAGTCCACAAGCAGGACAAACAAACCAACAGTGCCAGATGGTTACGTTGACAGCAGGTGCAACAACTCTTCCATTCTTACGATACCTTTTTATAGGTAACAACATGTGACCTATAGCGCCATCTCCTGACAAATACACAAACACAACAATTAAAATTTATTATCAACTCTTAAAAAATCACATATTCATTGTTCTTCATTGTTTATTTTGTATTGATTTATAGTTATGCAATAAATAAAAAACTATCGCGGTACGGATCGAGTGGTAGTAATTCAAAAAACTGCCGTAAATTGCTTTGCCATGTCAAACAGGAAGTAGAAACATTTTCGCGCATGCGCAGAACAAATCGTGTTTCCGGTACGGATCGAGTATCAAGCGCGAGGAGGAAGGCGGGTCCACCTTCTTATGGAGCCAATCAAATGAGCTGCTCGATTTACTCTTATCTGATTGGTTCAACCAAGTTGGTTCAAACCTCAGACGCCAGAACACCTCAGAAGGTGGACCCGCCTTCCTCCTCGCGCTTGATAAACTCAGTCAGTGACAGAATCGTGCCTAAACTGTAAGCGCAGCTAAAAGAAAGACGGAACTGTGCAAATCGGTTTATTTCGGGAGCCTTTTTGCCCTACGCACACAACAAGTCATTTAGACAGTTGCAACTGTTTATTTTTTTACACAAAGGTTGGTTTTACACACTCAATCTATTTCGCAGTTCCTGACTCTGTTTTTTCCGCTTGCAAATCGATGTTCACAGGCGTGCAATGCTTTTGGCCGTATTTTGGCGAAATAAACGTGTCAAAAGGGTAAGCGCAGAAAAATGGAAGTCAGAAGAATACAGATCATATTTATTTTGCGTTAACATGAAGCTGCAGTTTCACAATACATGAATTACACTTATGAAAACAGTAAAATGCTGCAAATATTTTTTTCTTACACTTGAAAGGCAATTTACACCTTTGCAAAACTTATCTTGTGCATGCAAATTTAATTTACGCTTGCAATCTTATGTACACTTTCACAAATCTTACCCTACGCTTGCAATTCTATATGGCATCAATTTACCTTCATAGGAAATATTTACCCGGAACTTCATTTATACCCTGGTTTCTGCGGTCTAAACACACGAAGTACCACCCAAAGTTCCTAGTTCCTGGGTAAAGTTCCTGTGGTGGAAACGGGGCTATATGTCCCTCTTTGGCTAACGTACTTTCAAGATGAAGGGGCAACATGGCGACCAGCATTCAAACCCCTCACCCATATGTATTTTCAATGGCATATTATAAACTTACAAGAATACTTTATTACTTGAAAGAAGTAAATATACATTAATGAGCACATATATTTTTGTAAGAACTAAGTATTTTTAGCTAAGAATGAACTAAAAAAGTTACACAGTGTAGCTTTAACGTTTAATGAAAACTGCTGCCCGATCACAACACGTCAGTGCTCTGTATACAGTCACCTGAGGGTGGCGCTATTCTGGGATCATATTTCATTAATATCGCATCATATGCTGTAATGCAGGATTTTGAGAATAGAAAATAAATGCAAAGGGGTACCGGTTGAATTTGTCACGTGGGCCTTTTATTAAAACATAAGATTATTATTTACAGGAGTAGGCTTTTAATGAAAACTGCTCCATCTCAACCTCATATTTCTGTTGCAACTGTTCGGCAGCAGAACTCACTGTTTCTCTATCAGGCAGGTGTGTGTGTGTGTGTGCGTGCGCGCACATGCACCAATAACCTTGACATTGAGGTTTTAACTGAAGTGGTAACAGAGCCTTTTACAATTAATTTATTATTTCAAATATGATCCAAAACCGAGCATATGGAGGTCAATTCATTCTCAAACAAAATCCTGCCTTACAGCATATTCTGATGCGTTATTAATGAAACATGGTATTAATGATTCGTTATTTATAAAAATATGATCCCAGCAGCGCCACGCTCAGGTGACTGTATGTATAGCGACATGTCATAGGCCCAACTGGACGTGTCATTACTGAACACACTCGTTCTCTAAGGAAATCGTGAATTACAGCACATTCTGAGGGTAGTGATGTTCAGGGGATTATATTTCCATAATAACACATCAGAACGTTATCACCTCACATCCGTTCTGTTTCAGTGCCAAAGCTTGCATTTAAAATCCCCTCAAGAGCGCGTTTGCTCAGATATTAATGCCACTCAGGTAATAAGACAATCATTCCATCATTATCAGCTAAAACTACAGTTAAAATACTTATTATAATGTGTTTACGACAACTCGTATTATATCTCAGAATTCTGACTTTATAACTCGCAATTGTGAGAAAAAAAGTCAGAATTGTGAGATAAAAAGTCGCAATTATTATTATTTTTTTTATTTAGTGGCGGAAACGGGCTTCCATAGAGACGCGTTTAGCTGTATACGTATAAATTTTGTACCGTATCAGCGTTTCGTCCACACGGATCCGGCGTTTTAGAAGCATGAATCCGATATTTTACGAAACCGGGTCCCAAAGTGGGTAAATCTGAAAACGATCATCTTCCGTTTTCGTGTGTACAGCGAATCCGTATATTTTCTGAAACGGTGATGTCATCACACTTCGTCCAGCACGGTGAAAGAGGTAAGGGATACAACTACGGGCACTGGGCATGTGCACATCAATATTGCATGATTTAATTACCGTATCTGCATTATTGTAAGGGTATGTTTTGGGTTGGGGTAGGTGTAGGCATTAATAAAACACATCTGTTAAGTAGCAAATGTATTTATTGTTATTTTATTGTGAGATTTTGCCTCACCTCCGACCACTGCTATACCCCTGCTAACCACAACTCTTCTTCTCCGTTTTTAGTGTATTTCTGTGTCAGAATTACAGCGCCACATACTGGCCTGGCATGCAAACTAGATTGTTTTTAGTCAGTTTTCACAATCTCGTGTGGACGCAGATATTTCTTGAAACAAGGGAAAAAAAAGATCGGATTGGGGCTTCGTGTGGACAGGGCCTCAGAACCGCTGCTGTTGGTATCGCTAATCACCTAATGAGACTCTCCTATTTATGCAAACCATTACCTCTTTCCACACAATACCATCCCACCTTTTCACAGTCGACCACTCCCCTGTTAAGAAGCCTTTTCAAATCGAAGGTGTGAAAAAACACCACTGCAGCAGGGGGGCTTCATGACCCTTTAAAGTGGAAACTGCCACACACATTCCGAACACATTGGCTGCATTTGGCTTTAAACTCTTAAAACAATATCAATTATATTATATTGATAATCTTATTTAATACAGCTCCACAATTCTGGATAAATTGAGATTCACAAGCTTGATTCTGAACAGACAAATAAACAAAATAATGTCATTTACCAGAGGATCAGACAAAAACTCAACACATTTAAAATGTTTAATTAATTTGAATAAATTATTTAAAATAATGATAATACTAGAGTTGAATGAATGATTCAATGACTCAATTGTAAATACTTCACTTTTTTCATCACTGGATGAATCAGCGTTTCAGAATGAATCTCTTGAATTAATGATTCAAAGACAAAAACATTTCTTAGTCACTATTCGCCACCTACTGGCGCAACGATATAATGGATATAAAAGTTACTATTGAAGTTACTTTCAAAAGGTGATTGTAGACATGAGTGAATATATCTCAAATATAAAGTTCTAACCCATGGCTTCTGTGATAATTTGAATATTTGTAACATGACTACTGTGTGGTTGAAAAGACACATGATACACATACATGATAACTGCTCTCTCTGGGTCAACACAGATTTGAATGTTCCAGTATGATATTGTCAAAGGTTTATTAGACACAGGATAATCGTTATCATTTACGAATAAGATCACATGAGTGTTTGAATCGAGATTACGATCTATTGAATGACTATTAAATCATGTTGAAATAAGCATTAACAAAGACATTCATGCAGGGAAGATTATCAAAAACCTAATCAGGGTTTGCAATGACACTGGATCTTTTCAAATGAACCTGAGGGAGGATGAACAGAAACCTTATCTGATGTGGATGCGCACTCATCTATTATTCATCATAGTTACATACAAATCGATTTATATGGAAATTAAAAGAATTACAAAAAGTTTGTTTGGTGATTTATTAGAGATTAGAGAACTTCTCACAAATAAGATCTATATATCCATTGACTGAAGTCACAAATGTCCAAGTCTGTTACTTTTTCCTCTTCTGTGATCTTCCTTGATTTTTTTCGGATGGCCGTTTTGTGCTCCTTCGCGCCCCCTTGTCTCCTCCGAACATGATTGCGGGTGCTTTAGCCGCTGGCGTCGTGGTCTTGTTCTTTATGAAGTCCTCTTTGACCATAGGCTCAATGATCGCACCCATTGTAGTGACCACTTTAGGTGTTGTCATCTTCTTCACAACGCTCTGTGTGTTCCACGTCTGCCCAATAGGAGTACGGATGCAAGATTCAAACTGCGCCGGGTTTTGATAGGGGAACGGTAGCTGACTAACCTAAGAAAAACAACAAAAATAATAATAATAATAATTAGAGAAATGCAGGATTGAGCTTCCTTTCAATTTAAGGGATGACATTTGAACTGGCCACAATGAAGACTGAATTGAGGGAGACAAAAACTCAATGCATTCTCAGGAGAATGAGAATCTCATACTCAAATTCACATCAGTTTTAAAAGACCAGCTGCATGCAGTCGTCAGGCGATCGTTTACCTGATGGGGCGCGAGTGATGCATTTCTCTTCTCTGATATGATGACATCAGGCAGTTTCTGATCCTGTCTTGGAGGCGGTGGGGCCATTCTCACCCTAAATCTACAGAGACAAATGAACTGTTACGTGTTTTATATTGTTGAGAGTTGGTAGGTTTAGTGTAGGAGTGGAGGTAGTTGCTCCATAATATAAAATTAGGCTATAAACATTAATTCTGTGAGATCAGGTTGGCGGAATCACATTATCACATGGCATAGACATACACGTGGAGATGATGGTACGTTTTGGCGTAGACATACGCGCGGAGGCACACGCCGTAGACATACACGTGGAGATGATGGTACGTTTTGCCGTAGACATACGCGCGGAAGCACACGCCGTAGACATACGCGCGGATAGCTCAAAATGCATTTAGACTTTAGAAAGTGTTGTGTATGTTTACGCAAAGTCATGATGTCACGTTGTACAGTTTATGGTTGAAATTCACAGTTATGGTCAGGGCCATTACATTTCCCACACATACTCAGAGTAGATGACCAACTACATCACACTGGTCCAGTCGACCAATCAGAGCACTTTGCACTTTTCAAAAGGAAAGAGCGTTACTGACTGAGAAGAGAGGGGCTGCATCAATGTGAAATATGTGAGTTGCAAGTAATAACAAGACTGCAAGTTATTACATTTTGATTGCAGATTACAAAAAACATTTTTCCTCAGGAATAACGTGCACTGATCACTGAAGACCAGGAACATGAAAAGGGGTCAATTTGGATTTCATGCAGACTATACGGTTAAAGGTTAAGCGTGTCATTTCTGCACCACTTGTATCACCAGACAGAAGTGCAAAAACAATGACGGTTTTCAAACACTCCCCTCGTCTCAACCAATAGCTTGAGTTTAAGATGAAATGAATGTTTAATAGAGTCGTCAAATGCTCAGACAAATAGAACATTTTTTGAGAGTCACAGTGTTTTGCATCGTAATCAACCAACAAATGGCCTATAGTTGTCTCTGCATATTAAAATCCCTTTGAATAAGCTTGATGGGAGAGGTTACCTCAAAGTGTTGACATTTCCAAATAAAAAAGAAAAGCACATGCCTTAATAGCCAGTCGTGTCTAGTTTACATTTACAATTCCATGGTTTTCTAAACGGTTAGGATGTCTGATGTTCTTCATAATGCTTTTAGCAGAATATTGCGTGTGGATTTCAAATGAGACTAATCGATTTTGTGGTTCGCAAGGAAGCCTGATTAATGTGTTCTCATACCAGAAATCATTTGATTGGACAAAGTCTCTCAGCTTAATGTGACATTATTTTTAATATAGGGTTAATTAATGCTTCCTGAGATTCATCAGACATATACACAAGATACAAGTAATATTATAACAGGGTATATACAGCAATCCTTAAGTTAAATTTACTACTTTTTAATACCTTTTTTACTACCTTCAGAATATTTTTTAAAACCATCACAACACTGAATTGCAAGTGTTAATCAGCGACCTTTCTATTATTTACACAGATTTTGACATATATAACATACAAAAAAGAATAGATTTAGAATCGACAGCAGGAGGAAATCTGTTATAAGTTATCATTCAGACACAGTAAAATAGATCTCAACATTCACAAAGGTTGGTTAAGGAGAAACATTACTGCATACACATTTGATTTACATTAATAATTGGTAATTCAGCAATTAAATGATTTAGTGTTTTTTTCCAGCAACAAAACCTGAACCAAATATTACATTTCTATAACTGTGATAAGTTGTTGAATTAAACAAAATACTAAAAACTAGTGCTGTCAATCGATTAAAAACTTTAACTAGATTAATCACACATTTTTTCTGTGATTAATCGCAATTAAAAAAAAAAGTTTTTGTACGTTTTTAATAAATTTATTTTATATAATAATTTCACAGTTAATCAAATTAATGTAGAAACAACATAAAGACAGTATATTTTAAATACTTGTTTAAATGGCATCTTTTTCTGAATGAAGGCCAGTATTACTGATATTAATACAGCTACTGATTTTTTTTTTTTTTACATTCATTATTAGGCTTCAAAAATATAACAGTTTTTAATTTAAGTAAACTTAAAACAATGCTAACATAAACCCATAATAAATGTCATGTTTATTCCTGCCCTTCCTGTCTTAACAGTTAGGAAATATACAGAAATTTAGTTATAAAAGTTATATGCAGTCTGCACTGCATAAACTATAAATTAAATAGTTAATCCTTATTAAAGCTACAAAAGTTATTTAGTCAAGAGCAGCGAGTCATTTTCTCTGTTCCCTGACAGGAAGCTTTTTTGGCTGCTGTCCCTTTAAGAGCAGACAGACACGCGGATCTCACTGTTTATATACTGTCTATGGATCGCGCCTCATTCTCTCACAACTCTTTTTGTTCATTTTAGACTTTATATAAATCGTTTAAGATTGCTCTTATGGGGACAGTCGTTGAAGATATGCCTTGAAGCAAGTTTAAAATAAAACGTAAGCCATGCAGCCCCTTCTGTTGAGAGCGCAGTGTTCTGAGATGATGCCGAACGACCACTGAATATGACGTCAGCATCAAACATGCGTTGAGACGGAGACGAAAGATCTTTGATTATGTGCCCAGATATGCTAAAGCCCATATTTAAACGAACTAATGCGAACGCAGATAGAGTTTCAATAGAATAGGACACCTGATAGTCTGAAAAAATAATACCTAATTTGGAAAAAAATAATACCTCCGAGACCACATTTAACACTTTTAATGGCCTTAAATTTGACAATTTTGATTTATCACTTTTTAATACTTTTTAAAACCCCGCGGACACCCTGTATAAATAATATGTTATCTATGCAAAATAACACAAATGCACAAGTGTAACATCACACGCTAAAACACATGCAGCTAAAGCACAAAACTCCACTTCTATATTGTTCTCATAATGTTATGCATATGAAAGATTGACAGCACACTTCCTGCACTTGACACTGTTCATTATTAGGGTGATTGCAGGTATTCAAAGCTATAGTTTAACTTCAATTACCAGTCTGGGGTGTGTTTACCGTACAATGGCATAACTCACTGCTTCATTCAATGAACGGTGAGAAAGCATTAAGCTTTATCTGTTTTCAGTTGAAAACGGTGTGTAAGAAAACGGTAAGCAGCAAGATTTTTACAATGGAAATTAATCATCAAAAATGTACTTAAGCTGGACAATTACCTTCTTCTAGAGCTGCTGTACAGCCAAAACAATCTTTGTTGCATTAATCTCCTGCTAGATGTTTTGCTATAAATTACGCACATGGCATCTGAGATCTAAGTCTCAGTTATTTTGCTTCATTTTCAGATTCAATCATAGGCTCGTTCTAACATACTAGAGCAAAAACGGTGCTTTAAAACTCTTGACAAACTAAAAGACGTAAATGCCATTTGTATGTATTTGAAATAGATGGTATAGATTGTACTGAATCATGGCTTCCTTATTGTGCTCAAGATAGGGATTAAGTCCATATGTCATTCAAACAAGAAAACTCTACTTTTAAAGTAGTTACTTTTAAACTCTACTTCTACAACATAACGCCAATATAATTTTAAACATACTTAAATGTATCTAATATGATAAACAGAGCTGCTTTACCTCATGACCAGATACTGCAGGAGCCAGGCGACTGTGTCCCGTAACAATAAAAGTCCTGCTGCTCACGAGCCGTGTGTTTGTGTAACAATCGGTCCAGCGGCCGTGCTCAGCTCCACAACACTCGGTCCTGCTCTGCTTTACACTACAGTAAGGCCATCCCTCAAAAATATTCTTGTTTGCCGAAACCCGACCGACCCTGTTAATTTAGGGCCGACTCATTTTAAAAAAAATTTTTCCTTTTAGTCCGACCGACTTGCCGGTTGTAAATTTGCTTTAAGACCGACCAATTTCTTTTTTTACTCTTCAAACAACTAATACAAAAGTAATAAAATAATATGAATTATATTTTAGTTAGTATTATAAATGTATAAATTGCCTGGGCCATACAAACGAAGGCTACATTCTTTATGTTATAGAAAAACCTGTGACGTCATCTATGTTTACACTATGGTTAACGGATGTCACACTATGGCCTGTGCGTTCGTTTCGGCTCATATTCTCATTCACTGTAACGTTAGACTATTAAAGCCCTGTCGGAGATTTCGCCGCATTTTGTGACAGGAGTCAGGACCATGGACACGTTACACACACCAGGCAAGTGCACTGCAGAGGGGAGGGCTTTGAGCCCCTGCCCTTTTTGAAAAATAATCAAAAGTGCCCCTCTCAACATTCATCATTACTATATTGTGGCGAATAAAACAGAATTTGAATTATAATTAATATAACAACGTGTACAAAACAGTAACAAATGGCGGAAAAGCCGTTTATCTTGTCTCTGTCAGTCTGAAATGTCGTTGTCATAACGCGGTGCTATGGTAGCGTGGTTTTTGCTCAACTGCGCGTGGTGGGAGCGGCGGCACTGGTTGTAACTTGAAAAATAATGCTTTAAGTATGGTTCTGTCGATGGATACACCTGCACTACAACAGTGATAATAAAAGAAAAACGTGGGCAAAACGGTCTTTGTAAACTGTGTTCAATGCATGCGAGTGCTGCCGTATGACCAGTCATTTTCGCCATCATCACTCTGCAGTGAGAGAAGATCTGTCTCTTTGCGCAGCGCGCACACGTCTCACAGCGCGCAAATATTGAGTTCTTTCAAGTCTTGCGTTTGAACGGACAAACTCACACAAAAAGTATGTCAACATGTCGATCTTGATGAGTATAACCATGATATAAACCGAACCGTGAGCAATCTGTACTGCTACACCCCTAGCGTAACGTATGTATGGGGCCACAAAATTAGAAAATTTTTAAAGGGTGCCATGACTGAAAAAAGGTTGGGAAACACTGATTTAGTGAACGGCTCTGGCTCGACGGCAGGAAAAACAATACAAACAATCACGATTTTTAAACCTTTTTCATCATTAACGTTAATCAAATCTATTATTCTAAATGTAGGCTGTCAAGAAGAAGGAAAGAGGGGCAGTGTCTCTTCAAAAAACAGAGACAATACATATTACAAAAATAAAATAACGTCTGAAAAAAAATGGTCTGCCATTGTCTGCGATGTTTGTTTACTGTAATATTTACCATTAAAGAGTTGGTTATAGCTTCTTAATTAATTAAATTCATAAAAACAACTTTTTGCTTTTTAATATTTAAATGCACTAGTCTATATCACCAGATGTGTGGGTCTGGCAAGAAGTGCAAGCCACTTCAGAGACACAGATAGTGGCGTGTTCTGAGTTAACACAATCGAGCGTAAAAATAAGAAACATATCACGGGAAAAAACTAAAACGGGAAGACAGTGGGAAAAGAGCTAAAATACGTGAGAAACCCGGAAAAAAAGGGACCCTTTTCTTATAGAATGCAGCTGAAATTTATGCAATAAACATGTTTTTGACAAATATTTCACTTTGTTTGTGGTGTATATAGCCTGCAATTAGCCTATGCGCCCGAAGGCACGGCTTGAAGACCTAGTCAGTGATGTCACGATATGGCAATTTGTTTAAATTCATACCTACGTAATAACCATCACCAAAAATGTACTTTTTTTTTTTGTATTAAAATTTGAAGAAAAAAAAATAGACCTACCTACCGACCCTTTTTTTTTTTTTTTACATTTTTTTACTGTTCCTGCAAACCAAAATATTTTTAAGGATGGCCTAACGTTAATAATCTCTGATTTCTGCCAGAGTCCTATTTTCCACCGACTGTGAGGTGAAGACCACATGTCCCAAAATACTGCGCTCAAACTTGCCGTCATCAAACTACACCTTGGTTTTGAATAGGCGCCCTCCAGTGGATGGAAAGTTGCATAGTGCACCTTTAACCACAGGTCGAGGGTTGTTATTCAAACCATACAACTTTGAGATGCTGTTTGCAAATGTTCGTTGGAACCATTGTTGGGAAACTACGAATAGTTTAACGCTGTTGATAACAAATGGAATTTGCAACCATAGTTGGCTAACAGTGTTTTTGGCAAATGCACCCCTGGACGGCATGCTGTCCCAATGCCAATCAATCTGATCTCAAGATATCGCACCAAATCAGAAAAATATATAATAATGTGTTGAAAATATGACATCACTACAATTATAAACAAGAAAGATGAGAAATGTTTTGAAATTACTATGTCCCTAACCCTTTTTTTAAATGTATTCTTACCTTTTGCGTTTCCAGCGAGAGGGTTTGAGACCAACACCTCCCCACTCGCCCCAGCCTGGCAGGGTCAGGTCCACCACTTTGGGCCTCCCTGCAGCTTCCTGTTTCCTTTTGTCTTTTATGAAATCAGAAATGACATCATCCCCAGCAAAAGCCTCCTTGATGATAGAAATCTGTTCATCATGCTCCTATCAAGAGTAAAACAATTTTAAACACAGGAAAAAGCAGAATCTTGTAACAACTCAAGAACTAAACGTCAAAGTTAATGGAGACACCATAGTCAGGGTTGACGATTCAAAGGAATGAACACAATAACATGACTATTTTTACAACCCGTGGTAACCTTGATTTCAGCATAGTAACATTAAATTTGTTTAGTAACCTCAATAAGACAAATTGGTTACATACTCTTCCCCCCAAGTGAAGCCATTCAACTCACTTCTTCAACAACTGTTGGCGAAAAGGGAACGTTGATGACTTTGGCTTCTTTGGTGAGTACTTCATTGAGTTTGATTTCCCTGTTCTTTTTATTAGTTGGCGCTGTAGTTGCCTCTACAGAAGCTGTTTGAGGCAGAGATTGAGCCACATTGGGATGGGGCTCGAGAACCTCCCCCAAAACCTCCAAATCTTCTATATTCCTGACTCTAATCGGCCCTTCATCTAAAAGTCCCTCTCCATCTTCTTGCCCTTCCTGTGTCTTCTCGCTCCTCATAAGCTTGAAAAGGCTGTTAAACTGAGAAACATCCTCCTCCTCTTCATCATCATCCTTCTCCCCCTCCTCTTCTTTTTTATCATCATTCTCCTCATTGTCGGAAATCTCCACCACATCTTCGCCAACCACCTCTCTTGTGTGCTCTGCTAAAAGAATACAAGACAAATAGTTTGGATGAGAATCACCACATACACTGCCAGTCAAAACACCTTAATTATTAAAGTTTTCATTCAAATTCAAGCAGGTCAAGTCCAGTGAATCATCTGAAATATAACAAAAGCAAGCAGTGAGCTAGCTAAGTTAAAGGAACAAGACATTTTTCAATCAACAAGTAATCAGTTAATTCACCCCAAAATGAGAACTTTTATCATTTAAATCCCCCTTGTGTCATTCCAAACCCATAAGCATTTCATTCATCTTCAAAACATGAATGAATATATTCGAAGAAACCTATTTTCAGATTTTCTAAGATATTTTCAAGCTTCAAAACATTTATTAAGGGACCATGAGTGGTTAAATTGAAGTCTAAAGAGACAAGACCACTTTACATGATGAACAGAATTAATGAACAGATTTAATATCACATCAAATATAGCAAATAGAAGCTCAAATGTACTCCCTTGATGTGTGAGAAGAATGGTTTAGATTCCGATGACCATATTTGATGAGCTTTATATGAGTGTATTGATCAATGTTTATATGTGAATAAAAGCGGTTCATCACACAAAGCAGTTATGTCTTCATAAGACCTGAATTACTGCTCAATTCATATGGATTCATTTTACAATTTCTTGAACTTTGAAAAGTTGAAAACTAATTTGATGAAATCTGAGAGCTTTCCGCCTCTCCATTGACAGTTACACAACTACCACTTTGAAGCTTCAAAAAATTCATAAAGAGATTGTAAAACTCATCCATATGATTTGAGCGGTTTAGTCCAAATTTTCTGAAAAGACACGATCGATTTATACGATGAACAGACTGAATTTAGGCTTTTATTCACATTTAAACCTTCATCAACTCACATCAGTTGTGGTAAACAGAAGCTCAAGCTTGTTCACCTGACATGCGAGAACCAATTAGGTTTATTTCACGAGCATCAAGTAGGTTAGGTTGAGCTTCGGTTTATGTTCACTGATCAATGTTTAAATATGAATAAAAGACTAAATTCAATCTGTTCATCTTGTCTCATACCCTTTTCTTCTATAGGAGTCGAGCCCTTTTCCTCAGCTTGCCTCCGCTTCCTCTTCCTCTCAAATTCTCCAATAAGCACCTCTTCCTCGTTTTCCTCTGCTGCGGTTTCAGCATCCTCAGGTGTGACGCAGATGACCTCAGGCTCTTCACGAGTAAGTTGACCTTTCATCCAGGGATTGACCGGATCAATAATCGGCTCAGGATCGTTTACAAAATCAGGAACGGTATTCAATTCTTCATCTTTACTATCATGTTCATCATCAGAAAGCACCACTATCTTCTGTGTAAGATCCTTATTCATCTGCAACTGCTCCTGCATTGCTTTACGTGCCTGATGATGAGCATGGGACAGTGATGAAATTGCTATCAAGGGATGTAAATCATGAGTAACTTTATGATTCTGGAATTAAACAAATTAAAACTTACCGAATCATCATATTTAGCCATGATGGCCTTTGATTTGGCCCACTTGCCCCTGTTCTGATGTTTGAGAGACATCCTCTCCTGTAGTGAAAACATGCAACGGAAATATATTTTAGCCCAAATGATTCTCACTTATTCATGATCTCTTTCCATGCTTCATCACACACCTCCATCCTTGAGAGTTCAATCTTTTTTAGCTCTTCCAAGGCACTCTGGGGGTCTGTCTTAGCCATTTCTTCAAACTGCTTCAGAAAATCCTTAACTCTGCCTTTCTTCTTAAACTTGCGATACCTGAGAAAGATATTTTGTAGTTAAACTTAAAAAAAAAAAATGCAAACACAAAAGTTGTCAGAAACATTCAGGTGTAGAACTCACTTTTTACTCTTGATTTTCTTTTCTCTATTGGCTTTTGCCTCATAGTATGACTGGAGCGCTCTTGCTTTTTGAAGCTCAGCACGACGAACCTTCGCCTGAAATACAAAGGGTCACAAAGTGAAATAGTCACTGAACATAAGCATTCATTTGGAACCATATTTCATTTCATGTGCAAGAAACTACACTTCATTAATTATATTTAAACTGAGAATAATTATGTTTAAAGCCATCTGCATCACCATTAACAATTTTCTGAAGTATTCAAATTACTGCAAACCCTTGTGAATGAGATATGCATATTGCCATATGAACAGTGGCAATATTTCAATAATCGTAATACATCATGCAGCCGTCCTTACCAAAGCTTCTTTATGTTTATCTCCTTTAAAAACATAGTATATATTTATTGGACATTCACTTCAGTGTGATCAGTAAGTGATGCCAAACTGCTTATTCATAGGGTTTGTTCACACTTAGTTTGGTCCACTTGGTTAAGCATTCACATTGGTATCTTTAGGTTTGGTGTTAAAAGGCCAAACCTAAATGCATAGGGATGTGTTCACAACCTGATTGGTCGGTTTTTATTACGTATATTTCACTACGGAGCTTATCGAACATCCAAAACAATGCTGTGTGAGGCTAAATACGCTTGTTGTATGTTTGTAGCTACATATGATGGTATTTTGAGCAGCTGAGAACTTGTGAAGAGATGATAAATGTGTAAAGGAGTCAAACCAGCAGCAGGAATCCCTCCATCACACACAAACCAAGATCTGCTACGAGGAGACACGGTTCTGATGCCTGTAGCTAACTGTGATTCTTAAGCATCCTGTCCTTTATAGGGTCTCGTATTTCTGTTTTTGGTTCGTTTACATGTCTTTGGGCCTTGTTGCGTTCATATTTCAGTCGAACCGCACCAGAGTCCATTTGAAAGCGTCATACCTCCTCCAAGCTCATGGCTTTAAGCGATGCCTCTTCGACAGGAGTCAGAATAGGGTCAACGACTGGCTGGCTGTTGTTGTGCAAGAGTCTGAAAATCTCCTGTTCAAGAGGAGTTTGAATCTGTCACAGAGAAAACACAGTTACTAAAATAAAAACAAGTGCTTCTACCAAACATGTTATAGTTTCATCTGTTCAGTGTGCAAAGAAACATCCGCAATGATGACAGGTCACTAAATTGTAATGTAGAAACAAGCATTTTCTGTAAAGCTATACAAATAAATGTGTGAATTGAATTCAAGATAATAGCAATTATCTGTATCACTGAACTACAGTAAAAGGGAACACCTTAATTAGACAAAACAAAGATGAGAAAACTTGAGTACATTTGATGTAACCCGAGTGTTTGAAAACCAAGTTATTAATGTGAATAAACGGTTACTTATCCTAAACCAAGGCATATTTTAAACTTACATTTTCTAATAAATGTTAAATAAATTAAATACATTTTGTGCAAATATCACTAGACTCATACTAATCTAGTATTGATATAGCATTGTTGTAGTACTCGAGACCGGTGTCAAGACCATTTTTTGAAGGTCTTGGTCTTGTCTCAGTTTCAGATTTAAGCCGGGTGCACACTGTGCGATTTTGGCCACGATTTGGCCGTCTGGGACAAATTTAGCAAATCCTAAAAGATTCCTCAGATCCTAGACTAAAATCTGACGTCTTTGGTCGTTAGTTTGACATGTTCACCGGCAGCCGATTAATGAGCGCTGCGATCAAATTTGACCTCAGACAAAATTCTGGCAGTGTCAGAAGATTTGCCACACAATCCTGCAGTGTGACTTCTCCTACGACGACAGTCAAATATCTCCGTTTTTCAAGACAAACTATGACCAAAACGAGTGCTAGAGATTTCTTTGTAGCCAGCATTTCAGTCCCGCGTGTAATGCGGCTCACTGTCACTGAACGCGTCATTCATTGATGATATAAAACTCCGGGTGAGTTTTCTTGCGCGCGTCCGTTTTAAGCGCGCCTTCACTATCGTGCAGTCTGACATTAATGTCAACTGAGATCTTACAGTGTGACATGGCGATCATGTTCGTACAGTCTGACAAGGGACATTCGCAAAGGATTTTGAAAAATCGCAGTGTGCAGGACCCATTAGAGGACTTGGGATTTTGTTCAAGATCAGTCAAGACTACAACTGCTGGGATATTACTAAATTGCCGGTGTATTGTCTGATTTAGTTATTAACATCATTAATGTGATTGGGTGTAAAACTTACTGCTTAGATACAATCAATAACTTACTTCTACTGTATTTATTGTGCCAGTTCAGAAATGAGGAATTGTGTCAAATGGCACGGAAATGAATAAAAATTCTCACAAAATTTGCAAAAAAGAATTTGTCCGAGATCTGGATTTGTATATTATAACATGATATAACTAACCAACGTCACAAGAGCGGGAGGTTAATAAAGGCATTCTGAAGCGAAGCAATGGGTTTGTGTAAGGAAAATATCCATATTTTAAACTTTATAAAGTAAATATCTAGCTTGCGGCGGATCGCCTTCCGTATTCAACTTACAAAGAAAGTGTAATGCCATTCAAAGCACTTTTGCTACATCCAACGTCATATGTCATACCAATTATGCTTTTTTTCAGATGTCGAAAGCAAAAGGCGGTCTGCCGAAAGCTAGATATTTCACTAAAGTTTTACATATGGATATTTTATTTACAAAAACCCATCGATTTGCTTCAGAAGGACTTTATTAACCCCTGGAGCTGTGTGGAGCAGTGTTTATGATGAACTAATCTAATGGCAATGCATGTATTTACCAAACAAAAACAATGACAACAGGACAATGACACAAACTGAACCATGACAAATTTAAGCTGTTTTAAAATAAGCCCAAATCCACACCTTCCACCCAGCAACGACCTGCTCCACCCGTTTAGGTCCTAAGGGCTCCTGGTGCAGAGGAAACACCATTTGTTCAGCCTTCCGGTTCTGCAGTATGATGTTCTTCCAGCAGGACACCTCGCTGGCAGTCTTCTCATACGCTATGCCTCTCTGAATCTGTGGACATAGTAGAGAGAAAAAAACATTTAGCAAATAAAACGTTTAACCCCATGCCAGCTTCTATTGCTATAGTCATTCAAGGATATTCAGTGAAATACAACAATAACATGTGTAAGATCTGTTTTTAGTGAAAACTCAAACTGAAAGTGGCCTGATTTGGCGAAAACCCTCTTTAAAGTTGTCATTACAATAAAACAGACTAAAATAAAAGAAAAAACATTGAAACTGAATCTCGAACATCAAGAGTAAATTACTTGGTCGCAGGGATTATTGAAATAAAAGGTCACTGATCCAATTCTGGGGTGCGTTTCCAAAATCATTACCAATAGTGAATATTAAATTAGTTAATAATAATGAATTTGATGAATATATTGTGTACATGAATGACGTTGAAATTGTTTATAATATTTGTAAAAAAAAAAAAAAAGAAAAAAAAAAAAGAGGCTATTTTGCTTTAAAAAGAGTGTTTTTTGACAAGCTTCTCGGTTTATCAGAGCGAGTGACTGAACTGAAAAAGCAGCATTTCATGACCTTCTCGGTTTCCTGTTTGTTGAGAGGCAGCTCCAAAGTCTCTTTACTGTTTTGTAGGTTCCTCAGCTGTTTCTTGGTCTTGTTGGAGGTTCCTGGGGTCTTCTCCGCGGTTCCCAAGAGGTCAGAAAGGTTGACTTTATCTCCAGTACCTTTATATAGAATAAAGAAAAGCTAAGACTGATGTTCTGTCTTGATTAAGATGTGAATAAATTACGATGCATTCTGCTTTTACCCTCTGCATTGACAAAGAACTCTGAGACCTGCACACTGGCTTCAGAACGCTCATTCTGCTTTTTCCTGGGATAGACAAGCAAAGTTTTATTAAGAACAACGTACAACGACATACTAAGTACACAAGCAGTTAAAACATTCTGACTGCTGGGATTCATTCGAGGGGTGAAAAACTAGATTACTAACCCTGCAGTTTTCAAATAAACCTGAAGAACTTGATTAGACGGATCAGGTTTAATTAAGGTTGAAGCTAAGGGTATATTCAACTGAAAATGGAAAACTTATTTGTTTTGGGGGCCTGAAAACAGGGGCCTATTGCACCAAACTAGGATAAGGGATTAAGCCGGGATATCTTGGTGACCATGGCTCAACTTATCTGCTAATATACAGTTATCTTTCATTATCGTTCTTGGTGTGAGTGTGCCTTCAGGGTACGTTTACACGACAGTGGTGTACTAAATTTTGCATACAGATGACAAGCTCACCAAGATATCCCGGCTTATCCTAGTTTTGTGCAATAGGCCCCAGGTTTCAAAGTGCAAGGTTTTAAAAAACAATGCCTTTACCATTTCCATGTAAACAACAGAAACGTGAAGGTGTGAAAACTGTGACGTCACATGCACATGTTCGCCACGTGTTTCTTGACAAAGCGATATCTCTAACTACTGCCTTGGCATGCATAATACAGCTTTTAGTCATTTTTGCATATCCGTGTGAATGTTGTCTGTTTTTAGTATATAGCTGTTGTGTAAACATCCTGTAAACTGCAGAGCAGCCCTACTGGAACAGAGTTTTGCACCCAAGATTTATTCTAAGAGGTGCTTTATCTAGTCAACGGAGTTTAAACATTGAATCTCAATTTTCAATTGCATTAACTTAAGATGCAGCATCATGTGCTTCAGTCATGGCAGCACATTCCTTTAGAATGATTAAAGGCATAGTTCACTTTGAAATTAAATTTTGATATGTTTTAGCTTACCTCATGGGCATCAGAGATATAGGAGTATTTGTTTCCCCAGTAGTTTCAATTTTGATCATTTTAGGTCAAACCGTTGTTGTCTGTGCCTCACATAATGCAGGTCTATGGTTACCACCTCAAAGAGCATACACAGAGAAGTCCAAATTAAACAATCCCCCATCGTAAGCACACACTGATGGCCTAAGACACGAAACGAGCGGTTTGTGTGAGAAAACGAACAGTATTTATATTGTTTTTACCTCTTGTACACAACAGGAAACACGCACGCACGCCCTCGGATCAGTCGGACGTAGTGATGTACAAGAGGTAAAAACGATATAAATACTGTTCGTTTTCTCACACAAACCGCTCGTTTCGTGTCTTAGGCCATCAGTGTGTGCTTACGATGGGGGATTGTTTAATTTGGACTTCTCTGTGTATGCTCTTTGAGGTGGTGACCATAGACCTGCATTATGTGAGGCACAGACAACAACGGTTTGACCTAAAATGATCAAAATTGAAACTACTGGGGAAACAAATACTCCTACATCTCGGATGCCCATGAGGTAAGCTAAAACATATCAAAATTTAATTTCAAAGTGAACTATCCCTTTAAACTGACTGCAATCACCTGTGCATTTAACGGTTTGAATGCACACATTGCAGCAAATCAGAAACAGCTTTTCAGACAGACCGTGATATAATCAGTAGGGATGTGCCGAAGAAGCCGAATACCGTGTTTGGAAAGGAAATTATACATTGTACCAAAGTTGAGTAATTATATTGTGTACAATTTGTGGAGACCCTATTAATATGCAAGGTACTGAAATCGCCTTTGAATTAGGGCTGTCATGATTCCTTGATTAAATTTAAAACCTAAATTTAAAAATAAAAAAAAATCCTCGACTGGAATTTACCGTGTTGCGTAAGCGGCAAAAGTACCGAAAGTCACCCATTCACACGGACAAGAATCCATTAAGTGTATTATTATACCGTTTTCTAAGCAGAATGTATTTAAACCATTTAAAAACATTACTACAGCATAGATAATGCTATTGAGTGCTTTATGTGTCACAGATGCTGCTCCACATGAACTGTTGTCATTTACATGAGTGGCATTTTAACAGTGGTTTTCTATAAACTATTATATGATTACTTGCTTTTGATACTTTATTTGAGACTATTATTATTGCCTCGTTATTGTATATGTATTTTAATTCAGAGGTCTTCAACCCTGCTTCTGGGGTTAAGCTCCAACCCTAATGAAAGAACGGTGAAGCTAATCAAGCTCTTCAGGATCACTTGTTGAAAATACACAGGCAGGTGTGCTGAAGCAGGTTGGAAATAAACTTTGCAGGAGCAGGGTTGAAGACCTCTGAATAAAAATACATATACAATAACGAGGCAGTAATAAAAGTCTCAAATAAAGTATAAAAAGCAATTATCATGAAGACTATTATTTGCTTAGGTCTATTGTTATTACCACAAAAATATTTGATTAATCAAAATAATCGACTGACAGCCCTACTTTGAATGCCCTTCAGGGGCTCCGTAGATTGCGGTAATTTTCCACAATTAAGCTTCGGGCACATGCCTAATCATTAGAATTTGTTTACTTATTTCATGTTCCAAACATTCCAGTTCTCTGATTTCAGCCCAGTATGTCCAGAATTTAGTTTTTTTTCTTTTTTATCACTGAAGCATTTTCGTTTCACATGGACCAGTACTAAAAACATAAATCTCAAATGTGTCAAACCTCTTTCTTCCACCCATAGAGCTGATGGCTTCCAGTAGCTTGTTGTGTTTTCTCTCATCATCACTGCCCTCCTGTATAAAAACAACAACATTTTGGCTTAATATGGCACAGAGGTAGCCTGGATGCCAGCCGAACTTAGCCCAGCCCACAACATTTTTAGGTCGGGCAGTTCGGTCTGGAATTGCTCCATAGAGGAGTAATTATCTCCGAACAGAAACTGTTCGGACCAATGAAATCATCAGGGCGGGCTTTAGCCGATGACGGACAGATGATCAACAGTAATGTAATCATGCACGTCATCAGAGGGGCTTGGATTATATTTACTCGAATCCTAAACGGAGAGCTTGTTTGTATCTGCATTCACCTTCATAATTTCTCTCAAAGATGATGATCATGTTGGGTAAGTACTCTGTGTATCAATTAAATCTTTTATTTTTTTACAACACCGGCAAAGATCGTTTATTCCAGCACGTGTGCAGACAGGGTTGCCAAGTTTTTACAACAAAACCTGCCAACTACTAGCCCTAAAAATAGCTTCTCGGGGATTCTTCTTGGAAAAAATGGCGTTTGGGGGGTAAAAAGTGTGTTGTTTTGGCAAGGTTGCCTGCTAAAATTCGCACTCATGGGTCTATATATCACATAATAGTCGCTTCAACCCTTGGACATAGAAAACAACCGTGAAAAAAAACGTGGACTTGGCAACACAGTGCAGTTGAGCTCTCTGTTGACATTTGACAATGCGTCGCTTCGTTGCTCTGATTGGTTTGCTCCATTGGGCTGTGATTATGAGGCGTGTTTCAACTGAACCAGGAAACACATCAATTGGATAGACCATCAAAGGTCTACCCAATTGAGGTCTTTCCTGGTTCGGTTGAAACACGCCTCATAATCACAGCCCAATGGAGCATCAGACTAGAGGTCTTCACGGGTCCAAAAATTCGCACCCGAACCCGAAGAGACCCGCAATGTTCAACACAGATCCGACCCGGACCCGTCTATTATTTCAAAAACTGGACCCGGACCCGTGCAGATCCGAAAAATGCCAAAAATATATTACCCGGAACCGACATGGACCCGTCTATTATTTGATAGCTGGAACCGAACCCGCCGGGAAGACAGACGCGACTGGACCCGATTGTCTCATATTACACAATATACTGCTGTTAACAAGTTAATGAACAAGCTGCGAAAAATAACTTTGTCTCAGTCAGCCTACCTAACGATATATAGCCGTTGTTTCCCTTCCTTGTACCTTGATTGTGATGTATTACAATATTCCTCATTAATTGTTCCAAGCATGCTTAATTCACTCATTTCAGCTGTCAAAGTCAATTTTATTTCACAGTGACGGATTTATGAGTTAATTCGCATAATAACTTTGACTGTTTGCCCTTTTGAACTAATAACTATTGCTCGTTTAGTGCCATGGCCGCTTGCGTTACCATTATTTATTTGCCATAATCTCTCTGAGCCAAGTCTGACTAGCAGAACTTTAAGATTAAACAAGACAGTTCATTCATATTATTTTTAAAGTCATTACAGTCACTGCGGAAGCTCGGGTTGCCATAGAAACATGACACGCGCTTGAGACTGCACTCGCGCGTCAGCTGGAGCACCTAAAATATGAGCTTTTCTACGCAATTTGAGCATCACAGAAAACATTTATGTGACAGTTCACCTGAGGTCTTGTTGCTGATTTGAAATATATTCTTGAGTACATTATTACCGCGCGCATGCATTAAATCTGCCCGCTTTCTAAACGACTGAGAGAGCGCGCGCGCGAGAGAGAGAGGGAGAGCGCTTGTGTTGTTGTTGCTGTGTATTTCTAAACCTCATTTCCCGGCTCACACTTTTCTTATCCTAATTTAGCAATTTGTAAGTTACACAAAACACACAAGCCGCGCTGACTCTCACGGCCAGGTGTTCTCCGAGTCCGATTGACGTATTACATAGGCTACAACATTAACAGACCCGGGAACCGAAGTAATAGATTAGGACCCGACCCGGACCCGGATGACCATTTAAAAAATAGACCCGAACCCGTACGGGTCCCGGGTCGGATCCCGGGTCCACGGGTCTCGGGTGCCCCGTGAAGACCTCTACATCAGACTCATATTCTGACTAGAATTGAGTATGACCACGTCAGGCTAGCACAAAGGGGTTCAACAGTCAAAATACATGCCTGTTCCAAAAGAGACAATGTAATTGACTTTGATAAAGATGTTTTCAAAATAGCGATACCACAACATTAGCCAATCATAACAGGCTATTTACTGACAAGCATTGAAGGACACCGCCAAACCCGTAAGACCTTTGTTCATCTTTGGAACACAAATTAAGATATTTTTGATGAAATCCAAGCACAAACTCGGAAGCTCACTATTGGTCGACACAGTTCACACACGCATGTGATGCTGATGCAGGAGCCGGCCAATCAGTGGCCAATACTGAGCTGGCATTCTGGTGTAGAACCCGGAAGTGCCACACTGTACTACACAAACAGCGTAGGAGACTGACACCGAAGACATTGTTAAAAAAAAGTTATTTTTGTGCACACACAAAAACAAAAAGGATTCTCGTCGCTTCATTACATTAAGGTTGAACCACTGGAGTGACATGGACTATTATAACGACAACTTTACCTTTCTGGTCCTTGAAAGTAGTAATAATGTTGCAGTCTATGTGGTGTCAAGCACAGCTCAGATTTCATCCAAAATATCTTAATTTGTGTTCTGAAGATGAACGAAGGTCTTACGGGTTTAGAATGACATGAGGGTGAGGAATTAATGACAGAATTTACATTTTGGGGTGATCTGTCCCTTTAAAAACACCCAGAACTCAGTATAAGTATTTGAAAATGTTTTTTTTTTACATATATTTTTAGGGGTGCAAAAACTTAGTATGTAACAATATATGGAAGCTTGTTTTCACCACAGAATAAAAAAATTAAAAAAGGTAATTGCAACTTTTTCTCTCACAATTCTTCACTCTCGCAATTGCTAGTTTACATCTTAGAATTGCATGATATAAAGTCAGAATCGCAAGATATGAAATCAAAATTGCGCGGTATACACTTTTTTTTAATAATAATCTCTATTATCAATTGAGAGATAAAAAGTAGCAAGTACCTTTTAAAATGTTTTATTCTGTGGTGAAAACAGCTTCCATAAAAAGTGAAGATGAAAAAGTAAAACAATACGAAAAATATCCATGTATTTGCCCCTTTTAAACACAGTCCTGGCTTCAATAGGAGTTTGTAAACCCAGTCCTACATTGAAAAACTACATCAGGTACTGGAAACTACTATAGGACATTATATTGAATCACAGAAACAGTTTGTGACAGCAAAAAAAAATAAAAAATAGAAGGTACATGTCTGAAGTTGGTGACACTAATCATAACAGCATGACAGGACGATCACGAGTACCTCATCTTCACTGGCACTGATGGCTTGCTCATCAATGGGAAGCTCCTCTCCTTCTTCAGCCATAGCGGAAGTCACTCCCACAGCTTTACTGTGGAGGAATACAAAACAAGAAATGCCTGAGGAAAGAGCTTTTGCTCATTTTGAGGGCAATTGCTGAAAGACAGGCTTGAACGCTCGGACACTGGCCAATTGTTTTGTTTAATATGCAAGAAAAAAAACACATGCTACTTTTAAGATGGGTAACGAGATAAAGACGACACGAGCAAACCTTAATGCTGTTTTCTGAAGAGAGCTTGATTTGGCCATGCTGCAGTTTAACCACGTGTCCAGTGGAAGTGTAAAAACTGCGGATTTCTCTCTTATCCCCGACCTGATATAGAGATTCAGAGATTTCGACGACCAACACGTTCGTTAACTCAGAAAGATCAACATGTTATATGAAAATCTGAAAGCTATCAGTCTGTGAAATCAAATTCCCGACGAACGTCTCTAACATTTGATTCTTCTGTTTACTAGCCGGTTGCAAACCAACAGAAATGAAGCGAACAGCGCCACCTCCTGTGCTGGAGTGAGCAGAGGCTTCAGTCTCTTTTTCTTCCACCGGGTTAAACTAAATAAAGAGACATACCGCCACCAACTGGACTGTAGTTTGGAACATCCTATGGGAACATCAAGACCGAGGGGAATTCATTCGGTCAACAATAGTTCAACCAAAATGAACCCTTTGTCATCATTTACTCACACTGGTTAATGTTGGGCTGAACTTGCCTTTTATAAAATGTTTCCGCTGTTCGACTAATTCAGCCAGCAGTAGTGATCGCTACTTCCTCCCGCCAATTCGGTTTTCTTTTGGAATCTATAGTGGCTGATTATATCATGAATATATATATATATATATATATATATATATATATATATATATATATATATATATATATATATATATATATATATATATATATATATATATATATATATATATATATATATATAGGCAGGTCAGTTAACAGCACACCAGTTTAAATTTTTTAATTAAGACATGGTGGAAAATGTGATTATCTTTCATTTCAAATTTGAATATTATAATCTATTGTCTTGAAAACTCTTTATTGTCAAATGTGTGTTGAATGTAAACTCACCATTCACTATTCAATGTGAATTTATCTCAGAATATTCTTAAATAAGGAAATCTATTCAGTGATTGGTCCATGCCTATGTCGTCATCCCAAATCCTGTTTGTGGCAGAGCAAAGTGTCCTAAATCATCTCTAAAACTGACACTTAAGATTTAGTCATAAACTTCACTTAAAGTATGATTGGGATGCTTGATAACTTTTAAGCGCAGCTTTGAGCCAAGAATTGTTTTGCTCTTAAGTAAGTTTTTAGCAGTGTTCTTGGGAGTAATTCTAAGCTTGATAAATGCTTGATAAATACGGGCCCATGTCTAGAAATCAAAATGAGACTCCTTTTTACTACTAAAAACTTACAGCCTTTCCTGACAATATGTTCTTAAAGGGTTAGTTGTTAGTTCAAAAATTCAGTCATTATTTACTCACCCTCATGTCGGTCCAAACCTGTAAGACTTTCGTTCCCCTTCAGAACACAAATATAGATCTTTTCGATGAAATCTGAGAGCTTTCTGTCCCGCCATTGACAGCTACACAACTACCACTTTGACGCTTCAAAAAGTTCATAAAGAGATTGTAAAACTAATCCATATGAATTGAGCGGTTTAGTCCGAATGTTTTGAAGAGACTCGATTTATATGAACAGATTAAATTTAGGCTTTTATTCACATTTAAACATTCATCAACTCGCACATCAGTTGTGGTAAACGGAAGCTAAAGCATGTTCGCTTGACGTGGGAGAACCAATGAGGTTCCTTCTTGTGTTACGCAGCACGTTTGAGCTTCAGCAAGAACCAATCAGGTTTGTTCTTGTGTTACGCATCACATTTGAGCTTCAGCAAGAACCAATCAGGTTTGTCCTTGTGTTACGAATCACATTTGAGCTTCAGCAAGAACCAATCAGGTTTGTCCTTGTGTTACGCATCACATTTGAGCTTCAGCAAGAACCAATGAGGTTCATTCTCGTGTTACGCAGCACGTTTGAGCTTCAGCAAGAACCAATGAGGTTTGTTCCTGTGTGTCAAGCATTTCCGGTTGAGCTTCTGTTTATGTTCGGTGATGAATGTTTAAATGTGAATAAAAGCATAAATTCAATCTGTTCATCATATAAAGCGATCTATTTCTATCTCTTTATGTTCATCTCTGAAGATGAACGAAAGTCTTACAGGTTTAGAAGGACAGTCTCATGTCGTTCCAAACCCGTAAGACATTCGTTCATCTTATTCAAGATCTTTTTTGATGAAATCTGAGAACTCTCTGTAACCAATGACAGAATTTTCATTATTTGGGTGAATTAACTCTTTAATGTGTGTCTCAAACGACGTGCTTCGGGTTCTGCATGCCTCCCTTCTTCAGATGTACTTTCTGATGGACCTCTTGACTGATTCTTTTCCATTGCAGACTATTCAGCTTGTTTTCTCTTATCTTTTCTGCATAAAGATATGTAGATGATATGTAGAAATACACAAATTAAATACTTGTTAGCTGTTTTTTCTTCTGTTGATATATGGACATTGATATTTGCACAGAATCCACCAGCGGCTGTATTACAGAAAGTCCATGTTCATGCTACGAAACGGCTGCTTCTATAATACAGCCACTGGTTCAGAAATAAAAACACGAATCATCCCATCCTTTAATGTACAGGAAAGTACTATTTTTTTATTCCTTCATATTCAAACTTCACAAACAGAGTGAACTTACAATACCTCAGAGAGTGAAAATTACAAAAAAGGTGCTGGTAACATTTACAAAAAAATCATCCTTACTTTGCAACAATCAGTTATTCTTCCACTCTTTTTTTTTTTTTTTTTTTTTTTAGTCTTTTGCATTAAGGCTTAATACTTCTGTATAAAGTATATGCAAGTCTTCACAGTTTTTCGAAAAAAGTCACAATATTATGTAACATAATGAAGCTTTTACGGCTATTTTCTGTTTAATAACAAATACACATCACTGGTAAATATACGTGAAAATACAGGGCTTACTGTAAAATGGCAAGTAATGATACTGTTTGCTGAAATATTTTTTTTTCTAAACACGTTTGTAAGAAAGGTTACATGAGATACCACTGAAATAACTGAAGCAGAAGGAAAAGAAAAAAATAAAGTAATAATAAACATACAAACAAGGGAGATCGCCTCCAAACTTTGGCACATCCCTTTAAATATTTTCACAAAATATATAAGGTTTATTTTTTATTTCAAATCATATGCATGGAAGTATAGCAAAACCGGCATAAAGTGAAATCATGCTGTGTAGTAAGGTGCTAAATTAGAGATATTACAAGGCCTGTCTGTTCCAGACAGGAGAGAATAAGGTGCATTTGTAAGACTGAAAAGCATGTAGGCCTTTTTTAGGTTTCGATAAACAAAACAAAAATAAATTACAAATGCAACACAAACCAATAATAACATGACCAATAGTCTCGAGGCGACCTCATGAACTCATGCACTCAAATGTGTGACAGGCTTTTCCACAGACATGTTAAATATTGTATGGTTTGTATGTTTATATGCGTGTTTGGTGTTTCTTTTAAATATGGAATATCGAGACACGATGAAGTCTTTCGACGACGTGATCGAAACGAAACAGAGCTTTTATTTCCAGGGATTTCCTAAGCTGCACTAGTTTAGAAGTCAAAAGACACAAGCTCTGTCCCTAGAACTGACCCTCATGCACACTGCTAAAGTGACGCGACAAGCTTGCTCAACTAACCAACATCACGAAAGCAATTTGGTTTTAGTGCAAACACAACTGGCTGGCTTCAGCTTCTTAATAAAAACAAGCTCACCAAGAAGATTACATGAAGGCACATACTTATGCTTCCTCTAACACGCATCATATCGAGACGAACTCAGCAACACCACAAAGCAGTTTTAACAGGAAAGCCACTATTTCCAGAAACCGAAAAACCATCACTATATACGCATGATTGCTAGACGTAATTATCGATCACCTGCAATTAAGAAATGCTTAATGTCCCAGCTTCAATCGCACGTTCCTCCTTTACGGATAGACATATTATGAGTAGATTTTGTGTGTGCCATCAGAAAAGAACCATTCCTATTCGTAGGTTGAAACCGGACCACGCCTTTAAATCTACGAGAAAATAAAGTCCCAGAAACATGGCAGTACGGACAAATGCTTTGAAGGAACAGCAACAACACTTTTGTCAGATCAACTTAGATAATGTGGTTTACATAACGTAATATTTTGAGATTCTACACTGTAAACAAATGTGTTCATGCTACATTAAAGTAATAAGTTTGGTCAACTCAAATATCCAAGTTGTCACATTTCAAGTTGACTAAACTGAAAAAAAAAATGTTTTACAGTGTATCAACTCAAATGTTTAATTTCAATGAATTCCAAATTTTAAGGCAACCAGGAAACTTTTTTTTAATTTTTTTTAAAATGAAACCAATAATATCTATATTACAGTAAACTCATTTAACTAGATGTGTCAACTTAAAGTAAGCATCTGTGCTGCCTTAAAATTTTAAGTTTGTGACATCTTGGATATTTGCGTTGACTAAACTTAAAATTTGAAACCAATGTCCATTGCATCAACTAAAATTTTTAATTTCAATGGACTCAAAATTTGAAGGCAGCAAGGTAACTTATTTTTTCTTAAGTTAAACCAACAATATATTACTACAAGAAGCAATACGTATATGTTTGCACTCAATTTAAGGTCTCTGACTTACAGATTTCTCAGCAAGTCGGCCTGTATGAATATTCCCCTGTAAATATTTCATTAGGGTTGAAACACTTCACACAAATATGTCTTCATGTTTCTGGGACAGCCTGCCTTCTCCACTTCTTCTTTTCCTTGTAAAAAAAAGTGTAAATTATTGTTCAGAATGATCACAAGAGGAAACAGGAAGCATTTAATTTAATGTACCTACAACTTGGACATGTCATATGTGTTTTCTTTAACTTTACAGCCTCAGCATCATCACACATCTTCAATGTTGTATCTGTATAAACAAATAATGCAAGACACACCTTTTTTTCTTAAACAAAATAGCATAATTTAAGAGCGCAGAAAGCTTTTGTTGTTTTACACGGTTGGTTCACGTTTATGTTCGGTGTTCTATTGCTATTTATCAAAGAAGACCAAGAATAACTTTAGTGCAAAAATCTTTTCTGGTTTGAGAAGTGGTATTTGGGTTTGAGTCAATGAGGATTGCTACACGGATCAACTGTGGTTTACTGTATGTTTAGTGGTTTCTCTCAGTGGTTTTTGCATGCAATTACTTTCTTCAACATTCTTACTTTTCTTAGATTTTTGTGGGGGAAAAATAGATCTCTATGGTATTAGGGTGATTAAAAAACTGCAAAAATGGGGTCAAGTTTGACGTTTGAGAGACAGTTGAGTGTAGACAACCCTGTGTAGCTGAACAAACTGAACGTGTTTGGTTGGAATAATTCTGTGAAAGCCCTATTCAAATCAAACCAGAATTTGACTTGGCTTGGCTTGGCTGACGTCACACAAATAATGTCTCACAATTGTGTTTAAAAATAATCTAGTCCAGTGTTTGACATAAAAAATAAAAATAAAATGGCCTTGTACACACGCATACACACACACACGCACGCACACACCTTATTCTATATCTCTAAACAGCAGGTATTATTAAGCAAACAATTTTTTCACAACAATAATAGAAATTGGACAAACACAAATGAAAATGACAACCGCAGATTTTAATTTTAAGGTCGTTTGAATACTGTAAAATGTTTAATACCTTTACTACAACAGCTCCACATTTGCTCAGTTTGAATGTTTCAATAATGAACTTGTGAGAAACAAAAAAGATAATGAAGTTTGTGAAAATAAATTATGTGCTAGTGCAAGAATAAAACAAGGCTTAAGATATGGCTTTGAACAGTGAAAAATACCAAATCTTTTTTGAAAACGTTAGCTAGCTTCACCTAAACAGCACAAAACATGTATCTAAATATGTCAGTAGAAATAAGCTAGTAAAGTATCCCATGATACAACATTGTCTATTAGTCAAGGGGTAAAATTGAACTATGATATGAGCGTTTCCATCCAAATATTCACATTACACCTTCTTTTACATCGATTATATGATATCACAATATGTTACAAAGAAAAATGGGAATTTGGTCCTTAAAGATTAAACGGTGGTACTGTCTCATGTATCTCCATAATACATTATTCATTTGATATAATATCTAATTTAAGGTTGAAAAACCACTGCTGGGAATTTTGCTATAGAGCTGTACCATAAAGGTCCATTTTTGGTAAATAAACCTCTTAAAAAAACAGGTACGTGCAAACTCAACAAATGAAACGCTTGGTCCATGCTGACAAATAACAAGTGAATCTTTACATCCATTGCACGAAGCAGAGCAGCTGAAATAAGGAAGAAAGAAAAACACGATGAAATCTATTTATCTTGTATCAGTGCAATTAATTCCATGTTAGATGTTTGTTAGCTAATAATATTAGGAAATAATTAAATTTAACATATCAAAAATTGGGTAAAATGATTTAAAGGGTGTCTCCATGGGTGTTTTTCTGCCCATCAACAGTGTTATCAGAGCACAGATGATGCACATATTTCAAAAAGCATGACCAAATTTCAGTTTCAGGATGTTTTACACATTGTGTTTCTGTCGAAATCGACACATAATTCTTTGGTGTTAACAGAAACTTTGCAGACCTTTATGGTCTATGAAGATAAACTCATCTTTTCAGACTTGATATTTTTAAAAATGGTAATTTAATGAATTATGCTCAAATGATTTTAGAAGCTTTGGACTTTTTAATTAGTTTGCTTTGTGTTGCTCAAGCAATAGCACATTTGGTACAATAAGAGAGGTTAAAACATTCAAATAAAAGGATAAAGAAAGCAAATACACTATGCCAAAATTATTATGATATCATGACAAAGATTCCCAAAGACTTAAAAAAATTAAATGTTGTTTTCTTGTTGACATGCTGTATTTGGGAAAGAAAAAAATGGTAACACTTTATTTTAAGATGACATAGTTACTACTAACCTCAACCAAACCCCAGTCATACACTAACTCTATAGTAAGAGTTAATTAATATTACTCTGTACTTATTTGAGTGAGTACAATGTAATTACGTCACTTTTAAATAAAGGGTTACACTTTATTTTAAGGCGTCATTATTACAGTGTAATTATATATTTATGTACCGAGTAATATTTGGTAACTACATGTATTTACTATAGAGTTAGTGTATGATTGGGGTTTGGTTGAGGGTAAGTTGCATGTAATTATGCATTTTTACTGTTATTACTAAGTAGTAAGTACATGTAATATATGTAACAAGCACACTAAAATAAAGTGTAACCAAAAAAAATTGAGTGGCCACAAACATCAATGTTCAAAGGAGCAGTTGTATTGCAGCATTTTCCATATTAATGTCTAAAAAATTTCAGTTAAAATTTCACTGATAAGAGAATAAAGTCTACAAACAGGGCGTTAATAGCATTTTTGTTATGTTTTATACTTCTTAAGTTAAGCAGTAAAATAAATGAGCACGTAAAATGAAGGTGAAAATCTCACTTTAGACATTTTAGAGGAGTGTTTAGGGGTATGACGATTCCTCAATTGTACGTTAATCTCAGATCAGGTATTAGAAGGATCAGATTTAAGTGCTTAACAAATGAGTAGTGCCTAAAGTCCACGCAAGCGTCCACTGTGGGTCAGTCTAAATGAATTTGGACTAAATCAATTAGGCACCGAATCAAAACATTCGACATACATGCAGATCATAATGTCTGGAATGAAATCCTGTATAAAAACGGTGTGCCATGAAATGGGTCATTGTAAGAGATATTATTAAAGAGCTACGTATATTATCTATTTTTATCTATCTGTTTGCTACACTAAACTATATGCACTAGTTGTGTATCAAAAGGCATCTGCCAAAGGAATACATGTAAATATGCCTAAATTTAGCTTTTTGTCATTATGGTACTTGTATAGAGATTTATATTGATGTGTAAATCATGTAGCTGAAAGAGTTTCTACCAAACATAAAAGCCCCTATATAGGATGACTGCTTAATGAATGTCAGGAAAGATCTGCCTAAATCTCAATCAATCAACATGTTGTGTCACATTCTCCTGTCAAGTCCTCTTCTGTTTCTGTCCACCCACAAAGCTGTATTACCTTCCACAAACAGTCTGCATTTAATAGAGGAGTCAAATTGTGCAGCTATGTCGTCTCAGAGTTCAATGTATCAGAAAACTCATGTTGCCCAAAAATGGCAATTGTTAAAGGAGAAAATAAAAACCCATCTCAGATCACCAGTAACCGCATGGTTGTCCGTCATTCAAAATTTAAAGGTACTTTTTTTGTTAAAAATTAACAAATACATTTAAATAATGTGTCAATACATCAAACAATACTTTCTTCCAAAATGTGTTTTTGTCTAACCCTTAATCGCTTCATATTTAAGACCAGACGGGATGGTTTTTCGCAGGGAATTGTGTATACATTACTCGCCCGCGCATCTCTTCATATCGGTAAATAGAGAAAAGTTGCTCTGACTACTTTGACGCGTGTATGGAGTGGGAGTGACACAACAAGTGACATGGAGCAGCTAAATCTTCAATCTCTGGGGAATCACCCATGTTTCAAATAACACCGAACCAAGGAGAGTCTGCCCGGGGAAAAGCAAAAGTGACAGAGCTCGTAATAAAACAAGAATCAACATTAGCCTAGGTTTTTGGAGATGGCAAGAACTGCGAGATTTGAGCGATGCAGAGAGGATGGCGTTTTTATAACTAAATTATTATTAGAAAGGTATTTTCTTTAACAGACAAATTGCCATATGTATCTCTCTAAAAAGTTAATTGTGAAGCATCATCTATGGGTAAAGCTACAGTAACATCTTCAGTTTGAGATCATTTCCATCTAATTGATTAAATCTCTTAAGCCTGAGCAGTAGGATATTGACTATACTAATTATCCTAGTTCTTTCTCTCTCTAATTATGAGAAATAACCATATTCATCCGCACAGTCACGCAGAGCTAATGCATAACCAAAACAATGTTCTTCCACAAAATGAATGCAGTTTTTTTTTTAACCAGATGATGGACAAAGGTTACATAGTATACTTTTAATTAGGGATGTGCTATAAATGCCAATTCAAATCCTCCATTCAAAATTCACTTTTATTTTAGGGAAGTAGAATTAAAATGGAATAAAAATGATAGAAATTCATACTGATATTTAGTTTGAACTGTTTTGAATGTTATCATTGAAAAAACACGAAGCATTCCCCATTTTTTTACATTTCATTACGTATTTCTTGACTGCTATGGTCAGGCTTTGTAGTTATTTGATCTGTCACATAAATCGACCGCTTAGTTGAGTAATTATTTGAATAATTAAAATGCTAGTAATTATACAAACGCCTACTGTTACTGATGAACTGAAGTGTCATGTATCAATCTTGACACATAGGCAGAAAATATTACATTTTTACAGGACAGACTGATTCCTTTCCAGGTATACAGCAGTTGTGGAAGATAGAGAGAGCACAAAACATGTAGCACACAGCAAAAAAAAAAAAAAAGCCCAGCACAAGCACCAGCACCAGCATCTGTCCGGCCCTCACTACATTCCTTGCAGGCCTGTAAATATACAATCCACTGAGTGGCTTTGCTGCAAAACTGTGGGTGTCGCTTAACGCATGCAAACTATCCTGAATCCAAATCCCAACTAGGCTCACTATCGGAGATGAACTCTCAGGTTTCAGTGGCCAAGAAAACGCTATCCTCAACATGCAACCGAAATGAGCACACTTGCGTTTTCCGATAAAAAGTGGGAATCGTGCACATCATGATTTAAAATTGCGGTCAGCATTAATATTAAAAGTATGCCTTGTGTGATTAGTAAAGAAAATGCAGTATCTGTATCTGAAATGTCATATATATATATACTGTATATACACACACACATATATATATGATTCATCTAACGATATTTTATGTTTGCTTGCTTCTCCTGTTAAAATCTGTATTGTACTTTGTCCTGTAAATATATGTATAATTTTCTATTGTTTCTGAAAAACAAACGAACGAACGAACAAACTCTGTCATCATAAATAGAGTAAATGCTTTGTCTTTGGATTTGAGCCTATGATACAAGCAGAAGAATATCATATAATCAATAGTGAATACCATTCAGAGCTGTAACGCAGAAAGAGAAGTGTTAGAAAAGTGTGTTATCACAAGCATGCTTACATATCTAACCTCTGGCAAAAAAAGAAAAAAAAAAAGGAAAAAAAAAAAGATTAAATAAATTTGGTATTGAACGTATGATATGGTTGTCTACCGACTACAAAGATTAAAAAGGTTTTCATTTTCTCTGTTATATTCTTCAAAAAACAGTTCGCTTTGACTCTATACTCTAGTTTCAGTTTACAGACTAGTCTGTAAAATCTCGCAAAATCACAGAACAACAATGACCTCTTTTCACATAAACCATTGCAATATTGATTACGGTGTACACAATATTATGTTGATTATGTATTACAACAACTGCTCAAAAGCATATAGCATTAACATCTTTGAAAGGAAAGATGTCATCTCAAGCAAATTCAGCATCTAAGAGAAGAAGAGAGGAAGAAGAGGAAATAGAATAGGAAGAACGATCTTTTTTTGTTGTTGTTGTTGTTTGTTTGTTTTTGTTCACATACATAAATGTCCAATAAACTGCATATCGAAAAATGCAGACATTTTCAATAGGGCATTTAAAATATGCGACTTATAATCATCAAATTATGAAGGCAGGTTTTGGATTTTAATAAAAGAAAGCAAAACAAATGCAAACTTTTTTTTATTGTTATTATTAATTTTAACAGGGGCACTTTGGACACAATATAACACTGTATATTGTAGTAAAAAATAAGCTTCATTTTGGTGATTTCAGGGGTTAAAACACAATAAAACTCCCTTACTTATTAGTGGTCCTTTACGTTTTTTTGTGACGTTTTAGATCTATTTTTTTTTTTTTTGTGATTATTATTGCTGGTAATCCTCGTACTTGCCTCATAGAGGGATCTGTCTGGCTGTTGATAAATATGTATGTGTGTGTTTCATTTTAGGCAGTGAATATTGTTTTGTTTTTACTGTATTATTATTACAGAATAAAAATAACAGTATTATTGTGAGCTTTATTAAGCTTGGATCTGTAAAAAGAGGCACTTCATCATTTTTTTTGTCTTCTACAAAGGAGAGGCATTGTAAAACTCCACATGTACAGTGTTAGGTGTTGTTTTGGTTACAGTACTATCTGTTGTAGATGCTGATGAACACATGGACACTCTTGTTTTGAATTATTGTGACAGTTGTGTAGAGAATATCACGTCTTTGTTTGTTTGTTAGAAGAAGGAAAAACTGCAAGATGAAAGATTTCAATGCTAGATTGAATCTAACTGACATGGGGGAAAATGGGCTGAATCTGACCGACTGAAGCGTTAGATCGTCAGATCCACTTAGTATTACAGGATGCACAATATATTTTGTATGTTACGGAAAAACTCTGAGCGTACAACAAAACCAGTCATTCAGCTGTTCCAAGTAATATTCACTCTGTCAAGCGAGCAAAACATCTTTTGCCCCTATAAATATTGGTGATGTTTTCCAAGGTCTTTTCTGTGCCCACAAGCCTATACTCTAGGAATAGATATTATTTATAAATTAAGAATTAAAAAAAAAAATGTACCTTTGTTAAAAAGCAAGGAGAAAAGAAGACTTACTGTAATAGCAAAGAGAACGCTCTATCTATACTGTACACTGAAGGAAATTCATATGTATTGTAAAATTACCATCTTAAGCAGAAACAAAAATAAAAGCTAATTCTACATTTATGAACTGTAAATATATACTGTAAAAAGTCTATCTGAACTACCCATAGAAGTGATCGTCATAGTGCTTTTTAGAACCCACGAGAACGGTGTCCAGTCTAGATGCAATGGATAGACGACTATGACATTTAAGCATCTGAATTGTGTCTAAACATTTTCGTGCAGATTTGTACACTTTCACAAACTACGCAATTTTGGCTAAACGAAGTCTCTGTGAAATAAAACTTCCCCTCCCCCCCGTCGTAGTTGTTGTTTTTCCGCTTTTTACATATGAACAAACACGGAGTAACAGTAATATCGGACATTAAAACCTCATTACACAAGCGAGATGAGACGGCTTTAATATATGAAGCCTGATACGAGGACCGGTGACACTGTCGCCGCCATGCGTGGTTATGAATCTATACCGAGATGAGAAGAGAAATCAGCGATTTGCATGTAGCTATACGTACTTCCTTCATAACCATCACTAGACAATCGTCCAATACTGTATTGCAAGGTTGCTTTTCTTTCCCCCTTCCCTTGTGTAAAATAAGCGCAAGAAATTGCAACAGCACCTTCACAAGCAATATTGCATTTGGTTGCTTGATTCAAACATGATTAAGGCTATCCTTAAAGACACAGCTGATGGCCAATGTAAGTCCCCCCCACCCCCACCCAACCCAACGGAGGGTATTTGAACAATATAGCTTATCTAGCAAACCATTTGGAAGTGATATTGATTTATCTGCTCTCTAGTAGCGCTCATTAGGTGCTTTAATGGTGGAAATGTTCATGTTTAGGTTGGCCGGACCCCTGACATATGCTCTGTTGTCATGTTATGCTTCTGTTGCTGAATGGCTGCTTTCACACTGACAGTTTCACACTTGCGGTTTGGTTCACTTGGTTCGGACCAAAAAAAAAAAACATTTAGTCCCGGTCTGCTTAGCGTCCTAAACAATGCTGTGTGAGGCTAAATGCGCTCGTTGTGTGTGTGTAGCTACATATGATGGTATTTTGAGCAACTTGTGAAGGGATAATAAATGTGTAAAGGAGTCAAAACAGCAGCAGAAATCGTCTTGGTTACGTATGGTAACCCGCGTTACCTGAAGGAGGGAACGGAGACGTACGTCCCAATTCGTCAGTGATGTCCGCTGTACGCCAACGTGACCGACTGAAAGGGAACCCTCCGTCAGACACACAAACACACATGCTGCGAGGAGACGCGGTTCTGGTGCCTGTACTGAACTGTGATAGGCAACATCACGACTTTGACGAGAAACAATAGGTATGCTTGAGCATTTTGTCCTTTTTAGGGTCACATCTTGTGACATCATGTCCAGTTTTTGGTTGGTTTACATGACTTTGGTCCGTGTTGGGTTCATATTTAATTTCATATTTAATTCGAACCAGAGTTTGTTTGGAAGCAGACAGAGAACCATCTTTTCAGCGGTCTCAGACCTCTTGTTTGGCGCACACCAGGGTTTGGTTGGCAGCGTTCACACTTATTCAAATGAACCGAGCTTGAGGCTAGTTCGATTCAGGGTCTGTGCAACAAAGTAGCTCAATGGCCACTCAAAAGTAGCCCGATGCGATTTTCTCCATCAGGCAGCCAAATTATTCATTGAATTTGTACTTTTGGGGAAATTGTACTTACGAGGGTGAAAATTAACCCACAGGAAAACATTTTTACCCACAACTTAAAAGTAGCCCAATTCTCCAGGAAACCCCCAGACTTGGCAACACTGGTTTTTGGCTGCACTCGAACTGTGTGAATGTGAAAGCAACACAGACTCGGGAGCACGCTTGTTCTGGAAGTAAAGTAACCTGCGCATGCGATGTATGCGATGTATAAATAGTGCAGTAAAACACATGTAAGGGATAATAGCGTTGATGATTTTCTATCATGCGCCATGCACATTTGTGATGGCGTAAGATGAACGCAAGTACACCAGGGATCAACAGAATCAAGCAGAGTGTGAAACGTGTCAAGTGTGAAAGCCCTCGATTATATTGTAGTTCAAAAATACGCCTATGCTTATAATGGATCGTCAACTATGGACAATATCAACAATTGAGAACCAACAAACTCATGGATGAATGAGACGGGACTCATATCCCAAAGAAAGGTCAAATGCAACCAACAGAACGTTCTTCTCATTTTGGCTACTCAACACAACTGAACGGCACGGCAAGCTGAAGCACCAGGTGCAGCGCCTCTGAAAAAACACGTATGCTAGTCTCAGACCGATACAAAACAGCCCGCGGCCAAGCTTTGCAGCATAAAAAGCGACGTTTGGTCTCACAGCACGATACAGAATATTCAACATATTTGCGTTGACGTTGAATTCACCGGGACAGCGTTGGGTTAGGCCAGATCATATCATTCAGACTTAAAGCAAGGGCCTTAACAGCATCACGTTCCTCATGTTATTTATTGTAGGGAATATAGAAATGATTGTTCTTGAGAAAGTTACCAAATGCACTCCTAAGTGTGTAAAATAACATGTTGTCACTGTTGCCGTACCTGTACTGCATATTGCAAAGGAAGCCCTACAGTTCAGGCATCACAAATTGTACAGCACACACATAGAGACATACCAGAGGAATATACACACACGCACACACAGACATGTTGCACACACATGCTCATACAAACACATACATAAATGTGCTTGATCCCTAGACAGCACTAAAAGCTTTGCACAACGACCCTCTCGTAGAAACTTACTTGTTCTAAAAGACATTTATCATATATTTAGGCACACACTACAATTTTTTTTTAAATGTGGTTTTGTGGTTTTATGGATTTTTTTTTCATGTTTGTTTTGTTTTTTTAGTTTGGTATGAATGAGAAGAAAACCGAGCATTTGCTTCAATGAGTTAACTGCATCGGGCTGGTGTTGGGATGCGGGAAAGGGATGGAAGTGGTGTAAGCAATACATCATTAGGATCTGGCCAGGGATAAGCTCACAATGGTTCAAATATAAATAAAGAAGAAGAAGAAGAAGAAGAAGAAAAAAAAAACTTGCATAAACAGCACAAAGTAAATACAATAGCAAGTGATGATAACAAAGCCAAGAAAAATTTAATCATCTAATCAAAAAAGGAACAAAGCTACTCAAACACAAGTGAACTATAGAACCAAATATTTGATAAAAAAAGATTATCTCTAAAAACTAGAACATCTCTGGTAACAGTAGTGCACTTATTGGTTTAAGCAGTGCAACATATATGCAAGAAAACAATGCAGTCCTCTTATCAAGCTTTTAAGAAAAGATATTTCCTTTATAAACAATGAAAAAAAAGAGAAAAAAAATCATAGAATTTAATTTCTTAAGTAAAACAATTCAATGTTTAAGCACAGGATTTTGAAGTAAATGTGCAAAGTAGCACTGTATTTCAAACCTACAACTTATGCGACCAAATTCCAAAATGGAAAAAGTCTGATTGATACATTTTGTCATAATTTTAACGACACTTCAAAAGGTGTATCTACTCAGATAAGTGAGCAAAAATTGCCTGATTGCAGTTGCACGGCAAATGAGTCTTTTATATCCATAAAATACGTGTATAACAAAGCCAAATATGAACACAGAGCTTCTGAGTGACGTAACACCAAAAATACAACCTTCTTAACTCACTTCCGAAGTACACACACAATGTCTAGATATTGGTAAAACTGGGAATGTTTCTTATTGTTTGGAGAGCTTTCTCCCTGTGGTATATTAAAGAAGAATGACCGTGTTTATTTTATTGTGGTTCAGTAGATGTTTCTTTTTTTTCTTCTGTTGCCTATATCCTTCCCCTTCTCTCTGAGTCTTGCTCCGTCTGTATTTCCCATCAGGCAAAAAACAAGGACGGCTGTTTGAGCCACTAGGTGGGGCTTTAGGAACAGGAGTAGTGCATTTTAGTCACCCCACCGGCCCAAACAACTGAGTCATAGTAGTCGCCGCTAACAGGAAATACATCATTTTTACGCATTTAGGAGGTTATTTCTGTCCAGTTCACTTTTGATCGAATCTAGCCCATGGCTCCAAATAGCTTAACGTTTCCCATGTTCACTGAGAGCTAATAATAATTAGAGAAATATCCACATAATGTTGGATTCTACAGCTGATAACAGTCTCAAAGTGAGCATGTGAGGAGCAGCAATTAACTTGGATTCTGGGCATGTTTGCATACTAAAATCTGCCTTTTTTCCTCCAAAAGTAAAAAAAAAAAAAAAACAGAACCATGGAGTAAATGAAAAGAACAAATCGATTGCTCGAAACTTTATATCACATTTCGTTTTGAAGCGGAAGAGGTCAACTAACAGTCGTCTTCTTAGTGGCAGTGTATGCGAAACGAATTGGAAATTATTAACGGCATTCAAAGTTTTTGCTCGAATACTGTCATCGATAAACTTTTTTTTTTTTTTATCGTTTTGTAAACTTGACCTGAACCATTAAAAAAGTGTGGCGGGAGAAAAGAAAAATGTCATAATCGCAATAATCATTCATCCGTCAAGCCACTCAAAAATTCCCATTTTAGTACAGTTAGTAAAAACTGGCTTGTACCTTGACAACATCAACATCATAATCCCTCAATGCCATAATAATAAATAAAAACCCAGTGTCAAATTGAACAACTCTCCTGTTCTTATCGCACGTAAAAAGGCAAACATGTGACCATCAATATTTTAGAATGAATCTAGAGCCAAATCTTTTTTTTTTTTTATAAATGTTTTTTTTTTTTTATAATCTATACCACAGTAAGCTTGGACGCTTATAGTGTCCAATACGGTCTACATGGGAAAAGATCTACAAGTTTAAAAAATTCACTGCAATGTTTATTCTTGTGCACACGCACGCTCACATGCACAAATACACATACGTACAAAATACCTCTACCATATATAAGTGTGTATAAGTAGTTTGTGCGTGTGAGTGCATGCATGGGTATGTGTATTTGTGTTTGTGTATGTCTGAGTGTGTGCGCGCATGTGAATTTTTTTTTCTTGTGTGTTCTTTCGCAGGCCTTTCGGTAGTGTTCAACACATAAATCAGTATTTAAGGAAAGCATACATTTAGAGGCCAGTAGTATGGATCCAGCCAGTGGATCATTATCCAACTACACAGCCTTAAGGCCACCATCTTTTTTTATTCTTTAAGAATAGCAAGGACAAAAAAAAAAGAAAGAAAAGAAATTAAACGCTTCTTTTTTTCTAAAAAACTTAATGTGCCAGTGTCTATACTCATTACTCTTCATGCCCCAATATAAGAAAAAAAAAATCTAGTGCCGTTTTCTTTATCATTTCATTCTTTTTCATGTTTACGTAAGTTTTTTTGTTTGTACTTATCCGTCGGAGACATGCTTGCGCATGTGGTCATTGAAGTGCTCGATTTGGTCAAACTTGACAGGGCACACGGAGCACATGTAGGTGGTCCCCTCCTGGCAGCTTGCTTCCGCAGCGACGCCCACTCCGGTGTTTCCGACTCCGCCCCCTGCTCCGCCCGCTCCTACCGGCATGGCGAGGGCCACCACTCCCGCTCCCGGCTCGGGAACGGCCATCGGAACGGGGATGGACGCGGCGCCTCCGGTGCTTCCTGTGGCGCTGACCCCGGAGACCCCTGTTCCGGTGCTGTGCAGGGCCATGTGGCGCTCCAGCAGGGTCTTGTGGGAGAACTTTTTCTTGCAGATGTAGCACTCGTAGGACTTCTCTCCGCGGTGCAAGCGCATGTGGACATTGAGGGAGCTCTTCTGGGTGAAGCGTTTGTTGCAGATGCTGCACTGGTACGCTCGGACGCCTGTGTGTGTAACCATGTGTTTGATAAGATAATCCTTCAGCGAGAACGAACGCCAGCAGATACTGCACTGGTGCGGCTTTTCACCTGAAAGAGCACAGAGCACAGACTCATTAGGAAGGAACATTCACTAAAGCACTCTTTCATAAACCATTATCACATCCCTAGTGAAAAATAAATATACCAACATCTATTTGAGATTTGCTAAGTAGCTACACAAGTATGTACATTTAAATGTTTATGTACTTAAAGGGTTAGTTCACCCAAAAATGAAATGTTTGTCCTTAATGACTCACCCTAATGTCGTTCCACACCCGTAAGACCTCTGTTTATCTTCAGAACACAGTTTAAGATATTTTATATTTAGACCGAGAGCTTTCTGTTCCTCCATTGAACGTATGTACGGTATACGGTCCCTTTCCGGAAAGTTAATAAAAACATCATCAGAGTAGTCCATATGTGACATCGGTTGGTAAGTTAGAATCTCTTGAAGCATCGAAAATACATTTTGGTCCAAAAATAACAAAGGCTACGACTTTATCCAGCATTGTCTTCTCTTCCGTGTTTGTTTTCAATCCTCAAATAAAGATTTAAACGGTTATGAATCAGCGGATTGATTCATGATTCGGATCGCGTGTCAAACTGCTGAAATCACGTGACATTGGCGATCCGAATCATGAATCAATACGCTGATTCATAACCGTTCAAATCTTTATTTGCGGATTAAAAACAAATGCGGAAGAGAAGACAATGCTGGATAAAGTCGTAGTTTTTGTTATTTTTGGACCAAAATGTATTTTCGATGCTTCAAGAGATTCTAATTAACCAACTGATGTCTCATATCGACTACTCTGATGATATTTTTATTACCTTTCTGGACATGGACAGTATACCATACATATGGTTTCAATGGAGAGACAGAAAGCTCTCGGACTAAATATAAAATATCTCCATTTGTGTTCTGAAGATGAACGGAGGTCTTACGGGTGTGGAACGACATTAGGGTGAGTCATTAATGACAGAATTTTCATTTTTGGGTGAACTAACCCTTTAATAAAAATACCCTGGAGTTGTACTTCTGGTATTCTAAACTGATATACTTAAAGTCTGCCTTTATCCAGAAGTAGTGCTGAGGAACCGCCAGTGCATTAAAAGGTTTTATTTTATTTCCAGCCAATCAGAATCAAGTATTCAGACAGACCATGATACAAGTATAATTGATTGCGCTGAAGTTGGAACTATTGCAACTATACTTTATTTACACTTTAAATATCTTGCATTTAAACATACAATAGTATACAGTGATTATACTTACTAATTTTAGGCTTAATATTAAGAAATAAAGAAGTACTCCAAACAGTGATATATCAGCATTTGTATTATACTTAGTATGGAATATGTTTATTTTAAATACATTTTAGTATTGTTGTTTTTTCCCCTAGTGATCGCACATATCGTTTTACTATTTTGTTTGTTATAACAGATCCATAAAGCAAGGCTGTACATGGTTCTTCTGCTTACTGTCACTGTATGGTGGAAAGTTACCATATTTGGCATGCAGGTCATTTCAATGCATACTTGTAATACATAAATATATGCTTGCTTAGCTGTATGCTATATTTATTTATATTTATAAAAGCTCAGATCCTACAGACCTGAAATGTTACACATGCATGTTCCTCTTTTTAAGAACAAATATCTCTGCACTTAGACTTTTAATAACACCTCTCAAACTCTTTGTAAACTTTTTAACACGCAATTTGACATTTAATTCTCTGTGAATATTATTCTGAATGGAAAAATAATAATAGATGAATTGTTGACAAAGAAAATACAGGTTTTAAAAAAAGATTGTTCCTGTCATTCTTGCTTTTTAAAACATCTGTAAATTTTGCTAAAAAGTTGAACTTTGCATGCAGGTTGATAATGTTGCTAAATTTATTCATCTTAATTATGGAATTAATTAGTGATGTTGTTGCCTAGCAACATTTATGTAAAATTTTGAAATCTGAAAGCCCAGCACAGAAAAAAAAAAAACACAAAAAACGTAAGAACTATGACAGAAAAGTAAAATGAACAGTGCGATAAAAGTAAATGTGTATTGCTGTTCCTTCCTGAAATGAAAAACCTATTTTACCAAATTATGGTGTCAATGACAGTAATTTGGTGTGGGTTTTTATCATACTTAAAATATTGTAAACTCTGCAGTGTACAGTAGCTTTATATCATTTCCATTTAAAGGCCATACAATGACCATTTATTGACATATTTATGTTCTTGGCAGCCACAATCTTTGATCTCACAGGCAATAAAATATGTTGTTAGTCTAAAGTATATTTTGTGCTATACTATATGATAAAAGTGCCGGTGATTATGGCTGCATCAAGGATCAAAGTCAGTTTTTTTTAGTAAGCTTATAAGATTACACAGACTAAATTTTATCCTGAAGACAGCTCATTATGGCAAAATACTCTACTTTATTATTTTTTATATCTACTACATTGTCTTACTTAACTTAACATTGCCTAATTGAATGCACTTTTGAGTGCTGGATACTTTACTGAGTGAGACCAATTTTTTCTGCCATTGCTTCAGAACTGTTGTGGCTCAAGACAAGGGTTTGGAATATATGCTCTGCTAATACCCAGCAAGGAACAGCCATCATTTCACCATCTTGGTTAACTATAGACCCGATAGAGTCGGCTAGAAGTAACCCACTTCTAGTCAAAGTAACCTTGAATTTGGTTACATCGCAATAACTTGTGAGATGTGTGATATTTCATCATGCAAGAAAAGTCAACAGTGATTGCAAGGTGTTTGGTTTCATTTCTTTGACATGCTCATGCTCTAGATGACTAGTCTATTCTTGGCTATGGTTGGACTTGGACGTCTATTAAATTTTCACTGACAGCCCAAATTTAGCCTCCTTTTAGCCTTGATGTCAGGGCTGTGTTTGGACGACTATTAGACATCTTTTCAACGCAAAATTGCATGCTGGGTAGTTCGCAAAATCAGTCTCCTGTCCAGAAGCAACTCAGAAACAGTTACTAGAATCACAAGTAGACATGACACTGCCAACCCGAGGTTGCTTAACTCTTTCCCAGCCATTGAAAACGCAACCCTTCCCTGCCATGGACGGTAATCATTACTATATAGTAATTGACAAAAAGTATGTGACAAAAGAAGTATGTCTGAATTCACAGAACTCATAAAAAAAGTACCCGGATGAATGTGTGTATATGATGGACACACTATTATCCCATGAGGCTACGGGAGAGAATTTATGAATGGCAGTGAATCGACGTGTAGGTCACATGATAATAGATGTAAGCACTTATTGAAAATAACCTACTTAACAGAGTATGCGATTTCAGACACAGCCAAGAAAAAGTGGATAGAAGTTGTTAACGCACAAGTAAGCTAACATGATCATCAAACATTCAACAGTGTGTAGATCAAAACTTCCTAGCGTTAGCGAGACAAACCAACGAAGAGCTACAGGACTGTGAAGCTATTGGGGTGAAGCTTTCTACTCCATCTATGTTTTAATCATCATTCTGAATCTGATCCGGACAACGAAAAGGTTTTTGTTCAAAATGCTTTTTAATTAAACTTACCCACATTCAAGTGTTAAAATAAATGGAATGACGCTCGAATAAAATTGTTATATATATATATATATACAGTACCGGTTAAAAGTTTGGAAACATAACTAATGTTTCTGAAAAAAGACTCATTATGCTCATCAAAAACACACAAAAAATGTAATATTGTAAAATATTATTAAAATGTAAAATATTGGTTTTCTATTTGAATGTACTTTAAAATATAATTTATTTCTTTGACATAAAGCTGAATTTCCCGCATTATTACTCCAGTCTTCAGTGTCACATGATCCTTCAGAAATGTATTATTAACAGTTTGTCTATTTTTTTAATAACCTGTGATTTATTTAAAATATAAATCTTTTGTAACAACTACCGTTCAAAAGTTTGGGGTCTGTATTTTTTTCTTTCTTTTTTGAAAATAATTTATACTTTTATTCAGTAAGAATGTGTTAAATTGATAGAAAAGTGACATTAAAGATTTATATTGTTAGAAAAGCATTTATTGAATAAATGCTGTTCTTTGAAACTTTTTATTCATAAATGAATCCTGAAAAAATGATCACGATATAAAAAAAACAGACAAACAATACAACAAAAAAATTAAATATTTAAATATTAAGAGGCACAACTGTTTCACATTAGAATGATTTCTGAAGGATCATGTGACACTGAAGACTGGAGTAATGGCTGATAAAAAATTCAGCTTTGCATCACAGAAATAAATTATATTTTAAAGTATATTCAAATAGAAAAACATTTTTTTTAAACTGTAATAATATTTCACAATATTACAGTTTTTTTTCCTGTATTTTTTTTTGTCAAATAAATGCACATAAGACGAATGAGCATAAGAGACATCTTTCAAAAACAATCAAAATAGTAATGTTTCCCAATTTTATATATATAATTGTGATATATTGATTGTTTACAAACTGTATTCATATAACAAAATATTCCAGGGGTTATGAAAGATTGGTTAACATGATCAAAGATGGTGGCACTGGCTGGTGGGGAAAGAGTTAAGGATGTATGTAAAGTTGGTTTGGATAAAAAGCACCTTCCTAAAATGTCAACGATTTTGTGGCATGTCAAATCATTGGTGCAGACTTTTTCCTAGGAAAAGAACACACCTTCCTATATATACATACAATGACAAAACTGGAATTAGCAACGCTTAAACTATGCCTGAGGGAAAGCAGCTATTAAGGATGTGTCTCAAATTGACCCGGCAATTCTGTGTCAACCAATGAGGCCTGGGTTCACTAAGTCAAAACTTTAATTATTGACTATGGTAGTTATCATAATCTTTTAAGCATACACAAGAAAAGCCTTTTGGCACACAATATAAAAAGTCATATTGGTCTCATGGCTTGTCATGCCTCAAGAGGGTACGTACAGAACACAATAAAGTATTAAATGATAGCTAACAGGCTGCTGATATGTTTTAATCACAGTACTCTTTTGCTCTTTTAAGTGGTTTAAGTGGCTCGCTCACACGATCACTTGTACTGTATGCATTTTATAACAGCAAAAATCTCACTTGCGTTTTGCAAAGTGAGAAGAAAGGAACTCGACACATTTGTTATACCTTGCTACCTTAAGCAATGCACTCACTGAACAGTTATTCAATTTCTAAGTAGGGGTGCTCTCCACTTCCTTCAGGCTTGAAAAATACACCGCCTCAGCTCATTTCATAAATGATGCATATTCTGGTCCTATTGAGCCGTGTCTGAAAGCCCAATAACTGAGAAGAATCGCATCAATATTTTTGAGGTCCAAACGAATGCTAGTCAAACGGTCGAAGTTACTTATAACATAATAACTAATCCACAGAAAACAGCTAGAAAGCATGATTCACAGTCAAGTTAATAATTGCTACCAATTATCCATCTAGAATCAAAAGCGTACCTTAATTGTTTCAGACTAGCTTTTCAGCCAAAGCAATTTAGATATAATTGGATAAAAATTTAAAAAGATACATACACAATACATAGACGAAGGCCAAGGGTACTCACCTGTGTGCACAAACATGTGTTTGACGTAGTTTTGTTTGGCAGTAAAGGTCTTACAACAAAGAGTGCACGCGTAGGGCTTCTTTTCCCCGTGCTGTACTATCGGACCACCTTGCTGTTGACTTCCACCGGGCGGCACCGTCAGTCCACTGGGGTACGGAGGCATGCTGGGAGAGGGCACTGCCACAAATTGGGGCTGCTGGCTCCCAATGGACTGGGGCAGACTGAAGAGGAAAGGCTTGTTGTCGGTGGCTGACTGGGTTGCAAAGAGCGTAGGCAAGTACGTGTTGCCTGCAGTTCCCATTACCTGGGTGTTGCTGGTCAAGGTGAGGGGCATGCGCAGGTTGCTGGTAAGTGGCTCACCTGGCCGTAGGTATGGCCCACCTGGCATCGACTGGGGTGTTGCTAGGTTGGCTTGAGGCAGCTGATGGATTCCAAGCTCAGCGCTCTCTTGAGAAGGACCGTTTCCATTAGCGTCTTCAACTGACTCTTGGGTCTGTTCAGGAGATGAATCGTTGACCTCGATCTGCACAGGGGTTCCCCGCTCACCTTGCTGGCCTTTATTCTGACAGTTGTCTCGACCAAACCCAGACAAGAAAGGCTGTTCGACAGAATCGGTTTCCGTGCCAATGGAAGAGCTGACGCCTGAGTCAAAGCTCTCGCCTTTGGGCTCACTTTCGATGCACTCCAGCTGCTCGCTGTCCACGCGACAGTCCTCGAGCCCGTAGCAACTGTACTCGTCCCCTTGTTCCTGCTTGATGTGAATATCACCTGTGTGGAGCCTCACGGGACGAGGCTGTTTGCGGCAGTGCGTGGTCTCCGACGTGGCCAGGAAGCGCTCCATCTGTTGCGAGCGCTCGTGAATGCGTGTGATCCAGGCAGGGTCCTGCCCTCCCTCCTTCTGCTGTAGTTGAAGGGGCGAGTCGTAGCTGGCTGTCACCGCAGCGCCGGCATAGTGGGAGCGATTTCCACGGGTACCATTTTGCAGGCCCAACCCAGAACAGCTGGAATAAAGCGAGGAATAAACGCGGTCAAGGCTCTGGTGAGATGTTTGCATGTAGCCTGATTCGGCATCACTACTGGGACCGGAGGTGCCAGACTCAGGGGTTCCCCGCGGCGTCTCCTGCCCCGAGTCGCCTGGGACGACGGAAAAGCTGCCAGATCCACCAATGCCAACATTTTGCGAAACAATGCGGGTGCACTCGTCGATAACGGTCTTGATCTGAAGTATGCTGGCAGCTGTGAGGATCTGCAGGGCCTCGGACTGGGAGACCCGCAGCACACCGCTGTACATGAAGTCAATCAGTTTCTGGACGGACTGTACAGAAACCACAGAGGGGATCTCGATGTCACTGTAGCCCAGGAGCAGCTTGTCCTGGAAGAAGGGGCTGCCTGCAGCCAGCACACAACGGTGAGCTCGCAGCATGCTACCATGGATCCGAACAGTCACGTCACAGAAGTGCCCGCGGTTTCGCTGCTCATTGAGTGTCTCAAGTACAGAATTGCTAAAGTTGTGGAGATTAATGTGGTGAATGCGTTCGGTCATCCCCTTGCACCTGATGTCACCTGTGTGGCAGACAAACACAAACACAAGCACAGATCAATCACACATTCAACAATGCTCTTGATTTGACTGCACTGAGATCTGAACTGAGCTGGACGATGACATCGCTGTTTTCTGCATGAAATGAACTAATTTAATAATTGATGATCTTTACAACGGAACTGACTTCAGCTGAACAAAGACACTATTTATAATATATAACAGATAACAGAAAGAGTGTCCCTGGAATTTGCCACAAAGACAGGAGAACACTATTTTGAAAAATCCCAAAGCGTAGGCTGTGAAATGCATAGATAGAGAAAGCCATTGCTCTAGGCCTATACTTTAATTACCTTAATAAAGACCGATAAATAGACCATTGATAACCACAGACATGTGCTTCAATCTTATGGAATGTGTATGGCCTTTAGTTGCTTTTGTTCATTGACATTTTCTGTAGAATGTGAATTCGTTTTCTGTCTCTACCTTATGGACAAAATGGTCATGGGATGTTGTTTGCAAGAATGTAGCAAACAGCAGAGAGTATCACAGTGTCTCTGTGATTATAGAACAATGTCCTGTTGATGTGCTGTGAAAAATTTCAGAAATTCAAAGTATTTATTTAAAAGCTACACTGCTGAACACCCCAATAGTCTACACTACAGCAACAGTAAGAGAAGTGCTGTAGTATATTTACGTGATTTATGTAGGCTAGCAATATATATATATATAATAATATATATAATGACAATAATGTAAAAGAACTGACAATAATGTAAAAATGTGTACCTTGAATACAGTGTAAGTTGCTTTGGATAAAAGTGTCTGCCAAATGCATAAATGTAAATGTATATAATATAAACACACACACACACACACACACATATATACGTGTGTGTATATGTGTGTGTGTATATGTGTGTGTGTGTGTGTGTGTGCTTGTTTTTGTGACATATCAGGACAAAAATGTGTATAATAACATGTGTATGACACAGGTATTACAGAAAATGGTGACATATCAGGACATTACCCCATGTCCCCACTTTTCAAAATGCTTATAAATCACACAGGAGGAGTTTTTTTGAAAAAGTAAAAATGCAGAATGTTTCCTGTGATGGGTAGGTTTAGGGATAGGGGCAGTGTAAGGGGATAGACAATACGGTTTGTACAGTATAAAACCCATTACGCCTATGGAATGTCCCCACAATTCACAAAAACAAACATGTGTGTGTGTGTGTGTGTGTGTGTGTGTGTGTGTGTGTGTGTGTGTGTGTGTGTGTGTGTTTATGTTGAAACAGGCCGAAGATCAAGTAGCACTCAAGGTGCAGGATTAAAAGCTCTGTTACAATATAGTATATGAGTTATACATAAGATAAAATATAAAATAAGCAGTAACAAAGCTTAACGCATGGAATACTTTATCCACACATATGGATTTAATGCAAAATTATCCCGGTTAGGTAACTGGACACCACTTGCTAATGTAATTAGGTCATCGGACAAATATAGTGAGGTCATGTGATTATAGCATAACATTTATTGTGGAACAATACTTACTCCTTTTAGAACTCAGTTCAGTGTATAGTGTTCAGTATTCCGTAAGTATTAAGCTAGTATTCCATTCCAAATATTCCAATATCATCCCACAATGCTCTCACATTTAAATTTTTGAAATGAAAGCTTAAGTTATTTGGTAAATGGACTGCATTTATATAGCGCTTTCAACAGACCCATGGCCATTCAAAGTGCTTTACATCTTGCCTCACATACACCCATTTACTTATTCATACACTGATGGCAAATATTTGTGTGGATACAGAGTTTAAGAGGCTAACTATGTGTCAAAATAGCTTAATACATGCATCCTGCAATGTGGCATGCTATACTCCAGCTATATATTATATTAAACAACATTTTTCACATTTTTTTGCATAAATGATGCACAGTTTCATAAGCAATAATAATACAATGCATAGAATTCATGCATGGGATATTAATGTCACACAACAAAACCATTTAAACAAACTAATTAAGGCAAATGAAAGCAAATAATGCCAATTTACTGCATATACACACTATCCCTTACGTAATATAATTTGTAACCTAAAATGTTAATGTTGAAATCCAAAGGCACATTCACAACAAAAATGATAATCATAACTATATTAGCGTCCACACCAGCTGATGATATCATTCTGTTTATTCTAAGCACAAGCTGTTTTTTTCCGTCTGCCGCTATAAATGCTCAAGCTCTTTAAAGCAGAGTGGATTCTGATTGGCTGTCAATATTATTATCATCCATCAGCAGATTACACCTATATTGTTTCTCTATGTTGTTATTTTTATAGTTGTGCTGTGGCCTCTGCTATTGTTTTATATTTAGAATTATATCGTTATCGTTATAATCCTTTGTGTGAACAGGCCTCTAACCAGTCAAAAAGTATTTTTAAAAGTAATTCTACAATACCCACAACAAATTTCTAAATCTATAATTTATACATCTAGATCAGGGCACCATAAATAAGACTTAACGCGACACATGAAATGATAAACGTACATTAACCTTTAGCCCGAGTCTTTTCAAACCTATCCTGGAAGACCCCCAGCACTGCACATTTTGTATGGGTGCTCCTCAATACTAAAAATAAAGCTTCCTTGCTCCTCGCTCCTCCAGCCTCTGACCCGGAAACAGACCAAAGTTAGTCATCTTGAAGGACATCTCAATTCTCTAACTGCACTGTGAGGAGACGAGTAATGAGTGGGATAATGAAGTCTTTTCCCTTTTAGCAAAAAATCTCTCAAAAAGTTCTAGATGCCAAAAAATTAGACAATACTGGGCAAAACAACAAAGCCAAGACGCCATCTGATCATCTGACTATGCGTTACAAACTCTCATTCTTATACCATTTCTGTTATCATCTATTACCCAATACGCGTGCATCTGGTTCTTTCCCAGTGTTTAACCCATCCCATTCGTTTGACACAATTAGTTATCAAACCTTCTGATTGCTTCTTTAATGGTGGCAAGTTTCCAACTAGTCAATTAAAAAGAAAATGTAATCCCATTTATCAGGAAAGAAATAACATATATACACAGAATGTCCGATGCATGTTTTCTCCAATGTGTACTGTGTACTATTGATGAGATGAGATAAGATATACAGTATAGCGTACAGTATGACCTTCAAATTTACCCATAGTATAGTCATGTAAGCATCAAAGTGTTCCTGGCTTCCATAAGATCCAGATCCCTCGGGTGATCAAGCACATTCCAATATACAAACAAGCTTTCCTTCGATTAGTCCATCATTTTCTTTCCTTGCATCCTATGAGCTGAGACGCGAAGAAACGAGGATGCACAATTAAGAATTGAGAAGCACCCTATGACCCTACCCTCAGCCACTATTACCTATATTAGTCCACTAATATTGAATGAGTGAATGAAATTGAGTGAGTGAATTCGGACACTGATTGCGCCGGAAGGTCTGCCGCTATTGCATAGTTTATTTTCTGAATTAAACAATTTAATAATCTATTTATACCTGTATGATATAAAGCTGTGCCTACATTGGACCAGTGATTTGGAAAATGGATCAATGGATGATTCAGCTGCGGGAGCCATCTGGCGAGACACAGGAATTCATTCAGCGTGACTCTCACAGTGCATTATGGGTATTATCTAGCCAATGAGTGTACATAGGTTGCACACTCGTTATTGCGGTGCATTATGGGATTGAATGAGTGCACTCGATTACGTCCACTATGGTTTCGGACACCTATAGAAATGGCTACCTCCTGAATCACATTTCCCATTTGAACACATTTGATCCTCCGCACGGAAGCTTAATAAAGCCTGAACCTCGTCGTCAGTCCATCGATCGTATTTTTAAAAACATTGTTGATTCGAACAGCAAACCACTCTTTTACGGCACGCACCGCAACAGAGTTTTAAAAATGGTGGTTGAAATAAAATGCTGTGTGAGCTCAACCAATCAGCATGTTCAGTGCCCAAGTCCCACCGCCAAAAGGTCCTGAACTTTGAAGAAGTACTACCTTGCGAGTACTTTCTGTGGGGGACATTTTTCCCCGGAACATCATTTAGACCCTGGGCCCCAAAGCCCCTGGATCCTGGAGAATGTTCCTGCGGTGGAAACGCGGCTTGTGTCCCGACACATCCACTTCAGGTCTTGCAGTCTCTACTATAAACGGATGAGTTGAATCAGAAGTATTAGAGGAGGGAGCCAAAAAAAATGTAGCGGTTGTCTTCCAGGAGAGGTTTGAAACCCCCTGCTTTAGCCTAATAGCAACAATCCTGAAAAACACACTGAATAATCAATATCGCTCTTCACAACACAACAGGTGGCGTTGCCTTGCCATTTAAGTTGATCCTACCAAACAGCATTAAACTATCAAAAATTAGCACACAGCAGACATTATTTATGAAAAGTGGAGTGTCTGGAAAACATTGACCTAAAAAAGCTTCTCTTTTCACAGACAGAGGGCAGTCTTGAGCTAGTGTACGGTGTGTGAACTAGCCAGCACTCGTCTGCACATGCAGCATGAGTTTCGTTTTTGCGTTACATGAAATCAAAAAATAAATAAATCAAAGCAATCAAGCTATGATGGGTCCATGGGATCATTATTCATGCAATGAATTATTTTCAGACTTCTCTGGAGTTCACGTTCATGCTGGTCTGCATTTGAAAGCACACGACTGTCTACACAAACACTTTTGGAGAGAACACAAAATGTCTACTTTCTACAGGGTGAAAGCTGCGCCCTGTTTCAACAGACGGCTCTGAAACTCCTAAAAATGCCCAGAAGAGTTTAAACACTTTTGAAAATGACTCGTAATGGCTGGGGACAGTAGTGAAATTAGTTCCCTTTGCAAAACATCGTCTTACAGAAACCCGCACAACGAAAGTTGAAAGTACACACTGTTTGCTCCCTTTCAAATTTCTCTCACCCGTTTCCACGTGCATTCCTCTCTGAGCACTTCTCAGTTTTACACATTGTCATTTTGGTGCCATGTCTTTTATTGTTTGCTATATTCAGAAATATAATTGTTTATTAGTATTCATAATCAGTTGTAATATGTATTTTGTGAAGTTTAAAGTCCATGAGTCAAGTCCATGAAAATGTGTGAGAGGGTTATGTCAGAGACATGAAGATAAGTTATTTTTAACCACATGGGAATGTATATGCAATGTAGCATATGTTTTCCACTGATGTCGACTGAAGTATTCTCTATAAGGAAAGAGGATTGTGTAGCATGATGTATACATCTATTTTAAACATCTAACCTATTTCAAACATGAACAACATGTTTCTCCATCTGCTAAGTATATAATGTAAGTTCTTTTTGACAGCATATAAACATTTGCCCAACCTTTGTGTACTGCCTCAGTACACATGAAGACCATCAGTCTTCAAATTAAATTGTAAATTGTCTTTCTTTATAATAAAATTTGCTTCAAGTCTATACTCCCTTAGCTCATTACAATAGCAAATTTTAAAATAGCAAGTGTTTACTATTCCTAAGAAAACACTGAAATGTAATTTCTCTATCCGTATGGTTTCAAGAGCTTTTAAATGTTAGTGTAAGTGCGGTCAAAAAGGATGCGAAAAAACAGGTTAGCAGAACAGACCATTCATTTAGGATTCATAGCAAACAACATACTTCAAGTACGCAACCTTTGAGAGTTAAACGATGACACTGCAAAGAAATAGGCATCCTTTTGGAAGGTTATCGAGGCAAAGTGTTATATTAGACAAAGAAGAAACACCATGTACTTTTGTGTCTCAACATGTTTCTGTAAAACTTTAAGCCTTTTGTAAAATCTTTTGTAAAATGTGTGTGTGTGTGTGTGTGTGTGTGTGTGTGTGTGTGTGTGTGTGTGTGTGTGTGTGTGTGTGCGCGCATGTGTGTGCGCGCGTGTATGTGTGTGGTTCAGGTATTCCCTCCAGTACTTTACGGGGACAAAATGTCCTCACAATGATGACAAATACCAGAAAACTTTGACCTTGTGGACATTTTTTGGTCCTCATAAGAAAAACAGCGTATAAATAATAAAATTATTATTTTTTGAAAATGTGAAAGTGCATAAAGTTTCTGTGATAGGTATGTGTGTTGTTAGGGGATAGACTATACAGTATTTACAGTATAAAAATCATAATTTCTAAAACCCAATGGCTATGTGTGTGTGTGTGTGTGTGTGTGTGTGTGTGTGTGTGTGTGTGTGTGTGTGTGTGTGTGTGTGTGTGTGTGTGTGTGTGTGTGTGTGTGTGTGTGTGTGTGTGTGTGTGTGTTTGTGTGTGTGCATGTGTGTGTGGGTAACATCTAGCTAACCATGGTACGCAGCAAGACTCTGAAAATGTTGTGTTGAATAAATAATAATAAATTATTTTTTATATATATATATTGAATACTTTTTTTTTTCAAAATTTTCCATGCGATTACAATTGTAATATATCCTTATATAATTATATAACCCATTACATTAGCCCAGATTTTTCTTCATTTGCAGTGTGATGATAGGTAATTTTTTCTCTTAAGTCTGCATGAAATTGATGTTGCAATAGTCTTTTCTTCCTTATCATAATGTATATAAGAGTAAAACAAGAAAAAATGTAGGGTGAGACTTGATTTTTTGTGCACATGTTGCTGTTGGTATATGCATGTGTTTCTTTAGATGCCGCATCTACAGATCTGCAAATATGTTGATAGAATTGTTGCATTATTCACAGATTAACAAATAAACGTAAACCGATTCACAAAAAGTCATATACCTTGTACTACCTATAAATGAGCAAAGTTATTTCAGGTTAAGACCTGATTGTAAAGCAAATCGTAATTGTTTGTAGATAGAACATTGGTCAGCACAATGTGGCTGTAGTGTTTACTGATTGGCTTAAGTAGACAGTGGGTGGAGTCCTCTTATTTTTGGATTTGTCTGCATGCGATGCTAGAATTGTTTCAAAATCCACAAATACGTGCGGGAATCTACAAATGCACAGGAAGCGATTCACACACGTGTGTGTGCAGCAGTTCACAAATGCACAGAGAGGGATTCATAAATGAATGCCAGGAAGAGTTGTGTTTGTGACAAAATGCATTTGTAAATATTTTTTTATTTGCAAATCTCATTTTATTTATTTACTGTATTTCTTTATTTTTTAAACTGTGGATCTTAATCTTTTCATTTGTGAATTTGATACATTTCTGTGAATATCAAAAAAAAAAAAAAAAAAAAAAAAAAAAATATATATATATCTGTGAATCTCAATTTATATTTGAAATAATGCAACAAATCTATCCCCATATGCAAGGGGTTCCTTTACAAAGGAACTGATGATGATCTTGCAGCAGCATGATTTATTAACTAGCACACGGCACTTTCAGTAAGTTTGTGCAACATTATGTTGGACCCCGAAATGGATATGGGCAACACAATGCAGTTGCTAAGGTGATCTGATTGGTTGTAGTGCATTGCTGTGAGGTTCTGGTAACACTTTATTTTAGGGCTCAGTTATTAACTAATAACTAGTTGCTTATTAGCATGCATATTACTATGATATTGTCTGTTTATTAGTAGTACTTCTAAAGTACATAATGCCTTATTCTGCATGACCTTATTCTATATCCCTTAATTCTACCCAATACCTAAACGTAAATGCTACAAAAACTTATCTTACTAACTATAAATACGCAGTAAATTAGGAGTTTATTGAGGCAAAAGTCGTGTTTTGGGTAGTTCATAGCACAGGACGTACGTGATCCCTTGTGAAAAAGAAGTGCGCTCAACTGTGGCCCTGTCCCAAATGGCACCCTGAACACTTGCGGTCTTCCTACGAGTCTGCACTTTCATGACATAACGCCGCTTTGACTGTCGAGAAGTTGTCTGCTGTGGAGCTCGCTTCAGAGCAGGCTCGGCAAAAGCGTGCATCAAGGACACATATAAACCACAAAAGGAGCGCCCGCGAGCACTCTTCTGAAACCTGAAATGACAAATGGGACACCCTACGGTCTAGTCAAATACATGCACACATGGCGGCCATTGGATGTCCACAATTGTCTGACATTGTAAGTGCATATGAAGTGTGCCATGTGAGACAGGACCTTCACTGAATGTGCACTTGTAGTGTACTTCACATCCTAATAGTGTATTTAAAAACTGTACTTGCAGATAATATATTAATTAAAAAAAGGACACTACTTAAAGAGAGTACATTCATGACTAAGTTTCTCAAGATACTTTTAAAGGTGCACTTTGTATTAATTTCAAATTAAACGTTTTACTTTAAAGAAATTTAATTAAATTAAATAATTATGTTTGAAAAATCTTTTGTTGTCCAGAAGTGCACTTATTTTTTATGTTTAACATATTAAAGCACATAAAGTACCTGATTATAATTTTAATTACATTTACAGTTCATACATTTTAGAAAGTTAGAAACTAAATTGCAACTTTATCATGTGCAATTACAAATGTATTTAAAAGTTTCAACAGAAATGACATTGAAGTATATTTTAGTTTACCATAATAATGCTTCATTCGGCATTATACATTATTTCAAAGACAGCAGACGTGATTATGAAATGACATTAGAGATGTACTTAAATCCTACTTAAATAGGCAAAAATAACTCTAAAGCTCATCACATTTATATAAATTTGAACAATAATACATGTTCAGTTAACTGCAATTAACATTCAGTTGCATGCCCAAAAGCATTACCTTCAGTTTGCATGTAAATGTATTCAAAGTATAATATTTCCATAACAAGTACTCTTTTTGAAAGTATGCTAAAGTGTACTTATTTTTCACAAGGGTATCCTTTCAAGAAAGAGAACTGGCAGACAATTTGATGGCAGTTAGACAAGTGCGTGTGTCTGTAGGGAGCACAACAACACTGATAAGCAAACATTTCAATAGAACAAAAAATAAGGATTTAAATTTTGCATAGAGAAAATTAAGCATATTTTAGGAGCACAATCATTTGTAAGTATTATGCCATTATTTTCATGACAATTAAGCACGTTCCTCATCCCCAACCCCTAAATTCTCATTACTGTAATGCATCCATTTTATTTTTTGAGATTTTATGTAATTTTCATTATTTTCAATGATGATTTTCATTATATTCTCATTACTGTAATAAACAGGCGGAGTGTGTGGAAAGCTTAGCATGACGTGTATATACATGACTACAGATGTTAGTGATAGAGAATTCAGTTTGCAGCTCTGAGATAATGCTTCCTGTAACCCAAATACAGTTATGCCTATATATGTGTATATTCAACACACTAAGTATATGGTGCAAACAGATCTGTGTGTTGTGGAATTGTGCAATTCTTTAATATCAGAAAGAAGGAAGGAAGGTTCATATTTAGAGGTCATCATCACATTGCAAAACAACCCTGAAAAACGGTCTGATATTAAGCATTAATCAAGCAGAGAGAAATGAACTGAAGCTGGGCACACTTACAGTCTGATGGTGTTCTGTTAGGTAATTGTGTGTATGTGGGTGCGTTTGTGTATCAGGCTGGTGAAGAGGCACTGGTTAGATGCTACAGGTTGCTGGTGGTGGTGGTGCAGCGGAAGAGGTCAGTCGTTAGCCACTCATTTCATTTCGGTCCGGCCACAATCTAACCTCATGCAGAATCAGTGTCGCCCTGCAAATAAAGCAGAGATAATAACATTTTATTGCCTTTTTTTAAAGATAAGCTGTGCAACATGGGAGAATGATACTTTTCAAAGTAAAAAAACATTTTCCATCAAATTCATCAACAACAAAAAAAGAAGACGAAAAAAAGCAGTCAATAAGCAACAAGCCCCCCAAAATCAACGACTGCTAATTTTATATAACGGTTAGTTACGGTCCTCGAGGCCTTCCAGTTTCAGCGCGTGTATCACCAAAGCCACTGGAAGGCAAGCCTGCAACCTTTAGCCAAAAAAGCTTAACGGCTAATGCTGCTAACGCTGTGGTACGCAGGGAAGGAGACCAGAGGCTGTTTTTTAATGGATGTCAATGGAGAAGAGGCTTCACTTCACTAAAGAAAATAGTTTATCAATTAATGAATCGACAGCCTGTATGTTAATCTTCAACATGTTTTACACTAACCAGTACTTTTGCTGGGTACGATATGTATTTTTTTCTATGATAAAAAGGTTATTTTATAAGAGAAGGCAGAGAGGGGAATGTTGTGACGGATAGGACTTATTTACAGCATCACCATAGTATTTAAAGGCACAATATGTACATTTTCATCACTCATTCAAAACAGAGGCATATCTTGATGATGCCTTGATTTCACTGAGCTTTTATTCGACCACAGACGAGAGCTTCTGCTTCTCCTGCTCATGTGTATGTGGGGTAACGCAGCACTGTTTAGAAACATCTGAGTGTGTTGAACGTGATGCTACTCTCTGCGTTTGCTCGGCGACTACTATGAGACACTTGTTCACACTGCACAAATCGATATTAGGCTCGGTAAAACGTAGTACTCGTGGTAAATCAAGGAAACCAGATTTAAAAAATAAGACTAACTGTGTCGAGCTATATAACAATGATTGATGAACAATGGTGATGAATATCTCCAAAGAGTTTCTCACCTGTCTAATAAAACACATGATGTATGAAAGCATCTTCGCTGTTCCCATGGAAATCAAGGGTAACACGGGTAATAAACTGATACAGATGTTTTCTTTCTGTGGCTTTCAGGTTTTACCAGTTATGATAAGACTTTGATTTTCATTTGAAAACTTTCTGTGAGACGTAAGTTCACAAACAGTGCGAGTGAATCACCGTGTGCGTGCACTCCCTTTCCCTCAAAATGCTAAAAATGGCTTCACATCAACGCATCGCATCTGCACTAAAATTAGAGCTGTACAGTTGACACAGGTTTGCCATTTGCACAATCGAGGCAGTGTCGCATCGTCATTAAAGTTTATCAATTGCACTTATTTTTAAGTCTTGCCAGTGTTCAAACCGCTCAGCACTCGCACGCTCTCCAAGAGACCGTGAGCACGCATACACACACACACACACACACACACACACACACACACACACACACACACACACACACACGCACGCACGCACGCACGCACGCACGCACAGGCCATTTCACAAAAAGCTTGCGAGTACAAATGGCTCTGAAATGGTCAAATACACAAATACACATAAATGCATGTACTACTAAATTACCGCCTTGATGAGTGTGCATGTTAACCCCGTTGTGACTCACGAGTGAACGTTAACTTCATGTATCTGTGTATTCACTCTTAAAGTGACAGCAGTCAAATAAACTTTCTCTTTGTCTACTGTTGTTTGATTAACCTTAATGACACATTCAGGGAAGACCAAAATTAAATTACATTACATTTCTTTAGTATTTCTTGCCTCAATACCAATGTTAGACCTACCTGTACAATTGTTAGACCAATGTTATACCTACCCCTTTTTAAAAAACAAAAATGCACTGCATGATCAAAGATTTAGGTGAGATAATACATTTATATGTCTGTAAAATTCCCTATATAATTCTACATGATAAAAAGAATGCTTCTAATAGATCGGTATCGGATCGGCAGATACTGCTTGATGTGATCATCTCCAAAAATCCTGATCGGAGCATCTAATATAATTACAGAGGCTGTACAGTTATTTATTTATTTATTTTTTTGTGAGCATCTGAAGTGTTGACATGTGTTGACCGATCTAAAATGGCGGCTCGTTGACTTGCCTGGTGCAGTCAAATGAATACATTCTATGGTTACACACAGTGTTTTTTAAGACACTTTTGCCACACTTGTCCATCATAAAATTTTGTTTGCTATATTTCTAATATTTGCTGTGCTCTATACAGTACAGTATATGTGCATTGATCAATCTTAAAATGTAAATAAAAGCCTAAATTAAATCTGCTCGTCATAGAAAGCCATTGTGTCTCTTCAGAAGACTCCTCAGAAGATTAAACCGCCCAATTCATATGGCTTTTGTTCACGATCTCTTTGTTAACTTCAACTAACACCAACTAACATTGTCTACTAACATCAAAGTTTTGGTTGTGTGGACTTTCAATGGAGGGACATAAATCTCTCAAGTTTCATTAAGATTATCTTCATTTGTGTGAGTAAATGAAACTTTAAGTGAGTAAATGAAAACAGAATGCAATTTTTGGGTGAACTCACTCTTAACAAATAACAAAAGCGTCTCATAACAGGCTTTCACCTCCTAAACTTAAAGCTTTAGCCTGTAATTGGTAAACCCTCTGCCTACGGCAAAGTAAAGCAGTAAGCCCATATGAGGTTTATAGAGATTTTAGATCAGCTGTTAGGTACTCCTAGTCCTAGGTGTGGTAAAACACTGGCTTTATTGCTTTTATTAAATGGTTACGACACATAAAAGAAGAAGAGATCAGAGGAAATACTGTACCGGACACAACAATCTTGCTGTTCGCTATGCACAAAATATAGGGGGAAAAAAATATTGAATTGGTTTTGGGGTTTATATATATATATATATATATATATATATATATATATATATATATATATATTGCTAAGCAGTTACATAAGTGCCATCTACTGACGGAAAGTGGATTTGCATATCCATTCAGTCCGTTCGCTGTTTTTGTTTTGTTCAGGCGTGTCTTATGGAACATAATTTCACAACTTTAAAGTCAGACCCTTCAGCAAATAGAGCAAATAAACAACAAATACATTTACTAATCAGAATTGGCCAATAAGCTTGGAAATTGGCCATCAAAAAATCATGATTGGTGCATTTACAATTTGTAAAAAAAAAAAAAAAAAAATGATATGCCTTTAAGTAAAATGACATAGTACTAATAAACAGTATTTAGTATTTACTTACATTTATTGTTTACACTTTATTTTACAAATGTAAAATGTCCTTGTTACAGTGTAATTATATATTTAAGTACTGAGTAATAATAATTAACTAGTATAGGGTTAGGGTAGGATTTGGTTGAGGGTTAGTCGCATGTAATTATGCATAATTAACTGTTATTACATGTAACATATACAACAAGGACGCTGTAAATTAAAGTATTACCATTTATTTTGTTAATGAAAATCCAGACTCTCTCATTAGTAACTTTATATTTTTTTCCCATTGAAGTTTAAATAAGAGACATCTCTGTATTAATGCTCTCATGCTCACAAAAACTAGGACAGGGAAGGCACTCATATCCTATATGTCACGTGGCCATGGCTGCATTTATAATCCCAATCATATTTGTCGAAAAAAAAAAAGAAACCGAATGAATGCATCCCTAAAGCAAAATTAGCGCCTCAGAAAAGCACTGGCATAAACCCAAAACAAGGCAAACATAGATCATAAAAACTGATCTTTCCACCATGCCTTCTTATGAAAAACACCAATCCGCCACTCTTTGTACTTTGTGAACCTACAGTGTGAAGAAAAGGCTGTGACTCTGTAACTTCCTGTCCATAGCTATGGAGTCAGGAAGCAGTCCCTCTGGGTTATCACACAGACACATTTGTGACAGGCTTGTGGACACACTTCACCACCAATTACAGGGTCAAACTCATCCGAAGGAGAAATCATATGCTCACTGGGCCAGGTGTTATTATGCAAGAAAGAGATGAAAGAATGGTCAGTCCGTCAGCCACACCCATCCTTTCCACACCACAGCCGATCACACACACACACACACACACACACACACACACACACACACACACACACACACACACACACACACACACACACACACACACACACACACACACACACACACACACACACACACACACACACACACACACACACACACACACACACACACACACACACACACTCTCTCTCTCTCTCTTTCTCTCTCTCTCTGGAGTAAAGAAAAGTGAGTATGTTGATTTATTTCACCAATTAAACTAAAGAAGTCAGCCCTATTTTATTTCACATTAATTCAAACTCGGATCATGCAAGGCTGGTACCTAATGTCCACTCTAGGCATGTTATGAATTCACATTACCCATACTATTTTTGCACTATGCATTATGTTTACACTGCAAAAACGGAAAATTATGCGCATTTTCTCTATAGGCATTGAATACACATTCTACATCTTCCAAAGTATGCATGCTGTATAGAAATATCGATGGGGAAAATGCCCCGTTAAGAACAATGTGCATTTATTTTTAAATTGTAACATTTCAAAATAGGTTTAGCATGTGCAAGATTATCAAATAAAATAATAAATCATCTGTTTTGATTTGTGTTTTGACAATTTAGATGAATAATTGAATAGCCAATGCCAGACAATGCAGAATCCCAGAAAAAGATACTCATCTGAGAGGTAAATTTATTCTATGACTTATATACAGGCATATGAATATATACATATTTAATTGCCCATATTTTAACTGAAGATAGCCCATAATAGCAACACAATGATTTCCCTCAATTAGCCTATAGGTCTTTAAGCATATCAAAGACGTTTGAAATGTCAGTCTTACTCATGGAATTATTGAATCATAACCCTTATGAATTACAATAAGTATTAAATTAAAAAATAGTAACAACACGTCACTCGGCTGCTTCTGTCCCAATTCTCTGAGACAAAACACATTAATGTGTCCACAAATCCCTCATTAATAAATAGACACAAAAAGACTTTGATATTCAACATAATACGGTGTTTTAGATCACTGTTTTCCACAGATTAGATGAATTAACCTCAAAACAGTTTCAACTGACTATAAATCTTATAAATGTTGATATTCGGATGAAATGGCAGAAATGAAAAGAGGATACACATCAAATAAGTTGAGATGAGAATAAATAAATGAATAAATACATAACAAAAATTTAAGGACGTGTGGGGGGGTGATCTTAACATCTTTTTCATGATGCAAAGATGGTTTGTACTCTGAAATATGAAGACATATTTTACAGATATTAGGATTAAAATGCAAAACATTTCTGAAAAGATAACTGAGAAGTAATGTAGTCTTGATAAAATGCAGCACAAATGCAGTTGAAATGATCTTATTTACAAGATGACCACACATGGCTGACATGACACTGTCATATTTATCTTTTTTTATTACAACTCTGCATCTTCTTCTAGTCCATATCTAAGTTGGAGGCACATCAATAAAATAAATCATGACTGTTTTCCATTCCAAACACAGACTCTAAAAGTCTCTCAAAGCAACACAAGTAGTGTGTCCATCTTAATTTGAGCAATAGGCACCTTGTTACAGTACAGTAAATTTGATTTGAAGGTTTGTTTCATCCAAAAAATTACAATTCTGTAAGTATGTACTAACCCTCATGACGTACCAAACCAGTTCTACCTTGATACACAAATAGAGGACTTTCAAGAGTTGCACTGGTCACTCTTTTACATGCAACTTTAATAAATGAAACTTCAAAGATCATAAGAGGACCATAGAAGTATCCCAAAAGTGGCCAAAACCATTTGGGTGCTATATTCCAAGTCTTCAGGAATATAGCACCAAAGTTAGTCAGACCAAAATTTGTTCTTCACTGATGTTGTTACTCTTTTTTTCTTCTTTTTTTATGGGAAACTGCAGCATTTATCATAAATGATTTATCCGTGCACATCATTATTTTTTAATTCATGCCCCTTTAATTTAAATACCTCTCCCTCTTCTCTGATGGTGTGTTTACTGGTGTGAGGGCGGAGCAACCTGTCACTCACATGAGATCCAATAGCAAACCCCTACCAAGCAATCTATTTCCCATGAACAAAATTAAGTCCTGTCTTGTCTTGTTCAAGAAGCTGTCTAACTTAGATGCAGCGTTGTCACAATAATGGAATTTCCAACTTCGATATGATACCTTGAAAAATATTGATATTTGATACCATTTTCAGAACCACTGGGAAAACTGCTATATATCTCGTCATACATATTATTTGTTATTATCTCGTAATTATTTAACAAGAAGACTTTATTTGAATTACATTTTCAAATAAATAAATAAATAAATACAAGTAAACAGTCAGTAATAAAATAAGAACGAATAAACAAATAGAAAACGATAGCACAAATAAATACAATAGAATAAAGACATAAAATAAAATTAATAAGAAATTCAGGAGGGTCTAACAGTAGTATTCAGCTATGAAATACTACATAAATGAAAGTAATCCAATGTAATAACACTGGATAGTTTTCAGTGTAAAAATGAAATACAGATGAATGCATACAATTAAAGTTACAAAAGTTATTCAGTCAAGAGCAGCGAGTGATTTTCTCTTTGTCATTTTGTCACATTACGGGCCAGATTTACTAACAGCTTGAGCCAATGGGCAATTCCAGCGTTATGGATGTGACATTTGAACTCATAATGACAGCTGAAATGTCTCAGTAAAAATCTATTTCTTACAATATTTATATTGGCAATGCATATTCTCAGAGCACCCTATCTGGGGAATTGACAGCAAAAATATTATTTTCTAAATTATATTTAAGACCCCCCAAAAAAGGAATATAGTTGTGCGTTATGGATGTGACAGGAAATGACAGTGTTTTCAGTGTACTGTTCGATTTTCTTTAAAGTCTGTGAACTTTTAAGTCTAATGTATAAATATTGCTATCCACATGAGGAAGGGGTCTTATTTGAAAATAAAAATATCAATGTATAAAATGTATATAAAATTTATGAAGTGTATCATGAGAAAAAACAACGTTATGGATGTGACAAAACCCTGTTATGGATGTGACGAGTCTGAAATACACATAGAATCTGTTTGGAAAATCAATGAACAAACCATCATGGCACATTTGTTGACACATAAAATTACTCTAAATGTTAATTTAATAGTAATCTAGTTATATCAATGACTCATATGAAGTAGCCTGACCTGATTTAGTTGAGATAGCCCATTCTTTCATTGTCTCAGGTAAGATGGGTCTTAATCAACATGTAAATATCATGACAATAAAATGACTTATATATATATATATATATATATATATATATATATATATATATATATATATATATATATATATATATATATATATAAATATATAAGGGCTGGGTAAAAATATCGATTCATCAATGCATTGCAATTATTTGTTTCTCAATTCAATATCGATTAATCAAATCCTATGAATCGATTCAGCCCACCGGCCAGTGGCGGCGCTGTGGGCAACACTCTAGTGAGAGCATTCAGCGCTGTACACAAGACGTGCTTTACCAAAACAGCAGCTGCACTCCGTTCAAGCCTGCACCACTAAAGGCTGCAACATACTCCGCAAGAACAAAGAAAGAAGTTCTCGCTCCCAGGGCTGCGAGAACAAAATGACGTCATGTTGTTCTCAGCCCTGGTTTGTGAGTTCTCGCAGCTTGTTCTCGACACATTGCCTGAGCAGAACTTTTTTCTTGCGGTTGTCCGAGAACTATTGCGTGATTGGTCATACATTTAAAGTGGGTGTGGTTAATGCGGAGAAACGCAGATGATCGGCACCTGCTTTTCTCGTGAAGTATGAATGTACTTCTGCCAGAACGAACTTTGTTCTTGTTCTTACCACCTCGAGAAAACAAACAAATTTCTTTGTTCTTGCAAAGTATGTTCCAAGATTAACGTTAAAAGCCGACGTTTGGGCTCATTTTGGATCAGCTGCTCAGTTGTTCAGTGTTATTGCGCCACAGAATCAACACTGGCCGTGTTGGCGACATGCTTTCATATCGTGGCAACGCGCGCAGTCATGTAGACCACTGCACTCTCAATAGTTGTAAAACAAACCACCGCTCTCAATACATTTGAATGGCCTAAGTGGACAGACACTTCACTATACAGTTAATTGCTTTCGAATCTGTGTAATGTTGTAATGTTATAATATCAATCCACTTTGTTTTATGAATATGCACATTTTGTGCTTCTGTTTAAATTTCTTTCATAACTTGAATGTATAGGAAGAAAGAAAAATACTTTCTACTACTTACAGTTACATGCACTTTAGAGGTGTTAATAAAGCACCTGTTTGTAACAGGTGTGGTTTGTATTCAACACATGTAAAATATTGTACAATTTATTCTGCTTGGAAAAATGCTGGGGTCAATTTGTTCTTACACATTGATAATACTGCACACATTATTAAAAAATATACTCAGGTACTTAATTACTTGTGTATTTACATATTAATCAATCGATATCGAAGCTAATAAATCAATATCGAATCGAAATCGAATTGTGAAATTCCTAACAATACCCAGCCCTAATATATATATATATATATATATATATATATATATATATATATATATATATATATATATATATATATATATATATATATATATAATATATACACATACATCGAATTTAATCGAATTTATTTATCACATCATTCAGAGAGTGACCATTTGTTTTGTTAACATTTACTTATGATTGTACTTATAGCCTAATAACCTAAGGCTATGTTACAATTCACTGAAACACAGAGGAGAAGTATGTTTATCACTGCCATGCCGCCAGCGACAGAAAAACACATTTATATCACGTGTGAGTTTGATTTTAGAATTTTCTTTATATGTAACGTCACATCCATAACGCAAAAATAAAATGTTTACAAGTAATAAAAGAGCATGAAATGTTCATCACATGATACATTTATATAAGTTAACATTGCACAGAAATGCTGGACATTTTTTTAACAACACTGTATATGTAGCATAAACTTATCCTCTAAAACGTTATGGATGTTACATGGCCCTGGAACTCAACGACACATTTAATAAGAGGCTTATAAATTCATAGAACTTTACTGTTAAAGCATGCTAATTGAACACAGTGCTTAATCATCCCCTTGTTAATCAGGAAATTGCCAAATAATAAACTTTTGCTGAAACATTGAGTCTATATATTTCCTTTTCTTGATAACACTAAAAAACAGATATTTTAAAAACTCTTCTTGCATTGGTACACACCTTATTTATGGTGTAATAAACCAACAAATACCTAAACAATTCAATGAGAATGGTTGCATACAATAAAGTATAGATCCAAGTAAACATTTTAAGAACAAATCTGTTTGTGTGTCACCAACTTTTTTTTTTCATCGTAAAGATGACCTTTGCATGGAATTGCCCCAATACAACCCCCCTTTTTGGTGTTAAAAATCTACTTTCAGGATTTACCATAGGCACACAGGGAAAAATGTAGCCTAGAAATCTAGACGCACCCTCGCGGCAGCAAATTTAATTTGCCCGCAAGTGCCGTCTAGGAACTCTCAATACCATTCTGAGTTGTGTTCCTCAAAATCTGGACGGCCCAATCACATCGTGTATAGAGTCGGTGGGCGGGGCCATAATGACGACGGCCGAGTTGCGTTTGCGTGCTTCTAGTAAACACAGAAACTGGCGAACTGCGGCGGTCTTTCGAATCAGCTCTGACCGCGACCCTGGAAGACTTGGAGTTAAGCTTTTCTCTGAGAAAAGAACAAAGAACGGCACTGAAGTCATTCTTAAAAAGGGAAGATGTGTTCGTAGTTTAGCCGACCGGATACGGCGAATGTTTAATCTATCAACGAGCTCTGCTTCACCTTCGTTGCTCTGGTTGGTGTAGCGCTCGCTATCCTATTGCGTGCAATGAGAGTTTGAAAGACAACCGTTTATCCCGCCCCTCGGACTGAAAAGGCGTGGACAGGGTTATTTTCGCGGCTGACTTTATTGCGTATGCATTTGTAGGAGTTTCCCTTTCAGACGCAGTATTAATGGGAGGAGAGTATTTAAAAAATTCATGCAAGGTGATTTACTAAGGTTTGCTCTCATCAATTTACCGGTGTTTGTGTCATTATTTACCTCCCAAAAAAGCATGTCTTTAACCAGGCATTAACGATTAGATTGCATGGGTCAATATGGAAATGATCCGGCTGTCCACTTCATTCTGCACTTTTATGGAATTGCACTCTCACACTAATTTGCCCTGTTTAGTAAATCTGTCCTTATGCACAGATCTAATATACTGTTACACAACATGTGTTTTCTTTCTTAACTATTTACATTCTAAAACTTACTATATTTATCCGAATACTCACCAAGATGGGCATTTTCACATAGTTTTGTATGTATTTGATTGTTTAATAATTAATTACAATTCATCGCATTTATAAAGCGCTTTTCTGGGTACTCAACATGGAAGTGGGGGAATCTCCTCAACCACCACCAATGTGCAGCACCATCTGGATAATGATGGACAGGGGCCACTGGGCAAACTTGGCAAAATTTGGGATTTTTAATGACCACAGAGAGTCAGGACCTCAGTCTCATCTGAAGGATGGATCAATAAGCTCAATACGTCACAAAAAAAAAAGGTAATTTGGTAATCGTGAGCTGTTTGAGTGACGGCTTTATGTGAGCGGCACTTATATAGATCAGGGGTGCACATGCTTTTGGTGTGAGCACGAAACCTGCGGGAAAGAAATATCGTGTGAGTGAATGATAGGAGGTGGGTGTGTGTCAATTCTACCGGAGAGAAGAGAGAGTAAGAATCCACAGCTTAGTGTATCGATACGGCAAAAAAAGAGTATTGGAACAGTTTCAGATTTAGTTTCAGAATTTATGCATATCGAAATGCATAGATGTTTTTAATAAGACTACTTAGATATACGTCACAATCATGGACTTTAAAAACAGATGGACAACGCAACTCTCTTCCACTGTAGTACGTGAAGCCTCCAGTGTCGCATGGCGCTGGCCTATTGAGCCTGGAGTCTGCGCAGTAGTGAGCGTGAAGTAGAGCCGCAATATCAAGGTCCCGCTCATAGACTGCTGCAGCTTAATCAATCACACGCCCCTGAACATTATTGTGAACTAAAACAGTTATGGAAATGTAGAAATTAAAGTTTAAGCTCCAATCTCGTCATGCAGTTCCTGAAAATGTCCATTGATTCGCTCAGAGAAGCTGTCAATCACAATGTCACACCCCTATTTTTATAGCATCAAATAAAATAACTGAAACCAAATTTATTTAAAGACCGTACATTTAAAATAACATCAGCGTGATAAAAACTACAATGAAAGAAACCATCTTTGGAAAAAAAAAATATTTGAAGTGTAATTTGATCGCTTCGTTTGTCTATGTCCCCTTTGATTAGATGGCGAAGTTTATGAGCTACTGCATCCAGACACCTGATCAAAATGCTTTGGCTTCATTTTTCAGGACTTGTGTGACACACTTGGCCACAACCAAGCAGCAACCTTCTCCAGTTTCTGTTGAAGCCAAAATGGAAGTGAATCTTATTGAGCTCCATGTTAAAATGCCCAACTTTACAGCAGAAAAAAAGCATGTTTACAGCCTGTACAAATTGTGGTTTTGGTCTATACGGCGGTGAAATCATTCATTTTTGTTTGATTGACAGGTGAATAGCCATTTATCTGCATGTCTGTTAGACATCACGTCACCTCAGCTCCGCCCACTTCTTGCTTCTTTGCCCATTTTCTGTTATCCTGGCGTGATACGCGATGATGTGCTGACAACGGCCAGCTCGTCTCTACTTTACGCTTCAAAACTGCTCTTCGGAATCCTATAGGTGACGTCACGGACAATACGTCCATATTTTTTACAGTCTACGGTCACAACAGGGAAGAAAAGATAATTCCAGCTTCTGTTTCATGCCGACTTTAAGTCCTAATTATTGTTGCCGCAAAAATACTGCTAATTCCAAAGTATCAAGCATTGACTTGAAGCACTAGTTTACAGGCCTTGCTCTTATATATGTATCTTATACAATATACATTTTTATTTATTTTTAAAGGGCTAACCTACTTTTAAAATAAGGAAGAGGACAGGCGCAGTGTGACACTGTCAGTTCGCAGCATTTCATATGTAAAGCCCTAAAAAAGACACAGTCCTTGGAGATTTGATGATCCTTTACCTTCCCCTCTCTCCTTCCTCATCATGCAGTGAGTGAAGTTAGCCTAAGATTTGATTTAGTCTTTGTCTAGAGTAGACCATTGTGTCATGCCCATGTTCTGGCTCTGTGAATGGATCCAGCATCAGTAGGTCACAGTCACCATCCATCGATTCAAAACAGCAGCTGTGGCGCTATCCACACAAACTCTCTCTCTCTCTCTCTCTCTCTCTCTCTCTCTCTCTCTCTCTCTCTCTCTCTCTCTCTCTCTCTCTCTCTCTCTCTCTCTCTCTCTCTCTCTCTCTCTCTCTCTCTCTCTCTCTCTCTCTCTCTCTCTCTCTCATTCTTTCTGTAATATCCTCAGCATTCATCAGAATGACGAAAGACAATCATTTTATCACTGAAAGCACAAACATCTTATAGGGTGGAACATGTGATTAAACAGAAAGATCCGACTCTGGATGAGCCACACTTGAAAGCCGTTGCAAAATTCACACACTGATATTAGCACACCTGTGACCACACATCAATCAAATTTTATATTAATGCTCCAAGTTGCCGTGTTGCTTGGCAACCATAAACAGCAAAGATTCTTGTATTGCACACCTGCACATTTTTTTTAATTGATGTGCAATACACAAAAGAGCACACTTTTATTAAAAAGATAAAAACTTTTTTTTCCTGCATAGTTTTACACAAAATGCTAAATCACTAAATTGAACATGCACATATAATGAGGTCATATGACAAGCACTGTGGCTTACAATGACTTTTAAGTTCATATCACTATTAACTATTTAATAAAAAGAAAGAAAAAAACTGTTCATATTACAGCAAGCAGTACGTGAGTGTTTCTTTCTGAACAGATATGGTCAGTGTTTATGTACAGATGGCTTTAGTCACTGCCATCATGTCTAGCAGTTTTTTTTTTCATCTCACGCACTGAGCATTTTTTACATATCTAAAAGGATTGTGTTTTTTTAAACAATTAAAGGAATTAATTTTTTACTTACTAATTTGCTAGTCATTGCAGGTGGTATTATGGGGAGAAAGCTTTCTCATTAAAGAGAGCTTATTATTGTACCTTCATGAAGCTCTTTTCCATGACAGTTTAAAAGTTGTGACTGCAGTTTTAGCAGAGGTGGCCTGTTCCTCATACAAACAGGGCCCTATGATCTCCACAATGAAGAAAACACAGATGGAATCGCGGAATCCAGTCATAAAAACAGAATTTATCAAACGAAATATCATGGAATTTGAATATGAATGGAAATATGAATCCTGCATGTTCTGTGTATGTCTCTTTGAGAATGAATGGAGCACTGTGTCCTTTACCACACACACACACACACACACACACACACACACACACACACACACACACACACACACACACACAGTTTTCAGCCTCTGCTGCCTCACTATATGAGGACATGAATGCATGAACTTCATCTCCTGAGTCACTTCGCAAGCATTTTCAATAGATAAGCCATATCTTATACACACTAAAGGTCAAAATAAATGTATGATTAAGCTTGAATTAATTGTGACGGAAATGTATACAGTAGAATTTAAACACATCCCAATATAATAATACTAACACTAATAATAATATATTTTTTATTAGGGCTGTCAATCGATTAAAATATTTAATCACGATTAATCGTATATTGTCACGAGTTAACTCGCGATTAAAGAGATACTTCACCGCCTTCTTATATTAAAATGTTATTCCTTTAACTATGACTAGTTGACACACACCTCTCTCGTCTCAGTGCATGCACTTAATCTCGGTGACGATCTGATAGCATTTAGCTTAGCCCACTAAGCCCAGTTCATTCACTATGGTACCAAACAGAGATCAAGTTAGAAGTGACCAAACACCTCCACGTTTCCCCTATTTAAATACAGTTACACGAATAGTGAGGGAAGATGTTTCAGCCGGGACTTTTTACTGTGCCGAGTCGAAGTACTTTTAGAAGTGCTATTCCGCCATACATTATAGTTCTCCTTTTTAATCCGCTTAGAAAACAAGCGCCACGTTTTATTTTGCATTTTGTATCAGATCGTCACCGCGGGTCAGAGAGATTAAGTGCACGCACTGAGACGAGAGAGGTATGTATCAACAGTTTAATATGAAAAAGCGGTGAAGTAACCCTTTAATCGCAATTTAATAGCACATATTTATCAATTCTAAATGTACCTTAAATTAATATGTTTTTTGATTTTTAATACTCTAATCAACATATATGCATGCTTTATGCAAATGTACGTTTATTATTAGTGAAACCATACTTACAGCATGAAGACTAGACATGTATCAAAGGTCACAGATGTTTTTCAAAGAACTAGTTCATGTTTCTTAAAACTAAGCCTACAAATACAGAATAAGTAGTGATTTCCTCATTTTGAGAATATAAATAAAAAGATTTTTTACACTGGCAGTTTAATTCAGAACAGGGCACAATTTGTATGAAAAATTGGTAATGTGAAAGCTGTTATGCGGACCTGTGAGCGCACCAGTGCCACACCACACCTGGAGTAGGTCCATAATCCATGCATAGGAATTATAGTGCGGCCCCTTTAAGAGCTGGAATATAGTGTGGCCCCTTTAAGAGCTGGAATATAGTGTGGCCCCTTTAAGAGCTGGAATATAGTGTGGCCCCTTTAAGAGCTGGAATATAGTGCGGCCCCTTTAAGAGCTGGAATATAGTGCGGCCCCTTTAAGTGCTGGAATATAGTGTGGCCCCTTTAAGAGTTGGAATATAGTGTGGTCCCTTTAAGAGCTGGAATATAGTGCAGCCCCTTTAAGAGCTGGAATATAGTGCAGCCCCTTTAAGAGCTGGAATATAGTGTGGCCCCTTTAAGAGCTGGAATATAGTGCGGCCCCTTTAAGAGCTGGAATATAGTGCAGCCCCTTTAAGAGCTGGAATATAGTGCGGCCCCTTTAAGAGCTGGAATATAGTGCAGCCCCTTTAAGAGCTGGAATATAGTGCAGCCCCTTTAAGAGCTGGAATATAGTGGGGCCCCTTTAAGAGCTGGAATATAGTGCGGCCCCTTTAAGAGCTGGAATATAGTGCGGCCCCTTTAAGAGCTGTAATATAGTGTAGCCCCTTTAAGAGCTGGAATATAAGCTGTGTCTCATTTCAGAAGGCAGCGTCCTCCGGAGGTCGCATTTGAAAGGTGCATACGTCATAAGGCCGTCTCATTTCAAAAAAGTGAGTAGGACACTTCAAATGCGGCCTTCGAATGCGTCCTTCTTTCAGAGGATTTCGGAGTGTGCATGAGGTGTAACCTTCGCGGCTGGAGATAACCCATAATTCTTTGCATCGCCGTTAACAACCGTCATAAATTTTTTTTTATATTATATGAAAAAATGGCACCACTGCCAGATATACATGCGAGCGTAGGTGTGGTGTTTAAAATGTACGTTCAAGCTTGTTTTTATTTTTAAGCTGTATTACCTCAAACAGATAGTTGTGGTTAACAGGATTACAGCGCTTTAGTGCTTTTTAAACGTTTAGAACAGTACATTGATGTCAAGACAAGAAACATTTCATAGTAATTTTCAAGTTATAAATAATTTTCATTCATATAAACTGGCGTGAGAGCGCAACGAGTAGGGTTGGGCATCGTTTTGATTTGAACGATCAGAAATTTGAACGATTCTGATTCCGATTCCGATTCTTACTTTCGATTCCGGTTCTTTTCGATTCTCGATTCCGATTCTTTGAGGGGTGGAGTCAAAACATGTCACATCGATATTCAATGCAATTTTCAATAACACGGGGGGAAAACTCTGCATATACTGTCAATTAGATATTTTTTATATGATGACATATTACAAAAAATAGCACAAATAAATAAAATAGAATAAAATATATAAATGAAATAGACTGCTTTATTTTTTCAGGTAGGTCTAACATTCAGGTAAGAAACTGAATTAAAAAACGCAAAGTGGCTAATTAAATTTAAAATAACATTGGATAATGTTTTTTGCAAAAAAAAATAAATAGTTTCACATAAAACCATTAAAGTTACACACGTTGATCAGTCAAGAGCAGTGTGATCGTTTGTCTTTTTGTAGTTTGACTTTGAATAACAAATGACTGCTGTCCCTTTAAGAGCTGCCGCACGCATGGATCCTGAACACTGTTCCTGTTGCTCATCCTTCATTTCTTCCTGAATTGTTTATGACTGTGTTTACATTAATACTCTTCAAAATGTGCACTGAGAATTTGGTTGATTGTATTTGACCAATAATAAGCTGGAAAAAGAAGCAAATATTTGCACTTGTATGTCAGAGGGGGCTTTATTACGGTATGTGTGCGTGTGCGCTTCAGATGTGAGCCTGAAATCTGAGGGATTCGTAGAATTATGTTCAATCCCGCGCGAAATTCAGACCGATCACACACACTAACACTAACACGCTAAGGAGAGGAGAGGAGAGCAGCTGGGATCGATACTGTAGAAACTGAGCTATCTTATCTTTTCAGATATTTCAGTATCGATATTTTTGACAACACTAGTTGCACTGTGCCGACCAGGCTTTTTACAAGTGAAATAAATCCACACGATGATCGGAACCGAAAACAAATTTTCTAAACGATTCCAATGGAATCGTTATTTTTTAAACGGTTCCAAGTTGGAACCGGTTCTCGATGCCCAACCCTAGCAACGAGGCTGAACGTGTTGGCATAGCAATGTGATACTTCCTGCCTGTGTGTCCAACAAAGGACGTCTCGTTTAATTCTGATTGAGGACACGCCGTATACTGCATCCTACACAGGACGTGTCCTCCGGAGGACGCAGCCTTCGAAATTTAACGAAATGAGACACAGCTATAGTGTGGCCCCTTTAAGAGCTAAAATATAGTGCGGCCCCTTTAAGAGCTGGAATATAGTGTGGCCCCTTTAAGAGCTGGAATATAGTGTGGCCCCTTTAAGAGATGGAATATAGTGCGGCCCCGTGTGCGCCAAACTGTGCTGCGATTCACGAGAACAGTGAGAAAAACGGACTCGGGAGCGATCTTTTCAGAAAAGTAACCTGCATATTTGTTTTAGCCGATTGTAATGTATTTAGTTCAACAAAACACATGTACTGTAAATGGTGATGGTGTTAATGATTTACCTCAGACATGAGCGAGGGTGAGCTTCAGTGCATCGCTCGGACTGCAATGTGCTCAATGTAAAAACGCACTTTTCTATCAAACTGGTTTCTAATAAAAGTTAAACAGAAAATATGGTAGCTAACTGCATATTTGTTTCAGAGTAATGTTATTGTTAACCCTTTTCTTTCCCTATTAATGTTTGCTGCTGCATCCTTTACGTCTATGGCTGATCTCAATTTCTCCAACTACGGGCCACGGATCAAACAGAAAATGCGCACTGTGTTAATAAAATTACTGCCATTAAAATTAATTTGCGTTAACGCGTTATTAACGCGTTAATTTTGACAGTCCTAATTTTTATTCAAACTAAAAAATTTAAGGATTAATCGCAATTTTTCATGTTTTAATTTTAACAGTAAAACTCTAAGAGTAAATATATTTTTCATTTCATATCATTAAAAGATACATTAAAATGAATGTTTTTTGCCTTCATTTGATTAGGCAGAAAATTAAAAATAGAAATGATTTTTTTTAATGAATTCTATAATTAGACATACTTTTTGATTATTCAAATGTAATTAAACCGTTCAAATGGAATCCAGAAAACCTAAAACAGAATTTGGTTAAACATTTTTGAGGAGGAAAAACATACCCTAAACATGTAATTTTGTTAAACCTTTATTAAATTTATATTGAGTTAATACATAAATATGAAAAATAAAAAATTGAAAAAAAAATGAATATGTGTGAAATTTGTGAAAATATATATCTATAATATATCTATTTCATATATCTATAAGGCTCTATCATACACATTTATCAATGTAGGCATGTCTTCAGAAGATTTGAATTAAGCACCAAGCCAACTTTTATGACACAATGTGTTTCTGTCTCTCTCGCAGTATGGAAGATTCTTCAAAAAGTCTTTTGCCGTATTCTACACAACAATAATAGCATACGGGTTAGGAATGACATACTGTAACTATTACATTTTTATTTGTGAATGAACTATTCTTTTAATGCTTGGGATCACCCCTTAACCATAGGGAACAGATGGCTTTGAATGGCTGGGTCTCACTTGTGTCCAATATATTTTCAATATTAGCATGGACAATTTTTTTTGCATCATGCGGACTGTCACAGAACGCCAAAGTACTTTGGGCTTAAGGTGTAATTATAGATGGAATTACATGCCGGTATTAAAAAAAAAAAAAGTACAATTTAAAAATGTACACAATAAGAGCATTGTAACATATGATTAATTTAGATGTTTAAGTGTAAGTGGGTCTGCTTACTGCTTTAATCAAACTTTTAAAAAGCTCTTCATGTACAAACAGGCTCATGAAAGAATCATTTCCAACACGTTACAAGCCGAATTTGTTGCCAGGGAGAAATCAGACATGACAATCTGTACAGTCATCTCTGTTTTTCTTCTAATATTTCACAGTGTCCTTAGAAAATGTTAATATTTGTTGAAAAGGTTGATGTTTGTTTCTTCAAATACTAGTTTTATTTGCCCATGCATATTTTCCATTGTATTTGCACGCCTCAAGCAGACAGCACAGATGCAATCAATTAAAAAAAAAAAAAAATTCTTCAGAGATGCAACACTGAATTTCACAGAGAACCTTTCAACAAACAATGCAGTCTTTGAATTCTCAAAATCTCTTCAATTCTTCATGTGCCCATAAAGTTTATCTCTTTTTGTTTGGTCACTTTCAAATTTTCATATATATATATATATATATATATATATATATATATATATATATATATATATATATATAGATATAGATAGATATATATAGTTGAGCAAAAATGCAAAATGTAGATGTAAAAAAGGTTCAAGGTGGAAGGCTTATGTCATAAGGCTTGTTCTGTGATAACCATCCACGCTGGTATGTACAAGTTGTTCTCTTTGCCAGACCACACCATATTTGCCTGCTAGCTGTGTGTGTCTGCGTGGAGAGTAACCAGTAACCGTCAACACATGCCAGGTGCCACCCCCCACCCCCCCACCAAACTCGCTCGCTAATCAGCATTGCCGAAGAGTACAATTCAATAGTAAGACATTGATAAAATCGTATCCGCACTAAAAGAGGGCGGCTTTATTTTTGTTGTGGACATCTTAACTAGAATTCTAAAGCATTTAAAACCTGTAAAACTACTTTGTTTATAATCTATTTTATGTTGATGGGATATGTTAGTTATAATGCTGTACTTCTCATTTTACTATAGCAACATTTGCATTATGTACACTGTGTGGAGTATGCACATTTTCTGTATATGCAATATATGGCCTACTACATTTGTCAAAATGTGCAGTAAACAAATGAGCATGCTAATGTAATACTGTATCCCACAATTCAGTGCACTTCACTTGACCTTCCATTTTCAGTGTGACAAATGAAGCCAGTTTTTTTGTAGGATGTTTTTAAAATACAAAATAATTGTTCTCCCCAATGATAACGACATCGCTCGCTGAATTAAACAGGCACATAGTTCAGTGACAAGCATACAACAACTTCAAATGCATCTTAGATTAAGGCCTATACTTAACACAAGCACCTGCACGCAAACTCTTAGCTCACATTTGTGGCTTGTTGCACATTTTAAATGTGTCAGACTGCAATTCATAAAGCCGCGCAGGTATGAGCAGCATTCTCAAAAGATGACACTATCACACCCACGAGACACTGAAATTTATTAGCGTGCACTCATGCATTGCTGTGATAGTAAGCAAAAAAATAAAAAAATAAATCAGGTTTATTCTACTGTACTGCATTAAAAGCAATGCTCCGCTCAAGTTCAGTCACCAATGGTCACTGCTGCTCGTATCACCAGCTGTCATTGAAAATAAATGATGTCTGGTCACTGTCTCAGGGAATCGCTGCCAGTATACGGTCCCCTCTTAAGACCTAGACTGTCTGCATGCTAAAATTACAATGACAAAATCCCAAAACACACAATGTAGTATACAGGATCTCTCTGTAACATGCACATATACTCATACACTGAATGAACTAAAGAAAAATAATGACCACTTTAATGTTTTCAAAGCTCCACTGACCTTGGTCTTTATGACAGTCTTATCACTTTGCATTTCCGAAACCTCACAGATTTACTGTGCATTTTTTGCTTTCTCAGGGATACAGTATCACCCACTCACTCCCTTGTGCTCTGATTAACAAGGTTGTTATTTTGTGATACGTTACACCTGTGAACACCAGCCTATATGACATGAGTTTATCTGGAGTTTGTGCTCTTGCAGTACAACCTCAAAAATAATCCTTCTCATATTGCAGCAATGGCACAGGCATTGTGTAAGAAAACATTTCAAAATGCCCATAATATATGTCTCGCATTAACCGTTCATTCAGTGAAACGTCATCACACTCAAGCTTAATATACCAGCAGAAATCAAGAGACATTAAAGGAATGCTATGTTGTATTACATTCGAACAGAGACGCAGAATGTTCATCAGCATGCCGTTTTGTTTATTTAACAGCTAGAGCACCAAAAGTTACATAGTGTACCTTTAAATAAAACATAAGGGTTAATGGCTCATCCATTATATTGCCTCGCTGTTCTATGAATGAACTGTTGTATACATCAACATGGTGTATTTTGTCCACCATCGTTGGCAAAAATTGTGTGCAACGAATGGCTATGACCTGTTATGACTAGACATTTAATGCAAGTTACAACTTACAAAATGTCTCAATGCATAAAAATCCGCAGATGAGTAATTTTATTGTTTGTAGGTGCTCCGTGGCAGTGGTTTTCGGACTGGTTGGTCATGACCCAAAAATGTGTTGACGGGTTATTCTGAAAGGGTCACAGACAGCAGCAGGAAACAAACACAATGCTATACAACTACAATGATATTAAAATACAAGTGATCTTAGAGCTCAGCATGGTCAAGATGGCAAACTAAACAGACTTATAAAAGGAAGGCAAAATCGGTTTAATCATCTTCTTGTTGTTGCATTAAAGGCTGTCCTTCCATGGCACAAATAAATTGATCTTCTACTTGGCAGAAGCCAGACATATTAGGCAGATCCCAACACGGGGTCAATTGTGTAAACCACAATGCAAGGTAAATGAAAATGACTGCATTAAATTATATTGTGGGTTCAATAGATGTTAAGTATTTGTGGTATAATGTTGGTCACAAAATATATATATATATTATGGCACTTAAGAATAAAGTGACTGGGGCCATTTTATGGAGGATTTAAAATCAGAAACGTGAAGCTAATAGTTTAATAAAAGCATTAGATTGCAATCCTGTAAAGTTCTTCTCCTCATTTTTCCAGCCATTCACAGTCATCAGTCAAAATGTATTTTTGGGTGAAATAAACATTTATCGGTTGGACTAGTAAACCCAGAATATTGCTTTAATATGTGTTCGCTTGAAGCAAGAATAAATATTTACAAACCACAACAAAATATCATTGGCTGCTGAGATCATGAAACCATACAGATGTAATATGCTTCTAAAATGTCGAAGTAATATTAAAAAAAATTGTTGGCCAGTGCAGTTTATGATAAGCCTAGAAATCTAGACGCACCCTAGCGGCAGCAAATCGAATCAGTCGTCTAGCAACTCTCAATACCCTTCTGAGCGGTAAACGCCAAACTCTTGCCGGGCCAATCACATCGTGTATAGAGTCGGCGGGCGGGGCCATAATAATGCCAGAGTTGCGTTTGCGTGCTTCTAGTAAACACAGAAACTGGCGAACGGCGGCGGTCTTTCGAATCAGCTTTGACCACGACTCTGGAAGACTTGGAGTTAAGCTTTTCTCTGAGAAAAGAACAAAGAACGGCACTGAAGTCATTCTTAAGAAGGAAAGATGTGTTCTGAGTTTTGCCGACCGGATACGGCGAAAGTTTAATCTATCAACGAGCTCCGTTTCACCTTCGTTGCTCTGGTTGGTTGTAGCGCTATCCTATCGCGTGCAGAGGGAGTTTGAAAGATAACCGTTTATCCCGCCCCTCGGATTGAGCTGTCTATGGTGAGTTTCCAGACCAAACATCTTGATGTCGGTCGGGCTTGTCAGGCTAGTTTATGATATATATATATAATATATTGGAGTGTTTGATTTTAACAACATTTTTGTTTACATTTGTGAAATAAGCACATGTGATATTGTATCTCCTCTACTTAATGTTCAATGTAAAATATGAGTTAGTATATATTAATAACAGGCTACTTTAAATAAATTAGATGATCTGTCCAGCAGCCTGTTTGATAAAACCTCAAGCACTAATGACAGTGACCCCAATCCATCCACCATCATTCCAGCCAGATGCTGATTTTAAAAGACACTAATTTGATAGACACTAATTTTGATAGGCATTTTATATCAACCTGATAATAACGTTGAAGCAGGCTGGTGGTTCCCTCTCTGATCAGGGCCTTTGGAGTCGTCCTATCCTCCCGCAGTTATGCCGCACTTGTGCAACCTTTCAGCATCATGGATGAAGAGATTTGTTTTTACATCAATCAGACATTTACTCATGCTGAAATAGCTCTATGTCTCATAGTGCTTGACCCTGACCCTAACCCTGAATGTGTAAGTTATTGCCAGCTAACTTGAGATGTCGGTGCATCACCATCTCTACACTGTGCAATTATTACATTTATTAGGCCGATGGCAAAGACGCCAACGTGCGTGCAACACCAGTCCCATTCATACAACATTTTCTAGCCATAAAATTACTTTGTAGGAAACCGGCATTTTGTTGTTTTACAAAAACACTGAGGTTGTGTCCCAAATGATGATGCACTATTTACCTTTACACTATGTACTGAACTGTGTGTAAGTTCATTTATAAGGTTATTTTGTCATTCAACATCAGAGTCTGATAGCGCCTCCCCCTCCAAGTACATGAAGTGTCCAACATTACACACTTCCAGTGTGAACACACTACTCACACTCTTTAAAGTACAATACGGCATACAATAATGCACAAGTATATGAATCAGGATGCACCTTGAGTCTACAAATAGCTCACTTGTCAGATTATATTTTTACATTTTCTGAAGAAAAATGTAAGTGTTGTTTGATGTCGGGATGCTACTTTAGTTGTTATAGTGTGTTTTCAGGTATTTGCTTGCTGCCAAAAGAGCCCACCTAAAAATCTATATGATATTCTGGATTCTAGACAGGGTTCAGATCTCTCTTTTGTAAGAGCTCCAAGAACTAAACTTTAGCATGCTTTTAAAAATGACTACTTGCATACATGCTACATGTACCTAGTAATAACAGCAAATTATGAATAATTACAAGTACTAACCCTAAACCAAACTCTAACCTTAACCCTATAGAAAGAATAGGTGGAACAAAACGTCAATAGAGCAATACATTGTTGTCCTTCTTCGTCTGATACGAGAATCTACACGTTGATGCCAAATATCTGTATTTTAATTAAAGGCGGACAGCAGTGTGAGTAAAATAATAGATGCCCCTGCCATGTTTAAGTCCAAAGTCTGGAACACCTGCATTTAAAGGGATAGTTCACTCAAAAATGAAAATTAGCCCATGATTTACTCACCCTCAAGTCAAGGTTTATAAGACTTTATTCTTTCAGACGAATACAATCAGTTATAGTAAAAATGCCCTGGCTCTTACAAGCTTTATAATGGCAGTAAATGGGAACCCAAAAAAGTGTATCCATAAATTATAAAAGTACTCTACACGGCTCCAGGGGGTTAATAAAGGCCTTCTGAAGTGAATCGATTGGGTTTTTTTGTAAGAAAAATATCCATATTTAACACGTTTTAAAATTAAATATCTAGCTTTCGCCAGACGACCTTCTGTATTCAAGGTGTAATTAAAAAATTGGGGTAAACTATCCCTTTAACCTTTTTAAAGGCATTTTTTCCCATAGTTAGACAGATATCGTCTTTATATGTCATTACTTCTGTTGTTTTTGAAACTGCTGAATGTAAAGCATTTATGGTAAACTCTATATTTTAATGTTATTTCTAGTGAAACTTCTGTCATGTATTTGAATATATTTATATATTACACATTTGTAATTATAAAGTTGCAATTTAGTAAATTTTTAAATATATATTATTAGGGCTGTCAAAATGTACGCGTTAATAACGCGTTAATGCAAATTCATTTTAACGGCACTAATTGTATTAACACAGTGCGCACTTTATGTTTGATCCGTGGCCCGAAGTTGGAGAAATTGAGATCAACCATAGACGTAAAGGATGCAGCAGCAAACATTAATAGGGAAAGAAAAGGGTTAACAATAACATTACTCTGAAACAAGTGCAGTTAGCTACCATATTTTCTGTTTAACTTTTATTAGACTCCAGGTCGAAAGTAAAGTGCGGTTTTACACAGCACATTCTCTGCAGTCCGTTTAACACCATTTAAGGTACATGTGTTTTATTGAACTAAATACATTAAAATCATCTAAAACGAATATGCAGGCAGATTACTTTTCTAAACAAGAGCGCTCCCGAGTTTCTCTTACTGTTCGGCGCGCACCCACACAAAATACCGGCATTTTAATAGAGAAGGGAACGCGCATCTCTTAAAGGGGCCACACATGGACCTCCTCCAGGTGTGGTGTGGTTCTGGTGCGCTCTCAGGTCCACATGACAGCTCTTACATGACCAATGTTTCATATGAACTGTGCCCTGTTCTGAGTTAAACTGCCAGTGTAAAAAATCCCTTTATTTATATTCTTAAAATGAGGAAGTCACTGCTTATTCTGAATTTTTAAGCTTAGGCTTAAGAGACATGAACTAGTTCTTTGGCAAACATCTGTGACCTTTGATACATGTCTAGTCTTCATGCTCTAAGTATGGTTTCACTAATAATAAACGTACATTTGTATAAAGCATGCATATTTGTCCATACCCATGTAGATTAGAGTATTAAAAACTTGAAACATATTAATTTAAGGTATATTTAGAACTGATAAAAATATGTGATTAAATTGTGATTAATCGCGAGTTAACTCATGACAATATGCGATTAATCTCGATTAAATATTTTTAATCAATTGACAGCTCTAATTAATATATTTAACATAATATGGTAACACTTTATTTTAGTGTCCTTGTTACATGTTACATGCACTTACCATAGTAATTAGAGTATTATGCATTAATGCATGCAAGTTCTAACCCTCAAACTAAACTTAAACCTAGCCCTATATAGTAAGTACATGTTGTTAGTTAATATTACTTAGTAATATATAATTACACTTTAACAATGACAACGTAAAATAAAGTGTAGCCTATAATATTAAATAACACACTAAAGTTAAGTACTTTACATGTGCTCATCAAGATAAGTGTACTTCTTTAAAGCATGAAAAACCCAAACTTAAAAGGTACGTTAAAGTTAGCTTGCCTCATCAGTGCAAATCTCACTAAAAGCATTTTAAAAATCCCTCAATATTGAAAGAAAGGCAGATGTGGCTTATATAATGCTTCTTATTTTGACTTGTGGAAAACAAATGTTTTAAACTAATGTTACAAAAGTTTGGCACTAGACAATGATTTTTTACAGTCAGATAATAAATAAAACAGTAGAAAATTTGTATAATTATTATAACTTGCCTAGGCTATATTCAGAGATTGGCATTGTTACCAACATAAATATTGTTTTGTGATCCTATACACAGCATACTACATGATGCAATGTAAACTATGTTGATTTGTGCGTTATTATGGGTATTGTCACTTTCCTTTGGTTCAAGGTTCAATTGTTGTGGCTTCATGCTACTATCCAATGCATATAGCAGTAGCCTGTCATTCTTTCCTTTATTTATTATGGTATGCATAGTGTAGCATTACCATTAAGTGGCCTTTTATTTGATTAATATTATATTATATGCAAGTCCATTAAATATATGTATATATCATTTAAGACAAAGTACACTAAAAGTGCACATTAAATACAATTAAATGCACTTCTTTTCCACAAGAAGTCATTTCAGCAAGTCCAATCACTTAAACAAGTAATATAATGAGCATTATTTTAACCATCTAAAGTGCATGGTCTGAATCTCACAGTGCAGGTGCACTTAGGGTGTGTATGAATACGCCAGGCGAATGGTCTAAAAGGGTTGTCCCTATTCTCTTAATGAGTCAATGGTCAAGTCACCTGTATTTATATAGTGCTTATTACAATGCCAGTTGTTTCAAAGCAGCTTCACAGCGTTAACAGCAAAATATTGCAACAGAATTTGATTCGACTGTACAGCTGCTCTGGAGAAAACATGATGTCATCCAGCTAATTTCCATTGTCATATAGTGTTAATGCGGGCAGATCAGTAATACAGTTGAAATTTAAGTGTCCCCAACTTTGGTTACATTATTTGGGCATAATGTGCAATAAACCAATCAGAGTCTCAACTCGCATTTCCTTTAAAATCCAGTTGCGCTCGCACCATGGTGGATTCACTATTTACATGGCAGAATTTGTGTCCAAAAAGACTGAACGCTTCTCCTTAAGAGGAATCCTTTTATTTTTTATATTTAAAAATGTTTGTGTGCTGCTGCATGTCCCTGTGTGTGTAATAATCAGACTGTTGTACACCACCTATAGGTGCATATTACTAACACGCTCTTTAAATAATATATTTTGCGCCATAGACTTTAGATCCAATTTTTGTTGGTCAATGGCGCAGTTGTTTTCAGTTCCTCAAAACAGCAACGTGTTGACAATGCGCCTGAACACATCTGGTTTTCAGACCAGCACGCTGATGGGCGAATAGATGGTCGCGAGTGCATTTGTATTTAAACAACGTGGTGCAGGACGTGAAAATGATAACTGCGCCGGGCTGAAACTAGCAAAAAAACACTTGCGTCGTGTCTGGCATCGCATTGCACCTGGTGTATGATAGGGCCCCATACCTCTTGTTAATAAGCTGCACAATCATTCATGTTCATGCTATATATGATGCATCTACAATACCATTTACACACCAAAGTTTCATACAAACGTCATACAGTAGTTGTTTTCCTCAGCCAGCAGTCCTACATTGCCATGTGTTATTTTATAGACTCTGTAGCTGAAATGTTGTTATTCATACCATATCATCATCAGAATACTCATTAATTAACAACAGCATGGTAACAAGACCTCAGAAGGTGATGAATTAACGCTAATGTAGTCCACGATGCATACTGTACTGCATATATTGTGTGCACATCCTTTTGATCACCATCCACACTGCCAGAATATATGCATATGAATATAAATGGCAGAGAACAGAGGCCATGATCAAAGACATGTTCTCGGTATAAACAAAAAGAAAAGGTGCTTTGTCTATACCATGCAGCATGACAAACAGTACAGACAACAATGAATACTTCATGCATATTGATACGGGCAGAGGAGGTAAACGTTTCCTGATAAACACTCACACACACGCGTGCAGAGGGACTTTAATAAAAGGAGCTCATTAGGGCGCATAGTATGAAGATCTTTCAAAAGCTTTTTAGGGGTACATTAGATGTAACAGACATAAAAGCTTCACAAAACACTCCATTAGCCTCTCGAATATTTCATACATTTCGTCAAGCGTAACATTACATACTAAGTGGCCGCCCACTTTTTTGGTGGCCTTGATTTTGCAAGTATTTTTACGGATTTCAAAAAATTCTTCAGAAAAGAGTTCTAAGCCTTGAACCAAACAACCAGCTCTCTAATGAACTTTGATTTGTACCAAAACAGTAAATGAAAATCAGAACAAAAGACAAGATTGCATACTTTATTTTATTAGGGAATTAACTACTTACCCCATGAAGTATTGTGAAGGACAAAATTGATTAAAAATGACAGTTCAATATAAAATTAGTCATTTTTAGTCATTTTTGTAAGTTTACCCTTTTGAAAATGAAGTGCAATTAATTGTACTGTAATTAATATATATATAAATATAGGTAATATAATACAAATTAAAAAATTTAATAACAAAAATGAAAATTAGAGGTTTATCTGCTGACCCCCAGTGCATCCAACATGTAGGTGTGTCTGTTTCTTCAGTCGAACACAAATGAAGATTTTTAACTCCAACTGTTGCTGTAGCTATAACTTCCGTCTGGTGAGGTCAAAAACCGGCGCGATCATAGATATACATGGTCGAATGAGGCATCTGTATAATGTATATCTATGATCGCACCGGTTTTTGACCTCACCAGACGGAAGTTATAGCCGATAGGAAAACTTGATAAGACTCGTCGGGATATGACGTAAAAAAATAACAAATACTGTTATGTTTCTCACAGAAACCGATCGGTTCGTGTCTTAAGACATCAATGTGTCGTCAGGAGCAGCAGGGTTTTTGTGCACGTTGTCTAAGCATGTTTTTTTGTTTGTTTGTTTTCCTCTCATAGCAACACATTCTCACACCCAACTCGTCACATATGGGCGCTTGACCCGGACCCCTTGTCGTCACTTTTCAACGAACTGGGCGTACTTTATCGTCGATTTTCGACGCGCTGGGTGCTCCATTCATTTAAATGAGAAACCTTTGGCATCATACACCGACGCATTTAATTATTTGCGTTTATAAAAGCAGACATGATTTTATTAATATTTAAAGGCTACTTTTATATTTTGGAGCAACTAACCCAACTCCTACCCTAAACCTACCCACATCTTAACAATATTAAACACATACCAGTCAAATAAATGTACAGTCACAAGTATTTATTGCAAAATCTGACCAAAACAGTATAAAAGTATTAGCTCATGTTGCATTCCAAGTCTTCTGAAGTCCTACGATGTCTTCATGTGAAGAACAGAGTTGATCTTGATGTTTTAATCGCTGAAATGATGATCCCGCTGCCCCGTGAACGAACTCATTCATATCTCATTCAAATAATTCAAAAGACTCTTAAACATGACGCAATCGGTCACAAGACACACGAGAGCCAATGACATTTTACAATCAATGCTGACGTAATGACGCAATTGGTCACAAGACATATGAGAGCCAATGCAATTTCACTATGAAATCTGACGTAACGGGCGGCAATATTTGAAATTTGATGTGTTCACGATCTTCGGCGGATGGAGATGCTGATCGCTTTTGGGGATTTTCTTCATGCAAATCAATCGTTTGGCCTCGGAAAACTTGGATTATTTAACTTTTTTGAATAACTCGTGGATGCAGTCGTATGTTATATCCTGTGTTTTATATCATGTTCACACAAATGGGTAGGTTTAGGGATGGGCTGGGGTTGTGTTACATGTTAAAATGTGTCTAAATAGCGTAAATAAAATAAATGCAAATGAAATTATGCTTGCTGATTTAATTGAGAATCACACTCCAACATGTCATAATGGCAAAATTATAAACCAATAAATAATTTCAATAAAAAAATAAAAAAATCACCATGACGATAATATTCCCATTCCCAGTGCGTCTGTGTATGACGCCAAAGGTTTCTCATTGAAATGAATGGAGCACCCAGCGCATCGAAAATTGACGATAAAGGTACGCCCAGTTTGTTGAAAAGTGACGACAAGGGGTCCGGGTCAAGCGTCCATATGTGACGAGTTGGGTGTGAGAATGTGTTGCTCATAGATTTGTTACCTATTCACCCCATTATATGACTGGCACACAGCAACGGTTGGAGTTAAAAATCTTCATTTGTGTTCTACTGAAGAAACAGACACACCTACATGTTGGATGCACTCGGGGTAAGCAGATAAACATCTAATTTTCATTTTTGTGTAAACTAACCCTTTAAGTGTATAGATAGAGTACACTTTCACAACTATGTGAATAGTTGCACAATGTATTAACATCAAATTTGATTCCATTTTATATTAAGTGTCTTTAACTATTATGTACTAACATTTAAAAAAAATGTTTTTGATATAATGCAGTGATTATGCCCATGCTTAATAAGTGCATTGTATCAAATTACATGCTTGTCAGTACGTTCGGAAGTACATTTATTTCAAAAACAATGGAAGAACTTTGAAATGATGTGTACTTTCGATATACTATAAGTGGGTCGAAAAAGCTTTTTAATGTGTTGTAAATTCCAACTATAATACATTTTCATTTAATTCTAATCACAATGCAATTAAGTGTCCGAAAACATTACATTCAGTTTGCACTTAAATGTATTATTTTAAAATATATTACTCTAAAATATATTACTCGTTTTCAAAGTATGCTGCTGGTGTACTCCTTTTTACAAGGGTAAATATTTAGATATATACAAAAAGTAAAAATATTTAGATATATACAAAAAAGGAGTAGTTGAGTGTGAAGCTAGAGTGTGTCACTGATGTTTTTTAACACATATAACTTGCATAAAATGGAAGTAACACTTGGGACTTCAACAGAGTCATATATCATTACGTAAACTCAGAGCTCAATGTAGTTCTGTCTTAAATGGTTAGATGATAATGTTACATTAGAGTTTCATTCAGAGCTTAGCATAACAACTTCGAAAATAATGGTTGTTTTATACAGGTTTCCTGAACAACCCCTGGTCAGTCAATCAGCCTAAAACTCATGCCACATGCTATGTTGCTACACCAGGATGGTAGTAAGAGTCAAATGAAACAATGTTTTAAAAGCCACAGTGTTTGTAGTTGTCTCTACCTATTAAGAGTGTAAAGAAGAAAGTAGAAGTGCCCCTTTTATGCTATTTTAAAGGTTCCTGATTTAGTTTTGGAGGTCTCCAACAACAGGTTTACATGCATCAAAGTTCAAAAAACACTTCCATTTTCTCATAATATGCATTGCACAGCACCACATTTTTCAATGATTCTCAAATGACTCGTCCGATGATTAAGCGTGTTTAAACCCCTTCTTTCCACGAGCCTAACTCTGCTCTCACGAAACATCTGTGGGTGCATTTAAGTCCCAGTTAAAAACATATCTATTTAACAAGCATTTCGGATAATGCAATTATATGTATTATGTGATGTGTATATATAGATATGTATATGTAAGTATCTGAATGTCCTGTAGTTGTGAAATGTAAAGCGACCTTGAGCTACGGAAAGACGCTATATAAATAAAACTTCCTTCGTCTTCTTCTGATTGGCCAAAAGGCCCAGTCTGTTGTGATTGGTCTACTGCTTACAGTGCATGTCAGAAGCTAAGCACTCATTACCATAACTGGACTTCAGCTGCAGAGGCTTCCTAAAGCTCAGGGATTGTACACACTGTAAAGACAGTATGACGTTGATTCGACCATATCATTTTGAGCGCAAGTCCAATGATGAAACATTGGAAGAAGTAGTTATTTAACCAGAACTTCCATCGCACGGACGATTTGAGCGCGTTTTTTCTTAGTGATACGCTACTCATTTTGAGGAACATATGTTGCAGCTGTAATTCCTCACCATCAGCATTAACAAGTGTGTGTCCATCAACAAACCCAGGTGAATATTTTTTGCACTGCACATGCAGGAACTGTATCAATAACAGCACATATGTTAGTCGAGCACTAACAGGAATGACTGATGTAACAGTCAAAAAAACAGTAAAACATTACTCAAAGTATTAAGAACGACAGTCCATCTGCATTAATAGACACAGTTTTAGATAATAGTGGCTCACAGCTGATGAGCAGAAGTATTTCAGTAAGACAGTAATAGCGTGATTTAGCTGGAACTTATACAATATAAAACAGAAAACAATGTATTTTGAACACCCGGGAAAAAATATATACATCAATAATTATTCATACTTACAGGTTGTTATTTTAGGAGTAAGTTGGTCCAAATAAACAGAGTACTGACCCATCTTTAAAGAGCAAGCGTTTAGCGAATCCTGCATTGAACTCCGAGATTTGAGAAGCAGTCTTCAGTAAAATGATGGGCTGGTTAAGTTGGGCTGGTCAATTATGCAACTCTCTCTTCTAGTGACGGAGAACCGTCACACAGCGGGATTCGAAATACAAACGACTCGTATAGGCGGTTCAGAGTTGATTCTTTCTTTTGGGAGCCAATAACTTTATTTATCGTCCACTTTCGGCTTTACAACTTTGCAAAGCGTTTACATTCACAAACAGCAATATTACACACTGCATGGAAGGGAATATTCAAAAAACCATAACAGGGACACTTTAATATTCATAAAAAAATGGTCTCAATGCTGCTGCTTTGGCTCTGAGATCCTAGATCCTCATCTTTTATGACTATCTTGACTAGTTAGGATACCCCTCTATAAGGAAATATAGAGACCGGACCTCTTGAAACTTTAATTGAATAACCATTATCCATTTTTCCTGATATAGAATTTTTTTGGCAAAGTGTTCTTTAAAATTGAGTCAAGGACCCTTGAGTTGTATATAGAACCCCACTGAACCCTTTTTCTAAGTGTGCATATCATGCAATGACAATTTCTGTAACTCCTGGACATACTTGTGATCTGAGATTAGATGTTATTCTCTAAACAAACAAAAAAAACTTTGTCTGAAATATAAGCCTTTGGAGTGAATCGAGGTGAAATTAGGTAACAAAAGTGCATAGAACCTAAACGTCAAGAATTGCTCCCAGAGATCACCCCACACACACACACACACACCCACATGGGCGGGTGGGCAGCCATTCCCCTCCTTCCTGCCTGGCCCACAGTGGGTGCACAGCAGCCGCCTGCTACCTGCCCGGAATTCTAATCAGTCCAGGGGTCTGTCTGTCCCCCCGCCTTCCCCTGTCTCACTTATTCTCTCCCTCAGACTCGCTCCACCCACTCGCTCACCCCTCCGTCTCCCGCCCTGCCTCTTTCTCTGCCTTGGACGAAAGGGGCAGATGATCCTTCAAAATTAATTAGATCCCTCCCCACCCCCTTTTTCCGGAAAAAAACCTCCACCATAAGCACCCCCCCCCCCCCCCCCCCCCCTCACCGTCCTTGTTTTCCCTCTCCCAAAAATCTCAAATCTTAGAAGGGAATCTTCTCTGAGATTTATGGCCAAAAAAAACTGCTGAGAGACTACAGGAAACGTTCTCTGTGCGTTCCATCATTGTCGCTCTGTGGCTCTCTATACGTCTGTCACTCAGTAACGCAAACTGTCAATACGTCCCTAGAGGTCAGTTCGTCTGGAAGACGCTCAGACGCCTGTGCCCTGCTGCAGTGACAAAGAGCACAGGGTGACTGAGGCGAAAGAAAAGAATAATCACGCAGATGACGGACAGGCAGAGAGAAAAAGTAAGAAAGGAGCCGAAATCCAGGTTAATCAGAGACGCTTTTTAATGAGGCGGCCATCTCATAAAGCATGCAGTGTGGTGACTGGAAATCATTTTTATCAGGGATGGGGGGTAGAGGGGGGAAAACAAAGAGAGAGGCAAGGCAAGAAAAAGGTGAGGGTGGGGTGTCGGGCAGAGAGAAGGAGGGAGGGTGTTTCTGGGAAAGGATGTCAAGCATCTGAATAATATAAATCTCAAATATGCAAATGTGACTTACAATGCTCGGCATTCACACATTGTCCTTTGCCTCTGAGCCTGGTCTTTAATGGCACACAGCAGAAACAATAAGAGTGAGAGGTGGTGCTGAGAATTTATTTATAACGCTACCAAACTATATCCGTGTATAAAACAAACATAAATATATTAATGATGCTGAATGGTACACTGACCTGCTTTCCTTTTCAAATACTAAGTGTTTTTTGATGTCTCTGTGTCAATACTGTTTGTTTATAGGTGCTAATAGCCTGCATTACAAGTGTCGGATTACTATACCGGGGAAAGTATGTTTAAAAACCATAAAAAAAATACTTTAAAGGAAGCAAGAAAGGAACAACATTGAAAGTGGAAGTGTGTCTGTCTTGCCTAGATTTATGGAAAAGAATAATTCAGATCCAGTAAAACACTGATGCTCTATGTGACATACTTTTTCCTTGCTTGTAGGTTTTAGACAAGGTCAAAATCGCAAAATGTCCTTTCTACACACATGCAACAAAGTGATGTCGATATTCCAAAAATGTGTGTTGCCTCTATAAAGGAAATCTGCTAAATGCAGAATTAAAACATGCTAATTATTAATAAGATTGATCAATCAGACAATCTTCTGAGAATTGCATCGACCAATTACTGTTACTGTGCTTGACCTAGTGTCAGTCCAATAGTCTTGTTTATTGATCATTTATATTTTTTAGTGAGTGAGTAAATAAGTGTTTATGCAAATTTAGCTATTAGTTCTTAATTGCTGTCAATGAATTGTATTACATACAGTGGAGTTATAAAAATATATGCAATAAAAACAAAGAAACTTTATGGCATTATGGGCCAGATTTACTAATAGCTTGCGCCAACGCAAACCCTCTTGGTTTAAAAAAAAACTACTGTCAGATTTACTAAAGACGCATGGTAAAGAATTAGTGCTGAGAAGGCGTGGACAGGGTTATTTTTTGCGTCTGACTTTATGCATATGCATTTTTCTAAGAGTTTCCCTGTCAGACGCAGTATTTATGGGAGGAGAGTTTTTAAATGAATCATGCAAGGTGATTTACTAAGGTTTACGCTCATCAATTTACCGGTGTTTGCGTCATTATTTACAGGGGGGGAAAAAATGTCTTAAAACAAGCGCTAATTTGCACTGCTCTTGCTCTTGGTCATTATGCAAATGATCCGGCTGCGTCTGTGTTCTTTCATTTGCACTATTATGGGATTGCTGTTTAGTAAATCTGGCCCTAAATGATTTTACACGATTACTAGGTCACTTGGCAATTTTTGGGAACATGGATCATCAGACTTTGCACAAACGTATGGAGTTTGAGAGCATACTGTCACAAGGAGGGCACACCAAAAACTGAGAATCTGTGAGATTTAAGTTCATATTATTGTTTTGCAATAAAATTTGTAATGAAAATATATGCTTAAAAAAGCACCCAAAAAAGCACTTTCACTGGTGTTCTCAGACATTTGAAACTTGTTTGAAGTTATTCTGGCCATCATTCAATCTGATCTTTAATTATCAGTATTAACAAAAAGCAATATAGGTCAAACTTCTACCTATTTTCATCCAGCTTTCCCATTCCTTCTCCATCCTTTCCTAAGTATTAATGGTGTGCACAGATGGGACGTTTAGGGGTACAGCAGCTTTTCACTGAGGCAGTACCCTTGAAGGGACCGCATTTACCCCTAAAAAGAACATATTTAAGTATAAGGTATTATAGGTATCCCTATGGTACTGTCCCAGTGACAAGATGTTGTAAAAGTACCATTTTTGCCCTGTAAAACTTTAAAAATTAGACAATAATGTTCTATGAAAACATCCTTGATAAAATAATAACTAAATGATCAATCAATCTCAGGTTTTCATTACCTTTGCTCCAATTGTGTGAACCCTACAGGCAGGTTTGCTTTAAAAACAACTACAGTGCATCAGTTTTAAAGGTAAAATACTGTTACCGGTTGCGGAAAAAATAATAACTACATACATTAAAAAATATTGTTTTGTTCATTTATTATATGTACTGTTACGAAGAGGTGACATTTACATCAAAAAGAAAGATTTATATCCCCGAAACAGGTCTCTACCTTTTGAAATGACTCCAAATGTTTCTTAGTAAATCTGAAATCATACACACACACACACACACACACACACATTCATCAAGAGATATTAGTAACACTGGCTGCACACACACTCTGTCGAGGTCTGTCGAGGTGATGGTAAACTCTGCCTTAGGTTAGAGGAGTAAATTATGTTAGCATATAAATGCAGACCAGACTGCATGAGAATACACAAAGACAGACAGTCCTAATGAATAAAATATCACTTTTGTCTTTTCTTTTCTTTTTTGTTCATGATTTTGTGCAATACAAACATTCCTTAGCAAGCTAAAACAACCGACTGTTACCAGTCGCCGAATGAGATGACAAAATATGTGCCGTCCTCTTGGCAGCATTCATCATTTATTTATTTATTTATTTAGCTAGCGTTCATTTTGAGTTGAATAGGCAGCTTTACTAAATGTTGAGCAACCGCTTTTGGAACCCTTTTAACGCGCAACAAATGCACAAATTGAGTACAGGATGCACATTAATGGATCAAAACAAAAATTAAAACAGTTTGTGATTGTTCGGGGAGAAAGTCTTTTACTTTCATACCAAGGTGGTCAAATGCAAAACGTGAAGCAGAATTCCTACATGCATAGACCTTTAAAACAAGAATATCATTGGTTTCTAAAGCACACAAATAATGCTGTAAACAAACAGGGCGAAAAAACTACAACCCATGTTAAACATCCTGACCTGTTCAGACTGATCCCCAGTGAACGTGCGTGGCGACTCCTTGTGCATTTTAGATGCACAAAATGCATTTGCTGATATACATGAAAGCCTACAAATATTTTTTTGACATACTCTTCAAACTTCCACAGCTCTGCCGTCTTCTCAGTGTCTGATTTCTCAAATGTGATTCCGGCACGTGAAAAACAAGGAAGTGAAATACAGCGAGTCGAATGCTCTGCACTTCCTTTACAACAACTCACCAGGCCTGACCTGAAACGACCCCACGCTCTTTAGGCAAAGTGCCAAGAAAGTCTTCCGGAGAGCAGCTTAAATTGCGCGTTTATGGCCAATTGCCATCTAATCATAAAGTTATGCATGTTCCTGCTTTATCTGAAGCTCTTGTTCATGGTTTGCTGTCTAATTAGACCAACTCTTCTATATTATATGTAATATACTTTTCATTATGCAGACTTTAGGATTTGGGCTGGGATGCATCTCATTTTTTATTAGTGAAACCCAATATGGATGGTTTTTATTTTTGTCCAAAAAATTTGATTTTAATTTGTTTTGTTCCTTGACATTTTTGTTTCTGAATATTGCAAAAGGTAAATGGCACTTCTGAGTCACAGCTTATTAAAAATAAAATTTCTCCTGCTTTTTGTGCAAGCTACTGCTAATTGGCTTACAGGTACTGGTATTCAATCATATGCCATTTAATACTTATTAGCAGCATATAGACATATACACATATGATTACCAACCTGGGGTGTGTTTCCCAAAAGCATCATTAGCCAACTATGGTCGCAAGTTCCGTCGTTATCAACATTCAACAATCAGTGTTTCCCAAAACCATTGTTCCAACTTCCAACGAACATTCGCATACAGCAACGCAAAGTGGCTGCAACGACAGCTCTCGACCTGTGGTTAAGCATAGTTTCTTGTGTGCATGTGAACTTAATAAATCCTTATCTTGAGCAAAATAAGCAAGCTGACATTCAGTACGATCTTAACTTTTATTCAGGATACATACAAGTAATTTGTGTCTTTTAGTTTGTCAAGAGATTTAAAGTACGTTTTTGAAGAGTGCGCATGTGCGGACGTGCTCTAGTACGTAAGAACAAGTCTATGATTGAATCTGGAAATAAAGCGAAATTAATTCGGTCTCAAAATAATTTATTAAAAGCAGTAATAAAGTAATAAAGTTATTTTGCTTTATTTAAAAAAACATTCCTATAAAAACACTAGAGTACACCATGAACATAGATCACATAACTTGCTGTTGATGTTTTTTTATGTTTGGTTTAATTCAAAGAAGGCTTTCACTAAACTCCGCATTTAGAGAATTACGTGTGCAAATATATTATATTGGACTTCCACAAATGTGTGCACTCATATCTTTTGTTTCTCTCTCTTTTTTGGTGCACTCAACTGTGCTGAAGCTCTGCGTAATGTTCCCATTTTTGTGTTAACAATAGTGCACAAATTATTCAATAGGTCCTTCTTACATATTAGTGATATTTGCATCTTGAGATTTGACTTCCTGGCACGATTTAGTGAAATAGGATGTATATATATATATATATAACGCATCTAAGTACATCCATTTGAATAAACATCTCAAGCATCACGCACTTGGGAAATAATAAATAAATAATCCCATACCATTTGCCCGCTTCATTAAAGTGTAAATCCCTATGTTCATTTAAATCACTCATTATAGTTTCTTTCAATTCAAAGGCAACTCTTCAGTCATTTCTATTAACACTAGTTCTATTGCATTATATTTGGTGTAAAATTGTGAAAGGAAAAAGAAAAGGAGCTCTGTGACAGGCGTTTCTCTATGCCGATTTAACTGAACACATCACAAAGATATTTTCAAGATGGACCATTTGACTGTTCATGTGACGGTCTTCAAAATTATTCCAACCCTGGAGCAGATATTGGTACAATTACAGTCTTATCATGTTGGTACAGATGTCCATGGCAACTGCCAAATTAAAAAAAAAATCGTATCATGAGCAAAAAGGGGGTAGCCGGTAGAAACATGAAGTCATGAGAATCCTTAAAAAGATCACAGTGGTGATACTCCCACTGGTGCTTCAGTTCACACTCGACTCCCAACCTGCAACGTCAGACTCTCTCTGCATGGCATCAGTGGGAATGTGAAGGTTTAGATTTAAAATTATGCCTTGTTTTTTTTGTTGTGTACGGCTGTTGAGTATTGTATGTCTTTTGTTAGTCAGAGCAAAGTCAGCAAACACACTTCACCCCTCTGAATTCAGCCTGGTTCACCAAAGCTGGTCTTCATTACTATGGGCTTAGGACATGTGACATTGTAAACTGTAGATTTAAGCAGATGCCATATTTCTCTGTCTTCTGGATGTTATAACAGACCTATTGTAACAGCTGCAGTCAACATCTTCTAATCAGTATATGGTGATCCAATATATCCAATTCCAATTATGGAAGATTGTTTCCACTACTAAATAAAAAGAAAAAAAGGCACATTTTGGTTAACACAGTTCAGCCTTTCTTTCTAATAATTGCGTGATATAAACTTGCAGTTGTGAATTATAAAGTTAGAATTGTGAGCTTCACAAAACATTTTTTTTTAAATATATATATATATATATATATATATATATATATATATATATATATATATATATATATATATATATATATATATATATATATATATATATATATATATATATGTTTGTTTGTTTTCAGTGGTGGAATCAAGCTTCTATACAAAATAGCTAAAAAGTCTAATTTCTCGATTTGAATCAATTCTCATTTTTATGAACCAATACCAATTCAATCCCAAGAATAGATTAGTCATCCTGTTTTTAGTTGATGAATGAAAGGAACATTGTAGCGTACCTCCCATCCAATAAATCACAATAATCTTTGTGCTTTGTTACTATTGGTATGAAACAAAGTCTCAGATTTTACAATTACATCCATTTTATTATGAAATTCAAAAACATGAATATTGTTTTGGTGCTGTGGCATGAGATCGCTCTGGCGTAGCTCAGGTCAAGAGAAGCGGCAGCGCGGAGCCCACCGTGAACTCATCCGCTTTAATACCAGAGTACAACTAAGGAAATACGTATCATGTCACATGGAATCGCTCAATCCGTGTTTCAACCGCGGAAAGACGTCAGTAGCGTGCAACCTGACATTTACCTCAGGAAAAACGTATCCAGGTTAGTAACCATAAACTGGTTAGTCAGCTAGAAAAAAATACTCTAGAGAGAAGCATATATGCTAAATATATGCACCATATTACATAGGCTATTCATTATTATTTTTAATGTTCTTTAATATTTAATGCATGTATGAATCAATCTGGCACTTTTTATGACCGCCACCATTTAAATGCTTATATTTCAAAAAACGAAGTAGAGTAGAAATATGATTATGTAATTGTAAAGTTAATATTTTATAAATAATTTGTATAGAAATCAGTTAATTGTGTACCTTCAATATTACAGTAGGCTAGTAGCTGACTCCCATAGTTTATAGCATTAGTTCAGAGATTTGTTTGCCATGTATTGTACATTTATATATATCATATATATATATATGGATTGGATTTTATATATTGGATCAATATGGATTTTTATATATGGAAATCATGGAGGGGTCTGAAATTGTTATCGTAGTGCATGTCCACTATAAGAGACATAATCTAATTTAAAAAATCCAGAATGGTTTTGTTACTATTTATTTGTATGATACAGCTGCAAATAAGTATTTGAACACCTGTCTATCAGCTAGAATTCTGACCCTCAAAGACCTGTTAGTCTGCCTTTAAAATATCCACCTCCACTCCATTTATTATCCTAAATTAGATGCACCTGTTTGAGGTCCCTAGCTCCATAAAGATACCTGTCCACCCCATACAATCAGTAAGAATCCAACTAATAACATGGCCAAGACCAAAGAGCTGTCCAAAGACACTAGATACAAAATTGTACACCTCCACAAGGTTGAAAAGGGGAAACTGCCAAGCCGCTTGGTGAAAAAAGGTCAACTGTTGGAGCAATCATGAGAAAATGGAAGAAGCTAAACATGACTGTCAATCTCCCTCGGACTGGGGCTCCATGCAAGATCTCACCTCGTGGTAGGGGTGGGTGATATCTCGATATTTAAAATATATCAAGATATTTTTTAAACACGATATTGATTTTGACATATCGTATATATTGGTATATTGTTAACATTTAATTCTGATATCACCACTTTGCTTGTTTGCCTTCTCTGTGCTGTGCTCGCTCGCCCCCCGCCTGATTGCTTTTGTTACCCCTCCCCTTGCGTGTTGTCTCATTGAACATGCGTCTGCATGCGGCGTCTGCAACCAGGTTAGGATTATTTATCATGACAAGCCTGTGCGTTGTTCAAGACTCAATTTAGAGACCATGATTTTCCTTCTAACACAACTTCTTGCTAAAATTCATAAAAAAATATTAAAGTTCATCATAGGAGTTCAAATCGCAGGTTTCACCCACAGTCAAGTGATTGGCACTATTGGTACGAGACACACTCGCAGTCGCAATCATGTCAGTTAATGTTTTGTGTCTAACTGATCGCACGGTTTTCTGCCAGTTTATGCAGTTCAAAGTACAGGTTGTGAGTCAAAACCACTTTTGACACTTCAAGAATAGTTGAATACTTGAAGATCGGATCAGGTGCACGTGATCTGCTTGATCTGCCGCTTACACCGAGGCGCTCAGTCACGCTTTAGTAAAGAGTGCGACATCTACTGTTTGAATTTTGATACAAATTTGTCCGAACTTGAAAGATTAAACCTTTAATTCGTATTAAAACTAACAAAGCGCAAAAATTATTGCGATTATTTGATATGCATGGATTTATGGTAGGCTACGCCTGAAACAGATCACAGTAGGCTAATAATTAGTCATATGCATGATTTAATCTGAAGCGTCTGTAACGGTCACGAGTTTGTAATGTATTTTTATGGTTGTTCAGAGCAAAGTAGTGAGGTGAATTATCGATCCTAATAAGCATAGAAATAATTTAGCTTTGTTTATAAAGTTTCAAGCTATTTGTATAATTGTTATATTATATAAACTTAACCTTCAAAATCAGTTTTTTTAGATCTGTCATGCCCCCATATTTCTGCAAAATGCTTACTTTTAAAAAAATGCTTACTCTTTCTAACTGTTAAAAAGGGAGTATTTGATACATCTTTTGAAAGCATGAAATTAATGAAAAGAAGGAAATATGCATTTTTCTTTTATTTTACAGTTAAATTATTATTTTTGTTTACAGTTTTTTTTTTTTTTTTAAATGTCGCAAAAGCACTTTGTTCCTGCCTACTACCTCTTTGCACTGCAATAAAAAAAACGACTTTGGGGTATTGGGTTATATTTGTTTTTGCAGTAGTTTTTGGGGGGTTATTTTTCCTGGAAAGATATCGAGATATATATCTTATATCGAGATATATTTTTTGCTCCATATCGCCCAGCCCTACCTCGTGGGGTCTCAATGATCCTAAGAAAGGTGACAAATCAGCCCAGAACTACACTGGATGAGCCGTTCAATGACCTGGAAAGAGCTGGGACCACCGTTTCCAAGGTTACTGTTGGTTAATACACTAAGACGTCATGGTTTGAAATCCTGCATGGCACGGAAGGTTCCCCTGCTTAAACCAGCACATGTCCAGGCCCGTCTTAAGTTTTCCAATGACCATTTGGATGATCCAGAGGAGTCACGGGAGAAAGTCATGTGGTGAGATGAGACCAAAATAGAACTTTAATTCCACTAAACGTGTTTGGAGGAAGAATAATGATGAGTACCATCCCAAGAACACTATCCCTACTGTGAAGCATGGGGGTGGTAGCATCATGCTTTGGGGTTGTTTTTCGCCACATGGGACAGGGCGACTGCACTGTATTAAGGAGAGGATGACCGGGGCCATGTATTGCAAAATTTTGGGGAACAACCTCCTTCCCTCAGTTAGAGCATTGAAGATGGGTCGAGGCTGGGTCTTCCAACATGACAATGACCCAAAGCACACAGCTAGGATAACCAAGGAGTGGCTCTGTAAGGAGCATAGCAAGGTTCTGGTGTGGCCTAGCCAGTCTCCAGACCTAAACCCAATAGAGAATCTTTGGAGGAAGCGTAAACTCCGTGTTTCTCAGCAACAGACCAGAAACCTGACTGATCTAGAGAAGATCTGTGTGGAGGAGAGGGCCAAAATCCCTCCTGCAGTGTGTGCAAACCTGGTGAAAAACTACAGGAAAAGTTTGACCTCTGTAATTGCAAACAAAGGCTACTGCACCAAATATTAACATTGATTTTTCTCAGGTGTTTAAATACTTATTTACCGCTGTATCATACAAATAAATAGTTAAAAAAAATAAAACATTGTGATTTTTTTTTTTTTTATTATTTTTTTTTTTTAGATTATGTCTCTCACAGTGAACATGCACCAATGATTACAATTTCAGACTCCTCCATGATTTCTAAGTGGGAGCACTTGCAAAATAGCAGGGTGTTCAAATACTTATTTTCCTCACTGTATGTATATATATATATATATATATATATATATATATATATATATATATATATATATATATATATATATATATATATATATATATATATATATATATATATATATATATATATATATATATATGGCTTGACATTAACTCTGTTGATCAGCTACTGTAGCTAGTGGTTTTCCAAAAGTTACAAGTCACACATTTTCACTGGCCAAAATGTTGTTGTTGGCTATATGTACATGACCACCGTACACATCCAGATCAAGTCTACATGAAATGTATAACATGATAGGTCATCAAATAGGCCCATTTATCTGTGATAAGGCTGTGTGTAAAGCTCCTTAATCTAGACAGAGAAATACTAACAGTTACTTGTCTGAAATGTTTATATATATATATATATATATATATATATATATATATATATATATATATATATATATATATATATGTATATATGTGTGTGTGTAGAGAGAGAGATATATATATATATATAGATAGATATATATTAATTTATTCTCAAGCAATATTCTCATCAGTGTTCTATAAGATATGACATACTTTAATCTAGCATATATTGTGTATGAGCCCAGCCCATACAGTAGTCTAGTGAAATAAATATCCATATTTTCATGTGATTTGAGTTTATTTTATTAAATATTATCAATATTAAATATTATATAAATATTATCAATCTAAAAGTGTGCATCATACCTGCCACCTAGATGAACACTTTACAGCTGGTTTTATGACTGTAAGTTATTTCTTCAATTGCTATTGAAGTTAGAAACGTGCATATCAATGTCATATGTGTAACTTTAGAGACAGTCTCTAAATTCATGAATACATCAAACGTCCAACGTCAAACCAACTTTATGCCAGTCACATCAGATGTGCTGAGGTTCTGCTGTGATCTTTGTTTGAAAATATTCTCGTTGCTAAAATAGAACAAAAACAGTCGATCACTGTATGATGAATGAATCTCCTACGTACATCGCACATGTATCTGTGCTTTATTGTTTATGATGAAAGTGAAGATATATATAAAAATAACATTATATATATATATATATATATATATATATATATATATATATATATATATATATATATATATATATATATATATATATATATATGTTCTCTGAGGTCTACTTATAATGTTATCAAGAATAATGTTAAAAAGGAAAACATCTATTTTCTGTCCCGTTTTTGACCCTCTCTTCCAAACCGTTGATAGGCAAGCTGCATTGAAGACTTGGAAGTACACACCCACTGCTAGGATTGGGTGACAATTTTGCATATTAAAATAATTTTCAACGCCCCTGCTATTACATGCGTGGAATTGTTTTGAAACAATTGAAACATGTGATCTTTAAAAACACAATGCCAATAACCCTAAAAAGGGCGAGACAAAGAGAAATCAGAAATGTAATTTATTACTATTTTACATCTTCTTAGGACACAAATAATATAATTTCAAGATTTTTTTAAATGTTTGTATCCCCAGGATATGTTCATTGAAAACAGAATGCTTGTCTAGCAATGCATGTTACAACATTTTAGCCAACTTTTTAAAACCATTTATTCTCTTATAACTTTAACATTCTTTGTAGCATTCTGTTGAACAAGTATAATACCTACCGTATTTATACAAATATTTGCCTACTGTATAATATTTCATTTTCAAATTTCATTATTTCAAATACATTATTAATATGACCAAAACTTATTGTATACAGTTTACTTCAAGCCTTCTGTCTTCTGATTGATAGTTCATACTTTTATATTTTATTTATTTTTAACATAAAAAATTATGTATTGTAAATAATCAAGTAAACCCAAGATACTTAAGAACAGTAAATATGTATCTTATATAAGAAGCTTACACTTAGTTAACAACCACTTTTTAAACAAGCAAGTCCCCTTCAAATATTGTAATTATGTGAAATATAATGAACCTTTATTTGAAGGAGAGTAGATTTCACTACAGGTGGTTATTTTGTATTTTAATTCTGCCCATGAACTAAACAAATAACGTATGAACAAAGTCACTAGATCTAAATATTCACAACAAACACCCTTTCAACATGAAACCGAGAAATGAGACCTACGCTTTCCCGTCCTCTCCCCACAGACTCTGAGATGTTTGTATCACCCAGGATACGTCGCCCCTTTTAGGGTTAATGGCAGTTAATGTAATACAGTTTTTGTGGTCACCCGTGTACCTGGCTAGAGATCGCAAAACACTAATCTTTCATGTGTGAGAGGCACTAGATGTCATTACATGATACCCTTATGTAGACACAAAACATTGTGATGACTCACAATTAAACATTTTACCTATATACAGCTCTGGAAAAAAATTGTTTTATTTTATTTTATTTTATTTTATATATATATATATATATAAATAAAACTGTGTACATACCTATTGCCATCATATTTACACACACGGAAATGAATGCACTGTCAGTACACAGGAAATCTTTTTTTCTTTCTCTCTCTTTTTCTATTACTTTCTTTCTTAAACAATGGTATTGTTTTTTTCTAGTAATTCCAATAAAGCAGCCCAGTCTGCCAAAAATCCCGCCTTTAGAAACCTTATGTCGTCAGATTAATAACCATGTTGCAATTGCAACGTGCTAGGACAGCCAACCATTTCACAAGATTTACACAGAAAATGTCAAAATCTCATTAATGTTTTCCACCTTATCAATGAAAATAAGGATGTGACTTAATTGGATGTGTGAATTAAAAAAAAAAATCAGAACTATCCTTTAGATGAGAGGTCCTCACAGTGCAGTATTCATTTAAGTGAATTAAAAAGTCGCTAAAAATATGTTTTGCCTTCCACAAAAGGGTTGCTTGTATAACCTCACACACTGTTGCACACTCAGTAACTTACTTTTTCCTAGGTGCTTATAAAAAAAATCCTATAGAATTATAAGTACCAACATAAACATGCATTAACGGTGTTAAAACATAAGAATTATTTTCACAATCAATTAATTTGTCACGTATTTTTCACTGTAAACAGATTAGCAAATATGTGTGTATGTGAACTGGGTTTTGAACATGCCTTGGGGGAAAAAATCATGCAAATAATTTATATTCTCTGCTTTTGCAACAAAAAGTATAGATTAAAAAACATTATTAGGGGCCAAGCACCGAAGGTGCGGAGGCACCTATTGAAATCGTTAGTGTTCCTATTATTATTATTAGGGGCCAAGCACCGAAGGTGCGGAGGCACCTATTGAAATCGTTAGTGTTCCTATTATTAGGGGCCAAGCACCGAAGGTGCGGAGGCACCTATTGAAATCGTTAGTGTTCCTATTATTATTAGGGGCCAAGCACCGAAGGTGCGGAGGCACCTATTGAAATCGTTAGTGTTCCTATTATTATTATTCTTCTTCTTTTTCCGCCATAGGAGTCTCTGGCAGCCCATAGAACCGTATGGTAAAAAGTTGTGAAATTTGGCACACTCATAGAGGCCAGTCTGAGCTGTCACTATAGCAAATTTGGTGCCTCTAACTCAATCCCTCTAGCGCCACCACCTGTCCAAAGTTTCACTCATATTTATGCTTATAACTTTTGACCCCTAAGGGCTAGAAACAAAATTCTTTTTTCATCGGATTCCTTGGCTCAAGCCGATTCGATTTCACCCTATGATGTCATTTTCCGGTATGCAAATTTTCCCGCCATTTTGAATTTTCTGAAAAACCTACTTTTTCGAACTCCTCCTAGGCCGTTGCTCCGATTTTCACGAAAATTGAAACAGATCATCTTCAGAGCATGTTGACAAAAAGTTATGGAATTCAAGTTGATTCGTCCAATCGTTTTCAATAAACGCACAAACAAATTTTACGTGGAGGTTGCAAAAACACACTAAAGGCTATATCTCCGCAACGCTTTATCGTATTCAAACCAACCTTGGTACATGTCATCACAAGCATGACTTGAAGCAACATGCAGCGTTTCGGCGCAGCGCCACCTACCTGTCCGGAGATACGAAAAATGCCTATTTTGGCTTATAACTTCTGAACCGTTTATCCAAAAATCATAAAATTGGTCTCATTAGATTCAGGGCGTCATGCCGAGTCGACTGATATCCAATTTTACCATGTCGGCCATTTTGGATGTCGGCCATTTTGAATTATGTGCAAAAATGCTGTATTTTATGAACGCATGAACGGATTGTTATGAAACTTGGTATGGGTCATCACCACGATGCCCTGAAGTAGCCTGAGAAGTTTCGAAACAGCGCCACCTAGTGGAGAATTTTTTTTTTCAAACGCTTATAACTTTGGGTGTGGTTGACATATTTTGATGGGAGTGTGTTTTTTGGTCTCCTGAATCCTTGCCGACTCCAACGATACCAGACTTGCCAGGTTTCGGCATATGGTTTGCGCAGAGTTGTAATTTAGTGCTTAAAAAACATTTGCTGATATCTTCGAAACCGCTAGTCCGATCGAGACGAAACCAGCCTCAGAAGTTCGGAAACATAGGTCGATAGCTATACGCTAATGCCCAAATCTCAAAATATTGATAGTAAGGGGTAGTAAAATCCAATCAAAGTCAGGTGTCAGTCATTTTTTACGTGTTTTTTCATATAAATGTCTATAACTCCAAAACAAAATGAAATATTTTCACCAAACTTGACACACATATGTATGGGCTCACTACGAGGACACATAAAAAAATTGGTGGGATTGTGCCTCTTGGTGGCGCTATAATAAAACAAAACATGAAATTCCCATTGACTTCAATGCAGTATTACGGTTTAAAATGCTAATGCTATAATTTAAGAATGCACTAGTGTATCGTTACAAAACTCGGTATGTGTCTTCCGCTCTATGTCCCGAAGATATTCAAAAAGTTTCGGGGCAGCGCCACCTTGTGGTCAAAAGTTGTAATAAAATGTACAAAATGCTAAAATAACTTTTGATTAAATTAGCCTATTGTAATGAGACTGGTCATAATACATTCATTGGCTCATGCCGAGAAGATAGATACCAATTTTGCCATATTTTGCAAACATATCTGTGCTCCATCTTGTTATTTGTTAAAAATCTACTTTTTCAAACTCATCCTAGACCGTTTGTCCGATTTTCACCAAAATTGATCCGTATCGTCTTCAGACCATGCTGACAAATACTTATGGATTTCGGATTGATAGACAAAACAGTTTTCATATACCACTGCAACAGAGTTGAGCCATGATGCAAAAATTACTCTTGAGGCTGTATCTCTGCAATGCTTTGACATATTGACACCAAACTTTGCATGTGTCATTGTCATCTCAATCTGACTAAACCACATCAGTTTCGTAACAGTGACACCTATTGGTCGAAAGTGATAAACCATTAAACCATTATTATTGACTGTATTTAAAATTTGACTGCTATTTTGCCTAAAATCAACTTAATAGGTCCTTAATGGCTCATTGTTGCAGTTGGCTTGAGACTTCCAGCCATGCTGGCATGTCTTGTCTTCTTCTTTGCGCTTGGCCCCGATAATGGCTGCTTGTTATTATTCTGCTTCTTCTTCTTCTTCTTCTTCTTTTTCTTCCGCCATAGGAGTCTCTGGCAGCCCATAGAACCGTATGGTAAAAAGTTGTGAAATTTGGCACACTCATAGAGGCCAGTCTGAGCTGTCACTATAGCAAATTTGGTGCCTCTAACTCAATCCCTCTAGCGCCACCACCTGTCCAAAGTTTCACTCATATTTATGCTTATAACTTTTGACCCCTAAGGGCTAGAAACAAAATTCTTTTTTCATCGGATTCCTTGGCTCAAGCCGATTCGATTTCACCCTATGATGTCATTTTCCGGTATGCAAATTTTCCCGCCATTTTGAATTTTCTGAAAAACCTACTTTTTCGAACTCCTCCTAGGCCGTTGCTCCGATTTTCACGAAAATTGAAACAGATCATCTTCAGAGCATGTTGACAAAAAGTTATGGAATTCAAGTTGATTCGTCCAATCGTTTTCAATAAACGCACAAACAAATTTTACGTGGAGGTTGCAAAAACACACTAAAGGCTATATCTCCGCAACGCTTTATCGTATTCAAACCAACCTTGGTACATGTCATCACAAGCATGACTTGAAGCAACATGCAGCGTTTCGGCGCAGCGCCACCTACCTGTCCGGAGATACGAAAAATGCCTATTTTGGCTTATAACTTCTGAACCGTTTATCCAAAAATCATAAAATTGGTCTCATTAGATTCAGGGCGTCATGCCGAGTCGACTGATATCCAATTTTACCATGTCGGCCATTTTGGATGTCGGCCATTTTGAATTATGTGCAAAAATGCTGTATTTTATGAACGCATGAACAGATTGTTATGAAACTTGGTATGGGTCATCACCACGATGCCCTGAAGTAGCCTGAGAAGTTTCGAAACAGCGCCACCTAGTGGAGAATTTTTTTTTTCAAACGCTTATAACTTTGGGTGTGGTTGACATATTTTGATGGGAGTGTGTTTTTTGGTCTCCTGAATCCTTGCCGACTCCAACGATACCAGACTTGCCAGGTTTCGGCATATGGTTTGCGCAGAGTTGTAATTTAGTGCTTAAAAAACATTTGCTGATATCTTCGAAACCGCTAGTCCGATCGAGACGAAACCAGCCTCAGAAGTTCGGAAACATAGGTCGATAGCTATACGCTAATGCCCAAATCTCAAAATATTGATAGTAAGGGGTAGTAAAATCCAATCAAAGTCAGGTGTCAGTCCTTTTTTACGTGTTTTTTCATATAAATGTCTATAACTCCAAAACAAAATGAGATATTTTCACCAAACTTGACACACATATGTATGGGCTCACTATGAGGACACATAAAAAAATTGGTGGGATTGTGCCTCTTGGTGGCGCTATAATAAAACAAAACATGAAATTCCCATTGACTTCAATGCAGTATTATGGTTTAAAATGCTAATGCTATAATTTACGAATGCATTAGCGTATCGTTACAAAACTCGGTATGTGTCTTCCGCTCCATGTCCTGAAGATACTCAAAAAGTTTCGGGGTAGCGCCACTTTGTGGTCAAAAGTTGTAATAAAATGTACAGAAATGCGAATAACTTTTGATTAAATTAACCCATTGTAATGAAACTGGTCATAATACAGTCAATGGCTCATGCCGAGAACATGGATACCAATTGTGCCATATTTTGCAAACCTATCTGTCCTCCGTCTTGTTATTTGTTAAAAACCTACTTTTTCAAACTCATCCTAGACCGTTTGTCCGATTTTCACCAAAATTGAACCGTATCGTCTTCAGACCATGCCGACAAATAGTTATGGATTTCATGTTGATAGACAAAACAGTTTTCATATACCACTGCAACAGAGTTGAGCCATGATGCAAAAATGACTCTTGAGGCTGTATCTCTGCAATGCTTTGACATATTGACACCAAACTTTGCATGTGTCATTGTCATCTCAATCTGACTAAACCACATCAGTTTCGTAACAGTGACACCTATTGGTCGAAAGTGATAAACCATTAAACCATTATTATTGACTGTATTTAAAATTTGACTGCTATTTTGCCTAAAATCAACTTAATAGGTCCTTAATGGCTCATTGTTGCAGTTGGCTTGAGACTTCCAGCCATGCTGGCATGTCTTGTCTTCTTCTTTGCGCTTGGCCCCGATAATGGCTGCTTGCAGCTATATTTATTATTCTGCTTCTTCTTCTTCTTCTTCTTCTTCCGCCATAGGAGTCTCTGGCAGCCCATAGAACCGTATGGTAAAAAGTTGTGAAATTTGGCACACTCATAGAGGCCAGTCAGAGCTGTCACTATAGCAAATTTGGTGCCTCTAACTCAATCCCTCTAGCGCCACCACCTGTCCAAAGTTTCACTCATATTTATGCTTATAACTTTTGACCCCTAAGGGCTAGAAACAAAATTCTTTTTTCATCGGATTCCTTGGCTCAAGCCGATTCGATTTCACCCTATGATGTCATTTTCCGGTATGCAAATTTTCCCGCCATTTTGAATTTTCTGAAAAACCTACTTTTTCGAACTCCTCCTAGGCCGTTGCTCCGATTTTCACGAAAATTGAAACAGATCATCTTCAGAGCATGTTGACAAAAAGTTATGGAATTCAAGTTGATTCGTCCAATCGTTTTCAATAAACGCACAAACAAATTTTACGTGGAGGTTGCAAAAACACACTAAAGGCTATATCTCCGCAACGCTTTATCGTATTCAAACCAACCTTGGTACATGTCATCACAAGCATGACTTGAAGCAACATGCAGCGTTTCGGCGCAGCGCCACCTACCTGTCCGGAGATACGAAAAATGCCTATTTTGGCTTATAACTTCTGAACCGTTTATCCAAAAATCATAAAATTGGTCTCATTAGATTCAGGGCGTCATGCCGAGTCGACTGATATCCAATTTTACCATGTCGGCCATTTTGGATGTCGGCCATTTTGAATTATGTGCAAAAATGCTGTATTTTATGAACGCATGAACAGATTGTTATGAAACTTGGTATGGGTCATCACCACGATGCCCTGAAGTAGCCTGAGAAGTTTCGAAACAGCGCCACCTAGTGGAGAATTTTTTTTTTCAAACGCTTATAACTTTGGGTGTGGTTGACATATTTTGATGGGAGTGTGTTTTTTGGTCTCCTGAATCCTTGCCGACTCCAACGATACCAGACTTGCCAGGTTTCGGCATATGGTTTGCGCAGAGTTGTAATTTAGTGCTTAAAAAACATTTGCTGATATCTTCGAAACCGCTAGTCCGATCGAGACGAAACCAGCCTCAGAAGTTCGGAAACATAGGTCGATAGCTATACGCTAATGCCCAAATCTCAAAATATTGATAGTAAGGGGTAGTAAAATCCAATCAAAGTCAGGTGTCAGTCATTTTTTACGTGTTTTTTCATATAAATGTCTATAACTCCAAAACAAAATGAGATATTTTCACCAAACTTGACACACATATGTATGGGCTCACTATGAGGACACATAAAAAAATTGGTGGGATTGTGCCTCTTGGTGGCGCTATAATAAAACAAAACATGAAATTCCCATTGACTTCAATGCAGTATTATGGTTTAAAATGCTAATGCTATAATTTAAGAATGCATTAGCGTATCGTTACAAAACTCGGTATGTGTCTTCCGCTCCATGTCCTGAAGATACTCAAAAAGTTTCGGGGTAGCGCCACCTTGTGGTCAAAAGTTGTAATAAAATGTACAGAAATGCGAATAACTTTTGATTAAATTAACCCATTGTAATGAAACTGGTCATAATACAGTCAATGGCTCATGCCGAGAACATGGATACCAATTGTGCCATATTTTGCAAACCTATCTGTCCTCCGTCTTGTTATTTGTTAAAAACCTACTTTTTCAAACTCATCCTAGACCGTTTGTCCGATTTTCACCAAAATTGATCCGTATCGTCTTCAGACCATGCTGACAAATAGTTATGGATTTCGGATTGATAGACAAAACAGTTTTCATATACCACTGCAACAGAGTTGAGCCATGATGCAAAAATTACTCTTGAGGCTGTATCTCTGCAATGCTTTGACATATTGACACCAAACTTTGCATGTGTCATTGTCATCTCAATCTGACTAAACCACATCAGTTTCGTAACAGTGACACCTATTGGTCGAAAGTGATAAACCATTAAACCATTATTATTGACTGTATTTAAAATTTGACTGCTATTTTGCCTAAAATCAACTTAATAGGTCCTTAATGGCTCATTGTTGCAGTTGGCTTGAGACTTCCAGCCATGCTGGCATGTCTTGTCTTCTTCTTTGCGCTTGGCCCCGATAATGGCTGCTTGCAGCTATATTTCTGCTTCTTCTTCTTCTTCCGCCATAGGAGTCTCTGGCAGCCCATAGAACCGTATGGTAAAAAGTTGTGAAATTTGGCACACTCATAGAGGCCCGTCTGAGCTGTCACTATAGCAAATTTGGTGCCTCTAACTCAATCCCTCTAGCGCCACCACCTGTCCAAAGTTTCACTCATATTTATGCTTATAACTTTTGACCCCTAAGGGCTAGAAACAAAATTCTTTTTTCATCGGATTCCTTGGCTCAAGCCGATTCGATTTCACCCTATGATGTCATTTTCCGGTATGCAAATTTTCCCGCCATTTTGAATTTTCTGAAAAACCTACTTTTTCGAACTCCTCCTAGGCCGTTGCTCCGATTTTCACGAAAATTGAAACAGATCATCTTCAGAGCATGTTGACAAAAAGTTATGGAATTCAAGTTGATTCGTCCAATCGTTTTCAATAAACGCACAAACAAATTTTACGTGGAGGTTGCAAAAACACACTAAAGGCTATATCTCCGCAACGCTTTATCGTATTCAAACCAACCTTGGTACATGTCATCACAAGCATGACTTGAAGCAACATGCAGCGTTTCGGCGCAGCGCCACCTACCTGTCCGGAGATATGAAAAATGCCTATTTTGGCTTATAACTTCTGAACCGTTTATCCAAAAATCATAAAATTGGTCTCATTAGATTCAGGGCGTCATGCCGAGTCGACTGATATCCAATTTTACCATGTCGGCCATTTTGGATGTCGGCCATTTTGAATTATGTGCAAAAATGCTGTATTTTATGAACGCATGAACAGATTGTTATGAAACTTGGTATGGGTCATCACCACGATGCCCTGAAGTAGCCTGAGAAGTTTCGAAACAGCGCCACCTAGTGGAGAATTTTTTTTTTCAAACGCTTATAACTTTGGGTGTGGTTGACATATTTTGATGGGAGTGTGTTTTTTGGTCTCCTGAATCCTTGCCGACTCCAACGATACCAGACTTGCCAGGTTTCGGCATATGGTTTGCGCAGAGTTGTAATTTAGTGCTTAAAAAACATTTGCTGATATCTTCGAAACCGCTAGTCCGATCGAGACGAAACCAGCCTCAGAAGTTCGGAAACATAGGTCGATAGCTATACGCTAATGCCCAAATCTCAAAATATTGATAGTAAGGGGTAGTAAAATCCAATCAAAGTCAGGTGTCAGTCATTTTTTACGTGTTTTTTCATATAAATGTCTATAACTCCAAAACAAAATGAAATATTTTCACCAAACTTGACACACATATGTATGGGCTCACTACGAGGACACATAAAAAAATTGGTGGGATTGTGCCTCTTGGTGGCGCTATAATAAAACAAAACATGAAATTCCCATTGACTTCAATGCAGTATTACGGTTTAAAATGCTAATGCTATAATTTAAGAATGCACTAGTGTATCATTACAAAACTCGGTATGTGTCTTCCGCTCTATGTCCCGAAGATATTCAAAAAGTTTCGGGGCAGCGCCACCTTGTGGTCAAAAGTTGTAATAAAATGTACAAAAATGCTAATAACTTTTGATTAAATTAGCCTATTGTAATGAGACTGGTCATAATACATTCATTGGCTCATGCCGAGAAGATAGATACCAATTTTGCCATATTTTGCAAACATATCTGTGCTCCATCTTGTTATTTGTTAAAAATCTACTTTTTCAAACTCATCCTAGACCGTTTGTCCGATTTTCACCAAAATTGATCCGTATCGTCTTCAGACCATGCTGACAAATACTTATGGATTTCGGATTGATAGACAAAACAGTTTTCATATACCACTGCAACAGAGTTGAGCCATGATGCAAAAATTACTCTTGAGGCTGTATCTCTGCAATGCTTTGACATATTGACACCAAACTTTGCATGTGTCATTGTCATCTCAATCTGACTAAACCACATCAGTTTCGTAACAGTGACACCTATTGGTCGAAAGTGATAAACCATTAAACCATTATTATTGACTGTATTTAAAATTTGACTGCTATTTTGCCTAAAATCAACTTAATAGGTCCTTAATGGCTCATTGTTGCAGTTGGCTTGAGACTTCCAGCCATGCTGGCATGTCTTGTCTTCTTCTTTGCGCTTGGCCCCGATAATGGCTGCTTGCAGCTATATTTATTATTCTGCTTCTTCTTCTTCTTCTTCTTCCGCCATAGGAGTCTCTGGCAGCCCATAGAACCGTATGGTAAAAAGTTGTGAAATTTGGCACACTCATAGAGGCCAGTCTGAGCTGTCACTATAGCAAATTTGGTGCCTCTAACTCAATCCCTCTAGCGCCACCACCTGTCCAAAGTTTCACTCATATTTATGCTTATAACTTTTGACCCCTAAGGGCTAGAAACAAAATTCTTTTTTCATCGGATTCCTTGGCTCAAGCCGATTCGATTTCACCCTATGATGTCATTTTCCGGTATGCAAATTTTCCCGCCATTTTGAATTTTCTGAAAAACCTACTTTTTCGAACTCCTCCTAGGCCGTTGCTCCGATTTTCACGAAAATTGAAACAGATCATCTTCAGAGCATGTTGACAAAAAGTTATGGAATTCAAGTTGATTCGTCCAATCGTTTTCAATAAACGCACAAACAAATTTTACGTGGAGGTTGCAAAAACACACTAAAGGCTATATCTCCGCAACGCTTTATCGTATTCAAACCAACCTTGGTACATGTCATCACAAGCATGACTTGAAGCAACATGCAGCGTTTCGGCGCAGCGCCACCTACCTGTCCGGAGATACGAAAAATGCCTATTTTGGCTTATAACTTCTGAACCGTTTATCCAAAAATCATAAAATTGGTCTCATTAGATTCAGGGCGTCATGCCGAGTCGACTGATATCCAATTTTACCATGTCGGCCATTTTGGATGTCGGCCATTTTGAATTATGTGCAAAAATGCTGTATTTTATGAACGCATGAACAGATTGTTATGAAACTTGGTATGGGTCATCACCACGATGCCCTGAAGTAGCCTGAGAAGTTTCGAAACAGCGCCACCTAGTGGAGAATTTTTTTTTTCAAACGCTTATAACTTTGGGTGTGGTTGACATATTTTGATGGGAGTGTGTTTTTTGGTCTCCTGAATCCTTGCCGACTCCAACGATACCAGACTTGCCAGGTTTCGGCATATGGTTTGCGCAGAGTTGTAATTTAGTGCTTAAAAAACATTTGCTGATATCTTCGAAACCGCTAGTCCGATCGAGACGAAACCAGCCTCAGAAGTTCGGAAACATAGGTCGATAGCTATACGCTAATGCCCAAATCTCAAAATATTGATAGTAAGGGGTAGTAAAATCCAATCAAAGTCAGGTGTCAGTCATTTTTTACGTGTTTTTTCATATAAATGTCTATAACTCCAAAACAAAATGAAATATTTTCACCAAACTTGACACACATATGTATGGGCTCACTACGAGGACACATAAAAAAATTGGTGGGATTGTGCCTCTTGGTGGCGCTATAATAAAACAAAACATGAAATTCCCATTGACTTCAATGCAGTATTACGGTTTAAAATGCTAATGCTATAATTTAAGAATGCACTAGTGTATCATTACAAAACTCGGTATGTGTCTTCCGCTCTATGTCCCGAAGATATTCAAAAAGTTTCGGGGCAGCGCCACCTTGTGGTCAAAAGTTGTAATAAAATGTACAAAAATGCTAATAACTTTTGATTAAATTAGCCTATTGTAATGAGACTGGTCATAATACATTCATTGGCTCATGCCGAGAAGATAGATACCAATTTTGCCATATTTTGCAAACATATCTGTGCTCCATCTTGTTATTTGTTAAAAATCTACTTTTTCAAACTCATCCTAGACCGTTTGTCCGATTTTCACCAAAATTGATCCGTATCGTCTTCAGACCATGCTGACAAATACTTATGGATTTCGGATTGATAGACAAAACAGTTTTCATATACCACTGCAACAGAGTTGAGCCATGATGCAAAAATTACTCTTGAGGCTGTATCTCTGCAATGCTTTGACATATTGACACCAAACTTTGCATGTGTCATTGTCATCTCAATCTGACTAAACCACATCAGTTTCGTAACAGTGACACCTATTGGTCGAAAGTGATAAACCATTAAACCATTATTATTGACTGTATTTAAAATTTGACTGCTATTTTGCCTAAAATCAACTTAATAGGTCCTTAATGGCTCATTGTTGCAGTTGGCTTGAGACTTCCAGCCATGCTGGCATGTCTTGTCTTCTTCTTTGCGCTTGGCCCCGATAATGGCTGCTTGCAGCTATATTTCTGCTTCTTCTTCTTCTTCCGCCATAGGAGTCTCTGGCAGCCCATAGAACCGTATGGTAAAAAGTTGTGAAATTTGGCACACTCATAGAGGCCAGTCTGAGCTGTCACTATAGCAAATTTGGTGCCTCTAACTCAATCCCTCTAGCGCCACCACCTGTCCAAAGTTTCACTCATATTTATGCTTATAACTTTTGACCCCTAAGGGCTAGAAACAAAATTCTTTTTTCATCGGATTCCTTGGCTCAAGCCGATTCGATTTCACCCTATGATGTCATTTTCCGGTATGCAAATTTTCCCGCCATTTTGAATTTTCTGAAAAACCTACTTTTTCAAACTCCTCCTAGGCCGTTGCTCCGATTTTCACGAAAATTGAAACAGATCATCTTCAGAGCATGTTGACAAAAAGTTATGGAATTCAAGTTGATTCGTCCAATCGTTTTCAATAAACGCACAAACAAATTTTACGTGGAGGTTGCAAAAACACACTAAAGGCTATATCTCCGCAACGCTTTATCGTATTCAAACCAACCTTGGTACATGTTATCACAAGCATGACTTGAAGCAACATGCAGCGTTTCGGCGCAGCGCCACCTACCTGTCCGGAGATACGAAAAATGCCTATTTTGGCTTATAACTTCTGAACCGTTTATCCAAAAATCATAAAATTGGTCTCATTAGATTCAGGGCGTCATGCCGAGTCGACTGATATCCAATTTTACCATGTCGGCCATTTTGGATGTCGGCCATTTTGAATTATGTGCAAAAATGCTGTATTTTATGAACGCATGAACAGATTGTTATGAAACTTGGTATGGGTCATCACCACGATGCCCTGAAGTAGCCTGAGAAGTTTCAAAACAGCGCCACCTAGTGGAGAATTTTTTTTTTCAAACGCTTATAACTTTGGGTGTGGTTGACATATTTTGATGGGAGTGTGTTTTTTGGTCTCCTGAATCCTTGCCGACTCCAACGATACCAGACTTGCCAGGTTTCGGCATATGGTTTGCGCAGAGTTGTAATTTAGTGCTTAAAAAACATTTGCTGATATCTTCGAAACCGCTAGTCCGATCGAGACGAAACCAGCCTCAGAAGTTCGGAAACATAGGTCGATAGCAATACGCTAATGCCCAAATCTCAAAATATTGATAGTAAGGGGTAGTAAAATCCAATCAAAGTCAGGTGGCAGTCCTTTTTTACGTGTTTTTTCATATAAATGTCTATAACTCCAAAACAAAATGAGATATTTTCACCAAACTTGACACACATATGTATGGGCTCACTATGAGGACACATAAAAAAATTGGTGGGATTGTGCCTCTTGGTGGCGCTATAATAAAACAAAACATGAAATTCCCATTGACTTCAATGCAGTATTATGGTTTAAAATGCTAATGCTATAATTTAAGAATGCATTAGCGTATCGTTACAAAACTCGGTATGTGTCTTCCGCTCCATGTCCTGAAGATACTCAAAAAGTTTCGGGGTAGCGCCACCTTGTGGTCAAAAGTTGTAATAAAATGTACAGAAATGCGAATAACTTTTGATTAAATTAACCCATTGTAATGAAACTGGTCATAATACAGTCAATGGCTCATGCCGAGAACATGGATACCAATTGTGCCATATTTTGCAAACCTATCTGTCCTCCGTCTTGTTATTTGTTAAAAACCTACTTTTTCAAACTCATCCTAGACCGTTTGTCCGATTTTCACCAAAATTGATCCGTATCGTCTTCAGACCATGCTGACAAATAGTTATGGATTTCGGATTGATAGACAAAACAGTTTTCATATACCACTGCAACAGAGTTGAGCCATGATGCAAAAATTACTCTTGAGGCTGTATCTCTGCAATGCTTTGACATATTGACACCAAACTTTGCATGTGTCATTGTCATCTCAATCTGACTAAACCACATCAGTTTCGTAACAGTGACACCTATTGGTCGAAAGTGATAAACCATTAAACCATTATTATTGACTGTATTTAAAATTTGACTGCTATTTTGCCTAAAATCAACTTAATAGGTCCTTAATGGCTCATTGTTGCAGTTGGCTTGAGACTTCCAGCCATGCTGGCATGTCTTGTCTTCTTCTTTGCGCTTGGCCCCGATAATGGCTGCTTGCAGCTATATTGTATAATTGTGTCAGACTGGCTAAACAATTCACTTTCACCTCTGCCAGATTACCTTGGCAACAAATACCTGGAAACGAATGGGTCAGTGACATGGCACTCATTTTTTTGTCCAAATCTATTAATTTATCCAAAAATACATTAGAAATGTGATTCATACATACAATGACGTGAATCGAATCATCTTAAAAGGTTAGTTCACACAAAAATGAAAATGATCCCATGATTTACTCACCCTCAAGTCATCCTAGATGTATATGACATTCTTCTTTCAAAGTTATATTAAAAAATGTCCTGGCTCTTCCAAGCTTTATAATGGCAGTGAATGGTAACTTAGATTTTGAAGCCCAAAAAAGTGCAACCATCCATCATTTAAAAAAAAATCCATATTTATAATTTTATAAACTATGGCTTTCGGTAATGCAAGTCTAGTTCCAGCAGAAGAGATTTTTTTTTTTTTTAATATAACTCTGATTGTATTCATCTGAAAGAAGAAAGTCATACTTTCATACTAAAGTCATTTACTCACCCTTAAGCCAGCTAAGATGGCCCGAGGGTGAGTAAATCATGGGGTTATTTTCATTTTTGGGTGAATTTACTTTAAAGCCAACTTTATGATGAAGTTTTTCAGTGAAAATTCATTTTGATATTTTTTTAAGTCATATAGTAAAAAATGTCAGGTTGCTACAATTATCTTGATTTTATAATGAATAAAAAATCCTCACTAAGATAATTAGGTTGGCATTGTATTTTATTATTAAATCATAGGAAAAAGGGAAGCAGTTTTATCCAAATATTATTATTAATATTATTATTATTTATTTATTTTTAAATCAAGTAAGTGTGACCAATAATGTAATGAGGTGCAACTAAAACGCAGGAAACCAAACATCATGATATCATCATGTCAAGGTCAATGAAAAGATTCTTTATGTTTGACACTCCAGGACAATATATCGTTAGATGCTTTAACACATTAACTCTCCTAAACTGTTGTAATATTGTAAAATACCACATCTACTGTCCGCATAAGAAACAGCTTTGCTTTTCAACATTAGGATTTAGACATTGGCATTAAAATAACTAAACTGCGATTTTAATAATTGAAAATTACATTAAAACACTGCCATTTTTCCTCTCTGTCCAAACTTAATGAAAGGCCCAAAGCATACTTTTTACATCAACGTTCCCTCACTTTGAGCATGCCCATAATTTAACATCTTTGTTCACACAACTGTTAAAAAAGTAATGTTAAAACTTATTAGAGCTTCATGATTAATCGTTAAAAAAAAATTGCACACACAATTTCATTCCTAAATGAAAACGAACCATTTATTGAATCATTCATTAAAGAGATTCATTCAGAAACACTGATTCATCCAGCAATGAAACAAGTGAGGATTTTATGAGCGAGTCATTGAATCATTCAATCAAACTATTTTTTTTTTTATTATTATTATAATTAATTCAAATGAATTAAACATTTTAAATGGACTGCAGCAATTAACATTATTAATATTTTGTCAGAACCTCTAGTAAATCACGTTTTTCCTGCTCGGGATCTCTATTTTAAACTCATAAATTGTAATTCTCAGTTTATCCAGAATCGTGCAACTTACACAACTCTAATATTACAGGCTTCTCATTTACCAGTATTTCTCAACAGGTCCTGACCACACATGATCTCTAAATGGCCAAATGTATTTTCCATAAAAGCCTGTATGTGTGAAAGCTTCTTGCTAAACACACCTAAAGTGGAAAAATACAATCTTTAAATGAATTCTAAAAATAATAAATCAAATGCCATTCTCAAAAAAGCGGCTTGTATAACACATCCACATACTGGTACACACCTTTTGTACTAAACTACTAAATAATATAATTTTGTAGAATAAATCACTAATATCAAAATATTGACTGCAATAAAAGGTAAGGCAGCAACAATTTCTGGTGATTAATTATTTGATGAATCTGATCAAACTGACATGTTTTATTTTCCGTATTATATTATTATTATTAGTTGCTATACCTTTAAAAACAGTTTGTCATTTCAACCTAAATTACAGAAAAGTTGAAAATTGCTTAACTTTTGATAAGTTGATTGCTTTGATAAGTTAAAGTAATGTAAAAAAAAATACATACCATAACTTATTGATCATATATTTTTACAGTGCATGCTATTTCACATCTAGCCCAAAATTCTTCAATGTGCTAAAAAGTCTACACTATAATAAATGCTGGCTTATTTGTTAAAACAAAGTGTAGAAAGATGTAGAAGATATAGAGCGTTGCACACACACGTTCCCTTTTCTGTGTGTGCACACACAAACACACACACACACACACACACACACACACACACACACACACACACACACACACACACACACACACACACACACACACACACACACACACACACACTTTTGGGACAAGCTGTTTTGCAACATAATAATGTTGCAAACATATATATTATTATAACATAATAATATTATACTTATAGTAAAAAGACTTACAACTGCATTGAACAATACCAGCACTCACACTGGTATTGCTAGCCACATACACTATAGCACCTTCTTTAAAGCGTTTATTGAGGACTGCTCTCATACTTGTGGTGTACACTTTTTCTGCTGTATCTTGCTCTGTCACCTCAGCTACTATTGATTATTATCAATTAATTGTTGCAGCCCTAATCCGAAGATAATTATGCTACAAAATGTTTCATAGTAGGCAGTAAATCTTTGTTCTCTGCTTTTTTAGATTGCAGATTGTGTGTATAAAAAAATTCAGAAACATTTCCAACAGTCCCTCTGTCCAGTTGCCTTGTTACAACTGTCCTAGACGTAGGTACATATACCTAACATAAGTGTAAATTGTATAACACACAAGTACGCACGGTATACATTACATTTCCCTTATGCATGTCATTAGCAAAATTAGCAACAATATTGGCAATAACAGTACTACTATGATTCATAGATTCATAAAAGTATGATTCCATATTCTCTGTTTTTGCTAATCAGTGAAGAAATTGTAGATTTAAAAAAATCTCAAAAATGTTTCTGGCCAGAAAACAATTCACACACCTGCTCCTCTGCCAAATTGCCTTGGCAACAATAACTGTCCTGGCAACAGGTATGCACACCTATGCACAGAGTTTTCAAGGCCATTCTTACTTCAAAACGTTCGAAATGTGTCCTCAGTTCTGCAGCTGTCCTCTTTAAGCTGGCCCAGTTCATACATACCCATAAAAACGTCAAGAGCTCTTTACAAAATGGCCACATAATGCAGAGTAGGATAAACAACACCTGGATAGAGACACTGCAATAACGTGAGGCTTGTTCCCTCCCCTATGAACCAGACACAAGTCACAGACAAATGTCCTCAGACTATAGCAACACACACAACACAAACTGATCCTGTTTTAAGACCGGGGTCTCAGGGGACAGAATACGCCTTTAAAATATTTACATACAGGCACACAATCGTGACCTTTAAGGAGAGTCTACGTATTGTGGTTCCAGCAGCTGGAATCTTCCATGATTTAAATATATGTATATACATCTTTTTTTTTGTTTTATATCCCTGACCAGAATACCTTGCTAACACACACACACTCTCTCTCTCTCTCTCTCTCTCTCTCTCTCTCTCTCTCTCTCTCTCTCTCTCTCTCTCTCTCTCTCTCTCTCTCTCTCTCTCTCTCTCTCTCTCTCTCTCTCTCTCTCTCTCTCTCTCTCTCTCTCTCTCTCTCTCTCTCTCTCTCTCTCTCTCTCTCTCCGTGCGTTTGTGCGTGCGCGCGTGTGTGCATTCGCTGACAGTTGTTGTCTTCTCAGAAACATGATACATTATATATTTGTCCCACCAGATCCTCCACTGTTTTCCGCGGCACACCTCTGATCGTCTTCAAAAACCAAAAACTAGTCTTGCCAGTAACAATAAAGACTTGTTAACAATGTGGAGTGGTAATGTGTGAAACAGCCTTTACTCGATTCCCCATTTGCGCCACCGTCTCTGTTAGCCCATGTGTCGTTATTACTTCTCCTATTGGAAGAGTGAACACGTTTGGAGCTGCCCTTTTCTCCAAAATGGAGGACATTCTATCTCTGAGTGCTCTGCCGTGCTCCAAAGCAGCTCCCTCCCTTGCGTTCGGGCCCGTTTTATACAGCCCAGTTGTAAACAAATAAGAAGTAAACTTGGCCAAACTCTGAGAGAGAACTCTTTGACTACCTCTGTTTTATTTTTTCATCTCTCTTTTACAAACCATTTCCAGATATTTTCCTTTAGAAATGGCAGTGATCTCACTAAGACTTGTAGAAAACCATATGAGCACCGGGGTTAGCTGAGGACACGAAAGCACCTTGGCAAACATACAACTTCCCTATTAGAATCCAAGATACATTTTTCACATCAGTGAAATGCCTGTGTACTCGTTTATGCATTTAAAGAGACACGCTGAAAAGATCCTTGCGATGAGTGTGTCTTATCTTATGCCTACACACTAAAATATAAGAGGAAAAAAAAGCACAAGAAGGCTTTTATTTGCATGCACCAAAAACAAACTCCCTGACCCTTTTTTTCACGTTCAATAGGGACAGACCTTGGGAAAGCACAAGTTTTCGCATTGTGACAATGTCATATTGAAAATACATTCTTTCATATTTCACAAGTGTAAGTTCACATTGAACTTTAGGCAGAAAAACATGCACTAAGTTAATGCTGCAACACATGACTGACAATTATGTATGCAAAAGGGCGGGAAAGAGTTGTTGGCACACTCGCTGTGGAAAATCCCCATTGTACCAAAGCAACTCTTCTTTCTGAGGTAAATGTTTCTAGTCTGCCAGGTGAGGTCTAAACCTCACTGCCTAAAACTGGTTTTCCCAATGTGGGTGTGTGAATAAGATAGCGCGAGTAGGTGACGCTGCCTCGTTCAGGTCATCTGAGGTGAACGCCGTACAGTACAAACTACAATGTGTTACAAGCGGGAAAAATGCATCACTGGGAGTAAATCAAGGTGGAAAGCACAAGGACGTCTCCGTCAGTAGCGAACACTGAAGCAGCTGCTGTTCAAGGAAACACAATTACACTTTTAGAGGGGCACATGTACAAAAGACAAAGGGGTTTCAACTTTGACCTGGATTTAGCGTACAGTCGAGGCCTATATTAAGAATTCCCGTTTAAATCCGCAAGCTGTTGCAGCAAAACACGTGGAGGGAAACGCTGTCTCTAACCCAAAATCAGAAACTTGACAGGAATCAAAGATCTAGTGTCTGTGCAATCTGGAGAGTCCAAACAGCCATATCTCCACATCCTTTAAAATAGCGTGAACATTAGGAAATCACTCATCAAGACTAACCTCATATGCAATAAAAAAGAGAAAGAATAGAATTGATTCTTCTAAGATAAAGCCTAGGGGTAAGGGAATGTTCAGCACAATTAGGAAAAGTGGATAGCTCGCTAATTCTGATATATCTCTCCGATTAAATTGTCAAGTAATTACATTGCAAGCATTCACTAAAAGCAAAAAAACCAACACTGGAACTTCACAGTCCAATTACAAACCAGTTCCAAGGGCTAACACAAGTGTTATCATAGCTTCAAGATCTCAGAAACTGCTCTGAGATCAGTGTGAAAAGCAAACGGCTACATCAAAATCATTTTTGCATTTTCTGTCCTTGTGGGATATTAGCATCATCGTTAAACCATTTTTACATTACGCAAACTTAAATACTGATTAATTTTATATATGTATTTTTGCAAAAGAGTTGGATAAGAGGGGTCATATATTTTTATTGTTATATAGACCCATGAAAGAAAGCTGAGAAAATCAAAGCGTGAACAAATGGCCTGTGTCTTGTGTCTGACCATTGTTACCATGGTTTCCCCTCAGGCTATGTCATGAGTTTGGATGTCAAATTATTCTCCTACGTAAGAGAAACATCATCACGTATTAAAATTCTTACAATAAGTTGCAGTATTTCAATGGATCTATTCTAAATAATTATTCTCTGAATTTTGTTATTTCTTTTTCTTTAGTTCTAGAGTTTTATGCCTATTGTTTTGTCTTCAGTTACATATTTAGGCCATTTTGATATATTTACAGTAGTTTAATTTATCTTAGAAAATCAAGGAGAAAAAAAAAACCTAAAGTAAACTGACTCCTCCTACTGGTTAGGCCCAGAATAAAAATTCTTGTTATGAATTTTGCATAATTAAAACCATGGAATTGACGATATGTTAAAATAATACAGGACATCAATTCGGAAAGGAGTGCTGATAACTGTCCTACGGTCAAGGATTTCCTCAAACCATGTGACACAGACACAGGATACCAAGCAATCAAACATGAATATAACATGATTATTAAGATATGAAATATCATAACACGTCAGGCTGAAATTTAGCTGTTGCAACTACATTATAGAAAGCAAAGCCAAAAGGTCAAATGCCTATAATAGATTCAAAAAATGTGTACTAGTATTGTCACCTGACAATACATAAGAATGGGTATTAGGAAATGTGTTGAGCTGAGGAGCATGCCAGTTCACCAGAAAAAAATGTACCACATTTTTTTAGTTCTTCCCATTTGCATGAATTAAAACTGTACGGACATTCACACTTGCACTGTGTGTGTGTGTGTGTGTGTGTGTGTATGTGTGTGTGTGTGTGCGCGCGTGTGTTCTTGTATATATGGTTTATGCGGACACAAATGTGTTTAATGATATAAGTATTACAATGTACAATGTAAACCAAATTGCTCAAAATCACACTACACTGTATTTTTCTGAAATTCAAAAGATGCATAACGTTTTGTGTGAAGGGTGGGTTTAGTGTAAGGGGATAGAAGAATATACAGTTTGTACACTATACAAAATATTACATCCATGGAAAGTCCCTGTAAACAATAAATACAACAGCGTGTGTGTGTGTGTGTGTGTGGTCCTGGTAAACCCTATATTATGGGGACAAAATGTCCCCACAAGGATGGCAATATCAAAAATCCTTGTTCCCTGTGAGGAAACAGCTTATAAATCATACTTATAAACACAAGTGATGTTTTTTGAAAATGTAAAAATGCAGAAAGTTTTGTGTGATGTGTAGGTTTAGTGGTTGGGTTAGTGTAAGGAGAATATACAGTTTGTACAGTAAAAAAAGCATTGTGTGTGTGTGTGTGTGTGTGTGTGTGTGTGTGTGTGTGTGTGTGTGTGTGTGTGTGTGTGTGTGTGTGTGTGTGTGTGTGTGTGTGTGTGTGTGTGTGTGTGTGTGTGTGTGTGTGTGTGTGTGTGTGTGTGTGTGTGTGCGCGTGCGCGTGTGTTTGTGATAGTAAAACCTGAGATCACCTACATTGTGGGGACCAGCCAGCAGTCCCCACTTTTCAAAAGGCTTATAAATCATAAGAGTATGAGTTTTTTTGAGAAAGTAAAAATGTTGAATGTTTCCTGTGATTGGGTAGGTTTTGGGGCAGTGTAGGGGGATAGAATGTAAAGTTTGTACGGTATAAAAACCATTACGTCTATGGAGAGTCTCCACAAAGATAGTGAACAAGACGTGTGTGTGTGTGTGTGTGTGTGTTTGTGTGTGTGTTTCTAATGTACAGTATAGCTGCGGCCCGTTCTGCATAGTTAACCTGGACAAGTGTGTTTGTGTTTGTATTCTCACAAGATTCCTTAAAGAGGAATTGTTTGACCTTGACATTTAATTACATTAGTGAAGGTCACCATCCAAACTGGTAAGATGGTTAAGATATCCCTGTAATCTGACTTAGTAACCTCTGCTCTGCTGCTGGTACAGAAAACAGTATAACAGTAATCAATGCTATCAAGTACCATTCAAAGTATAATTAGAACGGCGCTACGCACTATGATCAATCATCTTACAATATCATTGTAATTTTGTACACCTGTAATTGATGAATTATAATTTAGCATTTTTCTAATGCGTCATTCTGTCAAATAATCAATCGCAAGCCAAATGACGAACTCTTTAAAAGTGTCTCGCTGTGGCATGTGAGTATTATGTTTGAAGCACTAAGAGAGTTTGATGTTTCCAAAATAAACAGCACACAATGCCTTCTTTTCATCTACGAATCCCAATATTCCTAAGATCATGATTTATTTGTTGTCTTTTGGGCAAATTTATCATTTCCAACTCCCCAAAAATAGACAAAAGAATGTTTAACATTTTTTAAAAACTTTAGTGAACATTAAGAACAGGCATATAAATTAATATTATAGTAGTTGCCGATAACTCTAGGTCTAGATGTATTAATACTACATCTATGACAAGCTAAATGCATGAATCAATAATCGCACACAGAAATTAAACCACTTTGCTGTATCATTAAACCTCCACAAACGCTGTTCAAAGGTCATGGACCATGAATATAAAAAAATGTGAAAACATTACGATCTCTTATATTGCCATAATAATGATTAAACTCAATGAGCTTATATTGATATATGCATTATCATTATTATCATATGCATCGTTATATATAAGTAACAATCAATATGAACCACATATCAATAATCACATTAATACACACATTACTATTCAGTGCAAACAAGTAAGAAAGGAAAAATAAGCCAAATAAATATAGGCTTGCATATTTTGATAATTCATGTTTGGGAAAGCAGTGCTCTTAGTTAATGTTTAGCTATAGGCCTATATGATATAGCTTATCAACAACACTTCTCAATAACAATACCACTCATGAATAAACACCTGTCACATGTACATCCAGGTATCACATCTAAAAAGGCACAAACATCTTCACAAACAAAAGTGTCACACATAACTGACAGAGCTGGAGCTACAGCCTCATTACAAAGTGACAAGACAAATGGGCATTAACACGTGAAATACAGACACAGGCATCTCCATAGTGCGACTGAGACTTCCATGTATTTGTATTTGCAACGTATTCAAGTATAACTAAAAAGTTTATTTTCGGATTTGGTATACACTGTGGCATACTAGAGTAAAACATACATCTCAATGCCATTTTTCACACGTACAGCAACTTAAAGTCGGTAAAGCTGATAGACAGACAACCTGAACGCAGCCAAGGCCCTCCTCCCCATACTGTCCAAATCATCCATGAAACATTAGAGGGGAAATTGATACACATACGCGATTAAAAGAGGATTTCAACTGAATTAAACAGGTGCATAATAAGGGACAACACGTAAGCAGAGCAGTCTAGCTACACGTGGGGGAAAAAATATTGATTCATAAACTAAAAGCACATACTTGTATTTTCATTAAATGAGCTGACTATAAATAAATAAATAAAATAAAAACATAATTTGCCATAGATATTGAAAGAGTTAATTTACTCGACGTTGCCCTGAACCACGAAGAATTTAGCCTACAAAACCATGAAAAGGAGGCCGGCATCAGCTAAAAATAAAAAAATAAAAAAGTATAGCAAGATTTATTTTTTTTTTTAAATAAGAAATATTGTTTCTGACATAGGTATGCATTTACAATAACATTAGAAGCAAAAATAAAACGTTGTAATATTTAATGATGATTTATAGTTCGTATGCCATACGTTAATGCACGCCTAGCCTATACATCTGAATCAAAAAATAAATGCAAAGAGGGAGATTAAAGTTTTCCTCGTGAAACTCCCGACATTTAACATGTATTATTGAAGTAGGCTAAAGACAAAAATAAATAAATAAATACAATATTCAGACATCCACAGGTTTAGGAGACTGACGACTGGCTAAGCTAGCAAATATTAAAGAGCAGCACATGGGGTTAACAGAACCGAGGCCATGCATGGTTTACAAGTGCAAACCTCTTTTAAAATAATAAAAATCTGCTTGTATTTCATATACTTTTAAAATATCCTAAGTAATATTTGATCAATAAAATATGGCCAAGTTGTGTTTTTCTCATCAATAAGTAAAGAGGTGCAGTCAAACTTCCAAGGCCGCATTGACCGTCTGAGAGATCCCAAAAAATTAAAATAAATAAAGAGCGAACACACTGCTAACATTGGTAATTAAAGTAAGATTATTGCATTGTGTTTATGTCGTAAAACAACAGGGTTTTTCTTCTCTCGGCTCAGATAAAACATTCCAATAATCAAAGTAACCAACATCGGATAGAGTCTCCCCTCATAACCGACAACCTTTTCATGTCATTTGCTATAAATAAACAGATTATATAAGCCAGACATTTTATAATACAGCGTCGGGAAACAGAGGGCATATGATAAATTAATGAAAAATGTGTCTGGTGTGTTTTTCCACTACATGGTTCTCATACCCGCCGTCTCGTAGCTACTACACACAGATAACAATACAATCAGCGCTGTGATCGGAGGCCCCGCAACCTCCAAAAATTGAAGGAGAGCCCCTCTCTGATTTGCCATATTAAGTTTTTTGTGTTAAAATGGCCGAGTGATTTATTGTTTGCTTAGCCTACAAACGCGTGCGTTATAGGCAACAAGCTGGCACTTCACAACACGGAGTCAAAAAGAGGTCATTCAGTAAGTACAAGCATTAGAATACAGAACAGATGAGCATTTATCTACATTTCGGTTTCTTGGTGCGAGGACTAATATTTCGCTCACTTCGTTATAGGCTGCGTATCCTAATTCAATGATGACAAATAACGGACATGGTAAAGCGCCAGATACACTCCCTACAAAACTCCATACTTTCGTATAGGATTCGTCCTGCCAACAACATCTACACAAAACATCAATATTGGTAACAATTATGTTAGTCTCAGATAGGCTAGCGCGCAAAATCTGCCGGAGTCAATAAAATATTAGGCTAGCAGTAGCCCGGAAAATACTAGGACTCCAGAGGAGCGGCTGAAATGTTTGAATAATTTCTATCTCGTCTCGTTAAACCAAACGTTTTGTCTTGTAGCGCTCTAATCTTGACACTTTCCTCCGGTTAGAGAGCGGGTGTTATTCTATCAAATATTTTGGTCGTATGTAGGGAAGTCCCTAGCGGCTCCGTTGAGTCGTATTGTGCTTTTCGTGTCATGGTTCAGTGTTGCGTTTAACACTTCGCAAAATATTAAAATACACAGCCTGGTGAAATAACACCACTTCTAAAAACTACACACACACAAAGTCTCCGTAGCCTGACAACTGTTAAACTAGTAGAAATATACGGTCGTTTTACCTGAGACGGTCACTTCAGACAACCACGAGTCTTTTTGTTTAATGTCAGACAAACATGGGATGTTTTGGGAGAACTCCTGTAATCCAGAGTGCCAGGTCTTTCATGACTAAATGTAATTTCACGAAGTTTTCTTCACAGCTGCGTTATGTATCAAATATTGATGAACAAGGACTAAAGTCTTGTGTTTGAGCTATTAGTGCATGCCTCATGCTTAAGTTTTTTTCACCACATATCTAGGGAACGACTGCTATTACTCTTATAAATAGCCTAACATAAATAGTAGGTATAAGTACCCTCCCTCCCCCTCCCTCCCTTCCCTCTCCCTATTTCTTACCTGCTGCTTTAAGGGTCTTTCTTCTCCAGTGGCTACAGCGCTTCACAGCTTCCCCGGTTTTCCCCAGGCAAGGACTGAGTTTATTAATATTGTCCCTTACTTTGTTTCATTTCTCACTTCCATCTTCTTTCATCTCATCAATAAACACACGCTGCAGCCTACCTTCGGAGAGGACATCACGCAGCTCACTCGTGCCCTCCCATTTTTTCACTATTCGTCGAAGATTTTGGGCAGCCACGCCTTTCTACTGGCGATTGGAACAGAATGGACTTTCTTGAAGCACGTAGGTTGTGATATAAATCGTTCAACATGACTTTACCCCAATCGGTGAGCCGCACGCCCTCCCTTCCGCGCGGCGAGGAACGCTGAAACTGGCTCCATTGTGGCTCTGAAAGTGAAACTATTCTGCCTTATCCAATTGTTGTGTGTTTGAACCGGCATGGACACTACGCATCCTCAGTTTCTTAATTATCGGTCACTCTGCAAGTGCACCGTTTTCCGTTAAGTGTGCCTTTTTGAGGAGTTTCTGCTTGGTTGTGGAGCATAAAGAAGCGCATACGTCATCACGAAATTAATGTCATTCGGTGTGGTGCGCGCGAATGAAACTCCCTGAAATCCATGTCCCATCCTCGATCAAAAGGCCAGTCATCCGAGAATCCTGCACGTTGATCATTTATAGATAGCCTACTTTAGATTGGTTAGGGACGGTGTCAATAAATTTCTCCAAATTGCATCTGCTCCCACATTGGATGAGGACGCTGCCCGTCAGTCTGAAGACCAACAAGCTAGATTGTTCGGCCGTGCCTTTTACTTTCTACGCATTTCTATTTTCTCATTTATTTATTTTTTAACGTCCCTAGCTGACCTCAAGGAAACGTAAGGAGAGTTGCTGACGGTATAGCGGGCCAATCAGATCGTGAAAAGTGACACCGAACTTTTTTGTTCACCAATACGTTCACAGAGTCGTTGTGACGGACACAAAATAATGCAATAGTGGCTCACGAGTCCCCAGCCACACTGAGCACCCCCTCCCCCCGACACCCCCCAGTCTAGACAATGACAGGTGTGTGTGTGTGTGTGTGTGCGAGCGAGCGCACGCGGGTGCGCGCGAGCGATCGTCTGTAGTCTAGACGAGGAATAATCAACCTTCAAGCCTAAGTGATTTTTTTAATGCGCGGTTTAATATATATATATATATATATATATATATATATATATATATATATATATATATATATATATATATATATAACGGTAATACAATCATTCATTCGAACGATTGTGTCTAGTGTAAACGGTAATATATGAATGAACAGTACGTACATGAATATTATGTTTGGATATTGGCAGCGATGTAATTGTAATCAACGACGTCCCACATTGTGTGGTCAAACGTCAAAAGAGGCATATTTACAAACCGAGTTTTGCATATATATTCTATATATTATTTAGATAAAAGCTCCTCGACCTTGGCTCACGTAAGTATTTCGTCACATAACAATCCCTCTCCTCCATAATATCATTCCGCTTAGTAGGAGGTTTCCGTTGCTTCCAAGCTTTTCTTGATATTGAGTTCCCCCTTTCGGTTATAAACATGAACAGCAACGTTTCACCGAGAGGTTCACCGGGGGACACGCACACCGTCTGCCCTACATAAAATGCACCCATTGTAGGCCGAAGTGTCAGCTGAGGACGACTAGCAACCTAGAAACGACGGTTAGCCCCTCCTTCCTTTTGTCGGCCGTATTGTAAACGTCAGCCCGAGATTTTCTGAGGTAGTTTTTTTTTTGTTGTTGTCCAAAAATAGATCGTAAAATTGACGTGTACTGCAGAAGTAACATTTCGACCACGCGAGCACAGTTTTTGGCTTTTTTAACAACCCTTTTCCAGACTCCCCACGGTTCTTTATCAAAGGCGCTGTCCGAGGGAACTATGCCCAATGACATCATCCGAGCCTTTTGTATACAGTTGCTAAGGGTTACAGGGTGACATTTCAAACAGTCCTTCTCGAGATACGCGGTCTCGTTTCTCTATTAACATAAAACGGACTAAAGACAAAGTTTGATCTTTGTTTTAAACAGAGGTAATGCATTTGATATCCTTTCTTAAAGAGCGAACGCTAATTATTTGAGTTATAATGGTACTCGGAAGTGCCCTTCGCAACTTACTTTTTGTACATATCGTTTTTAGTTGACTACATTAGCATAAACTTGGTGAGATGGCAGATTCTGTTCTATCAGAAAAACTGCTGATCACCGAGAGTGCGGAGAGTGTTACCTCAGTGTTCACGGACCCTTATGAACGCTCTGTAAACTATATGGAGACTCATAATATTCTTCAGATTTTTCAGGTGAGAAAGAACAAAGCTGCAGCTACTGATATATTTTCTTACGAAGAAAATGGTAGACAGTGATGAATGGCTTTGCACAAAATGGCGAAGGACAATTCAGAGCTCTAATAGAACTTCCAAATAACAAGAAAAACGGTTAAAATGTTTAGTTATGTTAGCCCCTTCAAACCTAAGTTACATTTTTTTCCACAGAGCAATTTGTTTTACCAATTTGATATTGCTCTTTCAAAAATGTAGAAAAAAATGACACATTTTCTTTCTACATGTATGCTTTTTTGTTTACATGTGGGTAAATCTGTAGAAAAAAATGCCACATTTCTTTTACTTTTTTTCATGACTTAAAGCAACATACAAAATCCTCACGTTTTAATTTAGTGTTTAAATATTTTTTTAAGAACATACTGTAAGAAAGAGCAATCCAATAATCATGCTGAAAAGAGCTAATATGATATAAAGTCTAAAAAAACGTATTTTTGTTGTTTGTGTAAATCTGCATTTGTGGATGTCTTTGTGTGTGTGTAGATGTGTTTGTGTTATGTTGCTGGTTGTTTTGAGGAATATATATTGTGTGCATTATAGCATCAGTCTGTGTGTGGAGGAAGAGTGTGTGTGTGTGTGTGTGTGGTGCTGTGTATAGTTCATCTCACATCCACTGTGGCTGTTTCTCACTAAAACCAATGGAAAGATTCATAGGCAGTGTATGATCACTTTGAAGACATAAAATCATATTAACAATATTTTATTAATTAACAATAATATTCACAAAATAACATTAGAATTTGTAGCTCTGTATTTTAGCTTTGAAAAGACATACAGAAATTTCACAACCTGGCACAATAATTCATGAGGTATCTTTTAACACATGCTGATGGGCGTTAAAAATCCTTTAAAAAATGTTCTGCAGCAATCTTCAAAATAACTTTGAATATCACTTAATACTATTAAGTTTATAATAGATGCAAGTTGATGAAGCTAACGTGAACATAAATCTGCATATAAAAGATAAAAATGACTCCTGCTGTCTGGTTAGACATGCCTGTCAGATTGAGTTAAGGGTAATATCTTCATTGTGATTGGTTGATCCGAGACCAATGAGTGACCAGCATTAGGCCTACTCATCATAAAAACATAACATTTGATTGGTTTAACCAAAAAAGAAACACGTGATGTCCATTCCGATGATCTCAGGGTCTGAAGGGGTTAAATTATTGCATGATTTCAGTTTATTTAATGAAACTTTATAAGTAGTACAGCAAAAAATGAGCTCTTACTAACTACAAATGTCATTTTAGCAGCAGAAGTCACCTTTAGGAGCATGACTGTTTTGTATTTTTCCCTCATGGTCTGCATTTGTGCTATTTCAGGACATCACAGAGAAACTGGTTTTTGATAGGCCAGATGATCCACTTCAGTTCATGTTAGAACAGGTATTTTTTGTACTCTTCTACAGATATATTTATATATAGATATGTGTCAAATATAAATTATACCAAAAATTGTGACTGTTTTGAGTCTTTCTAAAATGATTATATATGATTGTGCATTTAAGAAGGATAGGACTTGATCTATTAGTGATCACGGTCTTATATTTAAGAGAAAGAGTTTGTTAAATATATTGCATACTGTAGTCACTGTCCAGGCAATCTAAGCTATCTAATTTGGCCATGATTGTAATGAACTTTTTTATTTTATGGATTTAATAATGAGGAGTGACATTTTGTGAACCGTCTGTCACAACTGATTTTGCACAAACTTTTGCAGGTTCAAATGAAGATCAAAATTCGTGAGGAGTCAAGCAATACACTTGTCAAATCATAATGAATTCAAAAGCAACGTAACAATGGCTTAAATCCTAGATTATACTTTTATTTATATATTTCTTTAAATGAGGTGTATTGGTTGCTGCAGTTCATTCAGTGACTCGGCATTGTTGTCGTTTCCAAGCAACCGTCTTCCAGATTTATCAAGTTTGTGAGTGTCTTTGACCTAAATATCTCAATATACTTAAGTGACAAGTTAAATCTGAAAGAAAATAAATTAATTTAAGAGGAATTACTGACAGTTTTTCTCTGAGGTCACAGAATGGATTGATTTGCATGCTGGCATTATCTCTCACAAACTCAGATTGTTATATGAAATAACTATTTTATAAGATAAAGCAACTTCTAATTTATACATCTTGCAAGTATTCTCCAGAAAATTGCTAGCCGGACACAAGCTGGCTTTTGCTCTATACTCAGGTTTCCATGATGTATTTTAGCTGCATAAATAAAGGAAGTCTTTGTTTATAGTAGGCTCTTCTTACAGTGTATTTATAGTTATGTACATTTGCAACATCTCGTGTTTCAAGACTGGTGTATCACATATGTCCACATCAATTTTTTAAATAAAAATAAAAGTCAAAATACGTTGACAGTTACATTGTCTATTTGCGTTTATTGTGTATTTTTTAAACACAACTCTAATTCATATTTAATAAGTCAACGAGAGTAGAATCAGATGTATTTTAACCATCACATGATGCGATTAGAATTTGTTAGTAAAGTAAAAACATTCCATATAATTATTAGGTTTTATATCAAAGCTCTTCCAGCACTAAAAATATAATAATAAATGCATTTTTTGGCATGAATTTTTAAATGAATAATTTTTCAACATAATAACAAGCTTTACATTTCACAGACACTCTTTTATGAAATGTGACTTACAATGTGTTTAAGATATATGTCTTTGGGGTAAAGTGTGTCAGGTTTATCTGATAGGAAAAGTGATCAGTGTGTCAAACTGCAAGAAATACTACATTTATAAAATATTGTAAATTGTTTCACTATATTCAAATATTATGAATATTAAAGCTTTCCTTGTCTGGTTTATGAAATGTAAGTATTATTCTGCAACACGACTACTTTTCAGTAGACATGTTTTAATTTTTTAAAATGTAAATTGTTCCTATATTCCACAGTGTTTCAACTTACTCTTGACATGACACAGCTTACCCCTATAGCAGGAAGCATATTGTGAACCATTTGACTGTAGGCCTACTATTTGTGTAGGGTTCACATTTCATTGGTCCTATATTATATTTCTTTTCCATTTTTGCACACATAATTTTTTGAGAAGGACCGTATACACAGGTCCTTCTAAAAAAATTAGCATATTGTGATAAAGTTCATTATTTTCCATAATGTAATGATAAAAATTAAACTTTCATATAATTTGGATATATTGCACACCAACTGAAATATTTCAGGTCTTTTATTGTTTTAATACTGATGATTTTGGCATACAGCTCAAAACCCAAAATTCCCATCTTAAAAAATGAGCATATCATGAAAAGGTTCTCTAAACGAGCTATTAACCTGATCATCTGAATCAACTAATTAACTCTAAACACCTGCAAAAGATTCCTGAGGCTTTTAAAAACTCCCAGCCTGGTTCATTACTCAAAACCGCGATCATGAGTAAGACTGCCGACCTGACTGCGGTCCAAAAGGCCATCATTGACACCCTCAACGAGAGGGTAAGACACAGAAAGAAATTTCTGAACGAATAGGCCGTTCCCAGAGTGCTGTATCAAGGCACCTCAGTGGGAAGGAAAAAGTGTGGCAAAAAACGCTGCACAATGAGAGGAGGTGACCGGACCCTGAGGAAGATTGTGGAGAAGGACCGATTCCAGACCTCAGTGGTCCAAAGTACTTTTTTCAGATGAAAGCAAATTTTGCATTTCATTCGGAAATCAAGGTGCCAGAGTCTGGAGGAAGACTGGGGAGAAGGAAATGCCAAAATGCCTGAAGTCCAGTGTCAAGTACCCACAGTCAGTGATGGTCTGGGGTGCCATGTCAGCTGCTGGTGTTGGTCCACTGTGTTTTATCCAGGGCAGGGTCAATGCACTATCAGGAGATTTTGGAGCACTTCATGCTTCCATCTGCTGAAAAGCTTTATGGAGATGAAGATTTGGTTTTTCAGCACGACCTGGCACCTGCTCACTGTGCCAAAACCACTGGTAAATGGTTTACTGACCATGGTATTACTGTGCTCAATTGGCCTGACAACTCTCCTGACCTGAACCCCATAGAGAATCTGTGGGATATTGTGAAGAGAAAGTTGAGAGACGCAAGACCCAACACTCTGGATGAGCTTAAGGCCGCTATCGAAGCATCCTGGGCCTCCAGAACACCTCAGCAGTGCCACAGGCTGATCGCCTCCATGCCACGCCGCATTGAAGCAGTCATTTCTGCAAAAGGATTCCCGACCAAGTATTGAGTGCATAACTGAACATAATTATTTGATGGTTGACTTTTTTTGTATCAAAAACACTTTTCTTTTATTGGTCGGATGAAATGTGCTAATTTTTTGAAATAGGAATTTGGGGTTTTCATGAGCTGTATGCCAAAATCATCAGCATTAAAACAATAAAAGACCTGAAATATTTCAGTTGGTGTGCAATGAATCTAAAATATATGAAAGTTAAATTTGTATCATTACATTATGGAAAAAAAGAACTTTATCAGAATATGCTAATTTTTTGAGAAGGACCTGTACTGTATTATACAGTGCCCTTCACCAAAATTGGCCCCCTTAGTAAATATGACCAAAAGTGGCTGTGAAAATAAATCTGCATTTATTTTCCTTGATTGTTTATCCTTATTTACATGATTGTTTATCCTTTTGATCTTCGTTCAAAATTCAAATCTTTCATTGAAGTAAAACAATTGAAATTGGGGAAAACTCACTTTATGAAATGTTCTTCTCTAGTTTATGCTGGCCACAATTATTGTCTTTGCCTATAATGCCTGATGAGTTTGGAAATCAGAGAACATTCCTTCATACAGAATCTCTCCAGAGCTCTCTCAGTTCATCACTCATTTTATAAAGGGTTCAGGTCAGGAACTGCACGGCCATGGCAGAAGATTCATTTTGTGCTCAGTCACACATCTGTATGTTGATTTTGATATTTGTTTTGGATCATTGTCCTGATGGAAGATCCAACCACGGCCCATTATAGCAGAGGCCGTCAGGTTTAGAGTTTTTTATCTATTAGCTAGAATCCATGATAACATGTATCTGAACAAGATGTGTTTGTTTAGCCATGTGCATGGGGTACTTTACATCCCATCTAGTGGGTTTGTTGCCAAAAAGCTTTTTTTGGTTTCATTTGACCATAGAAGCAGATCTCTTGAAGTTCCAGTCGTGTCTGACAAACTGAATATGCTGGAGTTTGTTTCTGGATGAGCGAGGAGGATTTTTCTTGAATCCCCCCTGAACAACATGTGGTGATGTAGGGGCTGTTTGATCATTTTTTTTGGCTTTCGGACCCCGAGACTCAACTAATCTCTGCAATTCTTCATCTGTGATCTTTCCAGAGTCTTTGACCACTCAATTGGTGCATTAGGATGATATAGACACACAACCTCTTCCAGGCAGATCTGTAGTTGATTAAATGAATGATGAATAGTTAAGGGAATTTGGCCTTTATGTTTCCTCATATTTATATTCCTGTAGAACAGGAAGTCATAACTGAACAAATTCATACTCCTAGTCACAATGGTGTGCTAAAAAAAGAAAAACTGGGAATATGAATGGGAATATGCTTCAGAGATATTTCACAAATAAGAAATTCTAGGGGTGCCTTAATTGTGGCCAAAATGCATTTGAGAAAAACGTTTATTTCATAATGTGAGTTTCCTGCCACTTTAAATTTTTACTTTAATAAAAGGTTATCATTTGTGTATTATTTTTTTTAAATGAAAGATTTATTTTTACAACCACATTTTCTAATATTTACCAAGGGTGCCAATATTGCTGAAGGGCACTGAATTTAAATTCTGCTTAATCCGTTCCCTTATATTGTTAATATGCAAATAGAAATATGGCATTGAAATGCTTAAGTGTTTGCCACAGTGTACACATTACATGTGAAGTACTTTTATTATTTTGTTTAGAATGGAATACATACAATAAATCCATTGTGACTGAATACAAAAAAAAAACATACAAGGTTAGTGTTCTTTGGTTACAATAACTGACAACTTCACCATCGTGATCTTTCATCCTTGTCCCTTTCTGCTTCAAAATACATTTTCAAAACTTCTCTGCTCTAGGTTTATATAAAATATTAACAGTTACCTTATATTCTTTCCTTATATATTTTTTGGAAACCTCGCCATATTTGTTTCATATATTTCTGTTAACCAAGTAATCAAGATCTGAAAATACTGCATCTACTATCCACTAGAGAAGAGAACACAGCTTGAAACAATGTTTGAATTATTCAAGAACATTGGCCTTTAAACTATCTTCAAATGACTTTTACCCAAGCATTTGTACAAAGTGATTTTTACTCTTTAGAGTACAATTTTGTGTGACAATAGCAAAACAAGACACTATTGAATAAATAAATGATTGTTTTTTCTCTGTATTATAACTATTTTAATAGTTTTATTTTCTTATTGGCTGGCATGCTGAACACTTAATTCCATCATGTAGATTTGTAGATAATTTATAAATGCTCAAACTGTAAACATAATATGTAAAGTAACATCAGACAAAAAGACCTTCAGTTCCAACAGAAGGGGAATGGAGTTCATTTAAACTGAGCTGTGCTTGTACAGTCTGTATTTACATATACAGTAGGAGCCTGTTGAGTTTCCCAGGTTTATCCTTAGGCATGTTTCAGTTTTTCTTGCAAAGATAGAAAAAAAAATCTCTGATATAAGTCCTTAGCAGCAGCAGCATTTTACACAAAGCTTAATACTTACAATTCTGATTATCAAGATTAATGGCACCTTGATTTCCAAGCATCATCGTGTGTTCTATAGGGTATACTGACACTCGGTCACATTTGATAAGCTAGACGTTTGCTAGTTATCACATGATGGCCAATAACAAGTCAGTCTTATCTCACTCAATTTGCCTGTTACTTCTGTTGTCAAATATCATTGACCTCCTTTGTGGCTGGTAAAAGCAACTGGTTGAGGTTTCAAGCCTTTGTCCACTCTTTGGCAAAGTCATTTTATTACGCAAGGTTACCCCCTCTGGAGTTTTGAGGTTTTCAGCTAGTTCTTTTGCATAGACGTCAAATGGCGATGCTTCAGCTTTAATGGGAGATAGGACTAGTTTACCATCTTCCCCTACCGGAGGGTAGTCCATGATTGGAAAAGGGGGGCTGAACAGGATGAGACTTTGAGGTCTTGGCCGATTTCTGAAGGAAGACCTCTGGAGAAGCGTTGAGCGCTCAGGTCTAGGACGATCCATAAAGGTGTCTCCATTGGCAGATCGCTTCCTTCTCAACACTGGAAGATCTGGAATGGATGTTGGTTTGAAATTCTCATTGCACAAGGGCTTCTGTCTTTGAACCCCTGATGGTGGTTCGATGCTTGGCAGCTCCTCCCTCTGGTCTTTGGCTTTTAGGAGGGGAAGTGCAGAACCTGCTTTTCCCAACTTGCTCTTGGCAGGTTTCTTTTCAGATGTACTTTTGTTTACTTGATCAGTGCTCCCCTCGGGTAGGGCATGAGGTATGTGGCTGTACTGAATCTTTGGTGGAATAACAGGAACAGCTTTAGCTTGGCAAGTTTTTATCATGAATGCAGTGCGAACTGATGACACGCTGACTGGTGCAGAGTTGCGCCGCATAGGTGCCTTGGAGCCACTCAGGAAAAGCTCCAGCTCTAGAGAAGAGCTCCCATGTTTGTCTTCAGGTGTCGCCCATTCATGTGCAATCGATTCCTTTGCACTTTTCAGATACTGACTATTTGAGATGTCTCTGAATCCTTGGTGTCCTAAATCAAGGTTTAAGGAGTATGGCCTGAGTTTAGGTCTAATGTTTTCTTGGCTTCTTTCCATAGCACAGGACTCATGGGAAGTCTGTCGGTGAAATCTCTGAGAGGGAAAGGAGCGCTTCTGTTTTGCTTTGCTCAAGTCTTGCAGTTTAGTGGTCTCGTCTGAATCAGTGAATGTCTTCAATATCTTAACCTGTGGAATCTCCAGTTTGCAGTCATCTTTGTCTCCCATCCACTTGCGGTTATCAGTGTCAAAATGCACTGTTACTTGTGCAAAACGAGCATCTGTGTCTGCATTTTTGTTTCCTGTTGGGTTTAATAGTTCACAGGCTGTTACAGCAGCCTCTGTTTGAGATGATGTGTCATTAAGCGCAGTTTTTTCTTTAGTGTCATCCTTCCTGCTGTTGGGCAACTCGTCCACTTTTGGCTTATCAAGAGCTTGGCAGTGAATTGCTTGACATGGTATAGTCTCTTTAGGCGTAGGTAAGTGATCCTCAAGTTTTGGTGAGTGCAGAGGGCTTGTCACCCACTGCTTGGCAGAACACAAGTCTTCCCATGGTTCAACCTGATCCAAACCACCCAAATTACTCCCCCATGTGTCTACATCCTCTTGATGCAAAACCTCCAACGTGAAATGTTGTTCGTTCAGACAACTTGAGAGTCTATCTAAGCTTCCCTTGATTCTTCCTGTTAAGTCAAGTTTCTTAGGTTCATCGCTAACCTCTTTATTTTCTTTTGTACATATATCCTTTGCTTCTAATGGTTCTTTTGTGTCAGAGTGAAGAGCGGTCTGAATATCTGATTTTACATAACTGCTTGAAAGATCTCTGGAGTCACTTTTGGAAGTGTTGTCTTTCTCGACAGGATCTGCTCTTAGTTCCTCTTCACTGCATGGCTCTGCATCTTGGAGAATATCTGTTTCCTTTAGGTGGAGAAATGGGGAAAGTTGTAGATTGGATGTTATTATGTTTTGTGTCTCTAGTCTCTTGTAGTCTGTCCTGTCAACATCATTATCCAAGTAATTCCAGCCACCATCACATGACAACAATCTTTCAGGAATATGCTTAACGACAGAATTAAACGTAGTAGCACCAGAATGATCAAACATTACGTTTTTGGTAAGGTCTATAAAGAGTCCCTTTGATGAAGCAGTATTTGCTGGCAAACTACTTCTTCTCCGCACTTGACTGCTTAGCTTGAGACTGTCCTCGTTCCCAGTCATCTTGGTGAAGCTGGGCTTCACCTGTTCATCTAGTGTATTTGTTTTAGCCTCAGTGACTGAAACTTTCTGATGTATGCCAGATGATGACACCTTGTTGAGTACTTCCTATCAGAGAAACAAAAATAAGAAATATTGTGAGGACTGGTTAGAGATATGCATTCCAATAATATGTCTGAGGCCACAATTATGTCTTTCTAAAGGGGTTCACAGACCGGATGAGAAGTGCAGTGCCGCTCTGCATCTCTTAAACTCACAAGTATCGCATACCAGTTGCGCGCATTCTATGATTATCAGTTAATGGTCAGAAATATTATGTTTAAAGACATTATGAAACTAAGATAATGTCTATACTGTTATGATTGTACTAAATGCAATCGTTGCTAAGTCTGCAGCCTGAACATTTTACCACAGGTCGTAACTTACATTAAATCTAACCTGAAAAACCAAAAACATCAGCAGTCTTCATCCACACAGATGATATCTGTATTTTTTCCCTCAGAATCAGTGGTTTGTCACATAATTCAGGGTATTTCCCAATTTCAGTTCAGTTTTTCATTGTTACGCTATAGCTACTCTACGCTATTTTCAGCAATAGTATCCAGACTTTCCCGATAGGTCCGTTTTAAGGTTTTATTCAAGTAGTGAATCTATAATTGTAAAGATAAATATATTTTGCAGCACAGGGTGAAGTCAGTATGTACATTAACAATGATTTGAGACAATTATAATGCAAATTTAATGTAAAACTAGGCAAATGTTGCTCTGTGGCACGGCTGGATTTTGAACAGCATCCTCAGTCATAGCTGGGCGCCGCGGTCAGACGTCGAAAAGCTCTGCCGGTGTGCATAATCATAGACAATAATGTGTTCGAAATTTAAAGACGCGGCACAGCGCTAAACTTGTCCGGTTTGAGATCTCTTTAAGACAACAGTTTAAAGGGTGCCTACATCACTTAAAAATGTAAATTCTATCATCATTTATCATATCGTTCCAAACCCATCAAATTTCTGTTCATCTTTGGAACACAAATAAAGGTATATTAATGAAACCTGAGAGATTTCTGTCCCTCCATTAAAAATCCATTCCACCAAAACTTTAACAGTTGAAAATGTCATAAAAATTGTTAATGTAATACATGAATTGCGCAGTTTAAGCTAATGCTGCGTCCCAATTCACATACTATCCATTCTAAATAGTATTCGAAATTAGAATTACTGTGTCCGAAATCGTAGTATGTTGAAATTAGTATTTCAAAGATACCTGGATGGATGCTCAACCGTACTTGATTAATGCAGAAGATCAAACCTCATTGGTTCTTGCACGTCGAGCAAACATTCACTGATCAATGCTTACATATGAATAAAATCTGTTCATCATATTAATTGTGTATCTTCAGAAGATTTGGAGTAAACTGCTTGATATGTAGCGTATGGATTACACTTATAATGCTTTATGAACTCTCTGAATAATCAACATTTTGGTTACTTAGACTTTCAATGGAAGGACATGCATTTCTCAGGTTTACTAAAAAATATCTTCATTTGTGTTGACCGAAAGTATTTAGGTTGGAAGTGAATGGTCATAGAATTTTCATTTTGAGGTGAGCTATCCCTTAAAACATTTTTATAAATTAGGAGTTAAGTGAGGAAGAATACACATATGTATCACCATGATCTTTCCATCTTGAGTAATTTTACAGTTATATTTAGTTATATACTAGTACCGGTAGTACTTCAGTCATATTAAAAACTACAGGGGTACAATTAATTCTAACATGGCCTACTTTATCAGTTAAAATCATACCAGTTTTTCCAATTTTGTAATTTCTTGTTGTGTTGATGTAGTTTCCAGTTCTTCCCCTATTGCTTTAGTCTCAGATGACACCTGAGGTTCAAAATTCTCCACACTGGCTATCAGCTCACTCACTTCTGCATCCTTACCTGAGAAAGTACAGACAAATCAATGTAATAATCTGTTAGGGTAGAAGAGTTAATGGTATGGTAGATAATGAACGAGTTAAAGAGTATGTCAGTGTTTAACTCAGGGCAAGGGTGTCCAAAGTTGGTCCTGGAGACCGCTGTCCTGCAGAGTTTAGCTCCAGCTTGCCTCAACACACCTGCTGGAAAGTTTTTATGCCTAGTAAGACCTTGATTTGCTGGTTCAGGTTTCAGGTCTGCAGGACAGTCACTGGCCCTCCAGGAGCAGGATTGGACATTGGACATTAAAATGTAATTAATCTCTCTCTTTTGGTATCTTTTTGGTGACTTTCCATGGACATAATAATTTTAATACTGTACAAACTTTATATTCTCTCCCCTTACACTAACCCTAACCCTAAATCACACAAAACCTTATGCATTTTTACATTTGTCAAAAAACATAATTTAGTATGATTTATAAGCTCTTTTCATCACAGGGACCAAAACATGTTTATATTTTGTCCCCATAATGTAAGGAATACCTGAACCACACACACAGTCACACACACAATCGTCATACTCTTTGTTGTTCCCAAAGTGATCACATCCCCTGTCTGATCCTCCTTCTCCATGGGGAAAGAGCTGCTGTTGCTATAGATACTGCATCCGCTGCCTCCGCTGCTGTCACTAAGCGGGTGCTCTCTGTACCCAGTGCTGTTGGTGTGAGCCGCTAGTCCAGTCTCCCAGTCTGTGAATGTGAAGTTCCCACTGCTGCCACCGATGTGGACGGGGAATCCAGCAGTGCCGATACTTTCACGGCGATGGGCTTCCGGAGGTCCTGCCTCCTTAGGAGGCTTAAAGAGTCCCCCTAAACCCCTGTCCCGTTCTTTGCCTGGTGCCCTGCAGGGGGTGCTGTTAGAGTTAATAACTGCAGACACACGTAAAGGTACAGACACTGCAAACGGCTCTGAAATGTTGAGGGCCTTCCGCTGGTGCCGTGGTGAAGACTCCAGCGGAAACAGGCTGCCTGGAAAAGACGGTCTAGATGATCCATTATTGGCAGATCCAGAATACAACATCCGACGGTTTTTAGGCGATGTGGGCTGGCAGCCACTGCGGTCGTCACCTTTGAAAACTTTCAGCTGTTCTGGAAGAGTTTTATGCAGTGAGGATAAAGATGGTGTTGAAGAAGAGGCATTTGATGCTCCTCTTTTCTCACTCAGACATCCTCCTGAAGCAGTATGAGGATCTAAGTCCGAGTTTGGATCCTTTTTGTTCAGATTGTAGTTGATATCTGAGCCCAGGGTTCGGGATTTAAGAGCTGGGACGAAGATGCCATTGCTTCCTTCTGTTGGTACTTTGTCCTCATCTGAATGGGAGTGAAAAAGAGAAAAATTGTAAGACCAGAAAGCATTTTCACACTTCAGCCACACTTAAAGGGTTAGTACACCCAAAAATGACAATTCTGACATTAATTACTCACCCTCATGTCGTTCCAAACCCTTAAGACCTTCGTTCATCTTTGGAACACAAATGAAGATATTTTTGATAAAATCCGAGAGCTTACAGTCCCTCCATTGAGAGCCATGCAACTTATACATTCAGGGTCCACAGCAATAGGAAAGACATCAATAAAGTAATCCATGTGACTCCAGAGGTTTAACCTCAGTTTAATGAAGCGACGTGAGTGATTTGTTAGCAAAAAAAATCCCCCTTATAATTTACCACTTTATTCACGAAAATATTGACCTGTAATCCAGTAGGGAGAGCACCACGTCACATTCGTGTTGTGTTGACTCGAGCTCCGGGAATGCGCTTTGGATAATGTTATTTTGTAAATATATTGGTAAATGATGTTTTTGTTGTTGTTGTTTTTTTGTCGCTTCATAAAATTAAAAGGTTAAACCTTTGGAGTCACATGGATTACTTTAATGATGTCTTTACTACCTTTCTGGGGCTTACATGTATAAATTGCATTGCTCCCAATGCAGAGAAAGCTCTCAGATTTCATCAAAATGATCTTCATGATCTTCTGAGCATTAACAAAGTGTTACGTGTGTGGAATGACATGAGGGTGACTAATTAATGATATCATTTTAATTTTGGGGTAAACTAACCCTTTAAAAATGAATGTTTGTATGACATGACACAATATCAGGCAAAACATTTTATTAAAGGTGCACTATGTAACTTTTCTGCCTGCTAGAGGTCACCTTTTCAAAACAAAGGTGTAGTTTGATGACGGCAAGTTTGAGCTCAGAATCTCATGTGGTCTTCACCTCACAGCCGGTGGAAAAGAATCGGGATAGGACACGGGCAGAAATCATGTTGATGGATGAGATTATTAACGTTACTGTAGTATGAAGCAGAGCAGGACCGAGTGTTGTGGAGCTGAGCCACTTGATTGAGCGATTGTTACGCAAACACACGGCTCGCGAGCAGCGGGACTTTTATTATACCACAGTTGCCGGCACCATTTCCGCTTTTCCGGTCATGAGTATGAGGTAACTCTGCTCTGTTTATCATATTAGATACATTTGAGTGTGTAGAAAATGATGTTATGACATTACTCTGTGCGTTTGCGGCTGCTGTGACACTTGTTCACACTGCAGTGAGAGTAACGCCCGTTTCACACATAGGCCTACTCTGTCAGCAGTGTGTGTTGCATTGTTTATGCGATGCTGGAGCAGCACAAGCTGTTGTGCTTTCAGTTTCAGATATGCTGCACGTTTGCAGTGCGTAACCGATTCACGGCTGTATACCACAAATACTGCATTCATTCAATATTTTTATTTCAAATTTGAAAGTTGTTAAGCTACTGAACATGGCTTGTCATCATTTCAATTCACTTGTATACACTCTTTCATAGATTACACGTTTAAAAGCCATATTATAAACAACATTTTATTCCAATTCCTTTATATTTTTGTAGTCTTTAGATGTATATATTACATAGCTCACGCAAATGGCAAAACATTAAAACATGTTATAGTCAATCTTAAAATCACAAACAGTAGCCTACAACAGATAAAAAAAAAAAAAATTTATTTTTTATTTTACAAGAAATCCAACAGGTCATAAAGAACTTAGTTTTTTCATCTCCAAGAAAGGAGAATGGAGTGTAATCCATTGTCACATTATTTAGCTAAATTCCTGGTATGGTGTTGTTTTCCTTGCTTTACCTCAGGCAAAAAAAGCCACGTGATGACTTTGAATTGTAGAATTGTAAATTATATTCAAATTATATGCATCTGTGGTGAAATTACTAAATTTTCGCATCAATACATGTTTATTTTAATGCAATCAATGCTCTGTCACTTTAATTTAGCACATCCAGCACAGCAAAAAATAGATTCATTGTGGAAACGATTGGCACATTGCTTTATACGCACCGCTCCTGGAACGGATCGCCGGACCGCATCCGCATGCAGTGTGTAAGCTGTAATCGTTCATCAGGCGTAAAACGCTTCTGTAGAATATAACCAAAAACCGGGAGTAACGCAGATATGACGCAATTGACAGGCGACTCGCTCAGATGTCACGGCTCCTTAGTTAAAATAGCAATTTTCTCAAGATTTACAAATAGTTGGAAACATTTGGGATATTGTAAGTACTCAACTGAACAAAATATATAACACTGGCCTAGTGTCTTTTGGATATTTTACTGCAACATTTTTTACATAGTGCACCTTTAAACTTAAACTTTTTGTCAAACGAAGCATGCATTTAGTTAATGTGATGCGCCCTTCCATCAACTACATCCACTTGTTGAAACTAGCTGCTTAAAGAATTATTACTTTTTATATTTCAGTCATGCACAAACTAATAAAAAGATAAAACTAAGCCTTCTTTGAGATATAAACCTGTCATGAACCTATTCTGTAATGCAATAATGCAATTATAACTTACTTTGCCGCACTGACACCGTAAATAATGTAGTGACTTAATTACTTACTTTTTAATATGTAATGTATTTTTATATACATTGATTATATATGTATCTGTGCAAACCTCTTGTTTTAACAAATGTTGAAGAAAAAGGACAGCACACTACGGTAAGTATATTTATGGAGATCTAGCCCCACCTGCTGCTGGAAAAGAACAGAGAGAGTCCATGCTTTTGGATGGCCGTATAGCAGGTTTTTCTGTTTAAGAGAGAAAACAAGCATAAAACATAAATTATATATATATATATATATATATAATAATTTTATATTTATATTATGAAAAAAGATAATTTTTTTCATACCATAAACAAAAGCTAAATTAGCTATAATATGACACTAAAATTGTGTGGGTGGGACAACCTGTCACTCACATGAGATCGACCCAATAGCAAACCACAACCATCCAATCAATTCTAAATCAATGTCGCCCTACATTTTTATTCTTGAGAAGCTGTGTCACAAATAGGGTTGGGCATGAGAACCTGTTAAAAATTTGCAAGAATCCTGGATTCGATAGGACACGTGATTTCCGATTCCTGTGTGCAGATTTGAACCATTCAAGTGCAGGAAACTGCAAAAGAGAATTCAGTTCGGTACTCTGTTTTCTGTACGCACACACACATCTAAAGCGTGCACGCAGAAAGCCATCTCTCTTATAGTGCATCAATACTGATTTTATGTTCTCTTTTGCATCTTCTTGCACTTGAATGGACACAATTATGTCAGAATGTCCTCATTAACACAGTTGGTTATGAATTAAGTGAATGTAAACAGTTGAGAAGGGAAGCTCATGTATAACAGAATTTTGGATCTGTACAGCTGAATTAGTTTTTTAGAAATATGCATAATATTTTCTGTTCAAACAAACAAAAAAACACCAGAAAAATTCATAAAACCGTCAGTAAAGCAAGCCAGTGTGTGTTCTGCACATCAACATATCTGCACGTCAAGCAAAACAAACAAACTACAATGTTTGTTAAAAAAATGTTTCTATGGACATTGTTACTTGCTTTTAGTCAAACTGAACTTGTTTTCGGATGTTTCTTTCTTACCGGAGGAATTTTGGCCTCTCATAAACACACTCCCATTGCGACTCAGTTTCCCTTTAGAGTCGATGACAGATCGTCCAAGACTGAAGATGGACTTCCACTTCTTAGATTTTCCTGAGAATTTTCTTCTGTGATGTGAGAAGGTTTATGCATGTTTGAGAATGTATTGAAAATGTTTTAAATGTAGAAGCTGTTCTCTGGGTCATAAAAAGCATTAACCGGATTACTGTAAATAGTGACAGTTTATGTATACAGTTTCAACACTGTTAATGTTTAAACCTAAAGTACACATGCTAGGGAGTGTGTGTAGCCACGCATAAATATATGGTATATATCATACCTGCTGTCAGACAGATCTATTACTGTATGATACATGGCCGCAGTGCTGGTATCTGGAAGGCTGTTTTCTCTTTGCCTCTCTCTCATTGCGGGGTGGTTGGGACTGAGAGAGCGAGCCTGGGCTTCCTCAAGACTCATGAGCTTCATGGGGCCACACTGTGTGCTGGCAGGCAAGGTGGCGTACTTCTCCCCACAGGCCATGCTAGGGCCTAAAAAAAACATAAAAACAGTTTTATGTACCATGTCATGAGAGTAAAAAGCTCCATCACTAAAAAGAGGTCAAAGCCTGTGAAGGCACATGCCTATTCTAGATCATTCATCACAATAAGTCATGGCTGCACGCATGTCATTAAAACATCTAGTGTTACTTTAGTATTATTTATATTATAGTTTATATTATACCATGGTCTGTCTAAAGGTGTGCAATAAGACAGTTAGTAACACTTTACAATACGGGCTAATGCACAGATAATCGCGTGTTAATGTTTGACTCATGAGGAACTAAACCATTTATTAATGATTACAGCATCAGCAACCAATAAAGAGTCTATGATTAATAGATTAAGGGATATATGAATTGCTATTAATTACATGTCATCATGTATTAAGTCCTTAATATCATTTAGTATTAACTAATAATAATGTGTTAAATACCACACTTGGTCAAAGCTATGTACTTCAGCTTCCAGTTGTATGCTATAATTAACAATTTGCAAATAGATCACTATGTTATGACTTTACTGTTTGAAGCACGTTAATCTATTATAAACAAATGGTTTAGTTCTTCTTGAGTCATACATTAACACTATTATCTGTGCATTAAGCATGAATTATTAGGGACCTTAAGCAACAGCTGTAGGAGCATGACTTTAAGGTGTTCTACAGTACGGCCCCTTTGGACTCGGACTTTATTATTTAAGACTTGGTCTTGACTTGAACTCGACAAAGGCGGACTCGGACCCAACACTAGTTCCACTGTAACCGCCTACAAGAGAACAGCTGATTTGCCGGAGTCTTTAATACGTGACAGATTACAGAAGTAAATGTTTATTTTATGGTTATGTGGCATTTTAATTGTATCTGTGTAGAATTTAATGCCAAAAGCAACCCTTCTCTTGTTTTTTTTTAAATGACATTTATTTTGTATTTTGCTAAATGATCCATTAAGCCATCCTCCTTATTGTTGCTTAGTGATCAGTTAACAGTTTTAATCTGGTGGCTGTTGCCGTTTTATCAGCAGATATTGCTTAAAGTCCCTAATGCATATTAGTGACCCATATTGTAAAGTGTTACCAAACCGTTTAATGCACCGATAGTTCCAAGTCAGTTTAATCAGTGTAGCCTACCATATAGCCTCTTACACACAGAGCGTTGATCCCAGAAAATTGCCATATAATTACTAGAATTACTATTACTAGCCTTCTGTGTGAACGCTAACACATCCCAGGATGGGGACCTAATAACAAAGCTGGGATCAGTCCTGCAACGCACCCTGTTTGAACAAAAGGCCGGATCAATATCGTAAGGGGTGTGTTATAGGGATGACATGTGTGCTGCTTTAAAGGATTAGTTCACTTCAAAATGAACATTGCCTGATAATTTACTCACCCCCATCTCATCCAAGATGCTAGTGTCTGTCTTCCTTCAGCGGAAAAGAAATGAAGTATTTTGAAAACATTTCAGGATTTTTCTCCATATAGTAGACTTCAATGTGAACCAAAATTTTGAAGGACCAAATCAACACAATTTCAAAGGGATTTAGAGGCTCTGCGCGATCCCAGATGAGGAATCGGGTCTTATCTAGCGAAACCATCGGCCATTTGCTAAAAAAAAAATCTAGAAATTTTTTGACACTCCACTGATTGTGTAATCCACGTTGGGAAAGTCACGCTAAACATAGGCAGAAGTCCCACCCCGTGTTTACAAAGTGCTCGTGCGAAGACTAATACAAAAGTCCTTTCAAAAAAAAGGTTAAACAGAAGTTGAAGTTTGGAGGTTTTTTGGTAAAGGCCGTTTGAATTAGTCTTCGCACGTTCGCTTGGGGCGGTAGTTCTGCCTAGGTCTAGCGTGACCTTTCAGACGTGATTGCACAATCTGTGGCACGTCACAGAGAAGCACAAGATGAGCACTGTAGTAGGTTAAAAAGTATTTAAATGTTTATTATTTCTTCAAAATGATTGATGGCTTGGCTAGATAAGACCGTATATTCTTCAGCTAGGATCATGCAGAGATTCTGAAGCCCTTCCTTTGAAACCGCCTTGATTTGGTCCCTCAACATTTTGGTTGCCATTGAAGTCCATTATGTGAAGAAAAATACTGGAATGTTTTCCTCAAACTTAATTTCTTTCCGACTGAAGAAAAAAAGAAACTAACATCTTGATGAGATGCAGGTGAGTAAATGATTAAGAAATGTTCATTTTAAAGTGAACTAATCCTTTAATATTAGTACACAGAGAGTGGAGATCTCGCTGCTGCACACACACAGAAACAGGAGCACAGAACTTGTGGTTAACGCTGCCCCGTGGCATTGCTTAGTATATTTAACTTTGCTACTAAATCTTTGCATTATATTACTCAGCAAGTCACTGTTTTATAATTCAACTCACATCTTCATTGCAGAAAGCCAATGCACAGATGCAGGTACCCCCTCTCATTTATTCAAATAAACGTAACCTTACTACACTGCTTTATCACTGTGTCTGATTTAAAGCAGAAACGCTAGCTCTCACAAGTGGTAACTGACAAAAATAACTGCCATTTTAACCCTTACAGTCAAATTAAGCGCTACAAACATCAGTGACATCAGTCAATATTCAATCCATGGTGTGCATTAAACATTTTGAATGCACTCCTCTTCACATCGGACAGTTCTTTGCCACCACATTGTGCATTCAATTGTTTAATGCATGGCTAGCCTTGGTTTATCCCTTACTTAACTTTTTACCTGCCATTTTCCAATCAATTTTGAGACAGTGCTTCCCCAATCCACGCCACTGACGGAATAATGGCTTTCTGTGTTTTCACTGTTATACAGTACGCTATTACGCATCTTCTGAAAGAGTACTGAATCTCCGGATTAAAACACAGGTGAAAAAGAAGCACAAACATAAAAGCATTACTTATGCACATTGTAGTCTTAAGCCCTATTCGTAATTGTTTCTCATGTGGAAGTTCATAAAAATACGTTTGCATGCCACCTCAGTGATAAAACTTGTGCATTCGGATGGTGATTTATTCACGGTGGAGGAGCGAGTTTTGTGCTCCTGCGCACATGGGAACGCGCTGCTCACATGGGCAATAACACGATTGTATGCTGTAAATAAAATATCATATGTTTGCTATAGTCTTATAATAATAAATGCATATTTAATTTAATATTAGGAAAATAATATCCTAATTATTATTTAATTATTTAAATCTGCTTAAAAATAGGAAGATAGACACACATTATAGTAAATGGTTTTCTGTCATTATAATTAAAGGATTTTAAAGTAATTTTATTCCACATGAAAATGAGCGGAAATAAGTGAATACAGCCTCTTATTTACATGAGGTAAACATAATGCTGCAGTTATTTTAACATATTCTGTATAATTTCTGCCGTAATAAAAGCCCATTTAAATGTTTCATTCCTCTTTATTTTTTGAGCGGTGATGAAATATATTGCCCTTGTAAATACTTGCCAGCATTTGAGTAATAAAAAGCTAGATCTTTAAAATGCATCCAAATTACAGAAAAGTGCAACCATATGGTGCTCTGCAGTGGCCAAAAAGGACATAAACAGTGAAATTTTAACTTGGTGTTTGTCTGAAAACATTAGGTTATTTGGACGGGGATTTTTACGTGGGTGTTGGGGAAAAACACTGATATTATGTATTTGGACAGCAATAAAATCACTGACTAGCCCGTCAATGATGAAAATACCTCATGAGAAACAATTACTGTCCGAGTGGGGCTATAGGGAGAAAAAAAACTTGATTATCTCAGATTTTTTTCAAAATATTGCTTTTTTTAATGAACCTTAAAAAAAACTAGAATACAAAGTTTTTTGCTTTTGTTTTTAAAGCAGAAGCTATGTTCTTTTTTTTGATATATTACATGTTCAGATATTCATTAAACTAAATATTATAGGGGGCATGAAAATCATGTGAAAATTATCAAAAATGCTGGCGGTGGCTGGCAACCCAGGCGGGGAAAGAGTTAATATTTTGAATTAGCTTTTAATTTTAATGGCTATGTTCAGTTTTCCGTAGATTTAGTTTGCACATTTTTCACACACAATTAGCAAGCATGTTATTAATATTTTTCTTAGTTAACGATTTCTGTTTTCATTATCAATGTCTCATTGTACAGTATCTACTCAAAACACATTGGGGTAGATAGACCTTCAACACTGTGAATGACAAATTTAAACACAATCGCATGTGTTCAGCCATTAGCTGTTTGCTTTTTTGTGTGTAACTTGCCTATTGTTTTGCTGGTTTACTTTTGGCTACAAATCTCATGCCATTGTATACACCCTACTCCACATCTAAAACCCATTTCCTGACTTTATCATCAAAGTTGTCCCCAATAGCCCAGTCAAACTTATTTAGAAGATATTATTAATATATGCAAAGACCCAGAGGAAAATTGAATCTTGCAGTAGTTGCACATTCTCAGAAAATTTAATTGCATTTATACTAATATGACATACTTTATTTCTGGTCACCACACTCGTAGGCAGATTACTAAACAGGAGTTGAAGAGCAGAGTCTAATGCAGGAGTTTTATGAAGCTAGGATAAAACAAACACGCGTCCCCTGATCAAATTATCACAAGCTGTGTGAGACAGCATGGCCTTCCACTGAGCATAGACTACAACTGTATGCTAATTACCTTAATGAGCTATAATTTACAATTACTGTATATTTTGTTTTGATTTGTACAGCATGCTTACAGAATATGCCCAGATGGTACACATTTAAAATAAAAGATCTTCTCACTGCTCGCGTGAAATTACACGTTTCATTTTTGAATGAAGGTTTTCAAATGACTATACTAACAACATCTGGCATCTTTGATCACAGCTCAGCTAATGTAGAGATACAGCGCATTGTCCATTCACTGTGACTGCATTACTCCAGTTATGCCATAAATTAACCTGTTAAATACACTATATGGACTATATTGGGACACATGAATATTACACCAACAGAAATTGTGGTTTAATGACACCACATTCTAAATACATACTCTCTTAGAAGAAAAGTTCCTATACAGAACCTTAAAAGGTTCTATCGGCGCTACGTAGTTGGAACCCCTAAAAGGTTCACTGCAAAAAATTATTTTCTTCCGTAGTATTTTTGTCTTGTTTCTAGTCCAAACATCTAGACATTCTTAAAACAAGAAGTATTTACTAGACAAGCAAAAGTAATTGTCTTATTTTGGGGAAAAAACTCAAAATTAAGAGAGTTTTTGCTAAGATAAGAAATGCCTTTTTTCCTTTAAAAAACACTTTTTTTTGCAGTGTTCTATATAGAACCATTTTTAAGTGCCAAAAGGGTTCTTTCTTGACATTATAGAACCCCTTTATATAGCATAAAAGGCTCTTTGGAGTATACTCAACTATACTTTTATATATAACCTTTTAAGGGTTCCAAATACGTAGCTCCGATAGAACCTTTTTGTCTAAGAGTAGGCTTTAATGTGGCTTTAATGACATAATTTTGGAGAGTTTTTGAATTTTTGCCCATTCACCCAGTACAGCATTTGTGAGGTCAGGTACTGATGTTGGATGCGAAGGCCTGCCTTGTAATCTCTATTCCAGTTCATCCCAAAATGTTCGATGGGGTTGAGGTCAGGGCTCTGTGCAGGCCAGTCAAGTTCCTCCACACCAAACTCATCTAATCATTTCTTTATGAGCCTAGATTTGTCACTAGGGAACAGTAATGCTAAAACAATGCAAAAATTCAAAAACTCTCCAAAATCATGTCCACATTAAAGCCTACTCTTAGACAAAAAGGTTCTATCGGAGGTACGTATTTGGAACCCTTAAAAGGTTATATATAAAAGTATAGTTGAGTATACTCCAAAGAGCCTTTTATGCTATATAAAAAGGTTCTATAATGACAAGAAAGAACCCTTTTGGCACTTAAAAATGGTTCTATTTAGAACACTGCAAAAAAAGTGTTTTTTTAAGGAAAAAATGCATTTCTTATCTTACCAAAAACTCTCTTAATTTTTTTGAGTTTTTTCCCCAAAATAAGACAATTATTTTTGCTTGTCTAGTAAATACTTCTTGTTTTAAGAATGTTTAGATGTTTGGACTAGAAACAAGACAAAAATACTACGGAAGAAAAGCATTGTCCAACATCTTTTGGTATGCTGAAGCATTAAGAGTTCCCATCACTGGAACTAAAGCTGGCCACAATTTGGCCGTCTGAGCAGTGGCGGCTGGTGATATATTTTTTTGGGGGGGCGTGGGGGGTTTTTTTTTGGGGGGGGGGGGGGATTTACGTATATTTAAGAATAATTGCGTATATTTAAGTATAATTATGTTAATTTAAGTATAATTTACTTATAAATTATACATAATAATAATAATAATAAGTATATATAAGTATAATTACTTATAAATTATTTTACTTATTTATAAATCAAATAAGTAAAATAAATACAAAGCAGTACCAAGAAGCATGTTGACTAAATTCAAGCATTAAAGAGAAAACAGTGTCTGCACTTTTTATCTTTTTACATATTTATTTCCCATATATAATTGAACAAGGAAAGGAAAAAACAAAAGTAGCAACAACAGACTGGCATGTTGACTACTTGAACATACATTTTGCTCTCCTTTCTTTCTGGCCAGCAAATTTCTCAATTACTCTCTGATTAAAGTCAGTCATCTCAGTGACAAGTCTCTTTTCCATGGAGAGCAATGCAAGTGCATTCAGCCTCTCCTGGGTCATGGTGTTTCTGAGAAAAGTTTTTATTCTTTTCAAGGTCGAAAAACACCTCTCACTCACTTTCAAATAAGAGACAGTGAAAGCAAAAAAAGGGCAATGCTACCGTCACATCCAGTCAGCCACCTCCTTTTCTCATAACGAGAGCAGGTGAAGCTCCGAGTGTAGCTTCGTCCTCTGTCACTGGACTGCTGCTGAATTTGTAAATCGGGCTGGTCCGGTCCGAGATCCTTAATTCTTATTTTTTCTTCCATAGAACGCCTTGTGAAAGGATTTTTTTGTAAATCAATCACAGAATTTAGTTTGACTGCTGCCATCTCTACGAATGTTTAGGCGGGCGGGGTCGGAGTGACGTTGTCACCAACGCTCTCTCGCAGTAGTGGCCAAGAGCGTAACATTGAATGACAGTTGACGAGAACCAATCAGATTGGATCAAAAAACATGTATGCAATTCTGATTCGCCAGGGACGCAGCGACCTGCGCCCGGAGGAGAATCTTTAAGAAACCAATTAGAGACCAGCTTCAGGTCACATGCTGCCCGACGATTTATCATAGACAGTAAAAGAAATGGACGGAGCGTTCCCATTGACGTCTACGGCGAAAGAATGAAGTCAACCTAGGGGCACTCACTTCCTGATGGCTGAGCGAACTGCGCAGGCTCAGACTGAGCTTGACGACGTAGATGTGACGTGAGCCTCCTGTCTGACAGCTGTGAGTCTTCTAGTAGATGTGGAAAGTGAAAGCTGAATCACGTTGTTTAAATATTTTCTCCCGTTGCTTTTGGCTCACTATGGGCTTCTCCCCATTCTTCCCCCTTGACTTTATCAGACTAGTCTCCAGGACATGTCTCCACGTCCCCCCGATTGTCTCATAGACAGTAAAAGATTGCCTGCGAGCGTCTCTTCAGGTCTATACGGTAATTTCTCAACTGTGCGACAGAGTCGCGTTGGTTATGACGCAATCGTTAGCCTATTTTTACAAAAACAGCTGCTGCGGGGCGATAGTGTAAGATACAAGGTAATGGAGCCTTTTATACATTGTCATGTTTCTTTAGAAATAATCAATGGACAAATGGAGTCTTTAAACGCCTCAGATGTAAAGTTATTCACTGTCAAAGTGACTCAAAAATGAATGGGAGTCAATGGGATGCTAACAGCAGGTGATGGCTTGGTTAGCAATGGCCGCCCCTAGGGGTGGAACGCTTTCCGAGCGCTAGATTACCCCCTTGCGATTTATGGACTGAGATAGACATCCATTTGTCCGGCGTCCCTCGCCCATGAAACTGCATGAAACATTAAAAAACATATAAAATAGTTTTTTTTATTAAATGCTGAGGCTCTTAATTACCCACTCATACATCATATGAGTAAACTATTTTATTTTTATTTCATTTTTATATAATTTTTGTATACATGTATATTTCTGGAATTGTGATGGGGGCGGCGCCCCAGCGCCCTCTATTGACAAGCCGCCACTGCGTCTGAGCCAAATTTTGCAAATCCTGAAAGATTCCTCAGATCCTAGGCTAAAATCGGACTTCTTTGATCGTTAGTTTGACATGTTCACAGACAGCCGATTAATGACCGTTGCGATCGTATTTGACCTCAGACGAAATTATGGCTGTGTCAGAAGATTTGGTGCACAGTCCTGCAATGTGACTTCTTCTATGATGACCAACGCAAGACAAACCATGACCAAAATGAGCGCTAGAGATTTCATTGTAGTCACCATTTCAATCCTGCGTGTAATGCAGCTCACCGTTACCGAACGCATCATTGATTGATTATATAAAACTCCGGACGAGTTTTGTTTTGTTGAGTATCATACAGTCTGACATTAATGACAACTGAGATCTTACAGTGTGACATTGCTTACAGCGTGGATCATGTACAGTCTGACAAGCAACAATCGTAAAGGACTGTTATAAATCGCACACTATGCACCTGGCTTAAGCGGTCTAGCCCAACAATGAAAAACATTTTTCCTTCTCCAACAAACTTTATAGTTGGTACAATACAGTCAGATAGGTGATGTTCTCCTAGCTCCAAGCTTATGCTGCCTTCATGCCGTGTCATAACCGTAATTACAAAATGACAACCCGTGATGTTCTGCCCAGAGCGATTTATCAGACTCGGATTTAAGCATTTCTATGTCAACACTATCAACCCTGCAATTAATCTGCAGCAGGCAGGTGGTGCAAGTAAGAGCTCTGTAAGTTGTTTGTGTTTATTATTATTATTGTAATGTCATGTGCTTTGAGACAAGGTCATTTAACACTGTCTCTTGTCTTGTGACGTATGCAGATTCTGCTGTGTGCGTTCATGTGTTTTGAAGGAGGCGTGGCTTTGGAGACACTCTAAAGGGAGGGTGGGATCTCATGCTTTCAAAGCTAGGTAGCTTGGAAGTTTGGAAGTCTTCAGCTTTGTAATCAGCAGACGATGGTTCTTCATCTTCAGAACACAAATTAAGATATTTTTGTTGAAATCTGATGGCACAGAAAGGCCTAGAGCCCTGCACGGGCCTCAAATCTAGGCCCTAGCCCGGCCCTGGCCCGAGACGCTGAGGCCCTAGCCCGGCCCGTGTCCGACAGCTTATCAAAATTCTCGGCCCGAGTCCGACTGGAGCCCGTTTTTTTTTTTTTTTTTTTTTTCAGCCATTAAAATAGTTCTGTTTTGTTTTTAATGTCAAAGTAGTTATATTTCGTTTCGTTTCTTTATTGAGTTAATTTAGAAAATGTATAGAGCATTTTTTTGTTTGTTAAATTATAGTTTTAATTTTTTTTAAGTGACGACCAAGCGACCAGCGGCCGACAGTGAGTTAACCGCATATTAAATCTATTTAGTCTCTCAAATCAACTCTTGACTTGTCTTGCCTATAATAAAATCCATAAATATAAAACACTTCAAGCATCACAATGTTAGTTAATTTCGCCAACTATTACCACCAGTAGCCTAAAAGGCATTTTTGACGAGCTGAGGCTGATTCTGCTCGCGGCTCTCGCAAACGGAGCTAAACAATCTAAAAACAAATAATAAAAAAAATAACATGCAGGTTGTCTTATAGCCTATCTTACACCTACGCAAAATGAATATAAATCCGATCTTCAATTCCCGTGGTATATGCTCATTTAACGGAGTTTACAGCAACGGAAGCAAAAGATTCAAGATGCATTTTATTCAGCAGCTTATTTCAAATTCAAAGAACACATAAGAAAGCGCGCACTGGTAAGATCATAAGTCTCATTCATTTTTCTATCTATCTGACTACAACATATAGCCCATAACACGCTCTCACACGTTTATTTTTTAACCGTTTGCCAGGAGTAAAATGTATACATGTGGTTTAAACAACCAGATAGGCTACATTTACATTTGTCCAGTTTCGTCTGAAATGCTTTCATCCTTCTGAATTGGTTTGTTTAGTGATCGGACTACATTGATAGCCCTGTTCATTAATAGCAGCAGACGCCCCGCGGATGACACGCAACAGAAACGCCACGCTCACACCACGCTTGCAGTGTGTCTCCGGCCTTAACTCTAGCAGCTGCGCTGAAGAAACGCGGGCTGCTGCTGCTGGCGCGGACTCTGAACATGCTCTGAACACTGTGCGAGCCATCTTGACAGTCGCATTAGCTATTATGGTCTCGTGTTCACCAGCGTAGAACATCTCATTGTTCCTTTTAATTAATAAAATAAATATAAAAAGAAGGAGAAGCCTAAAAAAGGCCCGAAGCCCTGCCCGCGTTTTAGGTATGACGTGAAAATTGGCCCGAAGCCCGGCCCGAGGGGCGTAAAAAAGTCGGGGCCCGTCGGGCTCGGGCATAAATGCAGGGCTCTAGGCCTTCATTTACACCAATGTCATTTCCTCTCTCAAGACCCATAAAGGCCCTAAAGACGTCGATAAAAAGCCCATCTCAATATAGTGGTTCTACAATCATTTTATGAAGAGTAGAGAATAGTTTTTGTGTTCAAAACCCCCCCTAAATAAAGACTTATGTGATGGGCCGATTTCAAAACAAAGATTCAAACAGTTATGAATCAGTGTATCGATTCATTATTCAAGTCACTTGTTTTCAGCAGTTTGGTGGTTTGACACACGATCCAAATCATGAATCGATACGCTGATTCATAACTGAAATCGCTGATTCATAACTGAAATCGCTGATTCAAAACTTTGTTTTAAAATCCCTCCATCACTAGAAGTCATTATTTTTTTTATTTTTTTGCACACAAAAACTATTCTCGTCGCTTCATGAAATGTATGGGTCTTGAGAGAGGAAATTACATTGGTGTCAATGAAGGCCTTTCTAAGCCATTGGATTTCAACAAAAATATTTTCATTTGTGTTCCGACGATTAACAGAAGTGTTACTGGTGTCGAACAACATTAGGGTAAGTAACTGACAGAATTTTAATTTTTGGGTGAACTAGCCCTTCAAGTGATGTTCCTTAACAGCCCAATTTCCAATAATACCGCTTACAGTTGACCGTGGTATATCTAGCTGGGATGAAATTTCACAGACTGACTTATTCCAGAGGTGGCCTCCTATCCTAGTACCACGCTTGAATCCACTGAGTTCTTCAAAACAATTTTTTTTTACAAATGTTTGTAAAGACAGACTGCATGGCTAGATGCTTGATTTTATACACCTGTGGCCATAGGTCTAATTGAAACACCTGAATTCAATAATTAAGAGGTGTGTCCCAATACTTTTGTCGATATGGTTAATTTAGACCAGGGGTCCCCAAACTCGGTCCTGGAGGGCCACTGTCCTGCAGAGTTTAGCTCCAACTCCAATCAAACACACCTGAACCAGCTAATCAATGCCTTTATAGGACCTAAGATTGATTAGCTGTATCAGGTGTGTTTGATTGGAGTTGGAGCTAAACTCTGCAGTACAGCGGCCCTCCAGAATCGAGTCTGGGGACCCCTGATTTAGACTCTAAAGCCTAGTTCAGACTGCTTTTCAAACTGCTTCTCAAACTCTATTCACACTGCATGACTATCTGGGGTATCATTCAATCACTGCTGTGTTCACACTGCACGATGGTTTGACGACAGAGGAGTTCACACTGCATGACTGAACAAGTGGAAGAATCGCCAATCACGGACAACTCTCTCTCTGGTGCGCAAACTATGTTTCCAAAACTACACGTGCAATGTGACAAGTAAACAAAGTGCGTCACATCACATGTGCGTCAGACTGGAGTTCTCGTGCGAGACTTTGAATTGTTATTAAAAATGATAAACTGCACAAAGTTTGCTTCAAATTGTATGTGCACTGATTTGTGGAGAAAAAGAAAAAAGATTATGGCGAAGGATATTGTTGGAGAGACAGAGGGAGCCAGGATTGTGTTCTGCAAACACAGTTTGAGGTAAATAAACAATTTTGTAATGTGCTGCTGCTGTGGCTGGATGTGCAAATGTTTGGCCTTTGTTTCTGTTTGATAGAATTGTAAATATATCTATTAAAATACTGATATTCTGCTCTATAACTCCTCCCTGAACCTCCCGCTGCCCTGTATCTCACTCTTTTATTGGCTGTCGGTCATCGCCGATGTAATTTTTAGTCAGAATTCATTTCACACAGCAGGAGTTTCAATCACCGACAGGTCCAGATATTTAGCATGCCAAATATCTCACCGGCGTCGGTGACTCGTTTGCGATTCTCTCTGATCGGGTCTTTGATTATTCACACTGCGTGATTGTCACTCGCGTGCACGAGCACCGATTTGCCTATGATCTTGGGCATTTGTTGGCGATTTCACAAAACCTGTCGGCGACTCAAAATCGGGGCAAAAATCGGGCAGTGTGAACGAGGCTTAAGGGGCTCAACTCATTTAGTTTTCAACTGAAAACAGAATAATTTACACAACAACAGCGTTTTGGAGGCCTGAAAATGAAAACGGATTTCAAAGTGCAAGTTTTTGAAAACAATACCATTATCATCTCTGTGTATAAACTGCAAAATTTCACATTCGTGAAAACGGTGACATCATATGTATTACATGTTCAGTCTATAGGCGTGTATTGTTTATTTACAGTGACCACCAACTACTGGCCTCCCAGCAGAATACAGCGGTTGTAGTCATTTTCGCGGATCTGTGTGAATGGGGATTGTTTAGACAACGTTGGTGTCTGTATGCAAAAAAATGCAAAATTAAAACGTTTCTGTATTTAGTACATTGTTGTTTTAAATAGAAAAAAGTACCCTAAAATTGCTTTTAAACAAATCAAAGCCGTAGTCAAATTTGATCAAATTTAGCCTGCCTAAAAGATTTAAAGTACTTTTTCCATGTTAAGGCAATGAGCAATTTCAAAATGGTTCGCACAGGATAAATATTGAGTGTTTGGAAATATTGAATGTCGTTAATACAATATGTGATTGGGGAAAAGGCAATAAAAAACACTACAGACTAATGCTACTACAATTTAATGCTAGATGTACCTTCTCTGGGCTTGGAGGGATGAAATTCCTGGTTGAAGATTTGCTCAGTGTGGTTAAGAATGAACTCCACAATTGACTGCTGGACCCGCACCTCCTGAAATGCTATATCGCCATTGCAGGTCGGCACCTCCACCTCCTTGGAGCTAGACCAAAAGAAAAAGCATGTTTATTTGGTAGATTTCAATGAAGATAGTGAATAATCATCCACCTTTGAGAGGGATAATAGCATGTAGCTTGGATTTCTCTGAAGAACGTATCCCATTCATCGTCAGACAAGTATAATAATACCATGAATATGATAATCATATATTTGTATAGTTCCTGTAGGCCTCACATATTTGTGGTGTAACCAATTATATGACTCTCATTCAGAATTATGTACAAGTAAACAATGGATAATTAGTGTATGAAATGAAAGTAAACCCGCTGTGAGACTCACCGAAGTAGATTTGGAGCCCACACCAGGGCAAGATTACGAGCATGCATGTTGGTTTGGTGACTGAGGGTAGCTAAATGTGCCAGATGTTTGGTGAGGTATTCCAGAGTTCTAGGAAAGCAGAACAAAATACAGTCATAAAGCCATTCATATTTAATTTTATGTTCAAAGTCACTGTGCATTCTCATTATCATGTCTTCATTTCAAATAACATAGTTGAAGTCAAATCATTTAATTTCAGGCTTACATTCTTTGACTTGATATTTTTACAACATCAGATGCAATGAAAGTCTTGCACTTTTTTATTTTATGTAGACCTGTATAACTTACTTTTCTTCCAAAACAAAAGGAGAAAATTAGACTAATGTGCTCTTTTCCATGCAATTCAAATGAACAGAGATTGCAAGTAAAAGAAAGCACCTTAAAAGTATCATAAAAGTGGTTGATATGACTTGTGTATAAAGTCTTTGTAAGTCATATAACTAAGTCTGATGAACAGACTTATATTAACTTTTTTTTATTTTATTTACTATCACAAACAAGTTGTGTGTTTGGAACTACAGCTCAAGTAGACAAGTGCATACTTGTAGTATGACAAGTGGACCTAAAGTGATACTTCACTGCGATTTTTCAAAATCCTTTGCGAATGTTCCTTGTCAGACTGTACGAACATGATCGCTGCTGTAAGCCGTGTCACACTGTAAGATCTCAGTTGGCATTAATGTCAGACTGTACACTAGTCGAGGCGTGCTAAAACGCGCGCAAGAAAACTCGTCCAGAGTTTTATATCATCAATGAATGACGCGTTTGGTGACAGTGAGCTGCATTACACGCGGGACTGAAATGCTGGCTACAAAGAAATCTCTAGCTCTTGTTTTGGTCATAGTTTGTCTTGAAAAACGGAGATATTTGACTGTCGTCATAGGAGAAGTCACACTGCAGGATTGTGTGGCAAATCTTCTGACACTGCCAGAATTTCGTCTGAGGTAAAATTTGATCGCAGCACACATTAATCGGCTGCCGGTGAACATGTCAAACTAACGTTCAAGGACGTCAGATTTTAGCCTAGGATCAGAGGAATCTTTTAGGATTTGCTAAATTTGCCAAATCGTGGGCAAAATCGCACAGTGTGCACCCGGCTTTCCTCACTCCCAAGTTGTTCCAAACCTTCAAGTCTTCATTGTGCTGAACACAAAAGAAGATTCAGTGGGGCAAAAAAGTATTTAGTCAGCCACCAATTGTGCATTTTCTCCCACTTAAAAAGATGAGAGAGGCCTGTAATTTTCATCATAGGTACACTTCGACTTTGGAATCACATTGTCTGATTTTTAAATAATTTATATGCAAATTATGGTGAAAAATAAGTACTTGGTCAATAACAAAAGTTAATCTGAATACTTTGTTATATACCCTTTGCTGGCTACGACAGAGTTCAAACGTTTTCTGTAAGTCACCACAAGTTTTTTACACACTGTTGCTGTTAGTTTGGCCCATTCCTCCATGCAGATCTCCTCTAGAGCAGTGATGTTTTGGGGCCGTCGGTGGGCAACTAAGATTTTCAAGTCCCTCCAAAGATTTTCTATGTGGTTGAAATCTGGAGACTCCAGGACCTTGAAATGGTTCTTATGAAGCCACTCCTTCGTTGCCTGGGCGGTGTGTTTGGGATCATTGTCATGGTGAAAGACCCAGCCACGTTTTATCTTCAATTCCCTTGCTGATGGAAGGAGATTTTTACTTAAAATCTCACGATACATGTTCCCATTCATCCTTTCCTTTACATGGATCAGTCATCTGGGTCCCTTTTCAGAATAACAGCCCCAAACCATGATGTTCCACCCCTATGCCTCACAGTAGGTATGGTGCAACTCAGCATTGTTTCTCCTTCAAACACAACAAGTTTAGTTTTTTCCGAAAAGTTCTATTTTGGTTTCATCTGACCATATGACATTCTTCCAACTCTCTTCTGGATCATCCAAATGCTCTCTAGCAAACTTCAGACGGGCCTGGACATGTACTGGCTTAAGCAGGGGGACACTTCTGGCACTGCCGGATTTGAGTCCCTGGTGATGTTTTGTGTTACTGATGGTATCCTTTGTTACTTTTGTCCTAGCTCTCTGCAGGTCATTCACTAGGTCCCACCGTGTGGGGATTTTTGCCCACTGTTCTTGGGATCATTTTAACCCCACGGGGTGAGATCTTACGTGGAGCCACAGATCGAGGGAGATTATCAGTGGTCTTGTATGTCTTCCATTTTCTAATAATTGCTCCCACAGTTCATTTCTTCACACCAAGCTGCTTACCTATTGCAGATTCAGTCTTCCCAGCCTGGTACAGGTCTACAATTTTGTTTCTGGTGTCCTTTGACAGCTCTTTGGTCTTGGCCATAGTGGATTTTGGAGTCTAACTGTTTGAGGTTGTGGACACGAGTCTTTTATACTGATAAAGAGTTCAAACATGTGCCAAACAAACAAGTGGGAGAACTTGCAGTATTGGCGGGTGACTAAATACTTTTTGCCCCACTGTATTATGAAGACTTCCATAGTATGAGGGGAAAAAAATACTATGGAAGTCAATGTCTGGTTACTAACATGCTTTAAAATATTTTCTTCTGTGTTCAGCAGGTTTGGAACAACTTGAGGGTGAGTAAATTTGGAAAATGTACATTTTTGGGTGAGCTAGTCCTTTAAATAGGCCAGGTTCTTGAGCAAACTAATTAGCATTAGAATGTATTTTGTAGAAGATTTTTTAATAGTACGCATGTGCATATGTGTTCTTTGTTTTATTTTTCGAAATATACTACAATTTCAGGAACCACACAGCAAACATGAAGAACCGAGCATGACGTAAGAGGGAACTTCGAAAAAAAAATTGTTATAGAAATCAAATGTGACTAATTCAATCTCCAACTGATTTATTCACCACCTGTGTGATGTTATTAACAACAGTTCTTTTTTTTTAACCATCTTGGTTTGAATATTGGATGAGTGGCAAAGTTACGACGGTTTCGAGAAACAGTTGTGACTACCTAGTTAATTTGTCAAATAACGCATCATACCATGGAAGAAAAGCAGCAACATACATCGCTGTACGGAAAACGTACATCAAATCATACCTCAGATTTTGCAAGCTGCAAGTCAAATGATTCATCGGATATAATTTATTTTTGGAATTGATGAATTCATATTTGAATAGCTTCTACCGCCACGTGTGAGCTAGGTCTGATGTCAGTCAAAAGCAAATCAAATATTTTATGATTCTGTTGAAATGCTTTTTTTTAATGCCCAATTCTTAATAGCTTTCATTATACTAAAATAAGTCTCAAGGATATTCTTCAAATTTGTGCTGTTTTTCTTCAAAACAGAAGTCATATAGGTTTGGAATGACATGGGACTAAATAAAGACAGATAAAGAGAAGAACGTTTACAGATTAACAACATAATAAAATAAACCTCAGCACAATAACGTCAGCTGTACCTGAAGTGCGGCATGGGAAGTTCTTTTATGACACTCCTGATGTTTTGGAGCTGCTCCTGCTCCTCTTTAATGGACACGGCATCCTTTGCACAAAAATAGAGATGGAGGAACATTAATTCCTGGATGCTGGAGAACATTGTTGTCTTTTATTTTATTTTATTTTATTTTATTTTATTTTATTTTTTTATCTATTAATATGATCTTTATGGATTACCTGGACATATATTTATAGCTAATAATCATTTCAAATATGGTAGTTGGTGGTTAAAGTGGTCCAGATGAAACAATATTTGAACAACTACAGGAAAACGTGTATGTTTTTCTATAAACTATATATAAGCACAGACCATTAACTTTTGTTTTTAACTTTGTAATGCCTGACATATGAAATAATAGTTTTTGTAGTTCCATTTTTTTTTGTTATTTTGTTAATGGAAATGTTTATTAAACCTTGAGACAATATATATATACATATATATATATATATATATATATATATATATATATATATATATATATAATATATATATATATATATATATATATATATATATATATATATATATATATATAATGATAATGATACAGCAGGCTATTATGGCTCATATAGTGCACTAGAAAAATAAATTAAGCCCCTTTCCAAGATTTACGCATTTAAATTAGTAGTAAAATTCCATTAAAATTATTCATATTATGAATTAAGAATTTTAAATGAGTAAAAAACAAAACTAGAGCCTAATGAAACATTTTGTATAACATAAAAAAATAAAAGATGAAAAAAATATGAGTCACGTAAACTCAACCCGATCACACATAAATGCGTATAAATAGTACGAGTGTGCAATGTCGTGGAATGTATACGCCAAAACTCATTTTGGCGTGCATATGATACGCTGTTTTTCGCGTGCATATGATACGCACTTTATGGCGTATATATGACACGTGCTTGGGTAGGTTTAGGGTGGTGGGGTGGGGAGTTCATATGTATAATACGCCATAAAATGCGTATCATATGCACGCGAAAAACAGCGTGCCATAGACACGCCAAAATGAGTTTTGGTGTATACATTCCACGACATTGCACACTCGCACTATTTATACGCATTTATGTGAGAATACCCTGGTAAACTAAATGGTCCATTCCAATGTTCCATTAAAATGTATATATTTTTAATATATCGTTTTAATTAACCTCTAATTAATTTTACCCATTTAAATAAATAAATACATATATATAAATTTATTCTTGCATTAAAAATCAGCCAGAATTTCATAGCAAAAAGATTATAAAATGCAAAACGATAATAAAAGGCATTTTTTCCACTAGCTATAAATAGAATTCAATTGCATCAACATTTTCCAAACTTGTATCCAAACAAATGTTTTGTACTTTTTATTTTAAGACACTAGGCCACTGTATCAGATGCAATCTATCATCTTGGCATTCTGCTCTAGTTTAGCCCATCCTCTCTTTTTTGTTTTTCTTGCTCACAAACTTACTGTAAATTTCTTGTAGAGTTCATAAGTGAGGAGAGGGTTGGGCAGCTCTCTGAAGTACAGCTTACACAAAGAGCCAACGCAGTGGATATCCTGAAGATATACTTCTTTAGTGAGGTCAGGACAGAGCTCGGAGCAAAACTCCTGTCTGCATGCACACACACAGAGAAACACATTTACTATAAGGAATTGATTATATAAATGATGTAAGCAAGGGCATCCAACACAATCGTATGCATGAGGTGGTGTCTAAAAGCTGGCCAACCTGAGTCTTTGAATGTTAGATGTGATTCCTGAGAGTCTGTAGATTCCATCCACAATCCCATGTTCCTCTATGAACTCTGCACAAGTCTTCAGGACGTGAGGAACTAGACAAAAACAGAACAGATTCTCCAATGATCATTCAGATATATCAAAAATATGAATATATGCAAAGCATTTATTATAACTTATAGACTAATAGGTAGAAAAAGCTGGATGGAAAAGGATAAATAAGAACATTTTACATATTAAGGACTTAAGGAAATCATGATAATGAGTCTGGGGAAATGTACATGGTTTGGTTGCGAGCACTGATAAGTCAAAGGAAAATTTTTAGAGCCATTTTTCATCCTATCTACAGTATTACATGTGTAAAATGCCATTTTACTTAAAATAATTCATTTTATCCTTTTTGGCAGAAAGTGTAATCAGGTCTTTTTTGACATCTTGCCATCAAAATGAAGTCACCATGGACTATGATAGCAACTAAGTGCATGCCAATTTTGAAGTCTATTGGACCATCTGTACTCTAGTTTAAGTCATTTTCATGTTTTATGTAGTTCCCTAAGAACAAAAGAGAAAACTATATACACTCACCTAAAGGATTATTAGGAACACCTGTTTAATTTCTCATTAATAGAATAATCTAATCAACCAATCACATGGCAATTGCTTCAGTGCATTTAGGGGTGTGGTCCTGGTCAAGACAATCTCCTGAACTCCAAACTGAATGTCAGAATGGGAAAGAAAGGTGATTTAAGCAATTTTGAGCGTGGCATGGTTGTTGGTGCCAGACGGGCCCGGTCTGAGTATTTCACAATCTGCTCAGTTACTGGGATTTTCACGCACAACCATTTCTAGGGTTTACAAAGAGTGGTGTGAAAAGGGAAAAACATCCAGTATGCGGCAGTCCTGTGGGTGAAAATGCCTTGTTGATGCTAGAGGTCAGAGGAGAATGGGCTGACTGATTCAAGCTGATAGAAGAGCAACTTTGACTGAAATAACCACTCGTTACAACCGAGGTATGCAGCAAAGCATTTGTGAAGCCACAACACGCACAACCTTGAGGCGTTTGGGCTACAACAGCAGAAGTCCCCACCGGGTACCACTCATCTCCACTACAAATAGGGAAAAGAAGCTACAATTTGCACGAGTTCACCAAAAATGGACAGTTGAAGACTGAAAGAATGATGCCTGGTCTGATGAGTCTTGATTTCTGTTAAGACATTCAGATGGAGTCAGAATTTGGGGTAAATAGAATCCTCTGATGGCTACTTCCAGCAGGATAATGCACCATGTCACAAAGCTTGAATCATTTCAAAATTGGTTTCTTGAACATGACAATGAGTTCACTGTACTAAAATGGCCCCCACAGTCCCCAGATCTCAACCCAATAGAGCATCTTTGGGATGTTGTGGAACGGGAGCTTCGTGCCCTGGATGTGCAAATCTCCATCAACTGCAAGATGTGATCCTATCAATAAGGGCCAACATTTCTAAAGAATGCTTTCAGCACCTTGTTGAATCAATGCCACGTAGAATTAAGGCAGTTCTGAAGGCGAAAGGGGGTCAAACACAGTATTAGTATGGTGGTCCTAATAATCCTTTAGTTGAGTGTGTGTATTTTTATATATATATATATATATATATATATATATATATATATATATATATATATATATATATATATATATATATATATATATATATATATATATATATATATATATATATATCCATCCATCCATCCATCCATCCATCCATCCAATTTCAAAAACACTTGTACTATGAAGTGTCGCAGAGAAGCTGATTCCCACTACCACTATATATATATACCGGCGTGTGTGTGTATATATATGTGTGTGTGTGTATATATATATATATATATATATATATATATATATATATATATATATATATATAATACTCATTAACTATCATTGCAAAATATATAAGAAACATATTCAAAGTCTTTGTGCATTAACCTTTTAAATAATCTAATATGTATTTCTGTTCTCTCTCTTTGAAACTGTAGTGTTTCATGTAGACTACAGTATTACACCGTCCTTCCTTTATCCTGTCAGGCTGCTTATTGTGGAGAAGGTGGGCCAGGGCAGGAAGTTAAAAATGGTTTGTTTGTTTCAGAGGAAACCTGACACACCCAGGCCTTGCAGCTGGTATTACTTATGACACTTCCTCTTATTCTAAAAGGCCTTTGGAAAGTTCCCACCCAACTTCATCACTTCCTAACCATACCTTCAGCCATGAAGCCATCTTTGAGCTTTGTTTAGGTTTGTTTAGAGGACACTAAACAGACATTATCATAATGTGTTAGCATTTTACAGTAGACTATTAATCCTGAATTTTATCATAGCATGTCATTTCATAACCTGTGCTTATTTCTACCATTGAACACAAATGGAGGAATTATGTTCCATACTGTAAAAAGGGATTTTTTGAAGTTAGATCTCAGAACATTTGACAAGAAAATAACATTTCAATATTTCACATTTAATTCAATGCCGTCTCTCACACACTTAATTCAAGGGCCCACACACTCTTGTGGGTTTATTAGTAGTAACAGTACTAGTAAGAATGCAATATAAATGATATATTTAAAATTACATCTTATTTCTGCATTTAGATGAAAATGACATTTTGAAATGTTATTTTGCCTTTTGTAATTGTGACTTATTTATCATTTAATGTCAAAGAAATGTCATATAAAAAAGGATTTTCTATTGAAAGATATATTGTATTCGAATGATTGTGCTTCCCCCCACCCCACCCCCACCCCCTCATATCCCCCTGAGACAAGAGATTTTATTTCTGGAAAAATTCCTCCCATGAGGCAAATATCCTCAATTTGCGCCATCAGAGGAATTGTTGGCCAGAAACTAAAGACTACAGCCAGCAGAGGGAGCCATTTCCACATGTTTTTTCTGAGACTCCCTCACATAAAGCACATATTGAACAGACACGGTCAGTTTTTAATTATAGTGTCTGTTCTCTGACTGAAGTGATTTGATGAAAATGATCGCGGTGGCGGTGGGAAAGTGATCAGTGATTCAGTAATCTAGTAGCGATGGCTTTAGGAATGGCCTCACAGGGCAGCGAAGCATTCTGGGAATTGTTGTCATTCATCCCCATGAGACAAAAATACGTTTTCTGTCTTTTCTCAGTCTAGAAAGCACTAAATAAAAAAATAATTTCACATTTCTACTACAGTAATGACCCAGTTTAAATACAGATTCATCTTCCCAGCGCTGAAGTACTCCTTTCATTTTTGTGCATGTGTGCCAGAAAAATGTTCAGAAGACGGACACAGAAAAGCATATCCTGCTGTTGTTTTCTTTAGTTTTCAAAATCTTGACATTTTGTGGTCATTTTTAATGTACACAAATAAAAGGTCTATAAAATAACAGAGTATTAAGTTTCCACTTCTGAGGAAAAAATCCAAGTGATCGCGCCGGCGCATCGCATGCGCTCATATGTCAGTTCCTCTGCCAATTTGACATCACAGCCTGTTCATTATCAAAATAAAATACAGTCAACCGGAAATATACAAAGTTCTGCAAGCTTTATGTTCACAGCTGCTGAGAGCGAATTCTAGCACGATGCTTTGGTCATGAAGTGCAAGATGAGATGTGTAGTTAAACTAAACAGCTGTGTTACGATAGAAGTTTTAAACGAGTGACAGAAACAATCAGTTTGGAAAAACTGTATCAACCAATGCTCAGCTTTGGGAAGGGAAATATGCAGGTCATGGAGAAGGCGATGGAGATGAGAAGTAAGTATTATGCTATTTAACACAGATATGCATATAATTAAATAGCTGACAACGATTTTGGATCGCTACAGGTGGGCCTGTATGTGTGGTATGGTAGGGGGCCTCACCTCATATTCTACCCCTTTAGCCAAAATGATAGGGTCTATTCAATATGTTGACAATTTAATTGAAGTCAATATCATCAAACCTTCTTGGCACTTATGTCATGATGTCCTGACATGCAAGAACCAATGAGGTTTGATGTTATCATTATCGATGTCGTGTGATTTGATTTGACAGTGAATAATAACATTTTGGCCTGTTCATCATACAAAGTGTTTGTACCAATTCAGAAACCACTATGGATTGCTTTCACACAATGTTTGTGTCTAATTTGGAATTTAAACTTTGGATCGGATTTTATTGGAGTTTGCTTCAATTCACTTTTTATTTAAGCCTAATTCTGAGCCACAATTCAATTAAATGTAACCTCATTTAATTATTATTTTTAAATTTGGACTAAACCGCTCAATTGATTAGTTTTACAATCTTTTTATGAACTTTTTAAATCGTCAAAATGGTAGTTGCGTAGCTGTCAATGGTGGGACAGAAATCGCTCAGATTTCATTTTCATGAACGAAAGTCTCATGGGTTTGGAACGACATGAGGGTGAATAAATGACAGAAACTATCCCTTTAATACTTTTATTAAGCATGATGCAAAATACTTTGTTCACATGAATGACCAGCCACTTTGATGGGTCGAACAAGTTTTTAATTTTAAAAACACTAATTTAAAATAATGAAATAGCACTCTCACTGTAGGAAAAAAAACATTCACCCTAAACCAATGAACCATCCAGAGTCTGAGGAAGTCCACACTTCCCATGCCTAATCTACTCTTATCTACAAACTGAAGCACAAACCTGGAGGGATTTTCATGATCAATACACTTTAACTACAGAGAGATCAACCTAGACTAACTGAAAATCAACACACACGGTACAACACATCCCCTATGCAAGCTTGTTTCCAAAACAGAATAACAAAATAAAAGTAATTGTGACTTTATTTCTCGCAATTCTGAGTTTATAACTCCTAATTCTGACTTTAAGTCTCGCAATTCTGACTTTATTTCTCACAATTATGACTTTATAACTCGCAATTCAAACATGTTCTTCAGATTGTGAGATATAAAGTCAGCATTACAAGAAAGTCAGAACTGTGCATTATAAACTCACAGTTAAAAAAAAAGGTAATTGCACATTTTTATGTCACATTTTTGTTATGTTTTTTACTTTTTTCTTGCGATTGTAGGTTTACATGACACAATTCTGCCTTTTCTCAGAATTGTGAGATATAAACTCTATAGTTATTCAGACTTCCAACTTCCAATTGGAAATTTATGTCATGCAATTCTGAACGTTTACCCTTTTTCTAGTGTTAAAAGTCCAAATTGTGAGAAAAAAAATAGCAATTACCTATTTTTTATTCCGTGGTATAAGTATGAAAAAAGTAAAGTAAAAATTGTGAATGGGGAAAATCCAAATCATTACTATTCAGACATTCTGCTGGGATGCAGTGAAGACCCCCGACAGAATAAATGAATGAATGATTGTTCTGTGAGAAGAAGATGACTAAGAGAAGCTCTCATTTTGACCTGCCGGCAGACTTTTCTAGTGTTTTACAATCAAGTGTTTTAAATCCTGCTTTTTATAGTCAATCCCACTTGGAGGAGATACTGTCATTGAAAAGCAAATAATATCTTGTAGAAAACACTAACTGTTCTGTATGTTATTTCACATATGGGATACTGATGTGCTGGTGTCCAAAAGAGGCTTCTTTACCAGCTTAACCTGCAAACGGTCTTAGAAATTCATAGAGATTGCAGGCCTTTCATGATGGTAAATACAAGAATTCATCCAATATGTATACAGACATTGCTGCCCATCTCTTGCCAAAACATTGCTTTGGAAACACTATTTGATGTCATAGGTTTGGTGGATGTTACTTGGCACTTAATTCTATTCATAACGTGTAAAAATAAGTATAAAAAAATATTTTGTGCTCTTAATCATAGTTTTCACGTGACGTAACACCATATAGGAACACCCACCTGGAGGGCAAAAGTAGCCTAACAAGCACATCAAGATGTTTGGTCTGGAAACTCACCATTGACAGCTCAATCCGAGGGGCGGATAAACGAGACACCCCTCGCTGCAGCCTGTAGCACGATGACGTTGCTGGATGGATCGTTATGGCAATGTCATTCATACAGATCTCTGAGTTAATTTATCATGCGTATGTGCTAGTCTTAATGTATGATCATTGTATATAGATGATGTTCTAAACTGTGTAGGCCTAGTTGTAGTACTGATAAATAGTATTAAGTAATTATTGATTAATAAAACATCTTTTCATAAATGTGATGCTTAAATTATCCTAGTTTCGCTGTACATGCATGCAAAACAGTTAATTTTTATATATTCTGATCATACTTGCTGTTGAGTGGAAGGAAAAATGAGTCAAGTAGCCTAATTGTCTCTGTAATTTTAATGCAACACGATCTGTAAAGAACTTTAAAATACCAGTAGCCTACACATTCAAGGGAAAATGCAAAACGTGTCCTGATGGCGTGAGCATGTTATTATCGTTATTTTTGCGCGAGCGGTTCGAGTATTTATCTATCCAGCAAAACTCTTCTGTGCATTCAATGATGTCCCCAAAACTCTACTGCGCATGCGTATATGACGTCATCGAATTGTGAATGAAACCACCGCGCATGCGCGTCCAATACGCGTTGGATCTGATCCAGTACGTCATCGTGCTACAGGCTGCAGCGAGGACTTCTTGGGATAAACGGTTGTCTTTCAAACTCTCTCTGCACGCGATTGGATAGCGCTACAACCAACCAGAGCAACGAAGGTGAAGCGGAGCTTGTTGACAGATTAAACTTTCGCCGTATCCGGTCGGCAAAACTCCGAACACATCTTCCCTTCTTAAGAATGACTTCAGTGCCGTTCTTTGTTCTTTTCTCAGAGAAAAGCTTAACTCCAAGTCTTCCAGAGTCGCGGTCAAAGCTGATTCGAAAGACCGCCGTTCGCCAGTTTCTGTGTTTACTAGTAACACGCAAGCGCAACTCGGCCGTCATTATGTTAAGCTCCGCCCACCGATTCTATACACGATGTGATTGGCCCTACCAGAGTTTGGTTTTTACAGCTCAGAAGAGTACTGAGAGTTGCTAGACCGATACTCGTGGCAGATTAGATTTGCTGCCGCTAGGGTGTGCGTCTAAATTTCTAGGCTAGGGCAAAAGGGTTTTTTCCACCATTATCCACCAGTCATTTTTACCAGGTTTTTAGTAAGTTTTAATGTAGTAAGACAGCGATATTAAAATACCATATTCAATATATACATTAATGTTGCATACTTTATACAGGCAAGCAAATGAACACAGAATATTAATGCAACACAAGGTTTCTCAATAGGTGTTTCCCCATCAAATACCATTATAAAGAAAAAGTTTTGCGTTCATATTCTTGGCTCATCTGCTCGCCTGTATAGTAGTCATCATCAAAAAAGTGTAAACTGAATTTAATCTTTTAATGTCAATCACAGTACATTAAGGCACTTTAAGGGTGGGTTGCACTAATAAGGATTCTTTAGCCTGGCATCGGTTCATCCCGATCAGCCCTTTAATTCTAACATTTTTTCTACATGGTTAATCTGTGTTTAATATTAAGTGGTGCAACACAACTCAATTAAAAATAAACCCAGATCAACAAATCGTAGATTAGCATTAAACTGCCTAATTTAATCCTTATTTGTGCAACTCACCCTATAGTGTTTTTCACATTAAGCGTTTTAAAAGCGTCCCACTGTTTTTAGTGACAGAAATACTGCAGCAGGTGCTGCATTTGGATCATTTGATCATGGCCAAAACTTGAATCTTGTTCACATATTTTTGTTTTTAAGATGGAAAATTGACAGGCTTGTGCTGCAGTTCTGTGGAGTTCTATGCAAAGCTGTTTTGCCATTTCAGGGCTCCACGACAGTCACGTGACTGAAAACTATAAATAATGGCTAAATATTATTAGCCAAAAGCACCTGTGGCATGAGAAAAAAACAACTCCATAACATGTTTAAGCAATGATAGAAAATCAATGAGGTTTTTTTGGATTTTAGTATGAATATGTTAGTCCTACTGTTATCTGTAAGCTAGTGTGCTCCAAAAAAGTGTGCAAAACAATGACAAAATTCACATTTAGAAGATATATGCATTCTAACGTACAGTCTCTCACTTCAGCCAATAAGGATCAATGATCATGACGACATCAATCTGCACTAAAGTTTCTCATCAGATATTTTGTCCAATCAAATGCTTTCTAGAATCTGAAGCCCTGCGCCCAACATTATAAAAATCGGTCACTTGTTCACTCATTTACTGTTTTCTACATGATGAATGGCACATAGTGCACAATATAGGGGATAGGGAATTATTCAGAAAGTGTAAAAATGCTTTCCATTGGGGCAAAAAAAGTCTGGTTTTATGTTACGCTAACCACCACAGCTCTAGCCTGGATGCCAGCCGAACTCAGCCCTGCCCACAACATTTGAGCTCAGGCAGTTCGGTCTGGACTCGATCCATAGAGAAGTAATTATGCCCGAACAGAAACTGTTCAGACCAATGGAATCATCAGGGCGGGCTTTAGACGATGACGGACAGATAATAAGTAGCATAATCATCGACGTCATCAAAGGCGCTTGGGTTGCATTTGTTCAAATCCTAAACGGAGAGCTTGTTCATATATGCACTCACCTTCACTATTTCTCTCAGTAATGATGGTCATGTTTGTAAATACTCTGTGCATCCTTAATTTTTTTTTTTTTTACAACAACGGCAAAGATCGTTTATTTCAGCGAGCGTGCAGCAGGGTTGCCAAGTTTTTACAACAAAACCCGCCAACTACCAGCCCTAAACAATAGCTTCTCAGGGGTTCTCCGGAAAAAAAAACGGCATTTGGGGGGTAAAACGTGTGTTATTTTGTCAAGGTTGCGGCTAATATTCGCATTCATGTGTCTATATATCACATTATAGTCGCTTCAACCTGCGGACATCGAAAACAACCCGCGGAAAAGAACGCAGACTTGGCAACGCAGTGCAGTTGAGTTCTGTTGACATTTGACAACTAACGTTATGCGTCACGTTGCTCTGATTGGTTGAAGGTCTATCCAATTGATGTCTTTCCTGGTTCGGCTGAAACACGCCCCATAATCTCAGCCCAATGGAGCAGTTTCAGACTCATCATGACCACATCAGGCTACCACAGTTCTGGTCCAGAGATGATAACACAGAGCAGATCATGTGATTGAGTCGGAACAGACCAGAAAACGTATATCAGAACCATTTTAATTGTGTACAGAATGCTGTATTTTAAAACAATATGGAGGAGATTAGGAGGAAACAGGCTTTAACAAGCTCAACGGCTCTGGACGAGCTGTGATATAAACTAAACGCTTTTGGCTATTTTTAAAAAGGTAGGAGCTGTCTGATATGTCCCGCCCTCTCTTCCTGTTTCAGTGGAAATTACGTCAGCACACTGAATAACTGCTGCACATTTCAAGACACTCCAGTAGGACTTTAATCGCCACAATAAAGAATGATGTAAGCATTAGTAATAATTGTTAACAATTGTGTTTTCTTAGTTAAAAGTAAACAAATACAAATGTAAATAATATTACGATGGAATATAATCTTACTTCAACACAAAAAGGAATACACATTCTTTAAAAAAAAAATATATATAGAAAGTTTCCATTACATATCTCAAGAGCATTTAGAGTCATTCTTGCCTCGATGATCAAAACATGTGAGCAGACAGGATTTTAAACAAAAGACTGTTTCACAGTTACAGGCTTCAGTTGAACTCGGTCAAGTCACATGGATCTGTCAAACTACGGGTGGCACCACACTGTTTCCAGATCAGTTTTGTGTTCTGTCTCTTATACTGTATGAGCTCAGGATAGGAGAGGAAAAGCTGCTTCTGGATCAGCATGAGGAGGTGAATCATATGCGGTTATGGTTGATAACCATAACAATTTATAATCATAACACACACTGAAATGTATTTTAAGGATGGGGAACAAAAACTCCACTTTGAGCTAACAAATGAAGAATGCCTGATGGCATATTGAAATGTTATGGACATGATTGAAATGATTAAGTCTCAATAATACACAATCACTTTTAAAGGTGATTTGTAAAAGAACAGCCATTGAAAGGGAATATAATGATGTTTCATAAACACAATGTCTCCATTTAACATGAACAGTATGTCTTTAAAATCTAGTCCTCCCTTTTCTCCTCCTTTTTTCCCCCTTCCTCTTCCTCTGAACATTTCCTTTGCTCTTTATTTTCTTTTAACGCTTATGTGTAGGGCTATTCGGTAACTCTAAGTGCAAAACAGGCTAAGATTACATTCACATTTGTTTTATAGCCATTCACACACCCAAAGTGGAGACTATTAGGCAATACGTTACTGTTAAATGGTTAAAGGCAAGAGGAAAAGTGTCCACCGCAAAGACTCAAAAGTTAGCCAGACTCTGAATAAAGTATCTTCTGTTCAATCGCACAAAAACACAGACACATCACCCAACCAGCACTCAAGATGGGTGTTGGTTTATTACACGTAGCTAATGTTTACGCAGAGGCCCAGGCTCTGCTCCGGCGTGGGTCCGTAATAAAGTAAACTTATTATGACTGCTGGGGCTTTGAGAAAAGGGGCAGCCGTTCTATGAATGGCAAGAGGAGGAGTGAGTATGGAAAAGAGGAATTTACCGTCTTGTCCTGAATTCTGCAGATGTTCAGTCAAGTCACAGCCGAATGCATTTTCAGTTCCTTTCCTTTTGGACTTCAGCTTGGCAGCCTTATTCTTCATCAGGCTTCCGTAAAGTATCCAGATCAGAGTAAATTCACCTTAAAATCAACCATTGGTTCCCACAACGCATGGGATGGGAAGGGGGGGAAATGCGGTCAAAAAGAAAAAAAGACACAAATCAGGAAGTCCACGGTGTCAAACAAAAGAAATCATCCGCTCACATCTTGACTGAGCCACCAAAGAGCTGGTGTGGGCGAAGAATTCTGGAGCGGTACACGCCCAACGTCACTTCATCATCAGGGTCTCTCCCCCCTTATGCCTCTGTCCAGAATGTGAGGTGAAATTCTGTGTCGAGTCTGAGGGAAAAAGTTACGGGACAAGCTTCTGTCCCACCAAGAAGCTTTGCAGAAGAGACGCTCTTTCCACTTCAGTCGGTCTGTCTGTCTATGTCCTTTTTCCCTCCACGTTGTTCAGGAGGTCATCGTGCTGATGTTGAGTGGAGGCTTGAAATGTCAGAACTTTTTTTGCAAAGGGGAGGGCAGAGGAGCGAGGGGAGGGGAGAGAAATAACTGCCTGCTTATTCTTCACCAGTTTGGACATTACCGAACCCCTTTCACCCAACCCCCCCGACCACCCCGTTTTCTCTCTTCCTCCCTGCTTTTTTTTTTCCTTTTCTTTTTTGTAGCCATGGCTCCAACAGGAAACCTGCTCTCTGGCTTCCTGAACGCTTCCAGAATACACAATTTCCTGTAAAGGGAACCTTGTTTGGAAAACAAAAACAAACTGAGAGAAGGACATTGGGGAGGGAGGGAGAGGGAGAGGGAGAGGGAGAGGGAGAGAGAGAGAGAGAGAGAGAGAGAGAGAGAGAGAGAGAGAGAGAGAGAGAGAGAGAGAGAGAGAGAGAGAGAGAGAGAGAGAGAGAGAGAGACACTGAGAGGGTTCAGAAAAAAACTGGACAACATTAAAGAGCAGATGAGAGAGGGGGAAACACAAGGTTCCCGTTAACCACGGCTAGTTAGCCATTTTGAGTGTTTCTTCAACTATAGGCTCTTCTGTGTCCCACGGGCTGATTTTTATTAAAACCAACCAATTTTCTGTTTTGGAAACTTTTTAACTGTGACTTCATCATAGTTTTTGCTACTTTTCTGATTGCTTTTATACGTATATAGATTTGTATTGTTTTACTTTCCCCCCAGAATTATGAAAATCCATCATAACAGTATTACACTCTAAAGATCTCTATATCGAACTATTGGCTCAATAAAAAAAAAAAACTAAAAAACATTTATGTCAAATAGGTTCCATATAAGAAGGAATGGCCTAATGGATTGCATAACTTTCTTGTTTAATGGGTTATTTCAATTTTTCCTACTGATAATGTGTGTTTACGAGCCGCTTAACTCATAACATTTTATTAAAACAAAATTAATTTATTAAACCTTAACCCAGAAAATGGATTCTTTAAAGTGGAGAGCCTGACAGAACCCTCATATCGCTCAAAACCCGTAAGACCTTCGTTCGTCTTCTGAACACAAATAAAGATTTTTCTGATGATATCCGAGAGCTCTGACCCTTCCATAGACAGCAATTTATTAAACACGTTCAAGGTCCAGAAAGCCAGTAAAGACATTGTTAAAATAGTGACTACAGTGGTTCAACCTTAATGTAATAAAGTGATGAGAATATCGCAAATCAAAACAAATAAAAAATATCAACTTTATACAAAAATCTCTTCACTTCTGTGTCATTCTCCTACACTGTTGACGTAGTAAGTGTAGCACTTTCAGGTTCTACATCCGAACGGCTCCTGAATCAGCATCCCACGCATACGTTGTGGTTCGCGTAAACAGCATCGCAGACTGACACAGCAGAGAAGAAATTGTTGAATAAAGTCATTATTTTTTGGGGGCTTTTTTGCACACTAAAAATATTCTCTTCGCTTCATAACATTAAGGTTAAACCACTATGAACATTATAACAATGTCTTAATTATCTTTCTGGGCCTTGAAAGTGGTAATGGCGTTGATGTTATGGGGGTTCAGAAACCTCCCGGATTTCATCAAAAACATCTTCATTTGTGTTCCAAAATGGTATGACGGGTTTGGAATGACATGAGGGTGAGGAATTAATGACAGAATTTTTGGGTGAACTAACCATTTAAGGTTCTATATAGAACCTTTTCTTCTAAGAGAAACATTTTTAAGAGTATAAGAGAACCTTACTATTTCGATATTTACTGTATGTAAATGATTTATATCCGTTTTTGACTGTCCCCCTCAGCATCATGCTCACTGTGATCAATATTTTTGCCATTTAGAAGGTTTTTTCAAAAGTTAGTGTAACAAGCCAACAAAGAACATGCATGAGATGAAATGATCCATACATCCATTCTCCAACACGTTATTCCTTACAGTTTATACTTTATTCCTTATATTAGGGTCACAGAGCCTATGAAATAATGAGATCTGATGAGAAATTAAAGAGTAGAATATTCATTATTGTACATCATTTTTAGCCAAGCTGTAATTTTATCGAATGATTCAATAAGCGTGAAAATATTATTTGTGTATATTTAGAATACATAAAATGCTAGCTGCTCAGAGAAATACATGTGACCATAGATATATACACTCACCTAAAGGATTATTAGGAACACCTGTTCAATTTCTCATTAATAAAATTATCTAATTAACCAATCACATGGCAGTTGCTGCAATGCATTTAGGGGTGTGGTCCTGGTCAAGACAATCTCCTGAACTCCAAACTGAATGTCAGAATGGGAAAGAAAGACAATTTAAGCTATTTTGAGAATGGGAAAGAAAGACAATTTAAGCTATTTTGAGAATGGGAAAGAAAGACAATTTAAGCTATTTTGAGAATGGGAAAGAAAGACAATTTAAGCTATTTTGAGAATGGGAAAGAAAGACAATTTAAGCTATTTTGAGGCTGGCATGGTTGTTGCTGCCAGACGGGCTGGTCTGAGTATTTCAAAATCTGCTCAGTTACTGGGATTTTCACACACAAACACTTCTAGAGTTTACAAAGAATGGTGTGAAAAGGGAAAAACATCCAGTATGGGGCAGTCCTGTGGGTGAAAATGCCTTGTTGATGCTAGGTCAGAGGAGAATGGGCCGACGGATTCAAGCTGATAGAAGAGCAACTTTGACTGAAATAACCACTCGTTACAACCGAGGTATGCAGCAAAGCATTTGTGAAGCCACAACACACACAACCTTGAGGCGGATGGGCTACAACAGCAGAAGTCCCCACTTGGTACCACTCATCTCCAAAAGAGGCTACAATTTGCACGAGTTCACCAAAATTGGACAGTTGAAGACTGAAAAAATGTTGCCTGGTCTGATGAGTCTCGATTTCTGTTGAGACATTCAGATGGTAGAGTCAGAATTTGGCGTAAACAGAATGAGAACATGGATCCATCATGCCTTGTTACCACTGTGCAGGCTGGTGGTGGTGGTGTAATGGTGTGGGGGATGTTTTCTTGGCACACTTTAGGCCCCTTTAGTGCCAATCGGGCATCGTTTAAATGCCACAGCCTACCTGAGCATTGTTTCTGACTATGTCCATCCCTTTATGACCATAAATGTTTATAATGTCTACAACACGAACGTATAGTAAATCGAACGTTATTCTTGTGACTTTAGCTCCACCCACCCCACGCCTCCACAAATCAGTACAGTGTATCTGTCTTTTATATAATATATAAGATATTAAAGATGCAATAATACTCTATAGGTACTCAAGATTACCATGAGATTGGCAGAAACTGTGTTATGTACCCTGTAATTTAATTTTAATCAGCAATTCTTAATTCAAGTCATTTAAACTTAAATCATATTAAAAAAATAAAGTTGAATCTTGTAACGTATAAAACCATTCAAATTGCTTAAATGATGTTTATGGATTAGTATAAACATTATAATTAGTAATATGAAAAGATTTTTACACTATGGTACATTTTTTAATGATATGTTAGCTATCGCCGTCGTCTTGTATTATGTTAGTTTATCAAAATCATCTGCTGAAGTCTATTTCATAAATAATCATACACGTGTCTAGGTTGCCGTCAATTAGCTCTCAAATTTTCACCGACCGGCTTTGACTATTCCAATATGACGGATAGCTTACATATTGAAACAGCTGCTAGGCATCTATGCATGTCTATGTATGTGCCCGCAAAGATTTATTTTGCTGTGATCTGAGAGGAAGGAAGTATAAAGGATCTGGGACAATATATGCTGACAAACTTAGCCATGCAAGCACAAGCAGTAACTGTGACATAATTAACATAAAAGATCCACCAAGTATGGGAGCATCTTCTTCACTCTTAAAAATGTCTAAAAGGCTCATTCTCATTAAGAAATATCAGGAGGTTATTTTTATTATTATTTAAATTATTTCATTTAGAATAGTTGTTGCTAAACTTTTATGGTCAACATACAGATTCTAACTCCAACCTCCAATATTCAGATACTTGTTAATCATTATACAGTTTTTTTGTTTTTTTTTTGTTAAATTTTATAGCAGATGCCAAGCCTTTATTGACCCTCTTTCTCTACTGTAGACAGTAACACAATATCTGTACACATTTCTGCTGCAGATGAAAATGTTAACAATAAAGAGAAGTGACAGAAGATAAGGTTGCCTTCAGAGCAGTTTTATCGATGTAACATACATTTAAAGGGGTGATGATTTGAGAAATCAACTTTCCCTTGAGTTTTGATATATAAAAGGTCATGGTAATATAAAAATTTCCTGTAAGTTTCAGAGCTGAAAACTTCCTTGTTAGTCAAAGAAAAGCTTTTTATAGACACCAGGCCTAGAAAACGATCGATCTCAGAATATGCCTCATCCTGATGTAATCGTGTGGCTAACACCGCCTCTACAGAATAATAAGCAGGCTAAATTCAGTCCTAAATTCAGTCATGCCGCCCACCGACTCAGAGCTGTTTGGATCGTGCTAGCCGGCAACAATAAACATGCAGAAGAAGATAGCAAGATATTGCGCTTTTCCTGGTTGTGGAAGAACACAGTCTTTGTATACTAATATTAGAAATGTGTGGTTGAACTTTATTTTTAAAGAAGTTCCAGCTCACGTGGGGAAGACATTGCAGGCTGCGTGTGTCACAGTCACAGGTCGATACTGGATTTGCAGACATATTGAGATTAAAACACAAAGATGTTCCTTCTATTTTGGATCCGACAGGAATGGTGCAACACACTTATGTGAGTAAACATTGTTTTTTATATGTGATGGTATTGCATTGAGATCAGAACATACCTTAGCACACTCTCACAGGCTGCAGGAGAATACTTTATTTGTTGGTTGATTGCGATTTGGGGTCAGACTCAGACATGTAATGTTATGGGCCAGGACTCGCAAAGCCCAACATCCCGTGGCTATGTGTTTTCCAAATGGGCTACCAAAACTTAAGCCCGTCGGCAAGCTGGTGATTCTTAAATAGTGAAATAACATTCATTTCTTGATCTGCATTGTTCACTTTCTTGATTTGATATTTGAGGGGCACGCACACGTGTGTGTGTTTGTTTGTGTGTGTGTGTATGTGTGTGTGTGTGTGTGTGTGTGTGTGTGTGTGTGTGTGTGTGTGTGTGTGTGTGTGTGCACTTTGCGCTTATATCCACCGATCGGGCGGGCCAAGTAATACAAAAATAACATTCCAATCAATCTGGATGAAAAAATAAATCTTTGTGTTGGTTTGATAAAGACGTTTACGAGCTCTGTGATCGAGAGAATCATTCTGGTTGCCGCTTTCAAAACAATCCCTCCCTCATGTGAACTGAACTGACAGAGGAGCTGAAGCTCATTAAATATGCAAATCTTATCCAATTCAAACTATGGGCGTTTATTCCAAGTCTCCAGTGTGGCATGCCCATCAAAACCCAGCGTTCAAGATTGAGCCTCAAAACCACTGTAGAAAATAGCCTATTACTTATTCATTATGATGCTTTTGAATGTAAAAACTCACAAACATCATTAGTTGACCTCAGACAACAGTGTAAAAAAATTAAAAAGCCAGTTCATGACACCTTTAAAGGTTTGAGGTCTGTAAAGTGTGTGTATATTGTATTGAAAGAAGTCTCTTCTGCTCACCAAGGCAGCATTTATTTCATAAAAAGATTTGATTAAAAAAAAAAACTAATGGAAACAATATACAAATTTGAAATAGCGGTTTTCTATTTAAATATATATTAAAATGTAATTTATTGCTGTGATCAAAGATGAATTTTCAGCATCATTACTCCAGTCTTCAGTGTCACATGATCCTTCAGAAATCATTCTAATATGATGCTGAAAAATACAAAATCATGGAAACTGCAATACATCTTTTTAATTATTTGATGAATAGAAGGTTCAAGATAAAATTTGTTGTAACATTATAAACTATTTACTGTTTTTTAATCAATTTAATGCATCCTTGCTGAATGAAATTATTAAAACAAATAGTAAAAGAAGGGGGGGGGGGTTGCTCCTATTTGTACTTGATACATTACAAATGCTGCTTTATCAGTAGCATTTCTTCTAATGGCTTTTCCTAGCAGACTCACAAAGCATTAGTATCAACAGATAGAAAAAGGATCCTTTCAAATATGGCATTAAAAAAAAATCAGACCACTGATTAAAGCGTTTAGAGCATAAGAACAGACACTTTTTTGTGTCTAGCCACCATGTGCCAAAGGTTGTTCTTCCTATAGAGGAGCCCTGAATCATGTGACAAGCCAACAATGGGCGAATTCAATCGGATGCCTGTGTCAGACAATCCCAGTCCATGATGTAATAGAGTGAAAACTCACTTTTTCAATAGCCTTGGTTCCGTGTGTTTTCCCAATTTTCTCCATGGGAATTTAATAACAAATTCTTCAATAAGCAAAAGCAAAAGCAAAAGCAAAAAAAGCAAAAAATACTAATATATATGCAAACATATGAGTATTTTGAGACTGAGGAGCTTTATGGGAGTGGACAATCGCTGCTACTGTATGCCCTTTTGCCAAAACACTCCAACAGAAGAATACTGCCTGTCTTACATTGCCTTCAATCCAGCCATCAAACAGAGGATGCCCCCAGATGTGTTCTTGATACTGAGGATGCATCGGATGCAACCTAGTGCTGTGTGTCCGAAATCCCTTCCTATCCCCTACATACAGTAGTTGGCTATTTTGTAAAGGCATCCGAATTGTGAATGAACTACCAAGTGCCTTAAAATTGTTCATTCATATACTCACTGAAGAATTAATGGTGCATTCAAGTCACGAAAAACACACAAAACACATCTAAAACGGGAAAGAGCTTTGAGACTGTAAAAACATACCTCAGATTTCTTTTCAAATCTATTTGTACAGTCAGACTGCCGAAAGCTACAGAAAAGAGAAATGTTCACAGAAACAACTGGACTCCAGGAAGTGAAACGTGGATTTAAAGTAATTATTTTGTGATTAAAAAATTACGTCGATGCATGGCCATTTTGTAAAGGTGACTAAAATGTTTAATTCTTACACTCGCTGAAGCACTAATGGTGCATTCAAATCATGTCATAAATATTGCATTTACGAGTTGAATGCACATGAATGCCACCAGAAAGTCATGTCATATTTTGTATAACTCTTTTATTTTTTTTATTTTTTTTATAAAGTTGCCAGCCACCGCCAGAGTTTTTGATAATTTTCACAAAAATGTAATTACAGATTATTTTTTGTTCAAAAGAAAGAACAGAGCATTGATTTAAAAACAAAAGAAAAACAGTATTATTCTAGCTTCATGCATTATTTTTAAGGTGTTGAACAGGCACAAAAAAAAAAGAAAAAAAAAAAAGGATTTCACAAGAATTTTTTTTCTGCCTGTTTTGATCCAGAAGATAACAGCGTCCTCTACAACAGGGGCTTTCAAACCTGCCCCAGCCATGCACATTTTGTATGTCTCCCATTTTTGACACACCCAGTCCTGATGTGTGGAAAGACTTTTAAAAAAAAAAATTATTTTATAATGTTTCCTGAGGTGTACTTATATTGTTAGTATGGTTTTTACAAAATAATAATAATAATTTAGAAATAAAATGCATTTTTTCTATGCGTGTCTGCTGTGAGACGGCAGTGAAAACACCCACTGATGTGATTGGCTGACATCTTTGCATTTGTAATGAGCAGAGGGGGCGTGGTTTAAGGCGGGCGTACACTGTGCGATTTTTGCTGTCGTACGAACTCGCAGACTTTTTTTTCTCTCGGGAGAAATCGCGTGGACATCGTGGATGCTCGTATGGTCATGGCTCGCACCGTGTGAGAGGAAATGCGAAACGAGCCGAGCACGTTAGGAGCACCTCCCGATCTTACGATAATTTTTAAGCATGTTTAAACAACTTTAACCAGCGTATGGCTGTCCCCTATTGCCATTACTTCTTTGAGTATTATTAGGCTAAAGCTCAGTGGCTGCAACCATACATCGTACACACACACACACACACTTTCTCTCTCTCACGTGTGCGGCGCGCCGTCTCTCTCCTTCTGGTTGTTTTAGTTGAAAGGAATGGCTAATGTAATGAATGGCTACTCAGCTTTTCAACAAATCATTTGCACACTTACAGGTCCTTCTAAAAAAATTAGCATATTGTGATAAAGTTCATTAGTTTCCATAATGTATTGATAAAAATTAAACTTTCATATATTTTAGATTTATTGCACACCAACTGAAATATTTCAGGTCTTTTATTGTTTTAATACTGATGATTTTGGCATACAGCTCATGAAAACCCAAAATTCCTATCTCAAAAAATTAGCATATTTCATCCGACCAATAAAAGAAAAGTGTTTTTAATTTTTTTTTAAAGTCAACCTTCAAATAATTATGTTCAGTTATGCACTCAATACTTGGTCGGGAATCCTTTTGCAGAAATGACTGCTTCAATGCGGCGTGGCATGGAGGCGATCAGCCTGTGGCTCTGCTGAGGTGTTATGGAGGCCCAGGATGCTTCGATAGCGGCCTTAAGCTCATCCAGAGTGTTGGGTCTTGCGTCTCTCAACTTTCTCTTCACAATATCCCACAGATTCTCTATGGGGTTCAGGTCAGGAGAGTTGGCAGGCCAATTGAGCACAGTAATACCATGGTCAGTAAACCATTTACCAGTGGTTTTGGCACTGTGAGCAGGTGCCAGGTCGTGCTGAAAAACCAAATCTTCATCTCCATAAAGCTTTTCAGCAGATGGAAGCATGAAGTGCTCCAAAATCTCCTGATAGCTAGCTGCATTGACCCTGCCTTTGATAAAACACAGTGGACCAACACCAGCAGCTGACATGGCACCCCAGACCATCACTGACTGTGGGGACTTGACACTGGACTTCAGGCATTTTGGCATTTCCTTCTCCCCAGTCTTCCTCCAGACTCTGGCACCTTGATTTCCGAATGACATGCAAAATTTGCTTTCATCTGAAAAAAGTATTTAGTACCACTGAGCAACAGTCCAGTGCTGCTTCTCTGTAGCCCAAAAGTGGCTTGACCTGGGGAATGCGGCACCTGTAGACCATTTCCTGCACACGCCTGTGCACGGCGGCTCTGGATGTTTCTACTCCAGACTCAGTCCACTGCTTCCGCAGGTCCCCCAAGGTCTGGAATCGGTCCTTCTCCACAATCTTCCTCAGGGTCCGGTCACCTCTTCTCGTTGTGCAGCGTTTTTTTGCCACACTTTTTCCCTCCCACAGACTTCCCACTGAGGTGCCTTGATACAGCACTCTGGGAACGGCCTATTCGTTCAGAAATGTCTTTCTGTGTCTTACCCTCTCGGTTGAGGGTGTCAATGATGGCCTTCTGGACAGCAGTCAGGTCGGCAGTCTTACCCATGATTGCGGTTTTGAGTAATGAACCAGGCTGGGAGTTTTTAAAAGCCTCAGGAATCTTTTGCAGGTGTTTAGAGTTAATTAGTTGATTCAGATGATTAGGTTAATAGCTCGTTTAGAGAACCTTTTCATGATATGCTAATTTTAATTTTTTGAGATAGGAATTTTGGGTTTTCATGAGCTGTATGCCAAAATCATCAGTATTAAAACAATAAAAGACCTGAAATATTTCAGTTGGTGTGCAATAAATCTAAAATATATGAAAGTTTAATTTTTATCATTACATTATGGAAAATAATGAACTTCATCACAATATGCTAATTTTTTGAGAAGGACCTGTATTTTGTATCTGAAACTATCAGCAACATTGAAAGCTCTGGTCTCTGTGTTTAACGCGAAAGCTTGCGTGATCGAAGCCGGCTCGCGGTGCAAACAGTCGTGCCGTGTACCAGCTGATTTGATGCAATGATCAAATTAACTGACTCGTAGCGTCTGCAATATCTCACAACCTCCCGAGTGTCCGAATTTCGCACAGTGTACCCCCGCCTTTAATGAGACGCAAGCAGCAGCTGCAGCACTGCCAGTCCAGAGAAAGACAGAGCTGGGGAAAGATTGCTGAGAAAGTGTTATTGTACCGAGTTGTTGAGAGCGCGAGTTTATTTTGTTTATATCTGAGAGTTCTGAATAAACACGAGTTAACTTTGAAGCGTTATTTCTCTCACAAAATGCTTTCACCACAACTAATAACAAACACCACATCGACATGAATACAGTAAGAGCCTCTGTTGAACAGCTTAACTCGTCATTCATTATAACGGCAGTTTGGACAAGTGTGCACTGCAGATATAACGTTGCATGTGATTGACAGATCCAAACATTATAAAGAGTGTTCTTTGATCGCTCTCTCTAGTTTAATCATTTAAATAACAGATTTGTTTCATGCTGCTAACAGAAACGAGTGAAGTTGATGGTCTTAGTCACTGGCTTGATTCACTGATGCATCAAGACGGCCAGCTGCAGGACTGACAGTTTTAAACGATTTAGAAAGAAAGTCTGTGTGAACTTGAATGATTAGCTACACATCAGAACTCACTGATCCCAGATCAGGCATTAATGAACACTGTTACTCACTGTTTGTGGCGGTGCTGTCAAATCCATATGGTAAAGCCTGTGCTGCTGACATCGCGACTGATAAACTGAATCCATTCTCTACTAATTCTCCGGGAGGGCGAAGCAGAGGAAGGGGAGGAAACCTTTCCTGGTATGACGTCATAACAAGAGAATTCAGGATCAGCTCCTCTGAGCTCTCATTTTCTCAAAGCCAGAGAAAGACAGCCTGAACTCTGTTTACACCGATCAAAATTTCTAGCCTCTTGGGGACAATATTCAGGCTAGGAGAACTCATATTAATGTTAAAAAACCTCACCGTCACAACCCTACTAGCTATAGATTGGTGCAGGTATGACGTCACTTTGTAGGCCAACCTTGAAGAAAAAAGAAAACAAGATTTTCCCATAGGCTTCTGGATTATAACAAATAATAAGCTCTGTGCTCAACAAACATATATCATATTATACTTACATTTTTTCCATCAATATAATTATCACAGAAGAACACTATCTTTTATTAATTTTGAAGCCAGTCAGCAGAAGTAAAAAAGCTAAAAGGCTAAACAAACTACACCATAGTCGCTCGACTTCTATATTTAACTAACTATTTAATTTTTTATCTAAAAACATTTTCCAAGAACGTTTCAGTTAGACTAGTTTATAAGAGCACAGTTATGAGCATAATGAGGCTGTAAAAGCAGACTGCGCTTGCCTTTTAATTGTGATGACGTTTAATGTCCCCGGCAGCCTCTGTAGTCTCATCTAGCCACTTGTTAGCAACCACCTTTTTCAAGACACATAACAGCTTTAAGAATAACGAGTGGGGTAGGCCTATAGCATAGGTATATTACTAATGTATTTTATGTGCCTACAAACTACAAAGTGATGTCATACCTGCAGCACTCCAAAGCGACGCCTCCTTCAAAATACATGAACGGGTACAACCATAGACCGTAAAAAAAGGGTACAACCATGGTACAACAGGGAGCAAACAAAAGCGTCACGAGATGAGCTCATGGATGGAGGAGACGAGAGATGGCTAAATTACCTCATGTCACTCAAAGCAGATAATATTAAACATAAACAACTTAAAGAGCACTGACCTGTACCATCGGCTGCAGATTCATTTTGGCTTTATGCAAAACACACCTAAAGCGCATTCTTTGTTCTTTATTCATTTTTTTCTACATAAATAAATAAAAAACAATGAAAGTAGTTTAAACGACATCGTAATTGCGGACTTACCAACTTATTACTTCGATCTTCCCTTCTCATTCACACGTCCATATATTAGGCCAAATAGCCTCCACTAAAAAGGAGTGAATGAAAAACGAGTGAGGGAATTTTGACACTGACTTTTTGCCTGTCATAGGCCTACCATATAATCTAAATATTAATGTGTTGATTAGTCATGATAAATTTAAATAGCCTAAATGATCACTAATACATCTATTATAAGAGGAGGATTCAAAGTAATACTGTTGGACATTGTTATATTCAATTCAATTCATTTTAGAGTAGGCTAGCCTATACGTTAGGCTAACGTTATATATTTTAATTGTACCAATGTTGATAATATACTCTTTTACAGGGTGTATTCTATGAATAATTTTGAAAGTTACCTCTTTCATTTTATTAGTTAAGTATGTGTTAGGCTATATTTATTTCACACGTGTTTCCATAAACAGTTGTACATTAGGCTTTAATGTTCCGATAAACGACACTAGGGGGAGTAGTAAGCTCTAATCTGTAAGAGTTTATGTTTTTTGCTAGGATACCCTTGTCGCTTGGATTCACAGAAACATTTAGCACCAAAACTGAATGCACAAATAAATACAGTTTGCATTTGTATACTAGGCCTACTCTGTCTAAACATTCCTCCTCTTATTCCCCAAAGACCCAGGAAAACAAAGTCTTTTAAATTTTTGTATTTTTTCATGTCATTACATTGTTTAGAGCATAAGACACAAATGGACTTTCATTTCACTGCATGTATACCTTGGATCTTATTTTCATATTAATGTGTTCTTGGAGCAGCAACATGTGATGAAAACGTTGTGAAATAATGGAAGTAATAGTTGGCAATATTTTCATAATAATATCTAATATTTTATAGGAGCACTGATATGTCATTTCTTTCCATAGTCACTTGTCTCCTAAAATGCCTGATGGACATGCTGTAGTCCCCCATGCTGTTCTCTGTTGAGGACATGTATGAAATCAATGCCCTGTTTTGTAACAGAAAGTCATATTTTGATTAGAAAACCCATAACATTTTCCAGAGATGTTGATTTATAACAATCTGAAAATTAGTCCGATTTAATTAATAATTACAAAATAGGCTACTTTATTTCCATAAGAGTGCTAAATTTGATCATTCAGTCATTTTTAAAGACCAAGAAGAAGTTGTTGTCCTGTTAAATCCTCCAAATATTTGGTATTTCTTAAAAGCCCTGAATGTGTTCTTTATATGACCATACGGTGGCATGATGTCCTTGTACGGGGGCAGTGGCACCCAGGAGGTTAAAATACATTTATTTGTTTTTAATTTATTACATTTATCATGACCAATCAACAAAAATATGTGATTAATAAATATGCTTAAACCATATATGGTATTAAACGTGTAAACCCGTATACACCATATTTCACAAAAGAATAGTCTTTGTTAAATGCCATTTTTATTGCAGTTTAACATCAGCAAACTGGCTTTTTCAATACCGCACACACCGCTTCAACACTGCATGAGTGGCGAGCACTTTCCGTGAAAAGGGCACAAAAACAACAAAAACAGGCTTAATGTTTCCTTTTCAACAAAGATTTATCAGAGGGCGTGCTCAACCTTCAGAAAAACCTCAAGATGTCAAACTGAATATATTATTTATACTATATAATTATTAATAAGGGAACTGTACCCTAGTGAAAAAAAACTATACCAAAACATTTATTTCGTATATTACAAAACCATTAACATATTTACTGACATATCGCTTGTGACTTGCTGATATATCAATATTATAATTAAACTTGATTTGGATTACTACTTTATTGCACAATGCACAAAATGTGTTTTAATATCAAGTAAGGATACTGTATCATTCTTTAAATGCAAGATATTTCAAGTGTACCTGAAGTATACCTGCAATAGTTCCACTTTAGCCGAATTAAATACAGCTCTGAAAAAAATTAAGAGACCACTTAACATTGATTCCTCAATGGTCTCTTATTTATTTCCCAGAGCTGTATACTTCAGTATATCTTTAGTCGGACCTCAGCATTATTTCTGGATAACTAAAGTGCATTAAGTACAAAAATGTGTTGTTCTGATTCAGCAGACTTTAAGAATATCAATTTAGTATACCAGAAGTATAATTGCAGGGTATTAATATATAGCACACAAATATGTAAATCTATTTGTAATGCATTAAATAAATGTATTTCAAATACATTTTAGTATATTTATTTCTCACTAGGGTATATCCATATAAATAGCCATAGGGTATATGGCTATTTTATAGCATTTAACGGTTCATCTAAAATATAAGTTCCCATTCCGCAGATGATGATTTCCACCTTTACTCCATTACAAAAAGTAATGTGATCCCAATTTGCACCCTATTTGTGGAAACCTCTGATTAATGTTCACAAACTTTCCCCCATTATTTCTTTCACAGTATAAAATTCATATAAAGTTCACAGTTACAACACCCAAATGATTTAAATGTGTGCCACAGGATGTGAAGATGTGATACTAGGATGATACCAGGTTTTCTGAAATAAAAATCAAATTATGACAAATGTCACATAAAATAAGCATATTGTTTCTTCATTTGATCTTTATGCACTTTCTTTTTTAAATAGTTGTGTAACGTTTAGCCTGGAGTTTCTGGAAGAAAAACATACAAAGCGCTTGATTTCTGTCTGTCAAGATTCAACAGAACGCTAATGACCCGGTCGAGAGTTCATAATCGTCCGCATAAAATCCAAACGCACATTTCTGACACCACACTCATCAAGCAGCTGGTTTGATAAGATAACCATATTGTGTTGAAATTCAGCTCAAGCTTAGCTTCTAGTAAAACTCAGCTTTTGTAGTGAACGTTTCTGTGGTATGAATTGTTCTATGGGTTTTTAAATATAAGTCAAGTCTCTTTTTCTCTGATCATAAAGCCAGTAAAGTAACAACACCCAGTTCTATGAGTGATCAGTCATTAATGGTAATAATGGCATAAATGTAAAATTATGATCCCATCTACAGCTACATTTCATTGAAATGAAACTGAACTGATTAAACATTATCCCTGGACCCAAAAACCTACTAAAAATCAACAAGTTTCCACCAGACGGATATTAGAAGCATGTTGAAATCAACATCATATAACATGCAGACTTGTTAAAAGTACACCTGCTCTGCCCATATACATCTATATCAATATTTAAGCCTACTGTACATAATGACATATCACTGACCAATCAGGTACAGCTCTTTTGTTTCCCATTACTCCCAAAATTCTGTGATGACCTAAATGAATACAAGCCATACAGAACACATTATATGAAACTACAACTTCAGAGGTCTAGAAGTAATGAATATTAAATCCGGTTTGTTTTACGCCATCAGGTATACCGTTACGTTACACGGTATACCTGATCAATCTATTTATATTCTAGTTGATTATTGTAATACTTCAAAAGTAGTGTTTGATCAGTTTTCTGGCCATATTATCTTACAGGTCAGATCCATAGTGCAACCTGGTGTGGAGCAACAACACCTCGTATTAGCTCTGGCAGGCACTGGTGAATGCTGTGTTTCAATGCAAGCTGTCCATTGTATTTTAGTATCCAAACACACGGCTCAATGAGCACGCTCAGGCTGGCCAATGTCCACGGTGATGTTGACGAAGAGTGTTGATCTGTCGACAGACAGAACCTTGTAGGAACAGGAATTCAAACCATCCTTCTGCCACATCTGAGGAGTACGGCGTAACAGTTGCATCCTGTGTCGGGCAAAGTGAAAGCAAAGCGTCAAATCCCACACTGAAGACATCTTTTCAGTAGCTGTGTTTCCATCAAAATATTTGATTTGAATTTGAATATTGCATTAAACATCTGTGAATAAAGCAGCTTTTCCATTCATCTGTTCAATCATCACTTCCTGCGAAGCTGCGGCAATTGGGTAAGAAACTGAAGCTGCGTCCGAAATCGAATATTTCTCTACTATGTAGTATGTGGAATACAGTACGCCAACAGAGTAATATGTCCGAATTCACAGTATTTGAATGTTCACACCTTGTTCACACCACTAGTGATTTTGTCGCTGCATGTCGCCAGCGCCAGAGATTCATGTCGCTAGTGGGCGTTCCCACTACGGGTTGCCTATTAACGTCATTAGCAGAGACCACCCTCCTCCTACATTATTGACATTGTTTGCTGCTTAAAGGAAGTGTATGTCAAGGTGCAGATCCACTCGTCCGTGAGACACTTCTGTCGCGCCGCGCTCCCCTTTATTCCCATGGGTGACGTCAAGCGAATTTAATGCGCACGCATAGCATTCCCGGGAAGGCAGCGCTGCATTTGAACCGCACAAATGAGGGGAAGCATCACAACATCATGCTTCAGTCGTGTTGCAAAAGTGGATCTCCACGGTTAGCCTGACAAGCCAGACCCACATCAAGATGTTTGGTCTGGAAACCATTGGCAGGGCTTAATCAGAGGGGTGGGATAAACGGTTGTCTTTCAAACTCCCTCTGCGCGCAATAGGATCAATATTAACCAATAAAGATGAAGCAGAGCTAGTTTATAGATTAAACTTTTGCCGTATCCGGTCAGCAAAACTCAGAGCACATCTTCCCTTCTTAAGAATGACTTCAGTGCCGTTCTTTGTTCTTTTCTCAGAGAAAAGCTTAACTCCAAGTCTTCCAGAGTCGCGGTCAAAGCCGATTTGAAAGACTGCCATTCGCCAGTTTCTGTGTTTACTGGAAGCACGCAAGCGCAACTCGGCCATCATTATGTTAAGCCCCGCCCACCAACTCTATACACGATGTGAATGGCCTGACCAGAGTTTGGTTTTTACAGCTCAGAAGTGTATTGAGAGTTGCTAGACGCTACTCGATTCAGATTAGATTTGCTGCCGCTAGGGTACGTCTAGATTTCTAGACTAAGTGTATGTAAGATTGTGACCAAAACTGGCACTGCAATCACTACCCCTTTCTCCCCCCTGACTCGAGGTTGCCAGATTGGCTGCAGGATCAGCGGGAACGTTTGTATCTGCAGCTGTGGTAACTAGAACAGACCTGGCAACCCGGATGCCGAAACACTGCTGACTTCGTGATTGGTCGATAGGTGGAGGGCGGAGCTTCAGGCCAAAACACAACATGACACCAACATCAGTTGAGGGCTGCAACAACAACTTTTAAATGACAATATCCTGGCTGCAATGTCTAGTGCCTAGTGTCTAGTGACATCCCGACAAGTCTCATCTAGTGTTCCCATCTGCTATTACTTCTGTCTGGTAAGGTCAAACTGGCGCAATCATTATATTATATATATATATACACACATTTATTATAAGAGGAGGATTCAAAGTAATACTGTTGGACATTGTTATATTCAATTCAATTACTATATATATATATATATATATATATATATTCAATTCAATTACTATATATATATATATATATATATATATATATATATATATATATATATATATATGTGTGTATATATGTGTGTATGTATAAGTAATAGCGGATGGGAAAACTAGATGAGACTCGTCGGGATATGAGGTAAAAAAATAACATAAATACTGTTATGTTTCTCACAGAAACCGATCGGTTCGTGTCTTTAGACATCAATGTGTCGTGAGGAGCAGAAGGGTTTTTGTGCACGTTGTCCAAGCATGTTTTTTTGTTTGTTTGTTTTCCTCTCATAGATTTGTTACCTATTCAGCCCATTATTGGCCAGGACTCCCTGGAAGAAGAGATTTTATATCTCAATGGGACTATCTTGGTAAAATAAAGGATAAATAAAATAAAGTAATTATTTGTATGACTGGCACAGAGCAACGGTTGGAGTTAAAAATCTTCATTTGTGTTCTACTGAAGAAACAGACATCTGCATGTTGGATGCACTGGGGGTAAGCAGATAAACATCTCATTTTCATTTTGGGGTGAACTAACCCTTTTAGATTTTTAAGTCTTGTTATGGCCTTAAATTTGATACTATTTTAACTAAATGTAATACCTTTTAAGGGCCTGCTAAAACTGCCCTCTTTTAAGAGCATGACTGTCATCATCATTATCAGATGCCTTGGGAGTGAGAACACCCCAAGGTGTTTTGTTTTGTTTGTTTTTTGAAAGCAGGTCAATGGAGGAGACGCTTCAATGCAAGTTCACAATACTGGCAGATTTTTGTGAGGAAACCGCTCATCCCTTCAGCAACTGACAGCCTATATTAATGTTAAACATTCATATTTGGAGCTCACAATAAAAATGCTGTTTTACAAAAAGAAATCAGAGAATTTTGTGACAAAGTTAGGATTCATTTTACGGCTCTACTCTACTTTTTTATGGTATCCACAAATCATTATTGAATCACATTGTAAAACTTGTCAAACAAACAAATTTTACTTAAATCAATGAATGCTCGCAAAATATTCCTCACGTTAGTTGTGGTCTCTTGCAAGACCAGAATAACACTCTAAGACTGCAACATTTCCTTCTCATTCACACTTAAACTGACCTGTTTTTATTGATTTGATTTCCGCTGTCTCTCTTATGAAAGACCATGGTGTAGCGCGCCACTCCAGGAGACGGCCGCATTATTGTCATTTTCTGCAGTTGCACCCTGAAAAACATGATTCTATTAAAATCACCAACAATGAGAAGAACATAGCAGTGTTCAAAGATGGTACCACGGCAGTGAACCTTTCCTTTCCTTTCCTTTCCTTTCCTTTCCTTTCCTTTCCTTTCCTTTCCTTTCCTTTCCTTTCCTTTCCTTTCCTTTCCTTTCCTTTCCGATTTTAAATCAGTGTGTAGGACTTGTGCACATCATTGTAAATTTGTCTTACCTTATTCTCAGGTCATCGTCCTCTCCACCCCAGCCCCAGTAGGTGTTTGGGAAGCCATTCACCTTGTGGAACTGCTCCATCGTCATGGCTGAAACCCCCCCAAAGTAACCTTTGTATCTGAGTCTGGGAAGTCAGTGGCAAAATGTGATCAATGTCTTTTAAATATTAAACATGAACAATAGCATGTCATTTAACAAAAGATCTTTAACATTATGTTTAATGGAGCTGAATACTACTGGAGAACAGAGAATGTCAAGTTGTGTCAAGGTGATTACCATCTTATAGTAATCTTTTGCTAGAACATATTTTGCGAAAAAGTGGACAGCATCTTAAAAGGGTACAATCATTTAGTTCACTAAGAGAACAGACACTACAATTAAAAACTAAACGTGTCTGTTTAATAAACTGTGAGTGAAAAATGCTAATCACCCTACTGAAATAATGTTGTTAAACCAGTATTGTTACTACTTATTGTCACTTATGTTCCTTTAGTGTATCAGTTATAGTGCTGTATTTCTAATCCAAATATTGTTGGCTCAAATCCCAGAATGTTCTGTCATTTTCTCTGTGATGTGTTGAGTTAAATGAAGACACTAATACTCACTTGTACCCAGTGGAATTCCTCCCCACTACTAAGTGTTTAGGCTGTTCACCACACATGTATAAGTTATGATCATTCTCAGGAACCAGATCAACATCATGGAAGATGAAACAGTCCCAGCTCTGGTCTTTCAGAGCCTCGAGGTAGCCAACATTTAATAACTTGGCCCTGTTAAATGTTGCATCTCCAGCCTGTAAGACAAACAGACACATTATACACACACCGTTTTTAGACCTGTGCAAATCTTGTGTTGCGACTTCCTTTATATCACAAGGTCTTTTTAAATTCCAAACACCTCCATCTCCATTTTGAAATGTTTGTCAAATGTAGAAATGCTATATGATTATTTGGTTGCACTTTATTTTACAGTATGTACACCTAAGTGTATTTACAGTGTACTTACTGAAGAAAGCACTGGATAATATAAAGTAACTACATAGGTACATAGGTTTAGGGGTAGGTTGAGGGTTACTTCCTAGTTATTACCCAGTTATTGCAATTACTATAAAAGAAAATAGTATGAGGTAAAGATCTGACAAAATTACTGCTAGCACTTTATTTTGTTCTTTCTTCTTCTTCCCAGTGTAGTACTGAGTTATGTGAGCGCTACAAACTTCATGGTTTGTACTGGTTCATGTGTAGTTAGTTATTCATTAAAGGGGGGGGGGTGAAATGCTGTTTCATGCATACTGATCTTTTTACACTGTTAAAGATATGGATTCCCATCCTAAACATGGACAAAGTTTCAAAAGTTAAGGTGGACGTTTGATGGGAGTATTTCTTTGTCAAAAATACTACTTCCGGTTAGTCATAAGTTTCGGCAAGTTTTTTGAGATCATGCGTCCACTTTGACGTTAATGGGGGCGGAATTTCATTGTATGGGCCTTACGGACAATTCTACCGGAAGAGTGTGAGAGAGAGAGAGGGAGAGAGCGAAAGCAACAGCCTACGCTCATCAAAGCGCTGGCTCTTAAGGGGGTCGCACACCGGACGCGGAGCTCGGCGGCGCTCGGCGGCGCGCCACGTCTTTAAAATTCGAACACATTGTTTTCAATGAGTGTACGCACACCGGTGGCGGCATTCGGCGCCTGTCCGCGGCGACTCAGGAAGTTGTTCTAAATCCTGCCGCGCCACAGAGCGCCATTTCAAGGCTTTATATTAAAAGTATATTATCGTTAAGGTATACTGATTTCAACCTTTGCTACAAGACACATTTGTTTTATATTCTGAGTTCAACAGCTTGAATAAAGTCTAAACATATTTTGGGGAAATGTATAATAAACGTAGCCTTTTAAAATGTGCGCGTCCGGTGTGCGATACCTGAGACGCTGCGTGGCGCGCCGCCGAGCGCCGCCGAGCTCCGCGTCCGGTGTGCGACCCCCTTTAGGATGCTGCACAGGTGATGTGCACAATTACAATGTCACCAAAAAAGTGCGTTTTTGGTTGCCAGACCAAGACAGTCCTGCACAGATTCCCCAAAAACCCCGCGTTAAGGCAACAGTGGATGTAATTTGCTTTTCCGGATCAGCAACTGAGTTGCGCAAATGTTTATATCTGTTCGCTGCATTTCGGTGCCGACTGTTTCATAAACAAGGCCCAGCTCGACGCCGGATTTTCCAATCGCCTAATGCTAAAGGATGGAGCAGTCCCAACGATAAAGGTCCCAACGTTAGAACCGCAGGCTGTGAGTAAGACTGCTTCAAATGTCTGTGTTTTTGCCTATGCTCATCAAGTAGCCCAAACATGATCACGTATAGTTAATTGATCAATGGAGCATGCGATGTGTAGTGCGTGTACATTTGTTTAGCTGGCCACTATATGTGTAACTTTATGTTTGTGTATTGTAAAAGCACTCCAAACAACAATACACAAAGAGGGGGGAAATATGTTGAACTAAATAAGCGCGCTTCTTCATTCAAATGCGCTACTATTCCGTGTCTTTCTATGTAAACACTAACTTAGCCTGCCGTGCAAAACCAGTCCGCTTACTAACGTTACAATTGTCTACACAAACCACGCGTAAACACACACACACGTGCACAACTGCACTTCCCACATGTACACCTTCAAAGACAAAAATACGACGATATAATTCAAGTATAAATATGTAAATAACACAAGTCGCTCAGCATATTATATAGTTAGTGTATAACTTGTACCACATAGAGACGTCCTGCTCTAGTCGTTTTTGCTGCTGCTCCTGTTCAACTTCAGCCTCTGGGTCTGATTCCGGATCATAGATGTATGGCTGTATCTGATTAAAAGCCATAATTTTATTTTGAATAAAGCTTTTTTCCCGCTGTTAGGGATGACACAGCTTTACGACGCACTCGACTCAACACAATAGCAGCGGCGCGCACACGTCATTATTTAGCTCCGCTCACACGACACGCCCCCACCCGCTCGGCTTTTTTCGGAAAGACTCGGAACAGCGCATCTTTCTTATATAATTATAAAAAAAATAAAGACTTTTCGGAGATATGCAGGATGCAATGCTACTCTATAGGTACTCAAGATTGACATGACACTGACTGAAACTGAGTGTTTCACCCCCCCTTTAATGAAAAAGTGTTACCCAAAAAGCTGATGTAGTGTTTTGTCATAGCTGATGAATGATAAAACCAGTGACATTCAATCAGAATCCATCCTGCTTTAAAGGGATAGTTGACTTTAAAATTAAAATTCTGTCATCCTTTACTCACCCTCAAGCTGTTTCAAACCTGTATGAATTTCTTTCTTCAGCTGAACACAAGGGAAGATTTTTTGAAGAATGTCAGTAACCAAACTGTTAACTGGACCCATTGACTTCCATAGTATTTTTTTTTTCCTTCTATGGAAGTCAATGTTCCAGTTAACTGATTGATTACTGACATTTTTCAAAAAGAAATTCATACAGGTTTGAAACAGCTTGAGGGTGAGTAAAGGATGACAGAATTTTCATTTTAAAGTCAACTATCCCTTTAAAGAGCGCTAGCATTTAAAGTGGCAGACGAAAAAACAGCAGCTCAAGCTTAGAATAAACAGAATGACATCATAAGCTGATGTGGACGCTAATATATTTAATCAACATAGTTATTGTTCTTTGTACGAATGGGCCTTTAATGAGTTGTATTTTTAGCAAGAAATTAATTGTTGTTGAATCAGGGCTTAACAGAGTTAGTGACAGAGCTACTGGCAAAACTAGAATTGGAACAATTCATGACATAAGAAAACAGGAATTCAGGATGTTTATCTTTCAAAAGACCTTGAGCTTCAGCTTTCATTTTTACTTTACGTTTCCTCAAAATGAAAATTGTACAATGTGATACATTTATATTACCATCATTAAAGGGGGGGTGAAACACTCAGTTTCAGTCAGTGTCATGTCAATCTTGAGTACCTATAGAGTAGTATTGCATCCTGCATATCTCCGAAAAGTCTTTATTTTTTTTATAATTATATAAGAAAGATGCGCTGTTCCGAGTCTTTCCGAAAAAAGCCGAGCGGGTGGGGGCGTATCGTGTGAGCGGAGCTAAATAATGACGTGTGCGCGCTGCTATTGTGTTGAGTCGAGTGCGTCGTAAAGCTGTGTCATCCCTAACAGCGGGAAAAAAACTTTATTCAAAATAAAAATATGGCTTTTAATCAGATACAGCCATACATCTATGATCCGGAATCAGACCCAGAGGCTGAAGTTGAACAGGAGCAGCAGCAAAAACGACTAGAGCAGGACGTCTCTATGTGGTACAAGTTATACACTAACTATATAATATGCTGAGCGACTTGTTATTTACATATTTATACTTGAATTATATCGTCGTATTTTTGTCTTTGAAGGTGTACATGTGGGAAGTGCACTTGTGCACGTGTGTGTGTGTGTTTACGCGTGGTTTGTGTAGACAGGTTAAGTTAGTGTTTCAATAGAAAGACACGGAATAGTAGCGCATTTGAATGAAGAAGCGTGCTTATTTAGTTCAACATATTTCCCCCCTCTTTGTGTATTGTTGAGTGCTTTTACAATACACAAACATAAAGTTACACATATAGTGGCCAGCTAAACAAATGTACACGCACTACACATCGCATGCTCCATTGATTAATTTCTATATATAGTAATATATATAGTAACTATACGTGATCATGTTTGGGCTACTTGATGAGCATAGGCAAAAACACAGACATTTGAAGCAGTCTCACTCACCGCCTGCGGTTCTAACGTTGGGACTGCTCTATCCTTCAGCATTAGGCGATCGGAAAATCCGGCGTCAAGCTGGGCCTTGTTTATGAAACAGTCGGCACCGAAATGCAGCGAACAGATATAAACATTCGCGCAACTCAGTTGCTGATCCGGAAAAGCAAATTACATCCACTGTTGCCTTACCGCGGGGTTTTTGGGGAATCTGTGCAGGACTGTCTTGGTCTGGCAACCAAAAACGCACTTTTTGATGTCATTGTTAATTGTGCACATCACCTGTGCAGCGCAGCCTACGAGCCAGCGCTTTGATGGGCATAGCCTGTTGCTTTCGCTCTCTCCCTCTCTCTCTCTCCCTCTCTTTCTCTCTCTCTCACGCGCTTCCGGTAGAATTGTCCGTAAGGCCCATACAAGGAAATTCCGCCCCCATTAACGTCAAAGGGGACGCATGATCGCAAAAAACTTGCCGAAACTTATGACTAACCGGAAGTAGTATTTTTGACAAAGAAATACTCCCATCAAACGTCCACCTTAACTTTTGAAACTTTGTCCATGTTTAGTATGGGATTCCATGTCTTTAACAGTGTAAAAAGATCAGTATGCATGAAACAGCATTTCACCCCCCCTTTAACTGGTGGTACTTTTCAGTGTCATGTCATAAACGAAAGCATTTTAGAACTCAAAATGTCCTTTTCAGTCCAAAAGACCATTATTGACCATTTTAAAATCTCTTGATTATCAGACTAAACACGTTATCACATAACTGCCCAAATTTGCATGACAAAAATAGTAATTCAGTAGTAAGAAACTTGGCTTACTCAGTTCCAGTGTAATAATGAGGAGGAAGATAGTTCACGCAAAAATTTAAATCACTCACCCTCATGTCGTTCCAAACACGTAAGAGTTTTGTTCATCTTCGGACCACAAATGATGATCTTTTTGATGAAATCTGACCCCACATAAACAGCAACACAATGACCACTTTCAAGGCCCAGAAAGGCAGTAAAGACATTGTTAATGTAGTCCATGTGACTATGATGAGAATACTTTTTATTCGAAATAAACAAAAATAACGACTTTATTCAATAATCTCTTCTCTTTTGTGTCACTCTCCTACACAATTCACATAACACATGCTTGTGGTTTTCAGCCAATAGCGAGCCGGCGTTCTGACGCAGAACCCGGAAGCGCTGCACTGTGTAAATAGCCAAACAACATGAACAGCATAAGAGCGTGACGAAGGAGAAGAGATTGTTAAATAAAGTCGTTATTTCTGTTTGTTTTTGCGCACAAAAAGGATTCTTGTTGCTTCATAACAATAAGTTTGAACCACTGGGTTCACATGGACTATTATATAAAGTGTTAATTATTTTGCTGTCTATGGAAGGGTCAAAATATCTTAATTCTTGTTGTTCTGAAGATGAACAAAGGTCTGACGGATTTGGAACGACATTTAATTTTTGGGTGAACTAACCCTTTAAACACTAGAAGACAACAATAATATCATTCCAGTTTTTGTATTTCTAAAAAACAAAAAGTCATTCCAAATTGACTTTGAGGAAAACAGTTTAATATTTTTGATTTTGTCAGTTTGATCTTAACAGTTTTATTGTTTAGTTAACATACGTCACAATGTACTGCAGACTTTGCAAACAGACTTATTTAGGGATGGGCTACTATGCAAACTACAATGGCCCTCACAGCAAACCCATAGGGAAACAATGTTTTGCATTTTACATATGAAGAGGGCGTTTACACTTGAGTCTTAACGATATTTAAAGCAAATAAATGGTCCTGTTGAAGAAAATGTTCACAAAAAAATTATGTTTTTGGTCCATGAAACCGTTACTAACATGAACCCTGAACCCATTAAAAATCATCATTACATTTTTTGGGGGACTTTTGCCTACCTGGTGAATGACATAGATGGCATAGTGAAGCTGCTGCCTCTGTAAGAAAGGGTGAAGGTGGTAGAGGAGGTAGAGCAGGTGCTTCTCTCGGTTTCTGTGAGGGATAAGGATGGCCACGCTCTGTCTGGCTGTACAGTCAGAGGGGTTATACTGACCATCCACGACCTCCTCGTTTTCACTCTCTACCTGCTCCATCGTCAGCGAGGACTCGAATGACAGCTTTAAAGAACCTCCTGTGGAGCGGAAAAAGCAGAAAACAATAAACACGCATGTAAACAGGGCCACAACCCAGGTGCAGTCTTAAATACAGCACCAGCTGGGGCCCACATTAATTACAGGGCCCCATCTTTGGAAACAAGCCCAAATTAGCAAGCAGCTGTGAAAAGGGAAAAAAACACTCATGTGTAAACATTGACATTCACATGGAGGTGGTTGTGAGATTCTCACACATTTCTCTCAGAGCTGCAGTTTCATGGTTTCCATCTTTAATCAGCTCATTTTGCAAAGACCTAAGGTTTCTGAATGTTTAGAAATTATGTTAAAGAAAATCTGTACCCTCATGTAATTAAAAATGTTGTATAATTTTTTCCCCTCCATGAAACACATAATGAGATGCAATGGTGGACAGTAAGAAATGCACTTCTATTTTCGTTACTGTACTTAAGTAAATGTATCAAGTATCTGTACTTTTAATCTGTATCTGTACAAAGTTTTTATTTTGGGAAACTTTTTACTTTTTCTTCACCACAATACTCAGGTTTCTTTAACCTGTTGAATCGGTTCACAAATCACACTGAATGATACACTGATGAATTTGACTGATCCAATCGCAGCCGCTCTGGAGTCAACAACTCGATCCAGTCTGATGATGTTAAAAATGACTTACTAATGCCAAATTTTAGTGTTAATTATTGTAAATGAAAATCATATTTAGGTCATGACAATCAGTTATTTGTAAACTACATGTTCTGTAAAATGATAAAGTTATGCTTTGGGTAAAAATAAAGCATATTAATGCCCATGCATCTTTCCCACTGCTATAGCAGTTTCACTTGATATAAAAGCAGTATGTTTGCATAGCATTCCTCTTAAAATGTTTTGCCGCATGTGACATCTATTTTTTTATTGTATATTTATTCTATTTGTCACCACACTTCTTGCTTTTCATTATTAATTTTAATTTAAACATCTTAATTTAAGATATTTTACTGCAAGTTGCTTTCAGTTAAAACATCTCAAACATGCATTAAGTCTGGGACTAGGCTTAAGCCTTGTCTGTGAAACTGGGGGTTAATTTTTTAAGGTGTATAATTTTATAATAAAACTGCTTATTTGCAGATCAATACATGATTTCTTTCACTGATCAAAATACCATCATATGAAGCAACACACATACAGTGAGCGCATTTAGCTGCGCACAGCATTGTTTTGGATGAAATATACGTTCAATTTTATATGAAATATAGGTTCAATCATGAAATATACAATAAAAGCCGACTAACCAGGTTGTGAAAACATCCATATGCCTTTAGGTTTGGCATCTTTAGGTTCAGTGTTAAAATGCCAATGTGAACGCTAAGCAGACCTATTTATTTATTTTTTGGTCTGGATCAAATGAACCAAGCAAACTGAACTAACAAGTGTGAACTAGAATTAGTTTCTTGTTTGGTGCACTCCAGGGTTCAGACTGCATCGTTCACACTTATTCAAATGAACCGCACTAACAGAGCAATCACACCAGGGTGTTTTAATCGAACCAAACCGCACCCTCAGTCAAGATTAACCCACAAAAAAACTATTAAAGACAAAATCAGAGCACACTCACGGAGCAGGGGTGAATGCTCTGGGCAGCTCTGTTTGGGAAACTGCTCCTCCACATGCTCCATCACAAGTTCGTCCTCGCGCTCCTCTAAGCGCTCCTCCTCTATGCGCTCCTCCACGTGCTTCTCCACGGGCTCCTCTATGCTATGCATCATCTCTGATTCCAGCTCCAGCTGACGAAACCCACTCTTAACGTTGTCAGGACGATTTGATCCCTCCTGGGCAGTTTTTACAGTGTCATCATTTGAGAATGTTGCGATCCAGGCTACAACGCAAAGGCACAACAGGAGAAGAAACAGATACTTCGCCTTTCTCATGATCTTGGACATGGAGGGAAAGATTCCCATGACTGAAGTTTAGTTTGAGGTGAAATCCAGCGAACAGCAAACAAGAGGCATCTGAGCATCTACTCAGAGTTAAACAGTCACTCTTAAAGTTGACAAGAGTTCCTCCAAAAGTCTCTTTCATCTGTTTTTTTGTTCATTTTTTCATCTGAAGAGGAGAAATACTTAATACTTAAATACTTTAGGTCTGTTAAAAAAAGAAAAGAAAATGGAATTAGAATGATTGATATGACTTGCAGCGTGACTTTTTCTACACCATATATTATCTGAGGTTGTTTCCACCTGGTTTTAGGATGCGTTTTTGTCGACGGCTCACAAGTAGACAAGGGAGATACTTCCCATTCACACCTGATGTTTTAATCCGTCTCTTTTGTCCACTTTTAACCGCTTCTGTCCTGATTTCTTTGAGGGGAGTGTCTATGGACAAGTAAATGTAAATATATGGACTTTTTTTTTAACAGATCTTTCAAACTAATGGAAAAAATTAGTTTTTCCATTATATTTACTAGGGGTGACCCCGAATAGTTGAAGATTCGATGCATCGATATGCGGAGCCTGATTCTACCACCGATCTCACGGTCGAATCTTCGCGGGTGTTATGAAACGAGGATCATACCATTTTGGCAATATGGGGGTGCTCAATATTTTAAAGACGTGTCGCGGCGCTGAGTTGAGCTGAGCATCGGTGTGCGACCCCTTTAAGGGCGCTGAGCTTCACACCGCGCCTTTAAAATTAGAACACGTTCAATGAGTGTACACACACCGGCGGCAGTATTCAGCGCCTGTCCGCGGACACTCAGGAAGTTGTTTAAAATCCTGCTACACCACAGAGCACTTTCGTGCAGCTCATCTGTCAGCCAATTCAAAATTGAGCTTGCGTGTATATAATGTGCGCGTCAGGTGGCGGTGTGAGATCCTGAGGCGCGGGGCTGAGCTTCGCGTACGTCTTCACCCGCTTTAGGCACAATCGGCTTCAGAACGTGCATGTAAACGCACTCAAAGTGTTCTTTTCCTCTCTAGGCAGGTATTTTTTTAGGTTTATTTATCAAAATGTTCTTTTATATATTTGTGTGATGTTCTGTATTTCGATCGCAGCTTTAACATGTTATGAGAAAACGGTTTATTAATGTTTATCCACCACATTACCTTTTAGGCTATTTAAACCTAAATAAGAAAGCCATTGTCAGTTCGTCTGTCAGTTGGCAGGCAGTTTTGGTCGCTTTATTAAAAGTTGTTGCTGTGTGCAGTGTGTAAAGGAAAATAAAAATAGTTTTACCTGACAGTGTCGTGCCCCTCCCAACCCATTCACACACACAGATGATTCGACTATCAGTCGAACACAGAGAGATTCGACAATTCTGATTCGATTGTCTAAATCCTTCGTCGAGGACAGCCCTACTATTTACATATGAAAGCGACTGTTGACTAGCCTGACAAGCCAGACCCACATCAAGATGTTTGGTCTGGAAACTCATAGATATCCATAATAAAGGCTAGATGTCTCGTGCGCGCTATTGGCCAATGGAGGTCGCCGTCCGCAACTTGCGGCCATCTTGTCACAGGCAGCTCACTCACTCGAAACAGTGTGTTTTAATGGTGCATGTACTTTTAAATAACCATAACTTGCTCGATTTTCAACCGATTTTCAAACTGTTTCGTTTGTTATAAATAACAGTGATGTAGTTATGACACTACATACTAATGAATAATTATAACCATGGACTTTAATATGAAAGTAACATTGAACAGAACAGATGGGTGCAATAAATACACACACACACACACACACACACACACACACACACACACAAGGTATTTATGTTAAATCAATATATAGGCTACTAAAACTGTGTACCGAATGGCAACATGAGAAATTATATATATTTATACACATATACAGCTCTGAATTTTTTTCCAGAGCTAGCTCTCTCTCTCTCTCTCTCTCTCTCTCTCTCTCTATATATATATATATATATATATATATATGCTTTTTTAATAAGAATATAATAAAATAATTTGTATTTAAAAAAAAAAAATTAAACAAACAAAAAACATGCAAACTAAGTTTATTTTAACTAGACAAAAGATTGGTTGTCATAAAATTATTATTGGTGTCAATAAAACTGAACAGCTTTGAACAGCTCGATTGTGGTCTCAGCCCCCTTGATAACGTGTATGTAAGTTAGCCGTAATACACAAGCTGCACGATTAAGTCGTTTATCGAAATGAAAAGCTGCAATTTCAACGTGTTAAAGCATCCAGATTTGTAGCCATGTTAATAACGTTTGTAAGAAACCAAACCATTTGTAAATCCGTCAAGATTTCCGTCAATATTTATGTTCGTACAGATCACTCATCTTACATCAGGTTCAACAGAGCCCGACAGAAAGCCTGCCTGTGACAAGATGGCCGCCGGTGATGCCGATGGTGACTCCGCCGTAAGACATCTAGCCCTTATTATGGATATCTATGTGGAAACTCACCATAGACAGCTCAATCCGAGGGGCGGGATAAACGGTTGTCTTTCAAACTCCCTCTGCACGCGATAGGATAGCGCTACACCAACCAGAGCAACGAAGGTGAAACAGAGCTTGTTGATAGATTAAACATTCACCGTATCCGGTCGGCTAAACTCCGAACACATCTTCCCTTCATAAGAATGATTTCAGTGCCGTTCTTTGTTCTTTTCTCAGAGAAAAGCTTAAAGGGGTACTTCAGCGCTGGGAAGATGAATCTGTATTTAAACTGGGTCATCAATGCAGTAGAAATGTGAAATTATTTTTGAATTTGGTGTCTTCTAGACTGAGAAAAGACAGAAAATGTATTTTTGTCCCATGGGGATGAAAGACTACAATTCCCAGAATGCTTCGCTGCCCTGTGAGGCCATTCCCAACGCCAACAACTTCATTACTGTGACTGAGTTGAAGACACTACAATTAAAAACTGAATGTGTCTGTTCAATATAATGAGTGAGTCACTGCGCCAGTATCACAGCACTGAGCACTAACTGCAGGAGTGATGAGAGCTGAGGTAATCGCGACTACATTCGCGGCATACATTCACAACGCAAGTTCAGTCTGGCGCGTTTCAGTTCATGCCTTTACAAGCTTAACTTTCATAGAAATTAATTTGAGAAGTTAAAAGACTTACATTGCTCACCATAGCTCCGTTTAAATGATCCTGTCTGCAAGCTGAGCTCTCCCTGCAAGCTGAGTGTAATCTCCCATCCCCCAATGCCGGATTCAAAACATGCGGAAATGGCTCCCTCTGCTGGCTGTAGTCTTTAGCCTCTGGGCAAACATTCCTCCTATGATGCAAAAATTGTCATTTTGCATCATAGGAGGAATTTTTCCAGAAATAAAATGCATAAATCTCTCGTCTCAGGGAGATATGAGAGGGGAAAGCACAATAATTTGAATATTCTCCAGGGTTTCTACTGATACAAAGCCATATGCTAATCGCTGAAGTAACCCTTTAACTCCAAGTCTTCCAGAATCCCAGTCAACGCTGATTCAAAAGACCGCCGCCATTCGCCAGTTTCTGTGTTTACTAGAAGCACGCAAACGCAACTCGGCCATCGTCATTATGGCCCCGCCCGCCGACTCTATACACGATGTGATTGGCCCGTCCAGAGTGAGAGGAATACAGCTCAGAAGGGTATTGAGAGTTCCTAGATGACACTTGCGGGCAGATTAAATTTGCTGCCGCTAGGGTGTGTCTAGATTTCTAGGCTAACTGTTGACGGAAAAACACGGAGAACAGCCGCAAGACCCTGCCAAACGCTTTGAGTGTGTGTTAGAAATCAGGAATGGTAATAGAACATTATGCTTGATATGTTTTCCATTTTAAAACTAAATTTGGATCTCCAGCCAAAGTTTAAATCCTGCTTGCCAAGCGCTTCCATAATGTTTGCGTTAGGTCAGTAGGAGGAGAGTTGGCGGTCATTTGAGGCTGTTTGAATGCATTCAAACACATGAGCGTTTACACTATGTAAGCAATCTGGTCTAATGCATTTCAAACTAACCTCTGGTTGAAAGTGGACAAGCTCAAAACATTTTACCCCATTTACACCTGTATTTAGCATCGTGCACTTGTAATCTGATCAAATAAAACTTCTTAAACCGGGTGTAAACAGGGCCTGAGAGAACACATGAATTACTGATACTTTTAAAACTATTTATCTTTAGATTTAAGCATACTTACTTTATTTGGATTTCAGCTCTGCACACTTTTAGCATTCACTCAACCAACTTCATAAGGCTCCCCTGGGATGCTTTGTAACAAGAACACAGGCCATATGTTATAAATATAAAATATACACTGTGCAAGCAACAACAAAAATAAGTCAACAGGTAATGCCCAACTGATGGAGTGTGTAGCTTTATTTTCTTAAAACAACCATGTAGGAAGACACATCATGGCCATATTCCAGGATGACAATGTTAAGTTTCATCAAATCAAAAACCAACGTACCACTGACTTGGCTTTTGGTCAAGATCTGTCAAGAAGAGTCCAGCACTGTGTAAAGTCTCCTCAGCACAGTACAAAGACTTTCAGTTAGTTAAAGGTCTGGACTCGGAGGAGCCAATTTATGTGTGAAAATGATTCTTCGTTCTTTCACAGATTGAGCTGATGAATCTGGACATGGCCATCATGTGTCTTCCTACATGGTTTTTGAAGAAATGAAAAGCTACAATTAATCAATTTCCTTACTAGCAGGTGTCTGGTCACATTTCTCAGGTTTATCCATCCTGAACAATACTGTTCCTTTTTCCTTCTCGCATAGCTTCTCATGTCACCTCTACCCTCCTCTGTCCATACTTCTCATGTTTCATGTTGACATACTTTAATGGTTTAGGTCTACTGTGTGCATTTCATCATCTGTTTCCTTAGTTTGTAACAGGACCTTCTCTTGTCCTTGCCACGTCAAACACTTTTGTAAAGTTCATTGTTCTCAGCTAATGTTAGTGGTTTACAAATGTACTGCCGGATTCCCTGTATACTAAACATATTCAGTCTGTTGCTTTATGGTTTACATTTTACTTAGTCTAAAGAAATATCATTGTATCATGGCTGGGTGGGGTCTAATGCAGCACAAGATAAGCTATCTTGGTAACACTTTACAATAAAGTATCATTTGTTAATCTTAGTTAATGTATTAACTAACTTGAACTAACAATGAGCAGTACATTTGTTACAGTATTTGTTAATCTTTGTCAACATTAGTTAATAAAAATACAGCTGTTCATGGTTTATTCATGTTAGTTTACAGTGTTCACTGATAGATTTTACTAATGTATTAGTAAATGTTGAAATTAACATTAACAAAGATAAATAAATGCTTTATAAGTGCAGCTCATTATTAGTTCATGTTAACTAATGTAACTTAGTTAACTAATGAACCTTATTGTAAAGTGTTACCGCTATCTGGTATTATTTTGATAAATATTATCCATAAACGACTTAAATCGGTTTATCATTCCTTAAAATTAACATTTCGAGCGTCAGTTGACATAAACAAGTCAAGTGCTTACATTACGACGTTTTAATAATTTTAAAATGTTATAAAATGTATTTTGTGTCCTGAACATCTGTAACTTATCATTTTAAGAGAACATGAAATTTAGCAAAAGGGAATTGTGGCTAACAGTACTATTTTTATTTATTTATTTCTGTGTTCTATAAAACCCGTTCATAATGAAGACGAGAGTACTTAATATTTTAATTAGTAATGTTGCAGCTTGTTATGGGACTATTTGACAGCGTGATTTAGGATGGTCCCACATTCGACAAAATGAAATAACGATGAAAGCAACCGTTCACATGCTAGTTTGGTGTCTAGGTAAACACTTATTAGTAAGTATTTTTAGACCAGGGTACAAGCATATGGGAAACAATAGAGTAGAAACTAAATAAGGATTAAAAAGACTTACGGTAGAGAAAGCAGCAGCACCTTCAGCTCAAGACCATACTGTACTGAAACAGCATTTCCGCAAATACAGAAGCTGCATGCACGTCATTGGCTGGAGTCATCCCTACACAGAGGCTGGTTGGCATCGCAACACCTGCTGGCAGATGCCGAAACTACAACAAAAGACTATTTAGAGAAACATTCATCTGCCAAGGTGTTGCGAGGAAGAGAAATACATGGCATATTGTTGCAACTTGGAGCATATAGGGTAGAATATTTTCCCAAAGCTGTTAAAATAATAGATAAATGCATAAATATTTACGAAAAAATAAACATTTACGAAGAATTTGTGTGTGTGTGTGTGTGTAAATTATTGTACAATTTGAGCTGTTCTGTTTGATTGAACCACACGGACCAGCCTTCTTGCCCCACGTGCATTAATGAGCCTTGGCCGCCCATGACCCTGTCGCCGATATCCCACCCACTATGATGAAGAGATAGTCAGATATGGTCATAATGTTATGCCTGATTGTAATGTATTGCCTACATTGTAATGTCTAACAGCGTAAGCATATTTTTTCTGCTTAAAAATTGAATGTTTGCAAGAGAAGGTGAAGAAGCTGTCAGCGATCAAAATATTTATTTTGAAGATGTGGAAAACGATTGTTTTGAGAATGTTTGACATCGCGATCGAGCCAGATGCTGAGTGTGGGAAATGTGCTCTGATGATGGCAGATGAATGATGGTATAAAAATGCTTCATAAAAGGTAACAAAACTTGCTTTATTTGATTCTTCTGTTGTTATATCAGGAGAGTTTAATATTGCGAAAGGGAGATCCGTCTGTGCTAGTTTATGTTCCGGGTCACCAAAACCCCAATATTTATTAAGAATGATTAGCGAAACATTCATGCATTTATGGGTTAACACAACTCAAAGGCCTCCTGTTCCTACCAGTGGACCTCTTTGGTAAATCAACATCTAGTAGTTTTAACATTGGTAAAATATATAACATTTCCATACAAGCTTTTCAGTCAAATATCATTTGCATGTCAATCTAACACGAGAGAAAAAAAAAAACATGGGAACTCTTTTTCCCTTCCTCTGCCTCTTGCGCTAAAATAATGTATGTTTACATTTACTATAGCATTAAACTATAAATTAGGGATAATTACATACAACAAATTCAAATCCCATAACTCTATAGTAAGCACATATAGTTCATTATTGTTACTCACTAAGAGGTACACATTGAAAAACGTAACCGAAAGAACTTAACACAATTTATTTTTGTGTCCATGTTAGAGGGTTAGGGTAGGATTGGGGTTTGGTTAAGGGTTGTTTGCATTAATGCATAATTTACTGTTATTACTATGGCAAGTACATGTAACATGTAGCAAGGACTCTGTAAAATAAAGTGTTATTGGTATTGACTTAGTTATGCTTAGGTACTATAGCCTAGTTATAACAGCAAGTTAAATAACTGAGTTGTGCAGTGTGTTAGATCTGACTTGTAGCCATAATAACTAATAAATAACATTATTAAAACAAATATTCAAAAAGGCTGTATTGTATGTAGGGTCATCCTCAGTCAACAACAACAACAAAAAACCTCATTCTGAGAATAGCGTACAGGCAAAAAAAGAATGTGTGAAGTATATAATCAACAGGTATGTTACATGTTGAGCTGGAAAGAGGCCAGCACTTTGTCAGGTTTAAATCCTTTGTAATCTCAGAGCTTTTACCATCTCTGAAAAGCAGTCGGATGTACTGTAAAGCAGATATGAGTTGTATTACAGGCTCTTACTTTCCCTGTTTGTTTGTAAGCTCTTCTATGAATGACGTTTCCTTGTTTTAAAAAGGGGTGAATCCTCATATGGCATGCTTTTTTTGAATGAGCCATTGTGTTTAGAGACCAATTTTCCAAAATGTTGCAATGAATGATTTATAAAACGTCTTTATGCACAAAAAAAGTTTCCTAAATGCATCCTTTTTATAAATCCCAGTTCATCTTTCAATTAAAGTGCAGTCAACTTCACCTACAGACTGGCAAAGAAATTCAACATCCTCTTCATTTAGCTTATGCATAACAAATTTTTTCACATCAGTTTCTACCTTTGTAAATCCAGATTTGTTCCTCAATTTTGAAGTTGAAGATGGAATTAAGTATCAAATCTAATCAATCCTATGTGTGTGTTGTATAAATGTTGTATAAATGAGGCCCCTGGTTCATGTACGTGTACATCATTTTAAATTACTAAAGAGGACAAGGACAACTTTCAGGACAAGGATTTCAATTAACACATTCCTCCTCTAAAGCTCACATGTAAACTGAAGACATACTACAACTATTATCAAGGGACTAGAAAATCACATTAGATATAAATCAGGTGTTTTTGTTTTTATTTATCTGCTTGTGTGTTACATTTAAGACATTTAGAAGATGCCTTAGAGTGATGTGCCTAGGAAAGACTGCTGTGGTCAACAAATGGCTTGCACGCAAATTATTGTTTTGTGTCAGTGAGGTATGGCAGGTCGAAGTATTGTGGACAGAGATTTGTCTGTGCCTGAAGACTGGGAGGGGCTCTGGCTGTTTTCACATTTAGCAGAGGTTGATTCTAGAAAATGACTTTTGGAGACTGATACGTACCACCACTGATTACAAAACCAGACATATTCTTTACCCAAAAGTTTTTGTTTATCATTTCACAGAGTTCTTTCTAGCTTCCTCAAAGCTTAAGGAGAGACTGACTGTTCCACTTCCAAAGCTCACCCTTGGTTTATGACTATGTCTGCGTGTAGAGGGGGACTCTGTTTCATTCCCATTGGTCTTCAGGCTGATCGATGAGGAGGGCGAGGAGGCAGAGGACCCACCCACACTGCATGACCTCTTTCTGGAGGCAGAGCTTTGTCGTAGTGTCGCCTTCGCGGCTGCTTTGAAAGAATGGGCTGCTGTGCTACAGCGAACCTCCTCGATTGTGTTCCTGGATGGTTTGAAGAGAATTATGTACACCTTGTTGAAAAAGATACAGGCTAGCAAACTGAAGCTGGAAGCCAGAATGGCAATGACCTCAACCGCTGAGACGAACTTGCCATACGTGCTGAAGTATGCAGGGATGAAGGAAATCCAAACGATGAAAAAAATGAGCATGCTAAATGTTATGAATTTGGCCTCTGTGAAGTTTTCAGGAAGTTTCCGAGACTTGAATGCGAAGAAGAAACAGATGGCAGCCAGCAGGCATGTATAGCCAATGAGGAATCCCAACGCCATCATGGAGCCCTCGTTACAGGTGATAAAGATAATTTCATCAATGTCATAGTTTTTGTAACTCCCTGGTGGAGCATTGTACAACCAAACCACGCAGATCATCACTTGGACAAATGTGAACAGGAACACGAGTAAGAACTGCAGGTTCAGACCCCACCATTTACGGTGGAGACTGGTGGGGATTTTGGCTTCAAACACTAGCAGGACACGATTGGTTTTAACAAGAATACAAGAGATGCATAAAACAAAGCTGATTCCAAAGGCTGGTTGCCGTACACGGCATGTCCAGTCCTGTGGTTCACCTATGAATATAAGAGAGCTAGAGAAACAACAGATAAGAGAGAAAAGCAAAAGAAATGAGAGTTCTCGGTTGGATGCTTTCACAACTGGAGTATCACGAAATTGCACAAAAACACCCAGCACAAAAGCTGTTAACAGAACCCCGAGCACTGCAAATAAGGCCAACGCGATCCCAAAAGGCTCGGTCCAGGACAGGAACTCGATCTCCTTCAGAAAGCAGGACGTGTGATTACCGTTAGACCAGGAGTTGTTCGGGCATTTAGCGCAAACACTGGCATCTGTGGAGAAAAAACAAACAATAACATTTCATTGTTTTTTTATGGGGGAAAAAGTACAATATTCTGATAATTCCTTTTCATGTTAGTTCAAAGTGCATTATTAACTAATCTTAACTAACTTTTGATTTAAACATTTTTTTTTATCAAATGTGCAAGTTGACTATAATTATGATTAATAAACGCTGTAGAACAGGGGTAGCCAATTCTGCTCCTGGAGAGCTACAGTACCATCCTGCAGACTTTGGTTCCAGCACTGTTCCAACATGCCTGTAATTTTCAAGTAATCCTGAACACTTTGATTAACTGATTCAAGTGTTTGATTAGGGTTTGTACAAAACTCTGCAGGATGGTCTCCCTCCAGTGCTGTGCCAAATTGCCCCCTATACCCTTAAATAGAGCATATTTGAGAGGGCAGCCATTCGTAGTGGTCCAAAACCATAGTGGATGTTATCAAGGGCATTCATTCAAACCCACAATGCACCGCAATAACGAGTGTACAAACGATGTACACTCAATGGCTAGATAATACCCATAATGCACTGTGAGAGTCACGCTGAATGAATTCCTGCGTCTCGCCAGATGGCTCCCGCAGCTAAATCATCCATTGATCCATTTTCCAAATCACTGGTCCAATGTAGGCACAGCTTTATATCATACAGGTATAAATTCCTTCTAAATTGATTAAATTGTTTTATTAAGGTTTATACATGCTAGTTTCCATTGACAGTTCAAGATAAATCTTTTCATTACTACCGGACCTGCCAGTTTGAATGAATGAGGCATTTATATAGCGCTTTTATAAATACTACTGTTCACCCAAAGCGCTTTACACTTATGACGGGGTCTCTCCTCAACCACCACCAGTGTGCAGCATCCACTTGGATGATGCAACGGCAGCCACAGTACAATGGTGCCAGTGCGCTCACCCCACACCAGCGATAGGTGGAGAGGAGAGAGGGTGATAGAGCCAATTCAGTTGATGGGGATTATTAGGAGGCTATGATTGGTAAGGGAATTTGGCCAGGACACCGGGGTTACACCCCTACTCTTTTACGAGATTTTTAATGACCACAGAGAGTCAGGACCTTGGTTTAACGTCTCATCTGTAGGACGGTGCTCTTTGACAGTATAGTGTCCCCATCACTACACTGGGGTGTTAGGACCTACACAGACCACAGGGGGAGCACCCCCTGCTGGCCTCATAAACAGCTCTACCAGCAGCAACCTAGTTTTCTCAGTTGGTTTCCCATCCAGGTACTGATCAGGCGCATCCCTGCTTAGCTTCAGTGGGAAACTTGGGTACAGGGTGTTATGGCTGCTGAGTTTGCTAAGTTTCATATGATTATTTACTCATTATTGAGCAGTTTAGTCCAAATTTACTCACTTGTTTTCATTCACTCCTTCAAGTAGACTATATTAGTGGAGTAATGTAGGGAATAGTATAGGGTATGAGGTATAAGGGGCTATTTCGAACACAGCCCAGGAGTCCTCCTGGAGAGTTTAGCTCCAACTCACCTGCCAGAACGTTTCTAGTGATGATTGATTATTGAGTGAACAAATCATTATTTTAAGCCTGTAACCGGTTGAGTCAGTTCACAGAATAGGACTGAATCGAACTTTAGTTATAGGTTGATAGGCACCGAATGAGCCATTGAGCTTGTCCAGATGGTTTATTAAACCAAAGAACCAATTTGAAATGAACAAATAAAAAATAACCTACTCCAAAAGAAGCAAATGAGATGGTCAACATTTTCTAAGGGTTTGTTCATTGTGAACGGGTTCTTTGATTCAATACGCCATCAGGATGCTCGTTGGCTTATTCAGTGCAAGGAGATTGCGTGGTACTTCGATCAGTCTTGAATCCTCAACCCAGAACTAAAATTCCATTAAATTCAGTGAACTGACTCAACCAGTTACTGGCTTACAAGAACAATTCATGCAAGAATCAAACATAACTAGTTCTTAGAGATCCTAAATCAGATGGCGTTTCATTTAGAAGGCTGCACCTTCCGGAGGCCGCACATATCCTTGAGGCTGCTTCATTTCACAAACGTAACCATAACATTCTCTAAAGGCCTTGACAGCATCGAACTGCAACTATATATGACAGGATACCATAGTAATGAATGATGCTGAATAACAAAATTCACCAAAAAGTCAACAAATTCTCTTATAAAAAAAACATGTCAGTTCATTGGGTGATAAACTGTTTCCTCATAAAACAGTAAAACAAAAACAGTTTATTCAGTAATCTCCATTGACATCCATTCAAAAAACCTGCATCCTCAAGAGTGTTTCCGCAAAATGATCTTTTGTTTTTGGCTAACCCTCAAGGCTCTGTATTGTGAAGGGGCTTTGTCTGAAGTCTGAAAGTTTGTATATTTTAATACTTTCTCTTTTCACCGTTGTTGCTTTCACCAGCAAAAAAAAAAGACTGTTCTAATAGAAATTAACTTGCAGATTCCTTCATTTGCTAACCTTTATGGTCACTGTACTCCCCATCCGAGCACTCCGTACACTCGAAGCAGCATGTAGGTTTGCCATCAATAATTCCTTTTCTGGTTCCAGGTTCACACTCATCGCTGCAGTTGGAAAATGGTACCTGGTAAAGATAAGAGAAAAAAAAATATTGTCTCATCTCATGTAATACAACAAGTCACATTTGCTGCTGTAACTGACTGGACAAGGATCCTTTGGGTTTGCCATTAGTTAAAGGGTTAGTTCATCCAATAATGTACAAATAAACATTGGTCAGCTAACAAACATAAAACAAATCAAATATGGTGAATGGAAACTAAACTGTACTTGCTTTATGCATGAGAACAAACCTCATTGTTTCTTGAGGAAGCTTAAATGTGTTGCCCTGACACGCAAGAATGAACCTCATTGGTCCTCGCACACCATGCTTGAGCGTCCTTTTATCACACTAGAGAACTCAATAAATGAGTGTAATGTGCTCTGCTAAAGGCCAAATTAGATTGTGTCTCTTCAGAAGACTTTGATTAAACTACTCAATTAATATGGATTTCATTTTGAAGCATCAGAGTGTGGGGTTGAACTGAAGTCATTGAATAGACTTTCAATGGATGGTCAGATTTCATTTAAACTAGCTTAATTTGTGTTTCGAAGATGAATGAACATTCTCTGGGTTTGAAAAGACAAGAGTGAGTAATTGATGACAGGATTTTTATCTTTGGGTGAACTATTGCTTTAATAAAGGCTCTAAATGCATAACATTTTCTCTAATCGAAGTGCTAAGAACTTCAGGTACTGTGTGTTTTATGCTTCCTCACCTCAGTAAGATGGCCGTTCCACAGTATTTGTGTCTTGTCAATGGAAAGTTTGGCCCCGTTCTTGTTATGTATGCTGTAATAACCAACTTCCTTGAATACAACAGACCCATCCTCAGGTGATCGATGCCAGTTTATAATAGTATAATTTGCTGAGAGCTCACTGCCATTGTCAAAACGCACCCTCTCCCCCATGCTGTCTATAAAGTTGAGGTGTCTCAGTTGTTTCAGAACCTTTAAGATTTAAGAAAAGAGAAAGGCATATTAATATCATTACATATATTTATGAAACTTTCCTTGAATTGAGAAGAGCAGAGGGGAATCTTCTAGAATACAGTAAATTCTTGTGCAGCTTACAAATATATATGAAGTATGGCAAGTAACTCGCCTGCCATGCTTCAACTTTCCGAATGTCTGCACATGAGCCATTAGCAAACAGTCCTTTTCCAGGTGTGCAGGTAAGTATGTCCTGCAGTGCCTGTGCTATGGCATAAACAGCCACGTACACATTGTAAGAAATCCTTAGGTGTGTGTAGTCCAGGTACGGTGTCTCAACACTTGCAATGTCCTCTTCACCAGTGCACAGAGGTCTGAAACTTGTACTGCCATTTTCACTGTCCTCATTCCTTGGACTGTCTTCTAGGTAACAGTTAAAAGTCTCCTCCCAAAATTCCCTCACAAATTCATTATGGCTGGACTTCTTTGGATGGACTTGCTGTAAGAATTCTTTAAAGCCGGGTATATGCCCAGCCCTCAGTGCAAAGCCAATCGTTCCACCCATGACATCAAGGTACTCTGGCTTGGCAACCAGGCTAGAGCTGGCCCATGCCTCACTCGCCAACCAGACGCGGTCTGTGACGTTTCGCCTCACCATCTCTTTAATAAGTGGCTCAATATCTGGTCCACTAGCAAACACAGCAATGACCCTGGCGGTTGAGTTTTCGATGCGGTCTGCCACACGGCGAATCTCAGCTTCATCAATGTATTGTGAAATTAAAACATTGAGATCGATGCAGATGTCCCTATGAAACATTTCATTCTCAAACTTTTCAATACCCGGACGGCCATATTCATCATCAGAGGCGATAGCAATCACCCAGTTCCACTGGAAATGATCAATGATGGCAGCCATAGCAATAGCCTGATACTCATCTGTGGGAATAGTTCTCATGAAGGATTTGTACTGATTCTTGTTGCTCAAAAGGCGACTGGATGAAGCATAGCTGATCTGAAAGACAGTAGAGGAATATGAATAAAATATAAAAGGAATGTTGTTCTTTTTTCCAAAATCCCCTCTGTAAATACCTTTAATGTTTCAACAAAATTAAATAAGTAATTTTGAACCTGACTTTATCCAATGTTCAGATTACTTTTCTGGATATGTATGCATAATGATGCATTATTTATATATTTAAACATTTCATAGAACTTGTAATACAAAGCAATTGTACATAATGTACTGCGATTAATCAACTAAGGACATGATTATAACTATTAGTTAAAATCTTTACCCAATCCACCTGTGGTTTCTTACCCTAAAGCTTTTATTAAAGGTAATCTAGATGAGTATAATTCAGTTCATGTCTTTAAAATCTTATTCAAAATGAACTGATTCATTATGTATTTACCAAGCACATACCCCCAGAAACTACTCTAATTGAAGATGCTTAAATTGCAAAAGAACCTGAGGAATGTAGAAGAGGCCCACTAGGTCTGCCACAGCTGTAGACACTGCAGATCCAGACGCCCCAACCACTGCAATGGTTGATGGGATGTTTCCTGTGCAGTTACAGAACTCATCCAAGTTGAGTGAATCAATTTTATTCTGTGCAACAAAACTTAGCGATGCCTCCAGGGCCTTCGAAACAGTGTTGCATGTGTCAAATATACGGTAGCCAAGCGTGATGTTTGGAAGAAGAGTAGAGCTGTTGTTGATCTCCTCTATAGCAAAGATCATAGATTGAAGCCAACGGAATCCACGAAAGTTATATCTGAAAAAGAAAGTGACGTTCTATAAGGAATCACACTTTGGGTCATATTTGTCATTTACATTACTCAAGTTAAAGTTAAAAATAAGAAATGGAGCTGGCTAGAATTTTTAAACATATAATTTGACATAGACATGCAATCTTTTTATTAAATTGTACTGATGTGTATTGGTGCATTTAAAGGGATAGTTCACCCTAAAATTTTAATTGTGTCAATTACTCACCCTCACATTTTGATGAAATCTGAGAGATTTAGTTGGACAAAAAGTTCATAAAGAGATTGTAAAACTAATCCATATGAATTGAGCAGTTTAGTCCAAATTTTTTTGACGACACTATCACTTACTATGATAAACAGATTTAATTTTAACATTTTTTTTCATCATCCAATAAACAGAAGCTCAACCAAACAGGCTTGTGGCCTGTTGCACAAAGCCGGCTTAGGTTTTAACTCAAGTCAACACAAGGTAAGTTTGCGGTTAGATTGAGCATACTCTGTTTTTTTTTCTGGCTTATGAAGGATTGGTTTTTAGCAGTGTACATCACCATAGTAACTTACACTACACGGCTAACCACGGCTGTACCATGATGGTAGTTTAACAAACTCAGTGTTAGAGGATTAGTTTTGAGTTGACAAAACCAAACCAATGTATTAAGGCTTTGTTGGTACCATGATGCTGATCATCAGCTTTCTCTGTCAACTCAGGCTTTAAACCTGAGTCCAGGAGTTTAGCAGTGACATCAGCAGTGAACAACCAATCACACGCTGTGGAACTGAGATTCACTTCTCGCGAGTGAAGCAGTGAGATTAATTTCTCTCTTCTGCAGAATACTACGATTGAAAAATATTAAGAATTTTAAAAATGTTGCACAGTAAGAAAAGAGCCGTTTATGAAAGAGGACAACTTAAAGAAAAAATATTATATGTCAATGCCAGTAAAAGTTATGAAGTTTGTTTAGTTGATATATAGAGAAAATTTTACATTTAAGCTCAGTAAGCTTCTTTTTAAATAGTTTCATTTATTGATTTTAAAGCTTATTTGTATGACTTTATCTAGGCTATTTATATTATTTTTAACAAAGAGCCAATTAATGACTGATTAACTAAAATGATAAATGTGTAATTGATTCAGGGTATAATAATTACATGAATTATACCTAAATCATTCAAAATTATTATTATTAAAAATAAGCATCGTTAAAACTCAGACACTTTAGTCTTTAAAAACCATTTGCTATGTAGTGACTTTTAATTTGGATTAGAAACAGGGGGAGTGGCTTTATTGCATCAGAAGTGTGTCACTTTAGTGTGTTAGAGATTCCAAACCGGACCAATCAGCTGCGAGTAAAACCCACACCCTTTTATATTATACCAGTCCCTCCATATAAAAATAATTATGGTCAGAAATCTTTTTTTATACATACACCAAAATCTGGAATGATATTCCACATCACATAAGAAAAATACCATCCATCATGTGTTTTAAAAAGTCCTACAAACAGTTTCTTCTAAACAGTTATACTTGTACTCACTGATCATTTATTTATTGTCCTGGTTCGTATTGTTTTGAATTGTTGTTTTCAGTCATTTATTTGTTTAGCCTGTAACTGTTTGCTAATGTTTTGTGTGCGTGTGTTTTATGTTCTGCAGAACAGGAACCTGCTGGAAACCAGTTTTTAAACTGTAAGGCCGGAGACACTGCAAGCGTGGCGTTTCTGCTGCGTGTCAGCCGCGGGGCGGCTGCCTGGCGTTTTCTCTGTCTTTGCACACCAGAAGCGTGTCTGACGCGGAGCTGCTGCTGCTGGGAATCCCTATACTTCATGTTAAATATAAATAGATTGCCTATTGATACAGCAAAGACAACGTCGGCAGTAGCCTATTGACCATACATATATATGGTATTGACGGCAAAATAGGCTACAGAATATTTCGTTCTGTATTGACAGGTTTAATATTTCAAAATCGATAATTATGTTGTTTTTTACTATTACAAGTAGGCCTATATCTGCATTTATGTTAACCTACAGACTTTCAAACATGAAAATGTCATGTATTAATATGTATTTGTGTCAAAATGGCATATAAACATCTTTTCCTATGCTATTTTGCCTAGAAACGCTTCCAACACGCTCGCGTGTCGCGTGAAAAATAGGCGTCTTCTATTTGAAGCATGCACGCGTTGACCGCGCGTGAGCCGCGTGGCTGACGCAGGCAGTATGCAAGCTAGCGGTTTTAAATGCCTGATCAAAAGTTGTTATACATGGTTCTGGACAATCAATTGTTTAAAAATAACTAAATAATAAACTAATAAACTATGAAATCATTGCCACACTAAGTACACACGCAAAACATTCATTTGAAATATTTAATTGATTGCTATAATGGGAGCAAAAACATGTTCTGAATAATATACTTATATAAGCACTTATAGCTTCCGTTATATACTACTAATATATAAAACATATGCTTTGTAAGACATTAAAGACTATTTTAACACAATGTAAACAGTAAAAATCAAAACGCGATTGTGTAAGAATTGTAATCAGGCTCTGAACAGATTACCTATTAAAATTTCTTTCAGCCAATAGATTCGCTCTGGGGGTCCTTGCGGACACGATTTTACAGGGGGACAGGATTTTTCATGACACCGGTTAACATCAAGGGGGTAATCTAGCGCTCGGAAAGCGTTCCACCCCTAGGGGCTGCCATTGCTAACCAAGCCATCACCTGCTGTTAGCATCCCATTGACTCCCATTCATTTTTGAGTGACTTTGACATTGAATAACTTTACATCTGAGACGTTTAAAGACTCCATTTGTCCATTGTTTATTTCTAAAGAAACACGACAATGCATAAAAGGCTCCGTTACCTTGTATCTTACACTATCGCCCCGCAGAAAATGTTTTTGTAAAAATAGGCTAACGATTGCGTCATAACCAACGCGACTCTGTCGCACAGTTGAGAAATTACCGTATAGACCTGAGGAGACGCTCGCAGGCAATCTTTTACTGTCTATGAGGCAGTCGGGGGGACGTGGAGACAAAGTCTGATAAAGTCAAGGGAGAAGAATGGAGAGAAGCCCATAGTGAGCCAAAAGCAACGGGAGAAAATATTTAAACAACGTGATTCAGCTTTCACTTTCCACAACTACTAGAAGACCTACAGCTGTCAGACAGGAGGCTCACGTCACATCTACGTCGTCAAGCTCAGTTTGAGCCTGCGCAGTTCGCTCAGCCATCAGGAAGTGAGTGCTCCTATACTGACATCACATTCCGCCGTTGACGTCAATGGGATAGCTCAGTCCATTTCTTTTACTGTCTATGGTTAACATGGGAGCCGAAATAAAAACGGACACGCCACGCAGCAGAGACGCTCACGGCACGCTTGCAGTGTGTCCCCGGCCTAACTTAAATGTTACTTTTTTAACTTTCCTGTATAATAAATGAAATGAACCCCTTCTATCTCTCATTCCAAATTAAAGCAGTTTTTAGTGAAAAAAAAAAACTTTAGAGACAAAATTGCTTATCTTTTGGTGCTAATTATTTGTTACATTTATATTATATGAATTATAATTACTTTTAATTCATATAATTATAATAATAATTCACAAGTAGCCAAATATTAATATATGCATTCATAATTCTTTTAAACAACGTGTATTCATTTGAGCTCTCTGTGACCCTATAATTATTAGGCATATTTCTTTGATTCACATCATGCATTGATATAGACAGATATTCTTTTAGCTGCCTTCTCAAACTGTCACTGCAGAAGCAGTTTTTATTCCTGCCTTGTAAACGCATTTCATTTCATCATCATTTTCAAAACAATTTCTCAATCATCAGAAAAGAAGTGAATTGCACCATCTCTCTTGCGAAATGGAATCAAATGTGATTGGCTGTTAGTTGCACGTTTCACACTTTTAGGTGGATGCGCTTCAGAGCTAATCGCAAACTCTGGATTAAACCTGAGTTGACAGAGAACATTTATACCAAGCTTTGAGAGACCGTTGAACTTGCTCTAAACCAGGTTGCATTTATCTGGATTTGTCAACTCTAAACCTACTCTGAAACTCAGTTTGTTCAGTTAGTTTCATGCAACAGGCCTCTGATGTGTGAGAACGAACCTCATTGGTTCTTAAAGGAAGATCAAACATGTGCATAATACGAGAATGAGCCTCATTGGTTCTTGCTAAAGCTCAAACGTGCTCCGTAACACGAGAATGAGCCTCATTGGTTCTTGCTAAAGCTCAAACGTGCTCCGTAACACGAGAATGAGCCTCATTGGTTCTTGCTAAAGCTCAAACGTGCTCCGTAACACGAGAATGAGCCTCATTGGTTCTTGCTAAAGCTCAAACGTGCTCCGTAACACGAGAATGAGCCTCATTGGTTCTTGCTGAAGCTCAAACGTGCTCCGTAACACGAGAATGAGCCTCATTGGTTCTTGCTAAAGCTCAAACGTGTGCATAACACGAGAATGAGCCTCATTGGTTCTTGCTAAAGCTCAAACGTGTGCATAACATGAGAATGAGCCTCATTGGTTCTTGCTAAAGCTCAAACGTGTGCATAACACGAGAATGAACCTCATTGGTTCTTGCTAAAGCTCAAACGTGTGCATAACACGAGAATGAGCCTCATTGGTTCTTGCTAAAGCTCAAACGTGTGCATAACATGAGAATGAGCCTCATTGGTTCTTGCTGAAGCTCAAACATGCTGCATAATACGAGAAAGAGCCTCATTGGTTGAGAATGAACCTCATTGGTTCTTGCTAAAGCTCAAACGTGTGCATAACACGAGAATGAGCCTCATTGGTTCTTGCTGAAGCTCAAACATGCTGCATAACACGAGAAAGAGGATCATTGGTTGAGAATGAGCCTCATTGGTTCTTGCTGAAGCTCAAACATGCTGCATAACACGAGAAAGAGGATCATTGGTTGAGAATGAGCCTCATTGGTTCTTGCTAAAGCTCAATTTAATTTAGCTGCCAATGGAGGGACTGAAAGGTCTCAAATTTCATCAAAAAAAAATCTTATTGCATTCTGAAGATTAACAAAATTTTTACTGGTTTGGAATGACATAACGGTCAGAAGTTCATGACAGAATTTTATTTTTTTGGGTGAACTATCCCTAGAGTGAGTTTTTCATGGTTTGAAAAACCTTTTCCCCCAAATACATAAAACACACAATTATATGATAGACTACCTCATTAAATTGAATGGAAGTATAAAAAAATATATCTATGATGCAAAAAACTAAACAAAACTCAAGGTTTAAAATCACTTAAGAAAACCATCAACCACATCTGGAGAAACGGATCATGTGTTTATACCTGACACATTCAGTTGACTCTGGCCTAGCTGCAAGATCCTGGTCCTTGGAGGCCACCCCAAAGTGTATTGGGAAAAGGCCTCCCAGCAGTATGTCGCCTGTCTTCTGGGCCCTCTGATATGGGCCATAGGTAGAAATTACACAGCTGAAACCCAATAGAACCAGGTAATGCAAATAAAACTTCAGATGAAACCTCATTGCTTCAGTTGGTTTCTAATGCAGCCTTCATGGAGCAAGGTAGATATTAGCAGGGCAGCAAGTCTTGGAATTATCACTAGTTTTCGTCAATCCCCAAATTCGCCAAACCAAGCCAAGCCAAGCCAAGCCAAAAAAAAAAAAAAAAAAAAAAAAAAAATGTTAATAAAAATTAAAATGCAATTCCTTTAGTTGATGGAATCAACAGATAAGCAAAGTGTCAGATGAACCAACACATTCTTGAGTGAGTGGTGAAGGAGCTGGGGAGTCTACCCACATTGCTGATTATGTACAGGTTTATTTGCAGAGTTGTTGATCTTTTCGTTCCTTTCTCCAGTAAATTCCTCTCCTGTTCATTATGTGATGGATTGAGGAAACCAAGGCCCATGAAAGTATTTTGTAGTATTTTGATTCACCACAGTGTTTGGTTGAAAGCTGAATATTCCTAAAGAAAACATAAAAGGGATATTTAGTTAAATGAATAAAACAGTAAAAATAATGAATGTTTATACTGATGCAACAGTTCTTGAATTTGATTGGCCAAGCAGCAGTGCCCGCCCACTTTTTCAGCTGCCTTGGTTTGGGGATATTTTCCCTAAAGCCTTTTTTTTTAATTATCCATAAAACAAACCAGCCAGCTACAAGGTGAATTACAACATTTCAAACTTTGATTTTAAACAATTTTTTTGGGGGGGAAATCAGACAAAAAAAAAAAAATGGTACAAGACTGCGTCCTTTGTACAGAACTATTAGGCTCAGATCATTTTGTTTTAAAAATTTTTTTGAAATAATTGAAATCTTAATTGAAATAAAATTAGTTAACAAAAAGATAAAATCCAAGATTTGGTGATACAACATGGACATTTTTGGGGTTATATGATTTCAACACAGCATAAGTGTTAAGTACAATTTGTGATATTTTATTTTTTAACTTGTTTGGACTGTTCAAGAGTTAATACATTTTGACAACACTGGTCTAAAAATGCAACACAGCTATTTTATTTCAGAGATGTTTTACACCACTTGCTGAATTAAAATATGAACAGAGGAGCTTGTGTTTTTAGTAAGGTCAGTTTTTGTTCAGATCTGAAATACCCGCACGATTTCTTTTAGGTTGAGAGTTCCACATGACTAACCTTCCCACTGCTGGATCTCTGTGTGATACTATGGCCAGTTTAGAGTCACTTCCCAGGTGTAACGTTTTAGAATCCAGCTCATTAACTCTGGAAATATGCTCCAGCAGGATTTGGCTATTTCACAAAAAAACTGGTCAAGTCCCTGGAAAAAAGGTTAAGGGTGGTTTACGTAAGAGAATGGGATGCATCTGCAAATTCAGAGTACTGATGAATAAAAGTACAAAAAATATATATACACATGTACTCATAATCTAGGTTTTTGAAGTCTCCTAGAATGTAATGTACTAAAATATACAATTAGCCTCATCCATGAAGTATTGCACAAATGTCTGTAAATCATTCAACAAACCATTTGTCCAGAAATTGTTGTAATAACTCAAAAATATATTTTTATTAACTTGTAGTTTCATGAATGAGGTCCCATGACAAAACTGCTAAAACTATTTAACTACATACAAACAAGCCATTCTTCATCATATAATGACCCCACAGAAAATGCATATAACCAACTTAAACATCTCTCTCTGAAACTTAGTGATTATTTCCTGCCTTTGATAAAGGAAAATCATATAATATTAATATTTTTTAAAAGCTTTATATAATTCACTTTGCATTATATATGTGATGAGCATTAAACACAAAGATGCTTACCTTAGTAACAAAAGCATCAAGACACGAATTCCATACAAAAAGAAAAAAGCAAGATCACTTCACACAACACCTACTGAATAGTAAGACAAATTACAGCGGAAACAATCATTGGTAGTGCTGAACAATAATTTTGTGAATAATCAATTGCCTCTACTTTGAATGTTAGATCATTTTTTGAGTTCCTCCATTAATGCTGAGTGCTGCGACTGAGTGTGCTGTTCCTATGAAGAGGGTGAAACATTAACCAGAGCCATCAGTCCATTTCCTCTGGCTGGTTATAGTCATCCTGTGGTCACTCCTATTTCAGTCACCTCCAACAACATGGCCGAAATGTTAAAACAGTCGCCACACTTCAAACCCAAAAGAATGCAGTGTTCTATAATGCAGATTCAGCCTAAAGCAGAACGTCATATATATAAGAAATATCATCTCCCTTATGGTGAAACAAAGGGCAAAAAAAAAGAGAGTATCCACTAGTTTAAACAAGTAGTGCTGATCCAAAGTTTCTCTTTGTGGCTAATCTTAAAGGTCAGTTCACCCAAAAATGAAAATGATCCCATGATTTACTCACCATCAGGTCATCCTAGGTGTATATGACATTATTCTTTCAGACGAATACAATATGAGTTATATTAAAAATGTCCTGGCTCTTCCAAGCTTTATAATGGGAGTGACTTGTTGGGTCATTTTTGAAGTGCATAAAATATTAATATCCACATTTAAAACTTTATAGACTAAAACAACTAGCTTCCGGCAGTCAGCGGTACGCAAGTCGGCTTGTGCTAAAAATAACCCTTGACGCATACATATTGACGAACACAGAAGCACATGGGTTAAAGCAAAACAAAATATTAGTGATGAATTTAGAAGTCTAAACGAGAATTTTTAAAGAAAAAATGGCAGACGATTTTGACAAATAAGAGAAGATGGGATTGAGTTTGTTGCCCAGCCCGATCGGCAAGAAGCGTCAAAGCTCGAGATGCTCATGTAAATTGCACCAGGGGTTACTCTTTTTACACAAGTCATATAAGCTAGTTACTAGCTGCCAGAAGATAGTTATTTTACTATATAAAGTTTTAAATATGAATATATTTTTTCACATAAACACACCACTTCATTTCAGAAGGCCTTTATAAACCCCCCGGAGGCATGTGGAGCAGTTACATGATAGATAGATGCACTTTTCTAGGCTTCAAAATATGACCCAACAGTCAATGCCATTATAAAGCTTGGAAGAGCCAGGACATTTTTAATATAACTCTGATTTTATTCGTCTGAAAGAATAGTCATATACACCTAGTAAGATGTCTTGAGGGTGAGTACATTTTCATTTTTGGGTGAAATGATCATGGCAAGCACTCACTCAAGCACATCATGCAAAGCTTTACTTTGAGGGTTTAATATAACGCAACAAATTGTTACAGTTGTTGAAGCATGACTTTCTGTATAAGGGTTATCGACACATTTAAGGTTTATTTTCCAATGTGGTGCATTGAAAGCAGCATTAATGTATGTGACCAATTATGAGCCACCATAGCCATTTCAACAACAGTTCTCATGTTTTAAAACCAGTAAGGTTAGGAACCGTGTAACGCAGGGGTGCCCAAGCCTGGCCCTGGAGGGCTGCCACCCTGCAGATTTTAACTCCAACCTGAAATCAAACAACCAAACCATTCAGGGCTGCTTGATAATTGCAGACCAGGTGTGTTTAAGCAGGGTTGGAACTGAAACCTGCAGGACGGTAGCCCTCCAGGAGCAGGTTTGGTAAGAGAATGTGGTTTGAGAAATGTATTCTAACCCAGTAGTTCCCAATCACGTTCCTGGAGGCCCACCAACAGTGCACATTTTTGTCTCCAATCAAACATCTGATTCAGGTCATCAGCTCATTCATGTCACACAAAAGAGACATGCAAAATGTGCACTGTTGGTGGGCCTTCCACTACTACTAATTTACATGCTAGGTTCAAAAAGGCTTAAAAACAAATGTTCTGGACAGACACTTGATAAAGATTAGATTCTGCACTCTAGGTAACTAATCAAATAAACAACTTTGACATTGACCATGTAAACTCCATAATACCAAAGGGTTTTTATAATAAAAATCACAACATGCTCTTCACCCAACCCTCGGTGCGGACTCCTTTGAAATGCATAGCTCAGTTTAACTTTAACTTTCCTTTAAGCATTTTCTTTTCACACATGTATACAGTCATAGAAACATTTGCAAAAGTAGATCAAGTTTAATTTCTCTTTTCTTTTTTTTTAAAGAAAAAATGTATTGGCATTTTAGACACCCCTTCAATTCCACAAAAAAGTACAACTCAACTTACAACTCAAACAACATTAACAAAGTCTTGCATATTATATCAAGGTGAATTTAAATGCAAAAGTTGCAGCCACACATCAAAGTAACAAAAAACATGAATACTGATCGTTTACCAATATAAACATCTAGGCCCAGTATCAAACTAAAGCCCACTTTTAAACAACAAACTTGTTTTTGGTTATGGAGTTGCTCTTGGTTGCCGTGTCTGCATGGGCTTGATATCCAATGACAAGTTTCTGCGGGAGTCCAAGATTTTCTTTATACTTTTGACTGAAAGGGAAGCAATGAGAGAAGTCAATAACTTGTATAACTTGTAGAGCAGACAAGTCTTCTTGGAAAACCAAATAAAGGTTTCTATTGGCAACCATGAAAAAGATTTAACATCCTGGAATGAACCAATGCACAAAAGTTTCTTTATAGTGACAAAAGTTTGCACTAATATATAGGGTGATCATATGTCCCGTTTTCCCAGTACATGTCTGGTTTTCAAGTCCTGTTCTGGCCCTAATATAATGTACTATCCATACAGAGGGGGGCATACTTTAAATGTATTGAAATTAATAAGGAATCGGAGTAAATGTCGAGTATCTCATTGCAAGGCAGAGAATCCTTGTTTTTGGTGATCAAAATACGGTCACCCTAGATTATTACTAATAAAAAAATAAATAAAATAAAAAAAGAGTATTTTATGAACCATTCATTGAAAGGCTCTTTGGGAAACCAAAAATTGTTCTAATGGCATTGCAGCAAAAAAAAAAAACACAGTTTTGGTTAATGTATTTTTGAGTGTAAAGCAAAGGTCCTTAACCCCACTCCCGGGGACCCACTGTCCTGCAAAGTTGATCTCCAACCTGCTTTAGCACACCTGCCTGCGTATTTTCAACAATGGATCCTAAAGAGCTTGATTAGCTTCACCGGTCTTTAATTAGGGTTGGAGCTAAACTCTGCAGGACAGTGGGTCCCCAGGTGTCACCAAAACCCTGAGTGCTACGCACTTCTAATAAGTCACACCTCTTTTCGTCTCGGTCCACTGGCCCATATCAGGCTCATGTACTGATGCTTTGGTTGGGAACAGCCAACAGATCTGCACTCTTCTACCTACAGTGGCAAATGTTTACTCCTGATTTCTGTGGTCTGCAAGCAAAGAGTGCTTTGCAGGGCAAGTATTAGGGCTGGGTCTATATTGATTTCTCAATTGTAATCGATTCTCATTTAGATTAACCTATATTGATTCTTAAATATTAAATAAAAAAAAATAAAAAAATGTAATCTATGCTGTAGAGCTTCACGATTGATTGAAACACCAACGCCCTTTTATTCCCAAATGGCAATAGCCGCATTTCCATTATCCTTCAAATTGCGCAAATTAAAATTGAAATTATGCGCAATGTAAATGAGTCAATTTCACAAAAAAAGTTTACGCTCTTCTTAGGTGGTTTTTAAAGCAATTAGAAAAATGACATTTTTGCACAACTGCAATTAGAGACATTTACAGATCACCTGCAAATAAAAGACAATCAATCTTTAAAGATGACGCCATATGTTGGACAGAAGACGCGAGTTTTTTTATTAACCTTATAAAAGACAACAGAATAACAGGAATACTGGACTCTAAAAAACAATGAAATGCCACAAATTATCATTAAGACCTTGAAGCAGATATGAGGGAGAAACACCCACAAACACCAATCAGTGGCCGCTCCCAAGTATAAGGTGCTTTCCTTACCATTAATGCTTGGATAAAACACTTGCGTATCCTTCAATTAAAAATAATGGCTAGTACGGCGACGGACATACACTTACCAACATACGTGGGATAATGTTAGAATGACATTGTGAGAAAAAAAAAAAATATTGTCACATAACATTGGTTAATGGAAATGCCATGATTTTGCAACAGTTTATTACCGACATTTAGAAAATAAACCTAGTGAAACAGCTTCACAAAAAGTCTTCAACATCACAGTAGGTAATGTTGGTTACAAATATTCAAATCATCACTGAAGGATTGAAATAAAAGTTTACTGTTCAGATATAAACGCGGATGTCTTTGGAAACTAAATAAAAATAGAGTAAATCACTGTATAAAGGTAACGATGCTTCAGATAAAGATTTGATAAATTACCTCATTACACCAGTAGGTTATGAAAAGTGAAAAACGTATTTATCATTTACTCATTCCTTCAAATGACTCGCAAGAAAAACGGATTCAACCATGTAATTGAAAACGTTGTCTTCAGAGTCATTGAATCATTCATTCATAAAAAAAAATTTAAAACCTAATTAAACATTTTTAAAAGACTGCAGCAATAAACATTTTTTGTTAAAACTTCTAGTAAACACATTTAGTTTAATTGTCCGTTCAGAATCATAGGAGAATTGTGATCTCTATTCAAAACAAGAAAATCATGATTCTCAATAATTCCAGAATCGATATATTATACTATGCTGTTTATAGTTGATGAAAGAAACTTTATAGCATGCCTCACTTCCAATAAATCACAATAAGCTTTGTTACTTCCAATATGAAACAAATGATAGAATTTGCAAGCCAAAACTTAATACCCAAGACCTAATAAAAAATAAAATTTTGTCTGGCATGACAGATTGCTAGAGCGAGTCAGTTCAAGGGAAGCAGCAACGCATGTAAACAGATCATCATCTTACTACTAGTTACAACACGAAAATGTTGAAATATTCAGTACAACTTAAAATGCATGTCTTATGTATCCTTAATATTTAACATAATTAATCTGAATGCATTGACACCATTGTATGAAAAGTCACTAAAACATCTTGTGAACAATGTCACGTAACGATTACCTCAGAAAATCCATTCAAATGTCCATAAACTAAAAGAAACATTAAGCATTTAGCTAAATATTAGCACTATTGTATTTTTACTTAAACTGATCTTCAATATATAATGTATATTTTAACATGCATGAAAACATGTTTGAATATACGTTATGACAGATAACATTTAAAATGTTTCCGTTTTTTTATTATTTTAGATTATGCCATTAAAATGTATTACAACTTCCTTTAAATGTTAGCAGCCTGTAAATGTTACAAGTTCATTGTAACCTTTAATATTATACTAAATGCAAGTAGCCTATACAAATATGTTCATTTTAACCTTTAATATTACACTAAATGTACTAACTGGGGTTCCATGTATTGTTTATAGCATTAGCTGACATTTTGTCCTTGAGAAAACTTGCCCTGTACTGTACCGGATACATACCTGAAATAATCAATCAACAATGGATTTAAGTTAAAATTAAATGTCTAAGCTAGAGAATCAAAATTGACTCATGAAATGTGTCAATGCCAATCCATAGCAAGTACGTGCCTTAATGAAAACTAAAACCCGCTTTGATAAAACATTTATATTTAGTAAATGCTTTTAAACAAATACTGTGTTTACTCTAGATTCATATGATTGCGAATCTTGCAGCTGTACAGTCTATCCTAGCAGCAGAGGAGTGCAGGCTGTTCCCCATCCATCTGATATGATGGATAATTAGCTTCATTAGGTTGCTAGGCACAAATTCCTTTCCAATGGTCATTAATGTTTACAACACCATGAGTGGTCAAACGCTTGCATCTGGCTCTGCTTGACATCATTCAAAAGATGTTCAAATCTATGAAATAAAACAACACTCAAATACACACATTATTTACACACCAGGGCTGGGCAATATGGCTAAAAAAAAAAACTTTTTTCCAAAACATTCGATTTACGATTTTAATCGATATCTTTCTTCTTTCATCGATATCGATATTCTGCGCTGAACGCTTCCACTAGATAACCGTAGCGATGTTATTAATTCTGTGGTGAATTTAAACGCTCTCTTACTGGATCTTCAGCGCTGTGTATTGTGTCTGTCACAAGATCGACCCGTATGAGCTCACGCTGCATTCGCTGACCGCACGGCTTAAATGAGCGCAGTTCCGTTCAGACTTCAAACACGCTTTACAGCGGGGTATTTTTAATTGTTCTGTGAAAAACTGAACCAATGACACTATGTTGTTAGATGCTATCTTTGTTGTTTGTGTATCTCTGTGGCACTGGCAAACACGCAGGGGAGGGCTGAGCAATTATGGGAGCGTCGGCGGATTCGAAAGAAAACTGTAGTTTTTTGTCAATTTTTGTGAATAAAAATCAAACTCGAATTAATCGATAAAATCGATTTATCGCCCAGCCCCAAGACACATCATATATTGTGCCAGATGTGAGCACTTTGTTGATATGGATGCTTGTTTCAATCAATCACAGTTTTATTAGCTATTTGTAGAGCACAAAAAAGATTTGTTACATTGGAATTGTACTGCATTTCCCTTAGAGTCCATTTATACTGTGTATAACTATTCCTATAAGTTAGCCATTAGTCTCACTGCTGCAGGATAGAAACTGTTGTAAAAGCGCGTTTTATGTGTTATGATACTGTCCGCTCTTGCATGTCAAGCTGTAGGGTTTGTGTTTGGGCCTCAGTAGTAGGCGAGCTGGGTGATGAGTGTCACTAAGCTTAAACTACTGAGCTTTCTGCTACAGAATAAAAATGTTTTATAAAAAGGTAATTGCAACTTTTAATCCCACAATTGCAAGTTCATAGCTCACAATTTGGAATTTGAAATGTGCATTTCCAAGTTTCTCTCATGACTTTTTTCCTCAAATGCAAGATATTGACTCAATTCTGGTAAGGAAAAGTCTGAATTGTGAGATGGAAACTCAATTGTGAGAAAAAAGCCCCACCTTTGTATGCTCAAGTTTGCATCATTCATATTGTCTGATAAATAAGTAAACAAAGAAGCCAAAGTGTTGGCTATAAAAGCAGGATTATGCTTATACAGAACTAAAAGCATGCTCACCCAATGTATGTAACGGTCTCACAGTTCTCAGCATTGGAGGTCCAGATTGCAATTTTGTCCCCTTTGGCACGGATATTGATTACACTTCCACAGATATCCCGACTGAAGGAGCCAAAGCCCTCTCCAATAAGACACAACATCTGCCACAAGAACAAATATATATATAAACCATTTTGCAGTAGTTTAAGCTTTAACAAAACTATCTTCCTGAACATAAATACATATTTTGGAGTGTATTCATGTACACAAAGATCATTTCTGATACTTTATAATCAGAGTGAATTTTCCAACAGACAATTCAAACCAAAGGTTAAATAAAGCAAGCAAATATATTGTCTCTGACCGTTTCCAGCCAGAACCGGTCAAGTTCAGTGTGTCTATGATGCTTGGCTAGAGTAATCAACCAGCGGCCACCACATTTATTACTTCTGTCTTCCCACATGGGCTCTATGCCATCCTGTAAAACAACAAAGAAAGTGCTTTACAAAGAGTCACTATAAAAGTGTCATATGAATTATTCATGGGCCAATTACAGTTCTTGAGCATAAAAAGAATTACATAACCAGAACTAAATGTAGACAAAGATAAGCAATAATTTAGTCATTAACGAGATGTTTTTGCACAATGCTAAAACACTAAAGAAAAGTAGTAAGAAGCCAGTTACACCCCCGTTCACCTTGAACATAGAGTAGTCACAGCCAGAGGAGAGTTTGCTTGGCAGCTGTATGTTGTTGTATAATCTGAAACATTTAAAAGTCAATCAGAAAAGCATTTTGCAAACATTTAGTATATTATATTTATTAAACATTAAGTGCAGAACTCAAATGTCAAGTGTAAAGGTTGAAGCCTTCCCGTGAAGTACCGCCTAATCACAAAAATCACAATTTTTTGATTTATAAAAGTGAATTTCTTTTTTTTTTTAAGAGCTCCAGGTTTGCTGCGGTTGTTTGAAAGTACAGCCTGACCGATTTTATCAGCTGATATGAGCCAGTCACCGATATATCGGCAATATGCCGCCAATGTGAATGCGCGCCCATGCGTTTTAGTGCACAAATTCACACAAAATTGTCAAAATGCTGGTCTTGTCGAGTATCATATCATTAGCAAACAATGAAATTTGCCATTCACCACCAGCGTTTTTAGTCAATTTCACAAGTTTAATGGCCCACAGAATATCTTGTATGAATATCTGAACTAGGGATGGGCATTTCAAGCAAAAATAATATTCGAAGATCGATGGGAATTATTCGAAAATGCACCTAGCACCTAGACCATAGTCTACACAAGGCGCGAGAGAGACCATTCACTCACTCTGTATAATAACTGTTAAATTCATTAGCAAATAGGCTATATTAATTCAAGCCATTTAATTATTGCCAGTTTCTTTTGCTATTTGAGAAAATGGGGACACGAAAAATATAATTAATGTATTCTCTCATTCTCTGCTATAAAAGTTAACCCAATTATGATGACTTCCACTCTAAGAAACCCGGAAATGTGAAAAGGGTCTATGACTTTTGATTTATATGCCGTTTTATGTTGATGATCTCATTTTACAGAGAATGCTCATAAGAGATTGGTTGTTCTTCACCCGTTTTGCTCAGATTCTGTACTGTATGCAGGAGATGTGTAATAGCACCCCTACCTTATAACAGTGAAAACATAGAAAAATCTGGCCAATGGCACGAAAGCACTCCTATAACAATAGACGGAAGAAAAAAAACAGAAGAAAAAAAAAAACTGTTCACAGCTCGTGACTGAATAACTTTAATAAGGGTTAATCTATATTTATACAGTGAAGATTATGAAGTGATATTTGACATATGATTTCCCTTTCTGGACCTTAAATCTAGTTTAGACCTACATGAAACCTGAAAATAACTTAGTGCTGTTGTATTTATGTATATGTATATATTAGAGTGCTGATCGGGCCACATTTTTCTGTCCGAGCCCGGCCCACGTCCGACAGAGCAGTAACCGAACCCGACCCGAGCCCAACAGGCATTAAAATAATTATGTCCGAGCCCGACAGTTAAAATCTTTTTTTTTCCTCATATACTAATGACACGTACGTTTGTTTGTGTGGAAAACCCGCTTTTATTAAGCAACTGTAGGAAGGCATTCTGAAATGTTTACAGACGAGCGCATCAGCACACGCGGGGCATCAAACCTAACACAGAGCCCAATCAAATAGCCAACTGAAACTAAATGAACAAAGGTCTGCTAAAAATGGCCCAAGCAACAGAACAAAACATTAACGTTACACAATTGAAATGCTTATTGAAAGGAAAGTCATCTTACCAATTTTCTCAAACTGTATGGTTCCTAAACTGCAACATGGGATCTATTTACATAATCTATCCACAAAACTTTAGGCTAATTGAGGTTTTATGCAGAAAAAGGACTGCATCATCAACTGTGGATGGCTTCAAGGCTGTCCTGCTGCCAGCAGCGCTGAAGTTGCGCTCACTGGAATGACAAGGATGCCGCGGGCAATATGCACGCACGTGTTGCGCGTTGTCACGGCGACAAACAAATTTCTGCATGCAGGAAGACGGATGTTAGGGTAATATTTTACATTTATTTTAATCACAAAAACAAACCATTGCATCTAGTTAAACAGGCCCATTGGCAACTTGCATAATAAGCAGTTTTAAATTTAAAAGGTTCAATGCCTTATCGCGCTGATGTGACTGAGCCCGACCCCGAACGTCATTTCGAAATACACACACACACACACACACACACAGTTCTAGTCAAAAGTTTGGACATCAGTGGGAAAGTGTCCAGACTTTTGACTGGTGCTGCTGTACTATTATATACACAAAGAATATCAACCGATATATGATTTATGCCCTAATATCAGTTTAGGCCCCCAAAAACTTATATTGGTCAGGCTCCATTTGAAAGGCTGCTTAATTTGGCCAAACGGCCATTTTGCAATACTCATATAAATGTGATTTGAACCGCAATATAAACATTTAACATAAAATTTTGCTGCGGAGACACCAAGGAAAGAAAAAAAAAAGTACACACTCTACTCCACAATGAATTGGTGGTTGTCGTTTTGTTAAAAGGGATAGTTCAACTAAAAAAAAATTAATTGTGTCATTTTCTCACCCTTAAGTTGTTCCAAACAACTTTTACATTTCTTTGTACTTCTGCACACAATGGAATATATTTGGAACAATATGGGTAACTAAGCAGATCTAAGCCCCCAGTGACTACCATAGTAGGTGAAAAAATACTATGGTAGTCAATAGGGGTGTCCATGGTTAACCGATTGACCGATTAACCGTTAAAAATTGCGTAACCGAGTGAAACATTTTGCTCGGTTAAGTGGCGTCAATGACGTGTGTAACGGAGGCCAGCTAGTAGCACAGCAACAACTACCAGCTGGCCTCTGTTACACGTGCCTTGAATTTAGTTGTAATATATGTTTGCACCCCTATAGACCGCCAGAGCGCTCCCAGACATTTGTAGTATCCATAGGGTTAGGGTAGTATCCACAAGAAGAAGTCATGACCAGCTTTCTAAGCGGGCAAAGAAAGCGTGGGAGCACTTTAAAAATGAGAGTGACGGGGCGAAATGCAAGTATTGCAATGCAGTGCTTACCGCATTTTTCAGGCTATAAGTCGCTCCGGAGTATGAGTCGCATCAGTCAAAATATGCGTCATGAAGAGAAAAATAACATGCGTCGCACTGGACTAAAAGTCGCATTAGGGCAGAAGCAGAGCGCGAGCCGCGCGCGCTGTGCATAACGGATCAGAAGAAAGAAAGTTTGAAGTGAGAAACTTGTGAATGACTAGAGAAAAGCAGACGTTACTTTAACTGTAATGAAGAAAACAAAAAAGCTGATCGCGGACTGAAAGCAAGATGGCCAGAGCTGAAGGAACGAGTCCACAGATGCTTGAACTCTCTGCCGGGAGAGGCTCATCAGCCGCGCGAGTCAAACGCTGTCGCTGAGTCTGTGTGAATCATTCTCGGCTGCATATTTTACTAACGTTACATGCTCTAATCGTGCAGGCGCCCTCGCGGCCACTCGCATTGCTCGTGAACTGGAGCGCATCTCATCCTAATTTAACGAAACTCAGCGTAGGCCTCACAGACATGAAATAGATCTTAAGAAACTTGAAATGTCTTTTAACAATTTAAAACGAAAAGAAATAGGCTACTCTCTGATTGTGTAATCCATGATGTGCATTTCTCTCTATAGGCGCGTTCACTACGGAGATGGCGGTCGTCAAATTAATAAACTAAAAATAACCCTGACGCACACTATGGTTAACCGAGTATTAACCGCTAAGGGCCTCGGTTAACGGTTAATGAAAAACTTGAAAACGTGCAGCCCTAGTAGTCAACAGGGGTCAAGAGCCGCTTGGTTACAAACAATCATTCAAATATCTTCCTGTGTGTACAGCAGAACAATAACATTAATACTGGTTTGGAACAACTTGAGGAGAGTAAATGACAATTTTTACTTTTGGGTGAACTATCCCTTTAAGAGCATTCATTAAAGGGCTGTCACCATCAATCATTTAAATTTTTCAAGTAAATAATACAAATATACTGAGATGACAACATAGCTTGCTTGGAATTGAACTATACATTTCCCCTTTCTTTAAAATATATGTATAATGTGGCAAGAAATTCTGATAACCAATACATCTTATGATTTTATTGTATAATACCGGTAAAATTAATAATGTAATAGTATTTGGATGGATGGCCGTGGAGACATTTTATATGTAAAAAAAAAAAAAAAAAAAAAAAAGGTCAAAAAGTTGTTTTAATTGTAATGACTGTGGAAGATCTAAACCTGCAGAGGGCACTTAGCCTCTCAATAGTTCCAAACAACTCCGTGCAATGATTTTGGCCGTATTTTGGTGAAAGAAACGTGTCAAAAGGATAAACGCAGAAAAATCTCAGTCAGAAGAATACAGATCATATTTATTTGCGTTAGCATGAAGCTGCAGTTTCACAATACATGAATTACATATTAAGGGATATTGGAGCCATTGACTTCCATAGTAGGAAAAAAAAAATACTATGGAAGTCAATGGCTCCAGTTAACAGTTTGGTTACTGACATACGTCAAAATATCTTCCCTTGTGTTCAGCTGAAGAAAGAAATTCATACAGGTTTGAAACAACTTGAGGGTGAGTAAAGGATGACAGAATTTTCCTTTTAAAGTGAACTATCCCTTTAACAATAGGGCTGTCATTAAAAAAAAAAAAAAATCTAACTAATTCGAACAGATATCAAATATCAAGCAATGTATTAGAATATATTTGAATACATTTTTTTTCCAATAATATCAGTTATACTGTACTGTGTTTTGCATGTTAGAGTTTCCATGATGAAAGCGTTGTTGATTAGTAGTAGCTAAAGCTAACTTAGCTCTAAAAAAAAGTTCCTGGATGCGGTGTACTAGCTTTTACACATGCATTTTGTTATCTAAAGTTAAATTTTGCAAAATTCAACACGACAGCGATCAACTTGAACTAAGCATATTGAGTATTTATCATCTCTACTAATGGCTAAGTGTATAATATTGTAACTTTAAGCTAGGGCTGGGCGATATGGCCAAAATTTCATATCCCGATATAGCTCATTTGATATCCCGATAACGATATACATAACGATATAGCAACCTTTCTGTTAATTCAGTTTATGAATAGTCTATACAAAATTGCAATGTGGAAATGCAGTTTGAAATGATGTACAAAACAAATAAAGGTTGTATGGACTACATTTTTATTTTATTTAGAACCTTTTTTTAAAGCAAGACTGTTAGTAAAGTTAACACCTGCCTAGGGATGTTAACCGATGAACGTTTGACCGATGGCTGACCGTATCAACGTTAACCGATCAAAGTTGTCGGTTAAAATAAATAAAAAAGTGATCTCTAAATTAGGCTATTATAGACAGTGGACTAAACGCTACTACAGTTGGCCGTCTCATTCCAAAATCTTTTTGTATGATTGAACATATCCCTCGCACTCAATTTTTCATAACTCGCCTGTTTGTACTTAATAAACCAATAAAAACATGTGACGCGAGGTCACAGCGTTTGGGTTTGCGCGCTCACAAGGTTTTCAAAAAGTAAACACTCGAGGTTAGAGCCAGAGCAGACGACAGTATGAAGCGTGCATTTCGCTTAAGATGGGCTTACATTTGGAAATATATTACATCTACATTTCAGTGGTAACACATAAGGTGTTGATCGTCTTTCTTTATTATTGTTAGCACTACCTCGAACTAAAGCGGCGTCTCTTCGGAGCTGTCATTTTCTTAAATGAGCCGCGGCAATGATTCAAATGAGCTTCTAAGGCTGGACAAACGCCTTTATTTTCAACGCGATCACCTTGTACCCAAACCATTTCGAAACTAAGGAGCCATTTGTCCTCTGATTACAAACAAGCTCCTCTGCGGCGCGTTTGCGGGACTCGTGTTTCGCGCTGTGGGGGATTTTAAAAAAGTGACGTGAGTGGAAGGGAGGCTGCAGCGCGTGTGTGTGTGAGTGAGAGAGCGAGAGAGAGACAGAGGGAGCGCGTTTATGTATTGCATGGGCATGCCGTGGCGTGAGGTGCATCTTGACGTAAAATTCTGCCATAAACGCCTTATCGTGGCGTAAGCGATAGAGCCTTATATAAAACGATAGACATTTTCTATCGTCCAGACGATATATTTCGTCATATCGCCCAGCCCTACTTTAAGCTGAGTAATATGTAAGGGATAATCCATAGCTAGCCATGCATTAAAGGATTTTAAAGGGTTAGTTCACCCCAAAATGAAAATTGTTTCATTAATTACTCACCCTCATGTCGTTGGACACCTCTAACACCTTCGTTCATCTTCAGAACACAAATGAAGATATTTTTGTTGAAAGCTGATGGCTGAGAAAGGCTTCAGAAAGGCCTCCATTGGCATTCAGTACATTTCCACTGACCCACTCACAAGACCTATAAAAGGCACTAAAGACTTTGTTACAAAGTCCATCTCACTACAGTGAGATGATACAATAATTTTACAATGCGACGAAAATAATTAGTGCGCGCACAAAAATCAAAATAACGATATAATCCACCAAATTATTGACGTTAACTCGACGCATGCGCGAGAATATGACGCAGCTCTGCCGTTCGAATCATAGCGAATACATGACCCGGAAGAAGAGCAGCGCCGCTATCGCGTGAGTTCCAGGCGAGTTCACGTCCGAGACCTACACGGAAGACAATATCTTGGCAGATAAAGTCATTATTTTGATTTTTTTTGCGCACAAAAACTGTTCTCGCCTCTTGGTACAATTATTGTACAGCCACTGTAGTGAGATGGACTTTGTAACAAAGTCTTTAGTGCCTTTTATAGGTCTTGTGAGTGGGTCAGTGGAAATGTACTAAATCCCAATGGAGGCCTTTTTGAAGCCTTTCTCAGCCATCAGCTTCCAACAAAAATATCTTCATTTGTGTTCTGAAGATGAACGAAGGTGTCCAACGACATGAGGGTGAGTAATTAATGAAATAATTTTCATTTTTGGGTGAACTAACCCTTTAATGCACGGCGTAGAGGCGAAGAACCGCCCGACGCGAAGGATCCTGTAGCGAAAGAGGTGGTTGCCATGGTAACGAGAGAGAGTGACAGTCGCCCAAGCCAATCATTTGTTTCGTCCCGAACGAAAATAATGAGCGGTGTTTATTGCAGATTAAACAGTCTGGAGTTACTTGATTTTTATACTCTCTTTCTCAGAGTACTTACATTTTAATTATGTATTGACATATAAAGAAATTTTAAACAAATTTGGACAAAAGTGTTTTAGATCCTTCCTACCTACCCTACATTTAAATGTTTGAAACTGCAGGTTATCCACTCAATAGATATGAAGTGCCACTATATGCAATCACCACAACTTTCAGTTTGACTAACGTTACCGCATCAGATGTCGACGGAGTCCTCTCCAGCAGCTGAAATTTGTTTACGGATGCCATAGCAACTCTCAACAGCCACCAGGACTTATACGGTTTTATAAAAGCTATTTATTTGTTGTTAAGTGTAATAATCATCTCAGAAAAATAAATAAATTCTAATGTCAGGCGCAGTTGAAGTAGTTGATCGTTTGCTTACATGGGTAGGTTTAGAGACTTTCATTATGCCAACATTATCTTCTTAAAGCAGCACCAGGTAACTTTTCAACCTTCATAATATATTTTCAAGACTCTTGTGATGATACATCGACTTACAATAGGTTGAATGACACGTCTGCCATAGCCTGATGGGGTCTATATCGTTTTTAATCGTACTTTTAAACTTCTGGTTTCGGGTAGTAACCCGAGAAAAAAAAGAACTATAAAATTCGACTGCTTTACGGCATATACGTCACTTCCACCAACACCCACACTTCCTTACATTCGGACGTGCGAGCCCAACTTTGTTCGTCGGATAATATAGTCATGTCCGAAGCAGCAGAGACAAATAAGAAAGAAAAGGTTTTGTTGGAGGAAAGCAATAAGAGAAAACGAAAAAGTGATGGGACGAGGATCAACATGTGACCAGCGTTTGCTCGTCGGCGTGAGCTGAAGGAGGCGTGCCCGACCGATGCTGTCATGCTTGTTACGGTGATTACCTACCACTCAAACACTGAACTGAACTATTATAGATTCTGTAAAACGCTAACCAATAGACTACTATAATGACGCTGGCTTGTAAACGTGAGCATCGCGATTATTTGGTGTTTGAAAAAAATAAAACCCATGAAATGATATTCATATGACATGCTGAAACATGCCACTGACTGTACCTGGGATGAAGACATTTCACACGCGCCGCCAGAAGAACACCTGCATGTGAACTCCTTCTGCAGTGTTCAGGGGAACTGTAGTGCTGCACCAACCCGCGGGACGGTTTTATGAAGTTATTTGGACCACCCCGCACCACTGTATATATTTTTACAACCCGCCCCGCACCCGCGACCATTAAATAGACATACGGGGTCCGCGGGTTATGAGACAACCCGCAAATCACTAGTTCAGGGCTATCAGGGTTGTCATGTCAATAAATGCACGCACGATGGCATCCCCTGTTGTAGGATGACAGTTTACGACAGTAGTTGAGGACATTATTTTTTCCCAACTGTAGGGGGACCCCGAGAGCAAAAGTTACCAAGTGCTGCTTTAACTTCTTACGAAATAAAAAGTTTATCCCTCAGAAAAATTTACTTTCCTCTCGTCAACATGCTTGGTGCATGGGAGCGCGGCGCACTCTTCAGTGGTTAAGGTGCGCACTGTGTAGCCTACGTAATATAAGGACGCACACTCAAAAGTAATCCGGTCAGGTCGTTTACATGGTGAAATTTTCGTTTGATCGATTCATGAAAAGGTTTATCCCACCCATCTCAAAACGATAATTTCATTCAGTGTGGGCATTTTTATTACGATTGAGGTGTTTATATGGAGCATTTTCATTCAGATTGGACTTTTAAACCGATCTTTTAATAGGACTGGGCACAAAAAAAAATAAAAAAAATAAAAAATCGATTTTTCGATTAATCGGTTTTTAAAATCTGGTCGATTCAGAATCGATTCTCAAAGGCCACGAATCGATTTTTTTCAATATTTATTTCCACTAACATTGAACATAAGATTAACGTAAATCTAATTACTAGTCTTCTCCACTAGATGTCACCCATTTGCCTTGCGTGATCTTACAAAGGAGCAAGAGGCGCACATCATTTATCCATTCAGTGTTTAAATGGCAGCTTCCGGTGCGTTGTCGCCTTTTATAATGCTGAGGTGAAATACTGTAGTAATACTAAAAATCTGCGGAACCATTTGATGTGACAACACACGCACAGCCGAGCACACAACTGTTAAAAATAAATAACATACAAGCAAATTCTTGCCTTGCATTAGGATCAAACTTGAGCAGTCACTTAAGCACGTACGTTAGCCATTATAGACATATTCAAATTATAGTCCATATACAGCGCAGGATCAATAATTCAAACCCTAATAGCTTATATTATAAACAGATTTCCTCTAATAATAGTTAGTCCACAGTCAACTTAAGTCAGCACGTTAAAGTATTGTTGTCTGTTACCACGACAACTACTCAAATACAGACTAAAAAAATTATGAACGCATTTCTCATGTATGAAAAGTAAATGCACACGAGCGGCAAAATCGAAAGAAAAGCTTGTCGTGTACTGAAAATTGCTATAAAAAAAATCATCCAATATCCTAGCTTTTTATGTTTTAGAATAAATATATCAAAACATCCATAAAATACTTCTGATACAATTTTTTTTTAATAAAGTTGCATCAAAATTGTATTTAACAATTGTATGGACTTGAAATATAGAGATGCGTTCTGTTTTAATGTACTATTTTAGGTGTACCTAAAATAAAAAGTTTAACATACATGATTGTGGCTCTTCATTTCTTTTTAATTACCCATTTATGTTCACCGTTCTTTTTTATAAATACCTTTAGTATTTGTATTAAATCTATATTCATTTGAGTTGAATCGAGAATCCAAAATCGAAATCAATAAAATCAAATCGAGAATTGAAATAGAATCGATTTGAGGACTTGTGAATCGAAATCGAATCGAATTGGAACATCTGAATCGATACCCAGCATTATATTTTAATACTTTGGACTTTACACTTTCACAAATCTTACCCTGCGCATGCAATGCTTAATGGCATCAATTTACTTTCATACTTTCCTCATTCGGCTGGTGTTCGGATTTCATGTGATTATAGTTGTTCTGGTGATATTATGATAACTGTTTCATTAACTGATTTTATCAAAAGTAACTCCATTTACTTTTGCAGACGACGGCATTGTGATCAAATACACTTAACTTATTTAGTGGATTTAGTTATAACTGCGAGATTTAGAAAGATTTCTCATAGATCCACTGCATTTACAGCCAGCAAATCAACGCAAAAAAATTTGAATAGTATTTTTAGCTTTCAAATATTAATTACAGATAGAATATTTGACTATTTGAATATTCATGCACACCCCTAGTCGTAACTTTTTCAGCGGCACTGGCCAAAACGTGATTGGTTTACGCGAGAACGTATTACAATTGGTCAGTACGAAATGATCGTTATCTGATTGGCTTAAGTAGACGGTGGGTGAAGTCTAACTATTTGTGGATGTGTGGGAGTCTAGACCAGGGGTGTCCAATCCTGGTCCTGGAGGGCCACTGTCCTGCAGAGTTTAGATCCAACCCCAATTATATACACCCTAACCAATTAATCAAGGTCTTATTAGGCATAATGTAAACTTACAGTCAGGTGTGTTGAGGCAAGCTGGAGCTAAACTCTGCAGGACAGTGGCCCTCCAGGACCAAGTTTGGACACCCCTGGTCTAGACCAAGCGGCAACCTCCCGCTATCTCTTTTGAAGCCAATATGGAAGTAATGTAAACTGCATTTCCTCGAATGGCCACTAGGGACAGGCTCCAGAAGGGAACAGAATCTCATTGAGCCCCATGTTAAAATTCTCAACTTTACAGCAGAAAAAAAAACATGTTTACAGCCTGGTCCAAATTGTGATTTTGGCCTATAAGGCTAACTTTGACCTTCATGACAATTGTGAGGGGGTGAATTTTTTTTATAACTCATTCGTTTATGTTTTATAAAGCCTTAAAGTTCTGCATAATTAAGGGCGTGGTTACAGGTGGATAGCCATTTATCTGCCGTCTAATAGTCATTGCGTCACCTAAGCTCCGCCCACACCCCGCCTTTTTGCCCATTTTCTGTTATCCGAGAGTGACTCGCTCACAAGATGGCAACGCCCAGCTCGACCCTACTTTACGCTTCAGAACGGCTTATCGGAATCCTATGGGTGACATCATGGACACTACGTCCATATTTTTTACAGTCTATGGTCTAGACGCTAGAAATGTTTCAAAATCCACGCGATTTACAAATATGCAAGAAGAGATCCACAAATGCAGATGAAGCGATTCACAAATGAATGCAACTTATGCAAGGCAGAGTTGTGTGTTTGGGATAAAAATATGTGTGGATTTTTTTTTATTATTCACAAATGTCATTGTATTTATTTGTGAATTCAATTCATTTTTGTGAAACTCCTGCATATATTTGTGGATCTCATTCTATTGATATGTGATTTTTTTTTTTTTTTTTTTGTGAATCGCTTTACATTTATTTGTGGATAAAATATTTGTTTTATAAAACAATAATAATACCTCCATACAAGTTTGTCATTATTTTCATAGATGTGTTAAAAACGGGTACGTGTTGAATAGTAAGAATTATACATGAGGGAGAAAAAAAAACATTCACTGACAAATGTTGCTATGCGCAGTAATATTGAAAATTGAGGATACAATGCAATAAACATGATGCATTGTAATATCGAATCAAGGACATGATGATCGCAATCGAACTGAATTGTGAGACCACGATTTACATCCTTACGTGGGGTAGGGCAGAGATACAAAAATGCATAAGTATAATCTGTAGTTCTCACAAAAGCCCCGGAGCTGTTAAAAGTCCACCAGATTACACCTTTTGCAAATAAATGGCAAAACATTCCAGATAACACAGAGAATGAATAAAAAGTGTTTATATACACTTTATAGACATTGCAACAATACAAAGCAGCAATATCGCAATTTAGATTGTGCTGCAATTAATCCTTCAGCCCTAATATCTAAAAAAAGTTATTTATTATTGTTACTGTAATGGGTTATTACACATGTCTTGTTGACTTGCACTCCTGACTTGACCATGTTATTGCTGTTCTAAGCAACTGGACAATTGGGTTTATTTTTTTGTCTACATGTGACCATGAACTTACGCCCAGAAGTCCTCAACTGTGTCGAACTTGGTGATAAGCCTTAGATTGTCTTGCCACATTTTGCTCTTATCATGCTTGTAGAACCAAAGACCCCATCTACACACAGCACACAAACAAAGAACAAGAGCATATGAATAATTTCAATTCATAATTAAGTCAAATTATTATGCTCAAGTCTCAAATGAGTTTCAAACGTCAACAGCCTGAACACCTGTTTTGTAAAGGGTGCTTCATACAAGGGTCCTTCAAAATGTTCGTTCCAAATTTCTTTTTCTCCCCCTTCCTCCTCGTGACTTTGTCAATCTGGAAAAAATAAAATTATTGTGTGCACGCAATGTGTGCATGTATGCATGCATACTGAATCCACATCTTTTCAAAGAGAGATCTTTCAAAATTAACAGTTTAGATCCTTTTTGACCACTCCAGAGCACCGGATTATTTTAATTTTATTGCATTTTAAAGATCTAGTCCACACTTGTATTACTGAAATGCTGGAAAGTAGTCACAAGAATAATATTTTAATCACTGCTCAAAAGAGAAAGAGACAAAAAAAAAAAAAAAAAACTAAATATTTTAAATGACGGCAATAATTATGGTTATATAGGTTCAGTTTGCAGCATTGTATTAACTTATTGCTGCTCATTTACACATTTTTAAAATGACATCACATTTTTTAAAATAATTTATAATTTTCTATTATTAAATTAAATATAATTGTATTCTTATATTATTCCATGCATATTACATTTTTACAGCAAACAATCATTTGACTGACCACGCGGGCAGCATTCCCAGGTGCGGATCACAAAACTCGTTCTCCACCGCGTGAATAAATCACCACCCGAATGCACATGCACAAAGTTTTATATTCACGATGCATATTCACGACGAGTAAAAATAGTGATGCAGATTAAAGATCCCGTTCTTCGTGTGTTTTCGAAGCTTTGATTATGTTTACAGTGTGCAATATAACATGAGTTCAGGTTTCATGTGTAAAAAAAAAAAAAAAAAAAAAAAGTTTTTTTCACACAATTTACTTATCTGTATACCGCTGTTTCCTCTGTCCTAAAAATGGCCTGATTTCCTTGTTCTATGAAGTCCCTCCTTCAGAAACACGTAACGAGTTCTGATTGGGACAGCGCTTTCCGTGTTGTGATTGGACAGCAGCTTAGCGCACTTTGCCCGGAAAGGTCCCGCCTCTTACCATAACGGGGAGATGCAAGCGTTGAATGCGCTCTTCTCCACTTGGGAGAGCAACGAGACCACGCCCCCTATTTTGCATGTTCTTGTGGGCGGAGGGTTAGTCAACAAACTGTTCTAGTGACGTCATTCCTGAAGGAAGTGCAGCGGTGTAGTCCAAACCGGCCATTCGCTGTAGGCTTTGAAAGGGAACTTCTGTTAAATAAAATATCTCGCTTGGCATTGAACTTTGAGCTTTATAATTTTACAGGTATTATTAATGCTCTAACAGCAACATTACACACTAACTTAAGTTTTAAAGATGGAATCGCGAAGAACGGGACCTTTAAGACTAGGTGATTTCCTAGGCAGATATTGACTTGGGACTATATTATGGGAAAGCACAGGCGAAGCACTGACACTTGGGCGCAGCGATATCACGGCTCTTAACCTCACGTCCTCCGTCTGTTGAGCGATCAATGTGTTGCGTGATATATCTGCGCTCCAGTAGCAGTGCTTTGCCTGTGCTTCCCCATAATATAGTCCCAAGTATAAATATACATTCTTGAGAACTGAAGTATGATTATTTTGTAGCGGGTGAGTAGTAAACATGACACTGACTATTTTGAGTGGCTTTACATTTCTTTGTTTGACTAAATAAATCGACTTTTAAATCAGTAATCTACTGTCAAACTGTAATGCTACTTTAAACAACATTTACGCGCTACCTAGTTCAGTTTGTGATTCAAAGTTGAGAAGCTATCATTGTAAAATCACTGCCAGGATGGTATAGATGTGTTAGCTGTCATTGAGCAGCAGTGGTGAAATGGTCACTCAGAGCAGAACTCTACTATTCATGACCCTTTCAAATAAGGCACAAACAGAGCATTACATCCTAGGGACAATTTCTAGGGTTGTAAATGGACCTGTAAAACCTGTATCTGGACCATTTTTGACCTTAAATAAGCCACATACCCTCTATTTAGAGAACAATTTAACATATTGTTTCAAATCATTCTAGGGCACCTTTAATCTGCGTCACTCTTTGTACTCGTTGTGAATACACAGGCCACAAGAAGTAATTAGGTGGGTGTTTTGTCCACTAGTTATAAACAAATTGCCAACTTTTATTTAAAATCAGTATCACGCTTAGTGTCACTTGATTTACCTTCTTCCACCAATTAAAACTATTGACACAATAATTATGAAATAAATATGACCTAATCACCTAAAGTGTAATGACCTATGACCTAAAGTGTAAATTGTATCAATTTTAACTAAAACATACAAAATAATGTGAAATCTAAACATAGGCCTATATATGCCACTGGAGTGGACAAATGTATTTTGTCACAGATAGAAAAAAGAAAAGAAATTCTGGATAAAAGGATTTGTCATATTTAGTTGAAAAATAATTTTGTTCCTGTCTGGTTATCTGAATAAAGTGATTTAACAATTATCCCTGGGGTACTTGGTGCATGTTCTTTCCTCCGCCATTTTAGCTCTCAAAACAACAGAGAATAATATAACACTAAGAGATACAATAAATTGATGGATTTAAAAAAAATTAATGGATTTGTAACAGCATTGGGGGTTCGCCAAGTAGGGACATGTTAGATATTCGGAAGCCATTTTGAACTTAAATGGTTCAAAATGGCTTCCGAATGTCTGTCTCCAGTCTCCAGTGGACGACATATGCATGAAAGGGTTAAAACGCCAGTCGTGCGTGACACCCCTATGGTGACACCGTTAACACTCAGTAAATGAACAACGGTCTTGATATGTTATTTCAGGCAAAACAACACACGTTATTAGATTAACACATGAGTACATGGTTAAAAGAGAACTTCAATTACATTTTGGAGACATGCTTACCAGCTGTACAGCGCACGACGCCATGTCAATCCTCCTGTAGCACGTGAGACTGATTGAGTTTCCCGCCCAGCCCCAGCGCGCGTATTTATGAGTTCGGAAATTTTGAAATAATTATTTTAAAAGGACAACAATTTTGACAATGCAAATTAGTGCAAACTCAAATACAAAACTTTCAAAACAACATAAAAACACATTTTATGATTTTATAACACCACCTATAAAATCATTTGGGTAAAAAGAAGAAAATAACCTTTATTTTAAACTTTACTTGTTACTTCTCGCTTTTTAACAACTAATGGCAGGTGAAGTTGTTAGAAATGTTTTGTCTCCTATTGAAATGAAATGAGTTTGTGACATCCAGAACAATACGTTGATCTCACCACCAGAGGTCTCTGTCACCTTCTTATTGAAATGGACACAATTCCCACAATTTAAAATTTGTTCAGAAGCTGATAATCACTTTTTTGTAAACTTTTGTAAACGTTGCAGTTATGAGCACCAATATCTGTGTACACATAACTGGTAGGCCTAATTTTACCATTTTAAAAATTGCAATTTCAAGTAGGCCTATAAGGCATGGTCTGATAGCCATAGGCACATACACACATTTTAGTATAATTTTAATATGCTGTAGCCTATTTGTAAAATATAATAAGATCATATATTTAACATTTTTAAATAATAGATAATATATGTATATTTTTTTTTAAATGTAGGCTATTGTAGGCTACACATAAAATCTAATTTAATTTCCAACAGTTCTTATGTTTTTCCAGCATGTCAGGTTTTTGTTTATGTCAGGTTAATATTGAGCATCTTGACCGTGAGTGAGGACAGCAAGATGCCTTACCAGATGTGGCTTTTGGACCTCCAAGATGTTCTAAATGCCATTACAACACTGTTTGAACTCCTTTAGCTATGCTTTGAACAATGACTGTCCCAAAGAGCTAATCAAGATTTGTGGGGAGAGCTACAGCTAAGATTGGTGGACTAAAAAAAATGCTAAAAGTACTGGTAGCATATGTGGGGTTTATGTTCATTGATACATTTATTGAAGCTTGAGAGCTTATACATTGATTAGATTAAAATGCGATGACAGTTTTACAGTCTTTGCCATTTCTTTTTGAAAGGTTGGTTCTGAGGAAAATACATTTCTGTAGGCTAATGTTGTGGAGTGAGCGTGTTACATACATCTTTCAAATCAAATGGCTTTATTTGAAAACTGAGGCAAGCATAATACATTGGTTATGTTGCATCCACCTATTTTTATGTGCATTTTAGGATGGCTTCTGTTACTTTTCCTGTGATATAAAGTACCTGTTTATCAGAAAGTGATATAATAACTGATTGGAAACAATTCACAATTGGAAAATTATTCAGCATTTATGCAATAGTCCCAATTTTACACACAAGTTAAACTCACAACTTTGGACTATGCAAACATAGCTATTGAGGACATAAGATAGCTTTCTAGTGTTTGTTTTAGATATTTGTTTTTGCTATAAATGTTATTGTGTATTGATATACCTGTGTTGCTGTGATTTGCCAAATATTTTATCCTAAATCAAATGTAATTTACAAATTAATATAGTAATGCAAATAATACTAAAGCAGCTGTGCAACCAACTAAAGTTTTCAAAACTATAAAATATATGTTCATCAACTAAAGTGAAGTTTTCATGACTAAATTTAATCAGTTCAGATAACTTATCCAAATGTAAAAATAAAAAATATGCAAAAATAAAAAAAGATAACATTTATTGAGGTATAGCCAGACAGTTGATGGTGTCATGTTATGTTCACTATCGTGGACTTTTGGTCAATCTTCATTCTCATCATGTGCTTTGTTCAGTTGCTCCTTCTTATTAGTTATTTTACGTCAGCTGTGTTTTATTTATTATCCTTGTTTGTTTGCTATATAAGTTGGTCCCTCACGGTCATTCTTTGGGCTCCATTATTTGTACCTTGCTTAATCTGAGATGATTTTACAGACCCCAGATCATATAATCGTAATAACTTATCTTTGGCTAATTTGATTGGATTGAAATATCTGGATTAAAGGAAGTGTGTAAGATTGTGGCCAAAACTGGTACTGCAATCACTTTTAAATGACTGCAGAGCGGTGTATCCCCTCCCACCGGATGCTGAATCACTACTGACTTTGTGATTGGTAGATAGGTGGAGGGTGGAGCTTCAGGCCAAAACATCAGTTGAGGGCTGCAACAACAACTTTTAAATGACTATATCCTGGTAAGACTACTGTTGTCCGTTATAAAAGTATTTGAAATTAATATGATTTCTTAATGTGTAGTGACATATCAGAGTCATTTTATGATTAATTTAAAACATCTTTTTACAAACAGTTCCTTTAAAGGGTTACTTCACCGCTTTTTCAATTAAACTATGTTATTCCCTTAACTAAAACAAGTTGATACATACCTCTCTCGTCTCAGTGCACTTAATCTCTCTGACACGCGGTGACGATCTGATAGCATTTAGCTTAGCCCACTAAACCCAGTTCATTCACTATGGTACCAAACAGAGATCAAGTTAGAAGTACCAAACACCTCCATCTTTCCCCTATTTAAATACAGTTACACGAATAGTTGAACGATCAAGTATGGTGACAAAATAAAACGTGGTACTTCTCTAATCGGATTAAAAAGGAGATCTATAATGTATGGCGGATTAGCACTTCTGAGAGTACTTCGGCTCGGCGCAGTAAAAAGTCCCGGCCGAAACATCTTTCCTCACATCTCCCCCTCACTCTCTCATTTCTGTCAATAGGGAGATGTGAGGGAAGATGTTTCAGCCGGGACTTTTTACTGCGCCGTGCAGAAGTACTCTCAGAAGTGCTATTCCGCCATACATTATAGATCTCCTTTTTAATCCGCTTAGAAAAGTCCCACGTTTTATTTTGTCACCATACTTGATCGTTCAACTACTCGTGTAACTGTATTTAAATAGGGAAAAGATGGAGGTGTTTGGTACTTCTAACTTGATCTCTGTTTGGTTCCATAGTGAATGAACTGGGCTTAGGGAGCTAAGCTAAATGCTATCAGATCATCACCGCTCGTCAGAGAGATTAAGTGCACGCACTGAGACGAGAGAGGTATGTATCAACTTGTTTAAGTTAAGGGAATAACATAGTTTAATATGAAAAGGCAGTGAAGTATCCCTTTAAGTTGTCTCAGATTACTGAGTGTTTTTGTGTTCACTGAAGAGGGCAGATTTAGCGATACTCGAGATCACGATCAGCAATGCAACTTTCACTGGGTGTTTGGGTTATGTTCATGTTTTTGAGTAGCCTATCATGTTCACTGTTACGGCATGCTTTCTGTTTTGTCATATATTCCCTGGTCTTTTCATGTGATTTCTTGACCTCATCATGTGATCTGGCATGTGCTCCCTTGTCTTGTTCATCTGTCATGTTTTTATTGGTTTATTGGTTCATCTTTGTTCACAGGTGTCCCTTGTCTTGTCATTAGCCCATGTGTTTGTTTTATGTTTCTGTTATGTTGTTTATGTTGAGTTTAATAAAGAGACTGCACTTGGGTTCAGCGAACTTGCCTCCAGTGGACCTGAATTGTTACAGCAGCGATTGGCTGGAGGCAACGTAATGACATCATATAATTAAAAAAGCCACCTGACAAAAACGGGATGACTTAAAAACAAAACACAAATTTCTGGACCTTTATAAGGAACCAACCAAAACAACATAAAAGTTTTCATCCTGTAGACCAAAACCTAGTTTCCCACTGAAGCTAAGCAGGGCTGAGCCTGGTCAGTACCTGGATGGGAGACCAAATGGGTAAAACAGGTAGCTTCTGGTAGAGGTGCTAGTGAGGCCAGCAGGGGGCACTCACCCTGTGGTCTGTGTGGGTCCTAACACCCCAGTGTAGTGATGGGGACACTGAACTGTCAAAGAGCACCGTCTTTCGTTGAGACGTTAAACCTAGGTCCCAACTCTCTGTGGTCGTTAAAAATCCCAGGATGTCCTTCGATAAAGAGTTGGGGCCCCCAGCATCCTGGCCAAAATTGCCCTCTGGCCCATGTCCATCATGGCCTCCTAATAATCCCCATATCCTGATTGGCTTCATCACTCGGTCTTCTCTCCACTAATCAGCTGGTGTGTGGTGAGCGTTCTGGCGCAATATGGCTGTCGTCACATCATCCAGGTGGAGATCCCCCCTTCTATGTAAAGCACTTTGAGTGCCTAGAAATGCGCTATATAAATGTAATGAATTATTATTCTTATTATCATAGATAAATTAAATGTGCACTGTTTTTTTTGTGTGTTTTGTTTAAAAACATAATTTAATTATATTGATGATTTTATAGTCTGTGCACGGCCTTTACCTTTTTATTTCAATGTTGTAATTAGCTATCCATTTCATTTTTAATTAAATTTGAAGCATATGACCGCACTAATTAAAGTTTTTTAAGGGTCAAGATCAAGTTGATCTGCAAGATCTGCATCCCTTGCACTGCATCAAGCCATCCCATAATATCCATCATCACTCAAATTAAAACACGGCTCAGTGTAATATTACAGCGTGTGTGTAAGACTCCAATTAAATTATTCAATCACAAATGTCTCAATCAAGAGGCTGTGTGTAAAGTATTATACACAACATTATAATATTATATAAAATGTATAAATACATTTTTGTATTATTATTACTTAAAATTAGTATTGCCCCTGGTTCAGTAAAGAACTCTTGTTGTAAAGCAGTGGCTGGGACAGATTTTAAAGGGGTCATGAATTCAGAAATCAACTTTTTATTCAGACTTTGATAGTCAATTTGTGATTTAAGAATATCCTGTAAGTTTCAGAGTTGAAAACTTCCTTGATAGTCAAAGAAAAGCTTTTATTGACACCAGGCCCAGCAAACAAGAGATCTCAGAATGTGCCAACCCATGACATCAGAGTCAGAGCCATTGAAAAACTTTTTATGGCTCTGGTCAGAGTGTGGTGAAACACCGCCTCAATATAAAAATATGTATTGCCTCATCAATGTGCACTCGGGGCAACAAAGCATGTTAACACAGGGCCCAGTCAAATAGCCAATTGAAATTAAATGAATAAAGGTCTACCAAAAATTGCCTAAGCTAAAAGAAAAAAACAATAACATAACACAAATCTAGCTTAGTGGAATGAAAATCACTCTCATAATTTTTCTCGAAAACTGTATGACTACTAAACTATAACATCATCAACATGGGATCTATTTACATAATCTATTCATCAAAGTTTAGGCTAATTGAGGTTTTATGCAGAAAAAGGATTGTATCAACTGTGGATGGCTTCAAGGCTGTCCTCCTCTCCTTGATGGTCCTGCCAGCAGCGCTGAAGTTGCTCACTGCTACTGCTGGCTAAAGGCAAGGATACTGCGGGCAATATGCACACATGTTGCGCAATTTCCGCACACAGGAAGAAGAAAGAAAGAAAGAAAGAAGAAGAGTTCAGCAGAAGAAAGAAACATACAGGTTTGGAACAACACAAGGGTGAGTAAATTATTACAAAATATTTGGGTGAAGTAACCCTTTAAAAACAATGACCAATGCATTTACAGCATTAAATAATCTTTGTTAGCTCATGTTATCTAAGGGCTATTAAATAATATTAACAACTTTTGAATTTTAAATCATTTGTTGTGTTGAAATTAATATAAGCTATGATTATTAGATTGTCCACCAAGAAAAGTGCAATTTTATTAACAAAACAAATACCAAAATAAACAAAGTCTTAGCTTGACTCAACTAAACTTGACCATAAACCTCAAAAAACAGGCGAGTTTTATATACTGTACATTTAACATGACAGGGAAACATGACTATGTCTGTGTACAAAATAAAAGACATCCAAGCATGTCAAAATCTGACCTGACATATCCCCCCTAAGAGCAGTTCCAGATGCACATATTTCACAAAATACAACTTAAAACCCAACAAGTCCTTGAGGGTAATGGTTTGGAGGCAGGGGAGGGATGGAGGGTCAGATCTGTGAAGGGGCACTGGATCTGGAGCGGTGGCCATGGCTCTGGTGTGGCACCTTGACATGAAGAGGCTCTGGTGTGGAGGCCATAACGTGGCTTGGTGTAGGGGCTAGGGCATTAAGAAACATTGGCTGAGCAGCCCTGACGTGACTTGAATGGCGCCATGATGTGAAGAGGCTCTGGCGTGGAGGCCATGATGTGAAGACTCTTGTGTAATAGACGCACCATCCTAAATAAACCTGTCTCTTGCGTGATACCCTGAAATTTTGAATATTCCAATCTAATATAATTTCTGACCTGTAAGGTTGCCAGAATAATAATCATACACGGTGTGTTAATAGGCCAGAGGAGAACTGGCACCCTGACTGAGTGTGGTTTCTTCCAAGGGGGTAATCTAGCACTCGGAAAACGTTCCACCCCTAGGGGCTGCCATTGCTAACCAAGCCATCACCTGCTGTTAGCATCCCATTGACTCCCATTCATTTTTGAGTCACTTTGACAGTGAATAACTTTACATCTGAGACGTTTAAAGACTCCATTTGTCCATTGTTTATTTCTAAAGAAACACGACAATGTATAAAAGGCTCCATTACCTTGTATCTTACACTATCGCCCCGCAGAAGCTGTTTTTGTAAAAATAGGCTAACGATTGCGTCATAACCAACGCGACCCTGTCGCACAGTTGAGAAATTACCGTATAGACCTGAGGAGACGCTCGCAGGCAATCTTTTACTGTCTATGAGACAGTCGGGGGGACGTGGAGACATGTCCTGGAGACTAGTCTGATAAAGTCAAGGGAGAAGAATGGGGAGAAGCCCATAGTGAGCCAAAAGCAACGGGAGAAAATATTTAAACAACGTGATTCAGCTTTCGCTTTCCACATCTACTAGAAGACTCACAGCTGTCAGACAGGAGGCTCACGTCACATCTACGTCGTCAAGCTCAGTCTGAGCCTGCGCAGTTCGCTCAGCCATCAGGAAGTGAGTGCCCCTAGGTTGACTTCATTCTTTCGCCGTTGACGTCAATGGGAACGCTCGGTCCATTTCTTTTACTGTCTATGGTTTCTTCCAAGGTTTATTTTTCTCCATCATGCCCTGATGGAGTTTTGCTCAGTTGGGGACACTAAAATTATGATCAAAGTTATTCAACTAATTATACAAATAAAATGAATGAATTAGGTTTTAAATAATTCCATAAACTATAATACAGATCTGCCAACATTGTCGCTATATGATAAATTAAAATAAGCTGATAACATCACTGTTTTCTCCAGAACGACTGTACAGCCAAATCTAATTTTGTTGCAATACTGTCCTCTTTGACACTGTGAAGCTGCTTTGACAGTTAAGGCTCTGACGTGGAGGCCATGGTGTGTTGAGGCTCTGGTGTGGAGGCCATGATGTGTTAAGGCTCTGACGTGGAGGCCATGATGTGTTAAGGCTCTGACGTGGAGGCCATGATGTGTTAAGGCTCTGACGTGGAGGCCATAATGTGAAGAGGCTCTGGCGTGGAGGCCATAATGTGAAGAGGCTCTGGCGTGGAGGCCATGATGTGTTAAGGCTCTGACGTGGAGGCCATGGTGTGTTGAGGCTCTGACGTGGAGGCCATGGTGTGTTAAGGCTCTGGCGTGGAGGCCATGATGTGTTAAGGCTCTGACGTGGAGGCCATGGTGTGTTGAGGCTCTGGCGTGGAGGCCATGATGTGTTGAGGCTCTGACGTGGAGGCCATGATGTGTTGAGGCTCTGGCGTGGAGGCCATGATGTGTTGAGGCTCTGGCGTGGAGGCCATGATGTGTTAAGGCTCTGACGTGGAGGCCATGATGTGTTGAGGCTCTGACGTGGAGGCCATGATGTGTTGAGGCTCTGGTGTGGAGGCCATAATGTGTTGAGGCTCTGGTGTGGAGGCCATGATTTGAAGAGGCTCTGGCGTGGAGGCCATAAGGTGAAGAGGCTTTGGTGTGGAGGCCATGATGCACTGTAAAACCTGATGAGTTAGTTCAACTTAAACCATTTGAGGAAACCGATTGCCTTAAATCATTTAAGTTTATTAACTCAAACAATTTAAACATAAACAAATATTTGATTTGTGTCCAGGTAACTCAGTAACTTATTGTTAAAATAGGTAAATAAAGTTAATAGTACTAATTCCATTAAGTTAATATAACTTAAATCTATTGAGTATATTTGACTCAAATGTTGCATCTCTCCAAACTTATTAAAATGTGTTAATCTAGTTTATCTGTTTTAAGTAAGACTGACTTAAATCCCTCTTCTTCACATAAATGTTACGACTTAAGTTTCATTTACTCAGTTTATTTCCACTAAAGCAAAATATTATGTATTAGTTGTTACAACTTTAAACTCTGTTGTGACTACTCAATTCATTTAAAGAAACCGATTGCCTTAAACCTTTTGAGTGGCATTAACACAATATAAACACACGTTTGACACAACTTAAACTATTTATTTAGTTGGATGCTGAATAATATCAATGTTAAAACATCGATGTACACAGTTTAAAAATAAAGTGTTTGTTAGAAACACAATGAAATTAAGACAAAATAATAAAATAAAGACAAAATTATATTTAAGACCCACATTATAATCAAAACAAAATTAAATGTATAACTAATACTATTCCCATGTGATAATACAGTGTAGTGTGAAGGCAATAGTGTGAAGGCAATGAATTAAATTAAATAAAGCCAAATAAATTTTAAAAATATATTTTAAATAAAATTATAAACAGTTATAAATTAATAGATATTACAAAAACTCAAAGTCCATATACTACAACTTTAATTTAAAGAGTGTTTGTTAGAAATACTAAGAAATTAAGACTTAAAAATAAAAACAAAATTAAATAACTAATGCTATTCCAATGTGGTAATAAAGAGTGTGAAGACAATGAATTAAAGCTAAATAAATAAAATAAATACAAAAATTGAATAATATGAAATTAACAGATATTACAAAAACTAATAATGACAAAAGTCCATATACTTGAACTTAAATTTAAATTTAAAGAGTGTTTGTTAGAAACACTATGAAATTAAGACTTATAATTATAAATTATAACTTAAAATTAAAATTAAGACTCACCTAAAAATAGAAAATAAATTAAATATATAGGCCTATATATATATAAAACTAATGCTATTCCCATATGGTAATAAAGAGTGCGAAGACAATGTATTAAAGTTAAATTAAATTAATTTAAAATAATATACAATTAATAGATACAAAAACTAATAGAAACGACAGAAGCCCATATACTAGAAATTAAACTTAAAAAGAATGTGAAGAAACCACAGAATACCACACAATGCAGAAACACATTGTAGTAAAAAAAAAAAAAAAAAAAAAAAAAATTTTTACAGAAACCTTGAACCCAGGCTCTTCAAGTTATTTGCAACTGTATTGTCATTAAGAACATTTAGGCAACATTTAGAAAGATTATTGCCTATCAATGTTTAAAAGAAATATAGCAAAACTCTTAAGAGTATCGTGTTTGTTTCTAAATTAGTGCCCGTGTTTCTCACTATAGTTGAAAGTAGAAAGCCAACCAGCCCAGCTGTAATTATGAGCACAAGTATCTGTTGCAACACAGAAATCAAAACAGAAACATTTTTGGATTGCAAGCAAAAAGATACTTTTCAGAACACTACTGACCTTCTACAGAAGAACGTTAACACATTTACTTTATAGCTCATTTCTCAAGGCTTGTAACTTTGGTTTGAGCTCAAACTCTGGTTTGAGCTGCTTTCTTCCATCATCAAGGTTTAAGAGGATAACTTGGATGAACTCAAAGAAGCCACTTAGCTTCTCAGGATAGCTCAAATGAAGAGCATAGATCATTCCAAACAAAATCACCAATGAATCAGGCCAAGATTTGTGAGACATTACAACCTGATCCTCAAGGACAATTGACACGTGGTGACTTTCAAAGGGAACTCCAGTAGGCACATCCTCTTCATTCACCACTGCAACCAGAGCCACTGCTCCATCCTGGATTGACTCCATTTCATCCTGAAAAGGAAATATATGTTCAGTTTGTGGGAGTGTAATTGTACAACTCATCAAGCTTACAGAATCGTTTAATTCTTCTCTGTGCATGCTCTTTAAGGGTGTGTTCACACTTGTAGTTTGGTTAGTTTGGTTCGTTTGGTCCGGACCAAAAAACAAAAACAAAACATATAGTCCTGGTCCGCTTAGCGTTCACACTGGCATTTTTAACAGCACCGAACCAGTTACCGAACCAAAGGCATAGGGAGATGGTCACAACCTGATTGGTCGGCTTATATGACGTAGGAGCTCGCTTACCGAACATTCAAAACAATGCTGTGTGCTGGATTAAACGCGGTCATTTTATGCGTGTGGCATTATTTTTACCCGCTGAGAACTCATGAAGAGCTCATAAAATGTTCAAAACATTCAAAACAGCAGCAGGATTTCCCGTTCTGTCGTCTGTACCTGCTAATAATGGGCAACACAGGTCCTTTGATGAGAATAACCAGGTATGCTTTTTGTGCGTTTTTTCTAGCATTTTCGAAACATGCTCGTCGGACCAAATATTGATTAGGCACTTCCTCGTTGCTCCACGTTTGCCCTCTAACGTTAAAGTTACTCATTTTGGATACACAGATCTTTCCACGTCGTCAAATCAGCTGCATTATGCGTCGCATCTTGTGACATTACGTCCGGTTTTTGGTCCGTTTACATGTCCGTGTTGCGTTCATATATCAATCGAACCGCACCAGAGTTCGTTTGGAAGCGGACCGAGACCCATCTTTTTGCCGGTCTCGGTCAGCTTGTTTGGTGCGCACCAGGGTTTGGATGGCAGCGTTCACATATGTTCAAATGAACCGCACTAAACGAGCAATCACACCAGGGTTCATTTTAAACGAACCAAACATGACAAGTGTGAACACACTTGTCTAAGACAGTTACTAACTAAGTAATTAGTTACTGTAATTTGTTTCCTTTGAAAAAATAAAGGGATTAGGCTACTCTTATTTTTTCTGTAGTTTAATAGTTATTCCTGATATAATTTAATTCAATACTGTGTATAGACTGTAGAACAATTCTATATAATATAATAGTGGAATTAACATAAAAATGTCAAGTTTAACCTTAAAATGCATTTTGTTTGTATGTATCTTCTCACATTTGTAGTACTTTGGTCACTTAATAAGAAAAATGTATGAAGCTAGTTGTATGTTATTTATTTGGATCATGGGCGTAGGACTAGTCCCAATCAATATTTTAAGATGGCAAAATTGTCCCCACCAATATTTTAGCAAACTCCTTTGTGCTGCCATATGGATCGATTCCGTATCGTCCCGTATTTACAAGCAAAATGACACGGGGCGCGATGCACAAGATTGGGTTTTAGCGGCTTTGCTGCCATAGCGAGTCTCGAGAACATGCGCTGTAAACTTGCGCGGTTTTTTAAAAACATGTCGAGCTCGCGTCCACCGTTTAAACGCAAGAGGATTTCCAGATATAGGGCTGAATAGAAAAAAGGTATCAGTGGGTCTGTCCAGTAACTTACGATGAACCTAAGGCCCTGTCCACACGAACACGGGTATTTTCAAAACCGCAGCTTTTTCTACGCGGTTTGGCTGTTCGTCCACATGCAGACGCTGTATCCGGTTACTAAAACCGGACTTTTTTGAAAACTCCGGCCAGGGTGAAGATTTTTAGAAACTCCGGTTACAGCGTTGTCGTGTAGGTGGTGAAACCGGAGATTTCGGCTTTTTAAATTGAAGTGCGCGCCGTTCTTTCCTTTGTTTGATATCAGATTTTCCACATCTCCTTATGATTTACGTGAGTCGATTCTATGCGGTGGACTTCACTAACAGCGCTTATCACACGTATATCCTACAGATACATGTTCAGTTATTTCATTGTATTGCAGAACAAAGGCGCCAGAATGCAATAATACAAAATAGTAAAGCAAGTGTGTGAAGCTATTACAGTCCACTTCGGCCCTGCACCTGTGTATACAGTTACCTGTCACTGAGTCCAAAGCAAAGGAACTTGTAGGAAGTGTTTCACTTGAGCCCATGGCATCCCTCAGTCAGTGCAATGTGCATCGGTGCAGTGAATGGGACCCATATGGAAATCAGGCAGCCAATATAGCGTAGTTTTGCGTTCTCATGTGGACAGAATTTTTTTTTAAACCGTGCTTGTGTGGACGCGATTGTTTTTTAAAACGGAGGAGGAAAAACTCTGGTAATAAAAATACCCGTGTACGTGGGGACTAGGGCTAAGAGTAAGACAAACTGCAACCTTTGCAGAGAAGCATTTCAGTGTCTCAGACTGTCTGACTGAAAGCAGCAGCGATGACGGACACATCCGTGCTTCTAGGTAGGCCTATTGTTTTTTTAATGGATAATATATTAATATAATATTCCATACATTATCAAAGCTTGGCAGACTTATTTTTCTAGACATTAGACCGGTTAATTAATAGATTATAGCCTAATTAATGTTATTAATTTATCATTTAGCTATAGGCTATATTAATAAATAATACTGTCATATAAAGTTTGACATTTAAAAAATATTTAGATAAAAATGTGACAAATAATTGCATAATAATATAGTCATAATAGTAAATTAATAAAGAAATTTTTTTTTAATTTTTGAATTTCAGAACATTTTTGTCAGTAAAGTGGTTACTGGTTCAAAATGACTGCTTAAAGAGACAGTGCACCAAAAAAATAAAAATCTGTCAATTTCCTCACTTTCAAGTTGTTCCAAACCTGTATACATTTCTTTATCTTGAATTCCTACCATGGAAGGATATGGTGCTCCCAAAGCAGCCTGGTTACAAACTTTCTTCAAAATATATTTTGTGTTCAGCAAAACAAAGCAACTCATACAGGTTTGGAACATCATGAGGGCGAGTAAATGATGACAGAATTTTTATTTTTGAGTGAGCCATCCCTTTAAAGTGCACCGATATAGGCTACTAAAGAGTTCTTTAGAAATAAATAAAATAATCAAATGTAAAATAATATAAAATGGGTTCTGTTGCAAGCTTGCATAGGCCTACTTGATTCCATGTTTATTGTTGAGCTGTTGTCATTGTTCAATTGTCACTCTTATCACTACGATCACTCTTTAAATGCCAAGTTCATAAATTATTTTCAAAAACTGATTCAAAACTGATTTGGAAAAAAATGTACGCACAAAATAACTTATTTTCAATATAAAAAGTGATTGTGCATGATTATATAGCATTATGGCTTTACAATCAAAAAATGTGGTTATAATGGAAGTCAATGGGGCAAAAACAGCCACGAACAGTAAATGAGGGAGAAACAAAAACTGATCCTGTACAAAAACTAACAATGGATCAAATCTAAAGTTGTTACTAATCTTAGACTCTGATCATAAAAATGTGATCAGAGGTAAAAAAAAAAAAAAATCCAGTCCACAATCATTTTTTATATTGAAAATAAGTAATTTTGTGTGCATGTTGTGTTTTTTTCCAAATCAGTTTTGAAAATCATTTATGAACTTGACAATTAAAGAGTATTTTGTTTTATTATTATTATGGTACTGGATTGGGCTGAAAAGCCTCATAAATGAATAATCGTATTCATTCCTAAACTATGGTGCATTTCCATACTCAGTAATAAATAATAGACTATATAATCTGGGCAAACCTGGTAGGATGTCCCCACCAAAGCTGAGACCAAACCTACGCCCTTGATTTGGATTTGTTTATGTCATGCCTTGAATCACTTAACTGGTCGAGATTGCTGGATTTAGAAAGTAATTAGCAATAAGTAATTAAATACTTTTTGGAGAGAGTAATTTGTATAGTAATCTAATTACACTATTGAAGATGTAATTAGTAACTAGTAATTTATTACTTTTTTAGAGTAACTTACCCAGCACTGCCTCTCACAGTCTAATCAACTGGACGTAAAACAGTCAGGTTTCAAAAAGGGCCACTCAACTGAGACGGCATTATTGTCAGTTACTGAAGCCCCGCGGATGGCAAAAGCTGCTTGAAAATCATCAGTCCTCATCCTCCTTGATCTATCTGCTGCCTTTGACACTGTGAATCATCAGATTTTTGTTGAGAGTCCACCCTCTCACCACTGGGCATCACAGGGACTCCACTCCACTGGTTTGAGTCTTATCTCACAGGTAGGTCTTTTAAGTTTGCCCTGAGAGGAGAGGAGGCCAAAACACATCAACTGACCACAGGGGTTCCTCAGGGCTCAGTGCTTGGACCTCTATATTCATTTTTATCACGTTTATTATTCCAAGTAGAGAAATAGCCTCTGTCAAAGGCTTTTTCTGCGTCCAAAGATATTACTAACGCTGGACGATTGTGCAGGGCCGAGTAGTCAATCAAATTCAGTAACTTCCGAATGTCGTCAGATGCATTTCTGGCCTTAGTGAAACCAGATTGATCTGGATTGATAAAATGGGGCATTAAATCTTCTAGTCTACAGGCGACTAATTTAGATATTATCTTAAAGTCGACAGGGAGTAGTGAAATTGGATGGAAAGAGGCACATTCAGCAGCATCTTTATTTTTCTTGTGTATCAATGAAATTACAGCTGTCTTCATTGTTTCTGGAAGAATTCCGTTTTGGACAAGATCTGCAATCATGGGCATAAACAAAGGCTCAATTCGAGGCCAGAAGGTCTTATAAAATTCGACAGGGTATCCATCTAGACCTGGTGATTTTCCAGAAGGGAGTGACAAAATAGCTTGAAGCACCTCCTCTGGAGTAAAATTCAGCTGCTCCCTGTCTTCTTCTGATAATGAGGGTAGAGATATATTATTTAGAAACAAATTAATGTCTTCCAGAGAGGGATTTTCTGATGTGTACAACTGTGTATAAAAGCTATGAAAAGAGGACATCATATCGATTGCATGTCATATTTAATTTGCCCTGATGGGTTACGTATACATTTTATTGTGTGATCCGCCTGCTCTCTTTTAAGCTGATAGGCTAAAAGCTTGCTTGGTTTGTTACCATATTCATGGTAATGTTGTCTGGTGAAAAAAATATGTTTTTTAGTTTGTCCAATCTGAAGCAAATTAAGATTGTTTCTGACAATATTGGGCTTCTTTAAATTTACGTCTGTGGGTGATTGTTTGAGTAGTTTTTCTAAATTGATAAGCTACTTTTTTAATTGCTCAGTCCGTTTGATCATAGATTTTTTCTTTTTAGATGTATACGAGATCAGCTTCCCCCTAATCACCGTGTTGGCCGCATCCCATTTCACTGCAGGGGAAACAGGGGAGGCGGCATTATCCTGCTTATATTGTTCCAGCCATTGTCTGATATTTTTACAGGCTTCACTATCTGTAAGAAGCGCAGAGTTAAATTTCCAGTACCTGGTTGGATATATCTGTTGATGTAGAAATAGCCTGAGATAAATTGGCGCATGGTCTGATATAGGAATCGTACATATGCTGCAGGAGGCGATAGAGAAAAAGATAAGCCTGGGGTAAGAAAAAGAGGTCTAATCGAGAATATGTCTTATGTCTCGCAGAATAAAATGTATAGTCCTTAACTGATTGGTTAAACTCCCTCCATACATCGACAAGGCCTGTATCTCTGGAGGCTATCTTTAATGCCTTTGTTGCATTGGGATTGGATACGGAGGGTGAAGATTTATCTAGGCAGCTATTCATGCGGCAATTGAAATCTCCTATTATCCCAAGATGAGTATTATATAGAGAAAATAAGGTGATAATTTGTGTCATAAATTTGGGACAATCTGCATTTGGTGCATAGACATTAAGTAGTACTAAATCTTGACCATAAAGTGTTCCATAAATGAATACTTACCTACCCTTGCGGTCATTATGCTGCTCTTTAAATATAGTGAAGAGTATTCTGACTTTAATGTTTTATTGCACGGTACTTCTCACTGTCTGTGGTAAATAAGTACAAATTACATAAGGTTGTGTATATGGCTAGCAAGATTGCAGGTAAACAACAACATGGAATGTCAACGCTATGCGAATCTCGAGTTGTGAGAAAAAGCCAGGTAATTCTTTGAGATGAGTCACGCCCTCTGTATGGTGAATAAGTACTGTTAACATCTGGATAAAGGTATAGGTTGCCTTTATGTCGAACTATCTGTGCACAAAGATCCTTCATATTCTTGAGCATAGCTTTGTTAAATAAATCTGTGTTATGCCATTGTACACCTATGGGGGTGATTCTGCTGTTGTGAGAGGGATACATACGTATGGTGGAAAGATCATTGTTGTGGTGTAATTTGTTTTTGTTTGTTCATACCTTTATGCCTGTATTGTCGACATAGGGTGCCACAGATGCAAAAAGATTTTCAGAAAGAACAATAACACTAAACTATAACATTAAACTATAAGAGGGGCGGCATTGAAGTGAAGAGGCTCTGGCGTGGCATCTATGATGTGAAGAGGCTCTGGCGTGGCGGCCATGATGTGAAGAGGCTTTGGCGTGGCATCCATGATGTGAAGAGGCTCTGGCGTGGCGGCCATTATGTGAAGAGGCTCTGGCGTGGCGGCCATGATGTGAAGAGGCTTTGGCGTGGCATCCATGATGTGAAGAGGCTCTGGCGTGGCGGCCATGATGTGAAGAGGCTCTGGCGTGGCGGCCATGATGTGAAGAGGCTCTGGCGTGGCGGCCATTATGTGAAGAGGCTTTGACGTGGCGGCCATGATGTGAAGAGGCTTTGGCGTGGAGGCCATTATGTGTTGAGGCTTTGGCGTGGAGGCCATGATGTGAAGAGGCTCTGGCGTGGAGGCCATGATGTGAAGAGGCTTTGGCATGGCGGACATTATGTGAAGAGGCTTTGGCGTGGCGGCCATGATGTGAAGAGGCTTTGGCATAAAAAAATGTTAACACCTGTAGAAAATATACGAAAACAGCCTCTATAAAAGTGATTTATATTCTGCAATATTAATTTATGTAATATAGCAACATTTTTAAAAAATGTTTCTTCCAAAACACCATATTTCTTCGCTGTTAGTTGCTGCAGAGTAAGTTGTGGTTATGCTAAAGTGAAACGTTTGTGTGTAGCCTATTGCCGTTTTCCACTTTACCTCGTCATGAATAGGCTACATGCTCGCGGCTGTTTTCAGCTGATTCACCACAGAACTAATGTTTCCATATGATTGTATAAAACAAAATAAGTCAAAGTGCCGTTCATAGAGCAGTATTTAAACACAGCGTACGTTCGTCAGCGGCTGCGCTGTGCGGATATTCGCCTTTTGCAGTTCCATGCGCTCAAATAATAAATAAATAATAAATAGAAAAAAGCGCCTAATATGGAGGGGAGGTCTCTCTCGCTTCGGCTTGTCAATTCAGAAGACCAACCAATGGGCCGCTGTCGCTGCATGTTGTCAGTGGTACAAAAAAAATATATATTATTATTTTTTTTTTTTTTTTTAAACCCTATACCGGCCCCAAAGTGCGTCGGCCCACCGGGCCCGGTATGCCAGATTACCAGTACAGCCCTGGCGTGGAGGCCATTCATGTGAAGAGGCTCTGGCGTGGAAGCCATGATGTGAAGAGGCTTTGACGTGGAGGCCATGATGTGAAGAGGCTCTGGCGTGGAGGCCATGATGTGTTGAGGCTTTGACGTGGAGGCCATGATGTGAAGAGGCTCTGGCGTGGAGGCCATGATGAGAAGAGGCTTTGGCGTGGAGGCCATGATGTGAAGAGGCTCTGGCGTGGAGGCCATGATGTGAAGAGGCTTTGGCGTGGAGGCCATGATGTGAAGAGGCTCTGGCGTGGAGGCCATGATGTGTTGAGGCTTTGACGTGGAGGCCATGATGTGAAGAGGCTCTGGCGTGGAGGCCATGATTTGTTGAGGCTTTGGCGTGGAGGCCATGATATGAAGAGGTTCTGGCGTGGAGGCCATGATGTGAAGAGGCTCTGGCATGGAGGCCATGATGTGAAGAGGCTTTGGCGTGGAGGCCATGATGTGTTGAGGCTTTGGCGTGGAGGCCATGATGTGAAGAGGCTTTGGCGTGGAGGCCATGATGTGAAGAGGCTTTGGCGTGGAGGCCATGATGTGAAGAGGCTTTGGCGAGGAGGCCATGATGTGAAGAGGCTTTGGCGTGGAGGCCATGATGTGAAGAGGCTCTGGCGTGGAGGCCATGATGTGAAGAGGCTCTGGCGTGGAGGCCATGATGTGTTGAGGGTTTGGCGTGGAGGCCATGATGTGTTGAGGCTCTGGCGTGGAGGCCATGATGTGAAGAGGCTCTGGCGTGGAGGCCATGATGTGAAGAGGCTCTGGCGTGGCGGCCATGATGTGAAGAGGCTCTGGCGTGGCGGCCATGATGTGTTGAGGCTCTGGCGTGGAGGCCATGATGTGAAGAGGCTTTGGCGTGGAGGCCATGATGTGAAGAGGCTCTTGTGTGGAGGCCATGACGTGGCTTGGAGGTCATTGGTAATGGGGCTACGACATTAAGAAACGTTGTTTGAGCAGCCCTCAGGTGACTAGAATCAGGCGTGGCGCCATGATGTGATAAGGCTCTGGTGTGGCAGGTACTGTGGAATTGCTGGGCTCCTCATCTCCAGTTCCCACAGTAAACAAGGAACCACTCAACAGGAGTGCAAAGAAGCCATAGTCCATGGCACATTATTCTCTGGTATTAAGTAATTCCAAAGGTAAACAAATCCATTGTGAAAAATGCCCTTGAGACTATGTCTGTTTACAAAATAAAAGACACCCAAGCATGAACATGACCAAAACATAGTTACATAATTTTTGTTTATATCAAATGTAACCTTATTGTAAAGTATTACCAGATTAATTCATTAAAACATAATGTAAAGATTAACTGAAGATGAAAATCAAATATTTTTAAATTTGGATATTACACACACTATGCTACAGTTAAATAAACATTCTTATTAAATTTACTAAAATTGACTATATTCAGTTTATGTGACTTTCAATCCCATGGCATTAAATTAACAGAACTATTAAATAGTATTTTCTTGCCCTCTTGAGGTCTTGAGGGCAGGGTTCTGTTCCCATCATGCATTGTGCAGGTCACCCTGGCTGCATACAAAATGGCATACCATCTTGACTCTCTTGTGTGTAGTATGAATGTAATCCATATAATGTGTAGGACTAGATTCATCATGCTGTCATTATTATGTGACCTACCAGCTTCAGTTATGTTGCTTCACTGCCATTCACAAATCGTCTCCTGTGGCCTAGGATTTTAAAGTCTCCATTGTATGCACACTTTAGAATCTCACCGGAAGTAGTAGGTGTCTGGGTATTTTTGGCTACTGTTTTATGATTACTGTGAGTTCAGACATACACTCTAAAAAAAAAAGGTTCTTCAGTGGTTCTTCAGCGGTTCTTTAGGGTGGATAAGGTGCTATATAGCACCAATACCATATAAAGAACCTGTAAAGCCCCTGTGTGGTTCTTCAGCGGTTCTTCAGTGGTTCTTTGGGGTGGTTAAGGTGCTATATAGCACCAATACCATATAAAGAACCTGTAAAGCCCCTGTGTGGTTCTTCAGCGGTTCTTCAGTGGTTCTTTGGGGTGGTTAAGGTGCTATATAGCACCACTGTCATAAATTAAAAAAAGCCCCTCTAGGTTCTATCTCTCTTTTAGTTTCTTAATTTAGTTGGGAAATTGATTACAAAACAACATTAAATAAAATAATAATATTCACATGAAGTTAACATGGTTCTCAACCTTTTTGGCCCAAAGGCCCCCAAATTAAATATTTCAGAGCCCTCAAACACAACACTTTTTGACCCCAGCAAAGTGATTCAAAACAGCTTTTTGGCATTGGTATTAAAAATTAAGCTAATGAATATGGGGCCTGCCCAACTTTTTAAAATTAAAACACAATAGGTATTCAATACACACAAATTATAACTGTAGACGGTTACCAAATCAAATCCACACTTAAACCATTTTCAAATCATCACCCATACAATCGCTTATTATATTAATACCCAATACATTATAAATAAAAATAATAAAAAACCTCTTGGAAAAAAAATTCTCAGCTGGAAACTGATTTCACTTTATCACACCACTATAAAATGTTATTTACAGCGCCAAAACAAAGTTATCTTAACATTTATTTTATTTTAATTTTATGTTTTGTTCATTTGTGTAGTCTAGCTTTAATAAAATATTATGATGTCCATACACACATATATATATATATATATATATATATATATATATATATATATATATATATATATATATATATATATATATATATATATATATATACATCTGATTGGCGCGTTTATATATATATATATATATATATAAACGCACCAATCAGATGTACGCTGTTTGTGCGGGAGCGGTCCTACTCGAGAAACTGCGTCATTTGTGTCGTTGCTCGTTGGACCTTTGGCTTTGGAGCCGGCGTCGATGAAGAGAGACTGAGGAGAGAAAAAGAATCTTGCCCAGGTGAGTGTCATACCTCCAACTGTCACATAAATATGCTATTAAAGTTGAGTTACTTGTTAGGGGGAAATTTTGTTGGTATTTTAAAATGTTGTACCGTGTTTTGAGTAATGTTAGCCGACTGTGTGGAGCATGACCAACTGTGTTGACTAACGTTAATTTAACTTAGTTAACGATTTTTTTTCCCAATAAACAAAGCGAATAACATCCTAGTGACGCTCAAAAAGAAAAAGGAAAATAATTTCTTACACTCGAGCCAGAGTTGCAGCAGTAACGTTTTAGTAACGTTAAGTTATTTCAACCAAATACACTGAAACGTCTTTGGTGTAACGTCAACCGACAAAGCTCGAGAGACAGAGGGGGGTTTAACGTTAACGTTAAGGAGATGCGGTTAGGGATATTTGTTGCTTAACTAACACTGAAGTGTAACGTTAAGTAATAATTAAGGCTAACGTGGTCGTTCGTTTCGTGACTAACTAACTTTTTTTTTTTTTAATCGCTGATAGAGATGACAGCCACGGTCCTAGAGGTGGGCTTTATATAACGTTAGCTGCACCGTTCCCATGGATGCTGTGTCTAGTAACGTTAGTGAATATGAAATAAAAATAACATATGCACAACTTCTTAACTATTAAGTTAAAATTAAATGCAAGCCTACTTATGTTAACCGTTTAAAGCTCAAATAATGTATTTAAGTTGTAATTAAGAAGCTTATTGACATCAGAAGCGTGTCTGACATGATAATGGTCCCTACTATCTAAAAAAAAAACAATATATAAAAAAATATATATATATATATTGCACCTCTAATTTGACAAATGTGCTAGAAAGCTACTTGATGAATAGGTGCTATATAGCACCAAAAAAGGTTCTTCTGATTACGAACCAAAGAACCACTCCTGGTGCTATATGGCACCCCTTATGGTTCTATATAGCACCAAAAAAGGTTCTTCTGATTACGAACCAAAGAACCACTCCTGGTGCTATATGGCACCCCTTATGGTTCTATATAGCACCAAAAAAGGTTCTTCTGATTACGAACCAAAGAACCACTCCTGGTGCTATATGGCACCTCTTATGGTTCTATATAGCACCAAAAAAGGTTCTTCTGATTACGAACCAAAGAACCACTCCTGGTGCTATATGGCACCCCTTATGGTTCTATATAGCACCATTTGACAAAGGTGCTATATAGCACCTTTAAAGATAGGTGCTATATAGCACTGAAAAAGGTTCCCCTATGATTACGAGCCAAAGAACCATTTTTAGTGCTATATAGCACCATTTTTGTTTAGAGTGTACTACTGGATATCAGCAGCAACCTAAACCCATTCACCAGATAACTGTTCAATCTATGGGTTGCCATGCTGCATCCCATACATCTTTGGCCCTATGATCATGTGATCATCATCACAAAGAAAACTAACAAAAATGTGTTTAAAGTATACGGATTTAGATGTTCATTAAACAAAAAAATAAAATAAAAATAAAAATAATACAAAGCTCCAAATACTCCAAATATGTTTTATGATTTAAGTTTGAACATTGGGGTTTGCAGTAAACAAAAGAAAACAAAAATGAACAAATTATTATTTCATTTTTTTATATTATTTTTATTATTGTTTTATTTAAAAAAAATTCAGGCATATTTGTTGAGATGTAATTTTATTTGTTTGCAAAAAAGTGGATTTACAATCGATCTTCTGCTGTAATACCAAATAAAAACATCTAAACACAAAAATGAACACAATAAATAACAGCAAAAGACATTTGAGGCAAATTTACAGTGATTGTCACTAAATACAGATATAGTATTTAGTATTTTAGGTGTAATTTTATGAGTAGTACACTAAATAAGAACGTAAATACAAGTAGAGTTGACTAAGTAGGGAAAAAAGCCTTAGGAGATCCATCATTAAAGATTATTAAAGAAAAATTAATGATTAGTCTTGAAACGTTGTATTCTAGTTGGCTTATTAGACCTTTGTTCTTTTTTCTGCTTTAGTTTTGCTACCTTCAGCAAATAACTACATCAATGCACATGATCTCCTCAATGAAAGTCACTCCATCTTTCTACCAACAAAATGTAAAATCTATTTACCTAAGCACATTTATTTAAAAGGAAAAAAACAAAAACTTGCAGTCAAACATAAGTCAGCTTCAACACACCTGTGGTTATTGGGTTGTTAAGCTGTAAATTGTAATAATCATTATCCTGTACCTTTGCCTTCACTGTAAAAAAAAATTCAAGTTTCCAACTGAAAAAATTCTAGTGACTGATCACATATAAATGTTTCAGTCGGCCAAATTTAATTTCTGTGAACTGATGCAATTTCATTAACAGAAATTCAATTTGGCCGACTGAAATATTTAGATGTGATCAGTCACTAGAAAATGTTCAATTGGACACCTGATTTATTTTTCACAGTGTTGCTAAACTTGAATAAGGATATGATCCATAGGAGTATGAAACACAGATTCCTAATATGCTTTTAATGTGGTACCACAGAACCACCACTAGTGGCCATGCTTTAGTTCATTTTGTTGTGATACATCATTTTTTTGTTAATTTATATAGCAGAAAAAGAATTTGTGGAATGAATTTTGCCTATGCTTAGAAAAAATGCTACCAAACACTGTAGTCTTATATACTGTATACAGCCTTACCACGCCTTGCTTGGTGAGCCACAAAACTTGAGGCCTTGGCTTTTTTTGGACATACACTATTTTCATTATTGGTGAAGAAATATGCAAACTTGCCAATTATTGACTAAAATGTGAGCTGCTCAAAAGTAATAACTTGTTTATAGGACTAATATATAAAAGCTATGTCAGGAAGTGAACATGCTATTCGGGATATAGTCATGGACTTCAGCCACTGATAATAAGAGTCAGCAAGAAGTAACAGAATTTGCCCCTTATCTTTTAAAACTGCCATAGTATCAGATTTGACAGGAGTTAACCTCAGGATTTCCATTCCATGATTCATCAGCCAACAGTCATCTTTATTTTCTGAAACATTCCCTGTTTTAATTATTTATTATACTATATACTTGTGTAGGCTATATGACATGATGTTTAAGAACAATACAATATTTCATTATTTAAAAAAATAATACTGTCATGCCTTAATTTCAGCATGGAATTACTTTGTTTTATGTCTTCAATATGAAATACTTTGTCTTTGTTGTTTTAAAGCACTGTACATTTACTTAGTAATCGTATAAGATTGCTTTCTGGGATGTAAGATGGACATTAAGCATTTGGTCATGCTGTTTTCACCCAAATGATCAACCTGTTAGTTGTACAAATTTATTTGAACTATGTTAAACTGGCTTAAAAAGTAATGCGAGTTTTCTCAGTTGACTAATAAAGTAATGCATTACTTTTAAATTTACAACAGAATATACCAGTGTTACCTGGTGAAAGTTACTTTGAAAAGTAATGCATTACAGTATTGAGTTATTCCTTTAAAAAGTAACTGATTGCCTTAGTTACTTTTTTCTCACCTGGGCTGGGCTGTTTTTTTGTGTGTTTTTTTTTATAACAAAAAAGTTCTATTTGTGGGCACATTGAGAAGGAAATGTAAATAAGGCATAAAGTACGGTATAGCGGGCGCAGCTCAAACAAACCTTTCAGCTGTGCTGCCATTCTGGATTATGGAAGAATATGACACAGGAGAAAAAGGTTTAACACGTACTTCAATAAAAACTACTACAAATATAAAGTACTGTTTGCTAATAGTTTAATAGAATAATCAAAGGTCAGCAGCAAGAACATTGGTCAATAAAGTGAGATTAAATCCATACTTCTTTTTATTTTTTATTGAACATTTAATTATTGGAGGTTTGCATGGTATTCTGATTTTGGGTTTGACTGAATTTTTATACATGTTGAGGAATACTGAATCTTTTTTGTGCATGCTTTCCCACGATTACATGCACTTGTTTTTTCTCTCTCTCAACACTGGGATGAATTAGCTGTCAGGTAATAAATCAGAAAATAAAATAACTTGCGTTTGGCTTTATATGTATAAAGTTTTATAATAAATTACTTTTGCATTTCTCACCTTGGCTTGAAATGGCTGTTAAAAGTTATCAAAACTAAAAATTGTTTTTAATAGAATGTTGTTTAAAAAACAAACAAGCAAGCCCAGATGATTACAGTAACTGATTACATAACTTTATTACATAACTAGTAATATTACATGAAAATAATATTGGACACGTGAGAGTTTACACCAATACAAAATCAGTGTGTGTAAGCATAATCGGCAAATAAATCTCATTCTAATTTTTTTCTGAACTTATTTATTTAGTATGTTTTTTATTAATAAGTAAGGTATTACTTTACGGAAAAAAAACGAAACAATTAACGCCATTGGTTACTTTTTACTGAGTAGCACAATATTGTATCTTTTGTTTTGCTGTAGATACACTGTAAAAAATCATATGTTCAATAAGTTATGACAACATATGTGTTTACATTGTTTTAACTCATCAAAATAAGCTAAGAAATGTTAAACTTTTTTTATTGGTTATACAAGAAGTAACTCATTTTTTAAAGTCAGTGTAACATAATTTAAGTTGAAATAACTTAAACATCCAAGTCGATTGTACAGCAAGTTTTCAAAATTTGCCTTTTTTATTTATTTTTCTGTAAAGGTACCTTTTGGCATTACCAATTATTATTGAAAATACTCAGTTCTTTTGAGTATGCACAAGTTTACCATTCAGCTATCATAACTGGTGTTTTTTTAATTCAATATCAATGATGTTACAACTTTCATAAAATCAAAACCCTGCACTCCACACTTCTAGAGTTATTTTGTTACATACCTCGTGCCAGGCTCACAAATGCAAAATTCTATTTTTCAAGTGTACATGTCCTCTTCAGAAATCACACATTTCTTCTAAATGTAACAGAGTCTGTCAAAAATTACACGTGAAGGTTATGGACACGTGAGAATGTACAGGAGGAGCTCTGATATGGACTGTGCTCAAGAACTCTGCAGCCACAGCACTCACACCTTCACGCACCGCTTGGAATCTACACATGCAGGTACGTTTCTTGATTACTCCTTTTAGGAAGATGCTGTGAATAACGTGAAGATTCCAAGTTGGAACGTTTGGATATTCCATTTTGTATGCTTCACTGTCATAATTAAGGAGACGCTTTGTGGTTCTGTTTTAGTTAAGAGTGAATACAAACACATTGTAACAATATTTCATGACCGGCATAATTCCAAAACTAAAATGATTTTTATATGAAAAAGAGCCTTTTGTAAGGCATCATGTTGGTTTTACAGAGTTTACAAGTTCCCATTATATAGGAGCACATGTACATTAGTTTGTTTAACCGAACATCATAAAAGCAAGATAAGAGTATGTATGTGCTTATAAGGGATGGTTTGAGATAAGTAATATGACTTTTGAACACTAAAAATCAGAGGAATGATATGTAAACTATGAAAGATCAGGCCTTTTTTTTTTTTTTTTTTTTTTTTTAGACATTTAGACATTTTTAGGCACAGGCTCTAAGCGTTTTGTTCCATAGCCTTTAATATATTTTAAATAGTAATTGTACCCCCCACCCCCATTTCCTCTCCTTTTTTTCATTTTCTTGTCGTAGTTTTTAATTTCTTTTTATGTATGAAAGGTGGTATGCAAATAAAACTTATCATTATTATTATTATCGCCTGATAACGGAAGCACTATAAGTCTTCCACAAATGAATGGAATAAGAAAAATGAACGGTTAAAAATTAACTAGCCCTTCCACTGTGTCCCACCCACAGAGAACTTGTGTGCTTCTTTAATTGCCTTTTTCCCTTATCACATATTTCAGTAATTATCATAAATTAGGTATCAATTGAAAGCTTAAGAAAATAGTTTACCTCAAATTCTGTCATCATTTACGCACCCTCGTGTTGTTCTAAACCTGTAAGAATTCATTTGTTTTGCTGAACACAAAAGAAGATGTTGGTAACCAAACTTGATGGACTCCATTGACTTGAATAGCATTTTCCCCCTGCTAAGTCAATGGGGTCCATCAACTGTTTCGGTCGCCATATTCGTCACTTCTTCTTTTGTGTTCACCAGAAGAAAGACATTCATACAAGTTTGGAACAACTTAAGGGTGAATTATAACTTCAAACCCTAAAAATTCATCCAATTGGACATTACATGAAAACAGTACTTTAAAACATTTTAGCAGGCTACATTTTTGTAATATTAACTTCAAATTTGGTCAGACATATGGCTTTGGTTTTCTAGCAATTTCAGTGTCCAAATTATTTAAGAAAATTCACATTTTGTATAAATAAATAAAAAATGTTTAGTTCAGTTTTTCTTTACAGTAAATGTAAACGTATATAACTTCTTTGCACTTTAATTGTTGCTTTTTTCCTAGGTATTAATCCTGGGTGCTTTAAATATACATAAAGAAGAAAACAAGAAAAATATTTAGCATGTTTTAAAATTTAAATTGTACTAAGAAAAATTAACTGATGGAAATTCAAAAGAATGGTTAAAAAAGAAAGATAAAATATTAATAAAACACTATCCTGCTGTATTATTTCTTTCCTAATTTTCTATTCATCTTTTGTTTTCACTTTTATTGTTGGTTTTTATGTTTTTATGTCTTTATGCTTTTTTCCTAGGTGGTTTATGGTCTGACCTATAAGTACTTTGAGCTGTATTTTATGTATTAAAGGTGGTATATAAAAATTAAAAATGTATTATTATTATTATCTCCTGATAACAGAATGACTGTGCAAATGTAAGACTTAAGGCAAGGAATGTTTATTTCATACATGGTGCTATTAGAGCAAAGAAAATTAACAAAAAAAAAACTATGGTTTAAAAGAATGATTAGTAGCCTTAAGAAAAATAGAAGTGTTAAAGTGCAACACAGTGCTTAATTAGAGAATGCATATCTGTTTCTTTTAAGTACACTATATTGCCAAAAGTATTGGGACACCCCTCCAAATCATTGAATTCAGACCATCATCACTTCCATGTCCACATTGGTATAAAGTCAAGCACCTAGGCATGCAGAAGCTTCTACAAACATTTGTGAAAGAATGGGTCGTCTCAGGAGCTCAGTGAATTCAAGTGATACCAAGATAGTTTGCACCTGTGCAATAAGTCCATTCGTGAAATTTCCTCACAACTAAATATTCCCTAGTCAACTGTTATTGGTATTACAACAAAGTGGAAGCAATTGGAAACAACAGCTATTATTTGCTAAGCCACATAAAATCACAGAGAGGTGTTAGCGCATACTGAGGCACACAGTGCACAGAAGTCGCCAAATTTCTACAGAGTCAATAGCTACAGACCTCCAAACTTTGTGTAGAGAGCTTTATGGAATGGGTTTCCATGGCTGAGCAGCTCATCCAAGCCTTACATCACCTTACACAAGTTCAATGCAAAGCGTCAGATGCAGTGGTGTAAAGTACGCTGACACTGGACTCTAGAGCAGTCTTCTCTGTTTGGCTATCCAATGGACAAATCTGGATTTTGCGGTTGCCAGGAGAACGGTACCTATACTTGCCTGACCGCATTATGCCAAGTGTAAAGTTTGGTGTAGGGGGGTTGGGGTGTGGGGATGTTTTTCAGGGGTTGGGCTTGGCCCCTTAGTTCCAGTGAAAGGAACTTGTGTGATTTAGCACACCAAGACATTTTGGACAATGTCCTGCTCCCAACTTTGTGAGAACAGTTTGGGGATGGCCCCTTCCTGCTGTGCATAAGTGCACAAAGCGTCGGTCCATAAAGAAAGACATGGATGAGCGACTTGGTGTGGAGGAACTTGACTGGCCTGCACAGAGTCCTGACCTCAACCCGACAGAACACCTTTGGGATGAATTAGAGCGGAGACTGAGAGCTTCAGGTGTTCTCGTCCAACATCAGGGCCTGACCTCACAAATGCGCTTCTAGAAGAATGGTTAGAAATCCCCATAAACACACTACTAAACCTTGTGGAAAGCCTGCCCAGAAGAGCTGAAGCTGTTATAGCTGTAAAGGGTGGGCCAACTCCATTTTAAACCTTACAGATTAAGAATGGGATATTATTAAAGTTCATGTGCATGAAAAGGCAGGCGTCCCAAACTTTTGGCAATATAGTGCTGTAAAACAATACATCTGCTATAAACATAATTCTAAAGAGTGATAAGAGCGATAATGATTTATTACATAATCACCTATTTTATTTGTCTCAGGATGCCCTGTAACGTGGTACTGTCCTTTTTGAAGAGCCTATCAAGGCGAAAGCCCCTGGAACCCGATGGCGAAGAGTCCAACTTTAAGCGTTGCTTAAGCACACTCGACCTAGTGGCCCTCGGGGTGGGAAGTACACTTGGGGCTGGAGTCTATGTCCTTTCTGGAGAGGTTGCCAGAACAGTGTCTGGCCCCAGCATCATCGTGTCATTCTTCATTGCGGCAGTGGCGTCTGTGTTTGCGGGGTTGTGCTATGCAGAGTTTGGCGCCCGGGTGCCCAAGACAGGCTCTGCCTACCTATACAGCTACGTCACCGTCGGAGAAGTGTGGGCCTTCATCACCGGCTGGAACTTACTGCTGTCATATGTCATAGGCAAGAACAAACATTATATTCCCAACACTAATTGACAAAGGATCCCTGAAAATTCTGGGAATCGATGTTGTAATAAAAAAAAGTGTTATCGATTTGACCTTCCGCTTTGATAAAACATCCTGTACCTGTTTCTGATGCCTTGAAACACACAGCCAAGACACATGCTGTTACATAATGTAGCTTCAATATATTTTAAGTATAATCACAATTTATAGACGTAATATTGCAGAATCAAACAGGGCTCTGATCAAACAGGGCTCACAATATTGCCGAATCCTCAAACAGGATTCTTTCCCAGAAGAATCGTAAAATAGTAGACCGTTGGCACTGAAGCTCAAAATGCTTTTGGGAAACGCAGCCCTTGATCAAAAGCATTTCACAATCATTTTTTATCAGGGATATTAATCTAACAAAATGTATTTATGTATTTCATGATTCACTAAATAATTATATGGCCTGTAAACTTGCTTATCAAATGCCTGTATAAATGAACTGCTTGATCTGAATGACTTTATGACAGGCACATCCAGTGTGGCCAGAGCATGGAGTGGCACTTTCGATGACTTGATTGGAAACAAGATCGGCAGTTATTTGAGTGAAAAAACACCAATGAATTTACCTGGCCTCGCTTCCTATCCAGACTTCTTTGCTGCTGCACTTATATTGGTTTTGGCAGGCAAGTAAGATTTACAGTCAATTTATTGTAGTGTGTTATGCTAAGACACTGTAATTCAGTTCAAGATATGAACACAACAAAATTATTGTTGGCTTAACTTTAAAAAAGAAAGTTACCTGGCTGCCTTGAAATTTTGAGTTTATTCAAATTAAAAATTTGAGTTAAAGGGATAGTTCACCCAAGTATTAAAATTAGCCCATGATTTACTTATCCTCAAGTCATCCTAGGTTTATATGACATTCTTCTTTCTGATGAACAAATACAATCAGAGTTATATTAAAAAAAGTCCTGGTTAATCACACGCAAAGTGTGTCCATCCATTATAAAAGTGCTCCAGGGGTTAATAAAGGCCTTCTGAAGTGAATCGATGGTTTTGTGTAAGAAAAATATCCATATCTGACACCTTATAAAGTAAAATATTTAGCTTCTGGCGGACCTTCTGTATTCAACGTACAGAAAAACTGGTGCGACGATGACGTTGGAAGTAGTGTAAATGTTTTGAACTGCGAGAGACGTTACACTTTCTGCTTCAGTTGAATACAGAAGGCGGTTATTAACCCCCCGGAGCCGCCGGAGCACGTTTATGATGGATGGATGCACTTTTTTGGGCTTCAAATTTTGGGCTGCCATTATAATTCTTGGCTTAGCCAGAAAGAAGAAAGTCATATACACCTAGGATGACTTGAGGGTGAATAAATTATGCGATCACTTTTGGGTGAACTACCTCTTTAATACAATGAAGGAGATTGGTTTAATTCATATAAACTCAAAATATTAGCCTATGTTATCTGAAACACATTAATTTGATTTGACAGTTAATAAACATGAGTCAGATTTGTGTTAATTGTTGTAATTTCTCAGGTGTCCTTGCATTTGGGGTGAAGGAGTCTGCCATTGTCAATAAGATCTTCACAGCTGTAAATATTGTAGTTCTGGTTTTTGTCGTCATTACTGGATTCATCAAGGGTGACATTGGGAACTGGCAGATAACACAGGAGGACATTTTGAACTACACAATAACCGCGTATGTTGCTTTATGACATTTACAAAGCATTTGTGTACATACAGTCCATTTACATGATAGCTGTGTTTTGCAAATGCAATAAAACGGGTTTCAAAGTGCAAGTTTTTAAAAATGATACCATTATTAGCTGTGTCTCATTTCAGAAGGCTGCGCCCTCTGGAGGTCGCATTCGAAGGGTGCATACGTCATAAGCCCGTCTTATTTCAAAAAAGTGAGTAGGACACTCCAAATGCGACCTTCGAATGCATCCTTCTTTCACAGGATTTCGGAGTGTGCACGAGGAGTATCCTTCACGGCTGGAGATAACCCACAATTCTTTGCGTCTCCGTTAACAACCGTCATATTTTTTGAAAAAAACGGCACCACCGCCAGATACATGCGAGCGTAGGTGTGGTGTTTAAATTAAGTAGTTCAAGCTTTTTTCTTTTTTTTTTTAAGCTCTATTACCTCAAACAGATAGTTGTGGTAAACAGGATTACAACTGTTTAGTGCATTTTAAACATTTAGAACAGTCAAGACAAGAAACATTTCATAGTCATTTTCATAATTTTCATTCATATAACTGGCGTGAGAGCGCAACGAGGCTGAACGTGTTGGCATAGCAACGTGATACTTCCTGCCTGTGTGGCCTACGAAGGACGTCTCGTTTAATTCTGATTGAGGACACGCCGTATACTGCATCCTACACAGGACGTGTCCTCCGGAGGACGCAGCCTTCGAAATTTAACGAAATGAGACACAGCTACTGTCTCATTATTAGCTGTGTCTCATTTCGTTAAATTTCGAAGGCTGCGTCCTCCGGAGGACACGTCCTTGACTATGAAATGTTTCTTGTCTTGACAGCAATGTACTGTTCTAAAGGTTTAAAATGCACTAAACAGTTGTAATCCTGTTAACCACAACTATCTGTTTGAGGTAATAGAAGTTAAAAAAAACAACAAAAAAAGCTCGAACTACTTAATTTAAACACCACACCTACGCTCGCATGTATATCTGGCGGTGGTGGCGTTTTTTCATATAATATTAAAAAAAATATGACGGTTGTTAACAGAGACGCAAAGAATTGTGGGTTATCTCCAGCCGTGAAGGCTGCACCTCGTGCGCACTCCGAAATCCTGTGAAAGAAGGACACATTCGAAGGTCGCATTTGGAGTGTCCTGCTCACTTTTTTTTAAATGAGACGGCCTTATGACGTATGCAGCCTTCGAATGCGACCTCCGGTGTCATGACAAATCCTGTCCGCCAGTGAAATCGTGTCAGCTGGTAGCGGTTTTAAATGCCTGATCAAAAGTTGTTATACATGGTTCTGGACAAGCAATTGATTAAACATAAACTATGAATTCATTGCCATACTAAGTACACACATACGCACGCAAAACATTTATTTGAAATATGTAATTGATTGAGCAAAAACATGTTCTGAATAGGCCTACAGGGTTTTTAAAGGGGGGGGGGGGGGGGGGTGAAATGCTGTTTCATGCATACTGAGCTCTTTACGCTGTTAAAGACTTGGATTCCCATCCTAAACATAGTCAAAGTTTCAAAAACTAATGTTGGACGTTTGATGGAGTATTTCTGTGTCAAAAATACTCCTTCCGGTTTCTCACAAGTTTCGGAGAGTTTTTTTCGAGTATGGGTCGGCTTGACGTTAATAGAGCGGAAGGTCCTTGTATGGGCCGTACGGGCTCTTCTCCCGGTAGGGTGCGCGCGCGCATCACTAGCGCGAGAGAGGAAATGCACGCTGTAAACAGTCTCTCAGCTGCAGATCCAGTCGTCCGTGAACACTAATGTCGGTTATAGTCCGCGCCGCGCTCCACTTCATTCCTCCACTTTGACATTAAGCGACTTCAATGCTTCAGCACCGCATTCCGGGAAGGCAGCGCTGCATTTGAACCGATTTGAACGCAGAAATGCTTCAGTCGCATCGCAAAGTGGATCTCCACACTCCAAGAAGTGTGTTTTTGACGGAGCGGTCCCAGCGATAAAGGTTCGGTCCTGCTTTGGAAGCAGCCGGTGAGTAAAACTGCTTCAAATGTCTGTGCTGTGCTTATCGTCGCGTATGTAAACATAAGTAAACGACAAGATCGCGTGCTTCGTCATTCAAATGCGCTAACGGACTTCATTGCTGTTCTATGTAACTTATAACGTTACACTAGTCTGACTCTGACGTGCAAAACCGTTTTGCTTGCTACTAAGGTTTGGTCGCATACAATAGTCCATAAACCGAATCATGTCATGTTGACAGGCCTCTAAATACAGTACATACCACAGAGACGGACGTCCTGCTGTTGCTGTTTCTATTTCAGCCTCCGAATTAGATTCTGGATCATATCTATTAGCTGAGATAGCTGAGATGGGTTTCTCCACGCTTGAAGACGTCACCGCTTTGCGCATATGTCATTCTTTAGCTCCGCCCACTCGATACGCCTCCAGGCGCTCGTTTTTTTCCGGAAAGACTGGGTACAGCCCATATTTCTTTTACAAATATAATAAAACGAAAGACTTTTCGGAGATATGAAGGATGCAATACTACTCTATAGGTACTCAAGATTGACATGAGATTGACTGAAACTGAGTGTTTCACCCCCCCTTTAATAGTTTTCGAGGATCTATGTGAACGGGGATCGTTTTGTCAATGGTGCCCAATTTGTCAAGGATTTTGTTACATCTTTGTCATGTAAACGTACTCTTAGATGCATGACTCAGCAAAAAAATGTAAATTGAAAAACTGAAAGCCTGTTTGAAACATTTGTTTCTTTTTCATATAATTTGTATGTTTTTAATTAGCATGCTATCTGTAACATTGAAACATTGCTTTTTCTGTTTAGAAATCTGTCAGTTTCAAATGAAACTTTATCCAGTTTTGGAAGTGGAGGATTCTTTCCCTTTGGTTTTGAGGGAACGTTTGCTGGAGCTGCTACCTGTTTCTATGCCTTTGTGGGATTTGACTGCATTGCAACCACAGGTAGGCCTACTTCTGGAAGCAAGATCTCCATTCACTTTCTCCATAGGGACACGGCTTTTTAATGAAACCTTTAAAGACAGCCCTATACTGTGAATACAGAAGTTCATTTAAAAAAATCATTTAAAAAAATGGCCGTGATTTTAACGGTAAAAAGACTGTAAAAATGCTACAGTAAAAAAAAACTGTTAATTGGTTTACAGAAAGTTTCAGAACTATAATATATAACTGTAATAGATTGAACCATACATTTAATGCAAGTTAACAGTACTGTTAAATTTACAGTTTTTGGAAAACTGTCAAAAAAAAGAATGTCAATGTATAATTTACATTTTTGAAAATGTATGTTGTACTTTCTCATCACCACAGAACAGATATTGATTCTTCAATAGTTTGGTTTATTAACATTCAGTTAATGAAATCTGTAAAACCTAAAATCTGTAAAACCTATAATGTTGCTACCATATTTTTTTTTACAGCAAAACATAATCGAGTTTGTCTTGCTTTTTCTGTTCTCAAAATACTGAAATATTTATATATATGTACAGTATAAGCATATTTTGCAATAAATTTAAAATATGTGGTATCTACAGATATAATCAACAACTTTAATTGAATAGTTTTATTTTTCTCTGTCATTTTTTATTGGATTATGTCACAATGCTTTATGGGATTGTAGTTCTTTCACTAAAGCCATAAAGTACAAAAATCCTTAAAAAAAAAAAAAAAAACACTTTAGAAACCAATGCCGCTGAAAAAGTAAATAAAAATTCTGCTGTACACACCCACATGTTCCAAAGGCAAATGCTGCTCATTTTTTTCTGCGGAACACACACATCATATATTTTAATAATCTTTTCACACTTTTCCACATAATTCCACAGTGACTGTTTTTACTATACTATTTAATATTCAAAAGTCTTCTGATGTCATACTGTATAAGAAACAGACCAAACTAGAAGCAATTATTTACTGATTAGCATCCTCTCCATAAAGGTTTTATTGTGAAGAGGAAGGTTTGGCCATTATTAGATTCTCTTCCGCATTTAGGGCCCTATTTTAACGATCTGAGATCCACTTTTTGGGCCAGGCGCATGGTCTAGGGTCTCTTAATGAGCCATGGGTGTGTTTTGGGCATAATTTGCAATAAACCAATCAGAGTCTCATCTCCCATTCCCTTTATAAGCCATATGCGCTCGCACCATGGGAGATTCGCTATATTTACATGGTGGAATTTGCAAGCGGAAAAACTGAACGCTTCTCCATAAGAGGAATCCTTTTATTTTTAATATTAAAAAATGTTTGTGTGGTGCTGCGGAGCGCTGTGTGTGTAATAGGCAATACTTGTTTTGTACACCGCTTAAAGGTGCATATTACTAACACACTCTTTAAATAATATATTGCGACATTGACTTTACACCAGGTTGTTGTTGGTCAATGGTGCTGTCGTTTTGAGTTTCTCCAAATAGCAACCCACCAACAATACGCCTGAACACACCTGATTTTCAGACCAGCACATAATCGAGTTTGTCTTGCTTTTTCTGCTCTATACTTAAATATTTTTTTATATGTATATGCATATTTTGCAATACATTTAAAATATGCAGATGGGTACAAATGCATTTGCTATGTAAATGGCCCTAATTAAATTTGCTATTTAAATGTGGTGCTGGATGTAAAAATGATAACTTCATCGGGCTGAAACTAGCAAAAAACCCTTGTGATGTGACGCCCCGTGTCGCATTGCACCGGGTGTATAGGGCCCCTAGGTTCCAAAAATGAATCTGGCCTAAAGTGTGTGTCAAAACTAAGAAAACAAAAGGTTCACACTTTAGATTAGGGTTCTATCCTCACTATTAACTACAACTTTTTCCTCAATAAACTCCTAATTACTGCTTATTAATCACTAGTATGGTAGTTGTTAAAGGTATTGTGTAGAATTAATGGGTGTTGAATATGGCCATGCAAGGCATTAATATGTGCTTAAGTAATAATAAACAGCCAATACCTTTGTGATATGCATGCTACTTAACAAGTAAATTGTGAGAATTGTAACTTAAACTAAAGTGTTACCAAAAAATGTAAATGTATGGAATGGGGAATGACATTTTAGAGATCCTGCAGTGAAATTTCCCATTAATAATTGATACTTTGGTCCGTTCATCATGCAATACCTCAGAAGTCTTGAAATATAGCATATAAATATTGACTTGTGTGTATGTGTATATATACAGTACAGGCCAAAAGTTTGGACACATTACTATTTGTAATGTTTTTGAAAGAAGTTTCTTCTGCTCATCAAGCCTGCATTTATTTGATCAAAAATACAGATTTCTTTTTCTTTTTTTAATATATTATGATATATTATTACAATTTTAAATATTTGTTTTTCAATGTATTATACTTTAAATTATAATTTATTTCTATGATGCCAAGCTGAATTTCCAGGACCATTCCTCCAGTCTTCAGTGTCACGTGACATCCAGTCTATCACATGATCCTTCATAAATCATTCTAATATTCTGATTTATTATGAGTGTTGGAAAACGTTCTGCTGCCTAATATATTTGATGAATAAAGGTTCAAAAGAACTGCATTTATTTAAAATAAAAACATATTTTCAAATAATATTAATTTCCTTTACTATCAATTTTTATAATTTTAACACATCCTTGCTCAATAAAATTATTGATTTATTTCTACAAAAAAAAAAGAAAGAAAAAAAGACTGACCACAAATTACTGACTGTAGTGTATATTGTTTTTTACTTTTTATTCATCAAAGTATCATAAAAAATATCACAGGTTATGAAAAAATATTAAGCAGCAGAACTGTTTCCAACTTTGAAAATGAATCATCATATTATAATGATTTCTGAAGGATCATGTGACACTGAAGATGGGAGGAATGATACTGAAAATTCAGCTTTGCATCACATAAATAAATTATCATTTAAAGTATAATAAATTGAAAAATTGTAATCATTTATCACAATATTGAATTTTCTTTCTGTATTTTTGATCAAATAAATGCAGGCTTGATGAGCAGAAGAAACTTCTTTCAAAAACATTACAAATAATAATGTGTCCAAACTTTTGGCCTGTATATATATATATATATATATATATATATATATATATATATATATATATATATATATATATATATATATATATATACAGGGCCGTTTCTAGCCTTTCTGGCACCCTAGGCAAGATTCTTATAAAGACACTGTATATATATATATATATATATATATATATATATATATATATATATATATATATATATATATATATATATATATATATATATATATATATATATATATATAAATACAGTGTTGTTTATAAGAATCTCATTCTTTCATGCTATATATATATATATATATATATATATATATATATATATATATATATATATATATATATATATATATATAGCATGAAACATGGCAAGAATGTCTAATTCAGTCTAAATGTGATTTGTGTGCTTTTATTTTAAATCTCTGTCTCCTGTATCTATAGGCGAGGAAGTACGAAACCCTCAGAAATCGATCCCTATTGGAATTGTGGCTTCTCTTCTCATCTGTTTCGTGGCTTATTTCGGAGTTTCGGCTGCTCTCACCCTCATGATGCCTTACTACCAGCTAAATGTTCAGAGTCCCTTACCCGTAGCCTTTTCCTATGTGGGCTGGGATCCTGCAAAGTATGCTGTGGCTGTTGGATCTTTGTGTGCTCTCTCAACAAGGTAAAGCAACACACATGGCCTATAAAGCACTTACAACACTAGACTCCTACTAGGATTATATAGATGCTCATGAACCGAAAAGGAAGTGTGTCCATCGGTTTGGTAAAATTAGCATCATAAAGTCAAATGTAGTATGGCTAATGCAGAACTCTATGACTGTCAAACACAGTTGTCAAGGATGGATGTTGATGCAGGATACACCAGGACAGAAGTTAATTATTTAACACCTGTGTTGGAAATCCAGGTTGATCATGTTCTCTATATGAGATACATTTTTAAAAACTAGTTTTTTTTAAATATATTAATAAATTAAAATGTGCACTATGTAGTATTTTTTTGCAGTAAAATATCCAAAAACCACTAGGCCGGTGTTATATATTTTGTTCAGTTGAGTACTTATAATATCCCAAATGTTTCCAACTATTTGTAAATTGTGAGAAATTGCTATTTTAACTAAGGAACGGGACGTGTCAGCATAGCGTTTGAGCAAGTCGCCTGACAATCGCGTCATATCTGCGCTACCCTTGGTTTTATTCTGCAGAAGCGCTTTACTCTTAGCAGTGTGAAAAAGTGTCACAGCAGCGCCGAGCGAACGCACAGAGTAACGTCATGACATCATTTTAAACACACTTAAATGTGTCTGATATGATGAACAGAGCTGCTTTACCTTATAATCATGACCGGAAAAAGCGGAAGTGCGCGCGCCCGGCGACTGTGTCCCGTCCCGTCATAATAAACGGTACTCGCGAGCCGTGTGTTTGTATATCAATCGCTCCAGACCACACCACATCAGCTCCACACCACTCGCATCCATCAACATGATTTCTGCCTGAGTCCTATTTTCCACCGGCTGTGAGGTGAAGACCACATTTCCCAAGATACTTAGCTCACACATTTTTGCGTCATCAAACTACGCCATTGTTTTGAATAGGTGCCCTCCAGTGGACGGAAAGTTGCATAGTGCACCTTTAAACAGAGATTGCAATATATTTTCCGTCCCTATTATTGCATACGTATACTGTTTATGAGTGAAGCTGCTTCTCAAACTAGAAAAAATGTAGGACAGGACTTAATTTTGTTCATTGTGATTTGATTGATTGTGATTTGCTATTGGTGGATCTCATGTGAGTGACAGGTTGCCCCGCCCTCATGGCAGAAAGCACGTAATCAGAGAAAAGAAGACGCTGCAAGATTGAGGGAAATTTATTTTGATTAAAGATATAGACACATAAATTAAAAATAAATAAATAAATATACATATGATATAAAAAAAATAAGAATTGTCCATTTTTATTTCATGGTGCCTTTAACAAGGGCCTTTTTGTTTTTGGGGTTTGACTAGAATAGGTTTTCATGGTTGAACTAACCAACTCAACCAGACCCGTCCCTATATTGTACGGGGATTTTTAAAATGAGTAACATTGTGACTTTTCTTCACTATTCAACAGTCTGCTGGGAGCCATGTTCCCTATGCCCCGTGTGCTTTTTGCTATGGCCAGAGATGGGCTGCTTTTCAAACCACTGAGTAAAATGAGTTCCAGACAGAGCCCTGTCATCGCCACACTTGTTTCTGGAATAATAGCAGGTAATTCTGTTTGAGAACACATCCCAGTAATACACCAATATAATAGTAACTAATCTAAGTGACATACCTTAGACACATAGCATAAACATCTTTAGGGCCTTGTTGCTAAAAAGGCATGAAGGGCTGTCCCAAAGGTCATTGAAATTGGATACTTAGAACAACAAAAAATATTATTTCGTGTACTACATGTACATTTGGTTGTCTTGAAGTTTTGCCTCTGAAATTTTAAAAGTGAAATATTTGTGATTTTAGCAATAATGGCCCTGGTGTTTGACCTGAAGGCTCTAGTAGACATGATGTCTATTGGAACGCTCTTCGCCTACACCCTCGTCGCCATCTGCATCTTAATTCTCCGGTAAGATACAGATAAGATACATTATAATACAAAGAATAATCTATGAATGGTATTATAGATTGTACAATATTTTTTTTTACCCAGATGTTGTTACAAAGCACACATAAAATACATTAACACTGAAATATGTTAATCCTGTAAAATTCTGACATATGAAATAAGAACAAAATATATATATTTTTTTAAATGAGTACCATATTTGATACATCAGGCTTTTATGCCTCACTTTTATTTGTGAATACTGAACTTTATTCAGAGGCCCAAACTGAACAAACAAATACACAATTTGGTGCAGTTGCTGACATTTATATGGACAAAAGATAAAATTCTGATAGCTTGTAATATAAATCACTGAGCACGTTTACCTGCAGAACAATACGCTGGTAACTCCCAAAAATTGTCCCGGTTTACATGCAAACCGATATCCAGGCATCGCAAGTAAAGGCGTTTACATCACTTCATTAATAAATCAGGTTATTTCCCAGGAGTGACTTAAAAAAACGTAATAAATTGGGTGTCTCATAGACTGTAAAAAGATATGGACGTAGTGCCCATGACGCCACCTGTAGATTTCTGAAGAGCATTTTTGAATCCCAAAAGCGTGCGGAGCTGGCTGTTGCCATCTTACCAGTGCGTCACTCCCCGATAACAGAATATGGGCAAAGAAGAAGGGCGTGAGTGGACTAACAGACAGCAGACAAACAGATAGTAGTGACAGCAGTCCACCTGTCACTAAAGTAGTTATGCTCTTTATTATGCAGAACTTTAAAAAATGTACCCCTTTCAGAGTTGTAAAGAAGGGCAAAATTTGCTATATAGAACAAAACCAATTTTTGTACCAGGCTGTAAACATATTTTTTTTATTCAGTAAAGTTGGCCATTTTAACATGGGTGATGTATGGAATTGACTCCCTCTTAGAGCCTGTCTTTAGCGGCCAGTCGATGAATTGCAGTTTAAAGGGTTAGTTCACCCAAATTTCTTTCATTAATGACTCACCACAATGTCGTTCCACGCCCGTAAGACCTCTGTTCATCCTCGGAACACAGTTTAAGATATTTTATAATAAAGTCGACTTTATAAAATACGACTTTATTCAGCATTGTCTTCTCTTCCGCGTTTGTTTTCAAACCTCAAATAAAGAATCAAACGGTCATGATTCAAGATTCGGATCGTGTGTCAAACAGGCAAACTGCTGAAATCACGTGACATTGGCGATATGAATCACAAATCAATCTGCTGATTTGCGACCGTTTGATTCTTTATTTGAGGTTGGAAAAGAAATGCGGAAGAGAAGACAATGCTGAATAAAGTCGTATTTTTTGTTATTTTTGGACCAAAGTGTATTGTCGACGCTTCAAAAGAGTCTAACTAACCCACTGATGTCACATATGGACTACTTTGATGATGTTTTCATTACCTTCTGGACGTGGACAGCAAGTGGGCATACACTTACATTCAAAGGACAGAAAGGCCTTAGATTAAATATAAAATATCTTAAACTGTGTTCCGAGGATGAACGGAGGTCTTACGGGTGTGGAACGACATTGGGGTGAGTCATTAATGAAAGAAATTTCATTTTTGGGTGAACTAACCCTTTAAGTCACATCCGTGTTGGCTTCAAGAGAAAGAAAGAACTAGAAAGGTTGCTGCTCAGTCTGACTGAGAATTATATTTGTTATGCGATAGTAGTGATGTTAAATGAATCTTTTTAAACATAACAGTTTTCCAACATGTCAGTGTGAAACACAGACTTCTATATTTTCCTCTCATGCAGTTACAGATGCAGCATTTTCATGGTATACTTCGGCTCTACGAGATAATACATTTTTATATTTTTTTGGGTCATGATGAAACCTTTTTTATTTTTTATTCAGGAAATAAGCTTTCATATGAAGCTTATGACCTTACTCCAGTAAAGGAAACAAGGAGTACTTATACACGTTCCTCAAGCCTGATGTATCATATTTTATATTCATGATTTTTCCAAAATAATTATCAATGGATAGTAAACCTAAGTTGCTTCAGCCCAGTAATTGTTCATCTTGAAATATAGCTAACAATAGTTATACTTAACAAAAGATATTCTAAATAAATAAATATGTCACATAATGGAATTGATGCTATCAACAACAATCCACATTGATTTTACACTCCTATTAATGTTATATTGAGGACATAAAAAGTGAATGACAACTAAATACAGCAAATAGTCCTCCACAGTATACTCAATAATTAGTATTTTCCTCAAAAAGATTTTTGCATTGGTAGTACTGACAATGTGCAGTGCTCAGTAAACCATTGCATAATATCCAGAGCGAACAAAAATATTCAGACAGCAGTTTGATGTAAAAATGAATAGCAATAGTAACAGTTGTGCAATAAAAGTACTCTTGTCCATGCAGGTACCAACCAGAGCCAGGCGAGATGAATGAGAAAGTCCAGAAGTGGAATCCTTTTTGCCCTCCTAAATATGCTTCTGCTACAAGCTCTAAAGCTGTGTCTCTGCTTACTGTTCTTACCGGTGAGTTTCGGCTTTTATCATTTCATGTTTGAATGTGCAGTGATGTGTATAAGTATATATAAGAGGAGCAGAGGGCACACCACAACTATGGCGAAAACAGCATAGAGAAACAATATTTTTTCCCCTTACTGATGAACGGTAAAAACTTTGACAGCCAAATAGAATCCATCCTGCTTTAAGATCTTGAGTATTTAAAGCAACAGACAACATTACTTCAGGTAGCGTGTGCTTAGAACAAACAGGATTATATCATTTTTATAGTTATGACAGTCAATCAGAATCCATCCTTCTTCAAAAAGCTTAAGCATTTAAAGCGGCAGACAAGAAAAAATCTCAGGTTACAACTGTAACCCAGGTTCCCTGAGAAGGGGAATGAGACACTATTGATTCCCCATAGCGTCAATACCAAGACGCAGATTCAAATACCCACAATGCCATGTTGAGGGAATGCCTGCCTCACTAGGCTGTGAATATGTACAAACATAGTGGGTGTAGCATAAATCGATTCTACGATACGCTCAGCTCTTACTGGCTTACATCCATTACACTCACCCCCCTAAAACCTCACTTCTATATGGGTCATGGCACCACATGTAACCGGTTTTATTCGACCCGCTCTGAGTGGGATTCAAACCAAAGTCTTTGGGGTGGGAGGTGGGCACGTTAACAAGGATGCTAAAGACTGCAATGTCTGTTAAACCCCAAGGAAGCTGCAGGGGAGCCCAAGCCGTACTTAAAGATCCCAGAGTAACTGGGGGAGGGCAGCCCATACCCTTACTTGAACCAAGGCATTCTACCCAAGACCCCCTTTAGCTAGCATTCCATCTTTTTCTTTTAGTACTAGACCATAGTATGGGACAGAGATCGCAAGGTAGGATGCCCCGCAGGTGAACTTACTATACTTCTTAACTTTGTCAAACCAGGGCTACAGTAGAGCACCCATCCAAAAGGGAGCATACATCCCTACTTCAAAACCCAACAGTAATTGGGGAGGGAGGTAAATTAAAGGGTTACTTCAGCAATTAGCATATGGCTTTGTATCAGTAGAAACCCTGGAGTATATTCAAATGATCATAATGATGTAGTGTCTCTTCTCTAACTGAACTGATTTTATGAAGATGAACGCGGTGGTGAGAAAGTGATCAGTGATTCAGTAGTGGTGGCTTTGGGAGTGGCTTCACAGGGCAGCGAAGCATTTTGGGAATTGTTGTCTTTCATCCCCATGAGACAAAAATACATTATCTGTCTTTTCTCAGTCTAGAAGGCAACAAATTCAAAAATAATTTCACATTTCTACTACATTAATGGCCAAATTTAAATACAGATTCATCTTTCCAGCGCTGAAGTACCCCATTAAGTTGAGGGAATCTATACTGTCCTACACAACTCTGTCCTACACAACTCAGGGACCCCCAAAGAGAGATATATCTCTAGCCTGACAAGCCAGACCCACATCAAGATGTTTGGTCTGGAAACTCACCATAGACGGGGCTCAATCCGAGGGGCGGGATAAACGGTTGTCTTTCAAACTCCCTCTGCACGCGATAGGATAGCGCTACACCAACCAGAGCAACGAAGGTGAAGCAGAGCTCGCTGACTGATTAAACATTCGCTGTATCCGGTCAGCTAAACTACGAACACATCTTCCCGTTCTTTGTTCCTTTCTCAGAGAAAAGCTTAACTCCAAGTCTTCCAGAGTCGCGGTCAGAGCTGATTCGAAAGACCGCCGCCGTTCGCCAGTTTCTGTGTTAACTAGAAGCACGCAAACGCAACTCGGCCGTCGTCATTATGGCCCCGCCCGCCGACTCTATACATGATGTGATTGGGCCGTCCAGATTTTGAGGAACACAGCTCAGAATGGTATTGAGAGTGCCTAGACGACACTTGCGGGCAAATTAAATTTGCTCCCGCTAGGGTGCGTCTAGATTTCTAGGCTAATATATCTCCAGAAAGCTGCTGACTGAGATATAGAAGGAATAAAAAGCTTACACTTTTATGACAGCAAAGGAGGAGGATTTCTAATAACATGCCTCGTTATTAATTATTAATAATGCCTCAACTTGCTCTGCATCTAATCCCTCAAAATTAAACCTGTCACATTAATCAGTCAGGTCGGAAGCGGCCATTGAGTGGCTTGCTGAACCGACATGAAAACACCCGTGACCATGAAACATCAGGAGAAGCACAAAATTGAAAACTTCCATCAGGCTCCTCCCTATATGCTCTGCTTACATTCCCAGCAATCGATCCCATCCTGCCGCCTTGGCAGCTGTGGGACCCGAGCCGCGAGGTGCAGACACATTTGACTCTCAAGAGAAAGTCAAGGATGGGTGAAGCTTCCCACAGTGAACGAATCGCAATGAATGGATTCAGCTCCCTTGAGAGCCAATTGCACTCCGTGCAAGTGCTTGATTCTTATCTCTCTAAAGGAAATCAAGCACTAACAGAGCCTCTTACCACAAATGCATGCCTTCATCTCCCTCAAGAGCCGAATGCACTCAATGTATACATAAAAATTTTATCCCTCGGGGGAAAATCAAGCAAGAACAGAGCTACTTACCACGAATGCAATGTAATGACCGAATCCATCCAGCACCCTCGAGAGTCGCACGTGCTCCAACGGACTCCTATCTTCCACATGTATACCAACAAGCAGCTCCTGAAGACAAAAAAAAGAGAGACAAAAACAGATGACTTGTAACTGAGGCTCCCTTTTATACTCACAAGAGCTCCACAAATTGTCATGGACTACCGTCTGCCAATGATTATATGTGTTTGTTTACACATCCCTCAGACACTGATCATACTGATGGCATGGATGCTAATATAGTTTTTGAATAAAGATTTTTTTTCATCTTTTAATAGTTGTAGTTACTCAATGGGTATTTCAATGTTTTAATATTTCTCCACTACTTAATGTTCTTTCTAGTTGTGTTTGCGGTTATCCTGAGTGTGATCATCACAAAAGGTGTCCAAGCTGGTCTGATTGAGGAGTGGTGGATGATTCTGATTATCACTTTGGTTTTGGTGGGATTTATCATTACTATCATTATTATTTGGCGACAGCCGCAGAATAGGACCAAGGCTGCATTTATGGTAAGTTTTCACTGGGTGAAAAAGGAACATTTTTACTTTTTAAGTAATGCATAAAAAAGATGTTGCAGCAGTCATTCTCAACTCGTTTTGCTTCAGAATCCAGATTTTACATTTGAGAACTCAATACAGTGCCAAAATTGCTGTAATTAAACTTTACTTGTTTATCAAAAACTATACATTATATTAAAAATACATTGAATTCAACTTCAGTCCTGGAGTGCCACTGTCCTCCTGCATAGTTTAGATTCAGCTCTAATCAATCACAGCTGAACAAACCAATCAAGGACTACAGCATTACTAGAAAACTATGATCTTATTATTGGGAAATACGAGGGTCCAAGGCTCTACCACTGGAGACCGCATAATGGCTAACTTTGATCAGGTGTGCCTTGATAACCAATCACATTACAGCATATAGGAACTCTAAGGCCCCATTTAGGCTGCATTTACACTGCAGGTCTTGATGCACAATTCCGATTTGGTGACTATATCCGACTTTTTTGACGACCCACTTACATCATCTTTTAAAAGCGACCCGTATCCGATATTTGCATTTACATTGTACACTAGTGAAACGGCCCAAGACGTTCTTAACCGGAAAAGGAAGTAAAACGCTGCGATATGCAATGGACGCAGACAAAATGATTATACAATGTTTTGCTTGTCCGTCCCTTTCTCAATGACGTATGATTCGCATTTACTGGGCAATATCCGATTTGACTGCTTACACGGCAGACGCAAATGCACGTATCCGATTCAAATCGGATTTATTGCCACATATGAGTGAGGCCTGAATCGGAATTGGGTCACTTGAACCATGCAGTGTAAATGGGGCCTTACACTGCATGGTTCAAGTGACCCACTTCCGATTTTTTCCTCTCATGTGGCACAGATCGGATATGACATGTGAACGTGTAAGCAGTAAAAAAAAACGCATGAATTCCGATATCCTCAGATCGGATTCAGGCCTCCCTCATATGTGGTAATAAATCCGATATGATTCGTATGCGTGCATTAGCGTCTGCCATGTAAGCGGTCAAATCGGATATTCCCCAGTAAATGCGAGTCGTACGTCGTTGAAAAAAGGATGGAGGCGAATGACGTCAACTCAGGTGGACACAAACTGCGATCCAGTGTTGCCAAGTCTGCGGTTTTCATGCGGAATTGGGTTACTTTAACACAGTTTTGAGTTGCAATTGGACGGGTTTTGTTGTGAAAACCTGGCAACCCAGTCAAGGGCTCTCCTCTTTTTATCCGCCTTAAGAGAGAAATGTTTTGCCGACTTTAAAGATTTGTGGAACAGTGCAGGTAGCAAAACATTGTGCAATCATTTTGTCTGTGTCCATTGCATATCGCGCTGTTTTACTTCCTTTCACCGGTTAAGAACGTCTTGGGCTGTTTTCCCAGTGTACAGTATAAATGCAAATATCGGATACGGGTCGCTTTTAAAAGATGATGTAAGCGGGTCGTCAAAAAAATTGGATATAGTCACCAAATCAGAATTGTGCATCAAGACCTGCAGTGTAAATGCAGCCTTAAACTCTAAAAATAGATCAATCCCAAACTAATGTTTAAGAGCAAACAGGTTGAAGATTAGCCAATGGGCTGTCGATTAATTAAGTGATAAGCTATTTTGTTACAAAAGTGGTTTAGTCATCATAGTGAAGCTTCTCAGCCATTAACATCCGTTCAAAAATAAAAAAAATAAAAAAATACACTCTGGTCTCCTTCTCTTTGTACCGCAACGTGAGCAGGCGCTACGCTTTTTTACGGTTGCCTTCAAGTGGCTTTGCGATACAGGTAAACAGGTACACACAGTGTGGCTGGCAGGTTAACTGCACTTGCAGATATAACATTTATGAAATAAAAGGCCACTTAACTGTACTTAAAGATGTATACTTGCATTACTGTTACTTAACTTCAACTTATTTAAGTTGAATAATATACTATCAATGCAAAGGGATATATTTTCTTTTACAGACTTTTTTAAGAACTACAACAAACGGCTAATAGGGACAATTGTCCGACTCTGCTTTAAACATAAAAGGCTGGATAGTTTCTGAGTGCGTTTAATTTTCAGTGTGTGTCTATGTGAGGTAATCAGAGCTGCTAACTTAAGCGCTTGAAGCTCCGCCCTCTTTAATAAAGTGAAATTATATGTTGGCTATTTTAAGCTTTACATCTTGTAAAAATGGGCATAACAGGACCCCTTTAAATAATAATAATTTAAAAATTATAATAGATTGCATATTATTGCAATTAACATGCATTTGTTTCCACAAGTGTCCAAAAACATTGTGTTAATTTTGCACTTCAGTATATTCTTTTTAAGTGTATTATTTTTAAGTCTTTTTAAAAGTATGCTAGAGTGTACTTTATAGAAATGTTTGGGTTGTGATACACCTGTTGAGAACTACTGTTGTTCAGAACAATTGCCATTGCCATTGGAAATTATATGTTTTAAGGCTGCTTTGGACCTCACAAACATTTTTACATTTTTCTTTAGGTTCCACTCCTGCCAATACTTCCTATTTTCAGTACATTTATCAATGTCTACTTAATGGTCCAACTAGGAGGTGAAACATGGATTCGATACGCAGTGTGGATGGCAGTGGGTAAGACAACAAGACTATTTCTTAAGAGTCATACATACAGTGTCAGTTAAGAGTTTGAACACACTTGACTTATGCATGATAAAATATATAATTCGAACTAAAAGACAAATACACAGCATGTTTGTTTGATATATGTGAAAACATAAATATAGCATATTTGATTGACTAATTCATTTATAAGTCCAACCACTTACATTAGAAGATTTCAGGATCTGTATACTTGCTGAAGTATAATTGTCTTTCCTAATGAAACACACAGGCTTGCTCATCTACTTCTGTTATGGTGTACACTTCAGTGTACAGAAGGAACGAGATCGATCTCCGAAACATCCCACCCATGTTAAGACAATTGATGGTGAACTGGAGGACAAGCAAAGAAATGGATCCATCACACCGACAATACAAACCAAGTTTTAAAGCTAACATTATTGTCTACTGCTCTGCACCAAACAGGGAAATTGTATTTTAGATATTCTTTTTATTGAATTAGTATGAGGATGAATTTGTATCACATATTATAAAACAAAATGTTGTACACAGGATGACCGAGACTGAGTTCACTCTCTTTGTGATAAAAGCCTGAACCTATATTATATATTAGTACCTTTGAGGGTACTGCCCTAGTGTGAGTAGTTATTATTAAATTATATATTTATTGTTATTGTTAATAATCATTAAGCCTATACAGATAATATATCTGGTAGCACTATGCATCAACCCATGACATTTCGCTTTCTTTGTCACCGCTGTTACGTTCAATGTTTGGCTTTTGAAGATCAATGCAAAAATGTACAAGCTAACAAATATTATTGCACAACATCACATTATTTATAGTTTATTGTGCTTTTTGACAAGAGCAATATTTTCAAACAACAATTATTACTATGATTTTTTTTCTGTGTTTTTCCAGTTGAACTATTAAGCTTGAAGAGGTTGTGTAAGTGTAAGAACAATGAAATACTGAAAAAGACTTTAAGAGGAATTTCTTCATGCAGCTCTGTAGAATTAAAAGCTTTTTCCAGGCCTCTGTTATTACTGGACTTTTTTTTCATCCGAGTGCACAACTCACCATTAAATAGCATTTTGAAAAAATATTTAAAATAAAAAATATTCACATTTAAAATATTCACATATAAACATTGAACAACGAACATGCTGCGTAACACGAGAATGAACCTCATTGGTTCTTGCTGAAGCTCTAACGTGCTGCATAACACGAGAATGGACCTCATTGGTTCTTGCTGAAGCTCAAACGTGATGCGTAACACGAGAATGGACCTCATTGGTTCTTGCTGAAGCTCAAACGTGATGCGTAACATGAGAATAAACCTCATTGGTTCTTGCTGAAGCTCAAACGTGCTGCATAACACGAGAATGGACCTCATTGGTTCTTGCTGAAGCTCAAACGTGATGCGTAACATGAGAATGAACCTCATTGGTTCTTGCTGAAGCTCAAACGTGATGCGTAGCATGAGAATAAACCTCATTGGTTCTTGCTGAAGCTCAAACGTGATGCGTAACATGAGAATAAACCTCATTGGTTCTTGCTGAAGCTCAAACGTGATGCGTAACATGAGAATGGACCTCATTGGTTCTTGCTGAAGCTCAAACGTGCTGCATAACACGAGAATGGACCTCATTGGTTCTTGCTGAAGCTCAAACGTGATGCGTAACACGAGAATGAACCTCATTGGTTCTTGCTGAAGCTCAAACGTGATGCGTAACATGAGAATAAACCTCATTGGTTCTTGCTGAAGCTCAAACGTGCTGCGTAACACAAGAATGGACCTCATTGGTTCTTGCTGAAGCTCAAACGTGCTGCGTAACACGAGAATGAACCTCATTGGTTCTTGCTGAAGCTCAAACGTGCTGCGTAACACGAGAATGGACCTCATTGGTTCTTGCTGAAGCTCAAACGTGCTGCGTAACACGAGAATGGACCTCATTGGTTCTTGCTGAAGCTCAAACGTGCTGCATAACACGAGAATGGACCTCATTGGTTCTTGCTGAAGCTCAAACGTGCTGCGTAACACGAGAATGGACGTCATTGGTTCTTGCTGAAGCTCAAACGTGCTGCGTAACACAAGAATGGACCTCATTGGTTCTTGCTGAAGCTCAAACGTGCTGCATAACACGAGAATGGACCTCATTGGTTCTTGCTGAAGCTCAAACGTGCTGCGTAACACGAGAATGGACGTCATTGGTTCTTGCTGAAGCTCAAACGTGCTGCGTAACACAAGAATGGACCTCATTGGTTCTTGCTGAAGCTCAAACGTGCTGCGTAACACAAGAATGGACCTCATTGGTTCTTGCTGAAGCTCTAACGTGCTGCGTAACACGAGAATGAACCTCATTGGTTCTTGCTGAAGCTCAAACGTGCTGCATAACACAAGAATGGACCTCATTGGTTCTTGCTGAAGCTCAAACGTGCTGCATAACACGAGAATGGACGTCATTGGTTCTTGCTGAAGCTCAAACGTGCTGCGTAACACAAGAATGGACCTCATTGGTTCTTGCTGAAGCTCTAACGTGCTGCGTAACACGAGAATGAACCTCATTGGTTCTTGCTGAAGCTCTAACGTGCTGCGTAACACGAGAATGGACCTCATTGGTTCTTGCTGAAGCTCAAACGTGCTGCGTAACACAAGAATGGACCTCATTGGTTCTTGCTGAAGCTCAAACGTGCTGCGTAACACGGGAATGGACCTCATTGGTTCTTGCTGAAGCTCAAACGTGCTGCGTAACACAAGAATGGACCTCATTGGTTCTTGCTGAAGCTCAAACGTGCTGCATAACACGGGAATGGACCTCATTGGTTCTTGCTGAAGCTCAAACGTGCTGCGTAACACAAGAATGGACCTCATTGGTTCTTGCTGAAGCTCAAACGTGCTGCGTAACACGAGAATGGACCTCATTGGTTCTTGCTGAAGCTCAAACGTGCTGCATAACACGAGAATGGACGTCATTGGTTCTTGCTGAAGCTCAAACGTGCTGCGTAACACAAGAATGGACCTCATTGGTTCTTGCTGAAGCTCAAACGTGCTGCATAACACTAGAATGGACCTCATTGGTTCTTGCTGAAGCTCAAACGTGCTGCGTAACACGAGAATGGACGTCATTGGTTCTTGCTGAAGCTCAAACGTGCTGCGTAACACAAGAATGGACCTCATTGGTTCTTGCTGAAGCTCAAACGTGCTGCATAACACGAGAATGGACGTCATTGGTTCTTGCTGAAGCTCAAACGTGCTGCGTAACACAAGAATGGACCTCATTGGTTCTTGCTGAAGCTCAAATGTGCTGCGTAACACGAGAATGGACCTCATTGGTTCTTGCTGAAGCTCAAATGTGCAGTGTCTAGCCTACTGACTGAGAAGCATGATATTGATGGTAAAACCCCCAAGGCTATTGGGAACCTTTATTTCAAGAAGAAAACAGTACCAGCAGCACTAGCTACTTGGTAAAAATAAAACTTAAAGAAAGCTTTGTAACTTACTCCATCGTGTTTTGGTTACTGGTGCCCATATTAACAGACCTTTCCTCCTGCCTCCTGCGCTTTTTTCTTCAGAGCGATAGGTGGCGCTGTTTGCACCATTCTCGTGAATTGCGACCAACACATTTCAGAAGAAGAAATCCAGGGGTCCTATCAGTACACAAATTGAACAAGGAGCGCTCCTTGACGGACATTTTGGTAATTATTAAACTATTTGTTTTATTTTGTCGTGTAAGAGCAATTCCAGAATGCCCTGTTTTAGTCGGTTTATTCGTTATAGGTGCAACGTGGTGAAATAACCAACAGTACCAAAGTTAACCAAGCCATCGGGCGAAGTTGCCACCGGTAGTTATTTATCAGCGTGCGACGCGTTTAATGCTCGTGTTTACATCTGAAAGAGCATACGTGACAAATATAATCATGTTTTGAAGATGCATGTTTTGTGTCCGTGCAGATGCTTTTAGCAAACTTCATATTGAGCTATTGGTTAGCTATGGGGCTAACTGTTGTCATAAGGAGGGTGGCTACGGTCATGTTGATTATAAATGTAAACCATTGAAACATAAGATATGTCGAGTCAGCTAAAACTGCTAAAATAAACAGTATTATCTGCATTGACTAATAAGTTAATAACCGTCTAGTAGTTAACATAATTGTTGTTTATTAATCGTTTATTAACCATCATCAGTAAATCATTTAACATAAATTATATCACTGTACATATGTAAAATTTATTTAGTATTTGCACAATTCACAATAATATTTTAAACCAATTTATCCTTTAAAGTTTCATTAGCCTGTATTTTTTATGGACAGTATTTCAGAAGTTCATTAAAAAGTCCTATCAGTTAATCACTATGGTCTGGTTTCACAGACAAGACTTAGATTAATCCAGGATATTAGGACATTGAAGTAGCTTTTATAAACATGACTGATGTGCATCCTGAGACAAAACAATGGCACTAAGTCGGTGCAAGTTGCTGGTTGCAGGACGACTCAACCTCTGCAGACAGTTTTAATGTTTATCAGACAATAACTACTCAAGATTTTGCTTTAGTATAATTTTCGGGACAATTAGGGCCGGATTCGGGACAACAGTTTCGATTTCGGGACGTCTGGTCACCCTAATTTCAGTCCAGGACTAGGCTTAAGCCATGTCTGTGAAACCACATTTGTTAATCTTTTTCTGTTTCTGGCACAAGGTATAGCATAGTTATTATGGGATAATCTACATGGGTAGTTGATGCATAACATGGTGATTTTTAATCAATGTATATAATATAATATACCAGGGAAGTCAATTCCTGCTCCTGTAGGGCCACTATCCTACAAAGTTTAGCTCCAACTTCCCCTCGGGGGAATCCATGCCAGCATTTAAAAGTGTGTTCCACTTCATGAAGTGGACAAGGGACGCTTATATGTGCTGCGTTCCACTCCACTTTAAGACACGCACTTGCGAACATCCCTAAGGCACTTCCATTTTGAAGTGCGTTCCACTTCGTGAAGTGGACAAGGGATATGGACAGACCCTTACTCCCTTGATTTTGACCGAGCGAGCGAGTCTACTTCATATATACACTTCAGGCAGCTTCATATACCACAATGCAAGGCTATTGTGACATCACCGCATATCTCGCTTAATTTACCCCACCACAAACAACTCTGATGTTTTAAATATTTTTAAAAGCATTTAAAACAACCCGAATACACACACACACACACACACACACACACACACACACACACACACACATATATATATATATATATATATATATATATATATATATATATATATATATATATATATATATATATATATATACATACATATAGAATGTTGCATTAAACAATTTCGTAAAGTAATAAAAATAAATCATAAATCATAATGGGCTCCAAGTGATCAAGGGCTTAGGGCGTTCCAGTTCAATCCATTGCAAATGTTCTGCCAGTAGTGGGCACTCATGCAACGTAAGCAATGACGCACACCCGAGTGAACGAGACGGAGGGAAATTCGCGAGTGAAGGGCATGATAAAAACGAACTGGAACGCAGCAATGGACAGACCCTCGCCCCCTTGATTTTGACAGAGGGAGCAAGTCTATTTAGATACGTTTTGTACACTTCAAGCAACTCTATATCCCACAATTCAACTTGATTTTGACATCACATCATATCACAATTAACTGAAGTGTATGAAATATGATTTATTTTGGGAATTAACTGCATAATATTTAATACATATGTTTTTGCTACCTTATGTTGATTGTTTACACCAGGGATGTCAAACTCAGTTCCTGGAGAGCCACAGCCTTGCAGAGTTTATCTTCAACCCTAATTAAACACACCTGATCCAGCTAATCAAGTCCTTCGGGCTTATTTGAAAACTAGAATGTGTGCTGGAACAGAGTTGGAGCTAAACTCTGCAGGGCTGTGGGAGTGGCTGTGAGTTTGACACCCCTGATATACTATTGTTTGTTTGTTTTTTCTTTTGTATAATTGTATTTTTTTCCAACATATACCTATAGGATTTTTTATATTTTCTCCAACAACTTATAGAATGGTGTATAAAACACAAATTTATAAGTAAAACAGTGGTTTGAATAATAAATCAGCTCTGTGGTGAATTTCAAGTGCTTAGTAGTATGTTTCATTTTAACCTTATGTACAAGTTCGTCTATTAGTGGGAGCTTGTGCAATGGAAGCAATAACGCACATCCAAATTCACAAGATGGAGGGAAGTTAGCGAGTGAAGGGCATACACATTTGGAGTGGAATGCAACCCAGGATGGTGGCCCCTAAAATATATATTTATATGGTTCAGTGTCATTTTATATTAAAGTCAATAATTTTATCCCTTAAAACTCACAATTTGCTTGTAAATATTGTTATGCATGCCTTAAAATAGCTTGATTGTAACTCTACACCCTTGTTTTGTGGCCATGCAATATGCAAATAGTTTATGCAAATTAGCCCTGCCTGCTTCACAGTAATGTTAAAAGGTTACTTCAGTGATTTAGCATAAGGGCTGTGGAATTAAAATTAGAATTTCAAATATTCGTCAAAATGTATTAAAAAATGCACATTCGAATGCAAAAATTGTGCATTCGAATTCTTGGTAGATGTGCGAGACTCCGCTACCAAGTTAATTTGTTAAATACGTTTAATAAAAAATATATATTATTGAAGTATAATGATTTTTTAAAGCTATTATTGTTTCAAAAAGCAGTCATGTCATCTGCTCAATTTATGAAATTACATGCATAATCTAACTTTATTGATTTCCCTTTTTATTGTTTTTCTGTCTGAAATCTCAGATGACTGCTTGACTCCCTTTACTGTCTGTAAAGGCTTGACGATGGATGTGTTAGATGCTGGTGCCAGTGAAAACAAAAGTGAAGCAGAGACTGTAGGCGCGCAAAGCCTGTATACGGCACTCGGCCTGTCATCAGAAGATGTGGATGCACTTGCTCAGATTCCAGAAAGTGAAATCAGCGTAGAGACCCTCCCTGATCTAATTATCCAGCTCAAAGCGAAAAGAGCACAGAAAGATTCGTCTACCACAGAAACTGAGCACAGAAGCAAGTCGCAGGACAAGCTGAGTTCACCCGAGCATGGCAGCAGTGACAAACGCAAAAGCCCCTCGTCTTCCGGTTCGGCACGGCGCTCCGAGAGCCACGGAAGCCATGAGCATCACGGCAAAGGGGACGGTCATAGGAAGGTCGAGAGCTACACAGGGGGAAGAAAGGACTTGAGATACAGAAAGTCATCCCGAGAAAGACAAAGTGTGGATCATGTGGCTGGGGAGACAGAGTTTGAAGACACCCCAACGGTTTTCCCACACAAATGCTCTCTCTGCAAGTGTATGCTGAATTCCATAAAGGTAAGAAGCAAAAACAAAACAAAGTGATAATATTGATGTGTTTATTAACATATGAGAGTGCCACTATGATACATAATAAATAAATAAAGCAAACACCTAGAATAGGTTGAAAAATATTGTAAAATCACACTATACAGTGCCCATTTAGGCCATCTGTTGTCAGTTTCACCCCATTTGTTTTTTACAATTAAATCTTACTCCTCTTTCTTATCAATCCTTTCCCAGAGGCAAGATGCCGCCGAGGCTGTTTACACCTGGTGTTAAAGGTATCGTTCACCTAAAAAGGAAAATGTGATGTTTATCTGCTTACCCCCAGGGCATTAAAGATTTAGGTGTGTTTGTTTCTTCAGTAGAACACAAATGAAGATTTTTCCTAATTCTAATTAGACCCCATTTACATGCATTATACGAGCAACGGTTGGAGTTAAAAATCTTAATTAAGTAAGCAGATAAACATCAAATTTTCATTTTTGTGTTAGCTATCCCTTTAAGATGCTCTTTGGTCGATCTGATCACAAGTGGACGACACTAAATTAGGGGTTGCCAACTCTCACGCATTTGACACACGCTCACTCTGCCCAAGTAAAACTCACCGCAAATTGGCCAACCCTGCTTTTGATATTTAACAATGTCTCAGCTTTCAAATTTTGTACGTTTTAACAGGAAGTTTAAACAATAAATATAGTTTTGGCACCTAATGTGGCATAATGGATCCCTGTAGCGCCTCAGTTAATGCCAGAGCCGTTGAAAAACAGAGTTGCTCATGCTTTGATCTCGCGGTGGTGCGGTCATGTGGTTCTCAATAGTTCTAAACAAATCGGCGTTGTCAATATATTTGAATGGCTTTAACCGGATAGACAACAGCTTCACTGTACAGGTATTCGCAGCAGTTATTGGTAAACATTACAGTATAGTGTGCATTGATTCATCAAAGTGTCAAAGTGTTTGATGATAGTGCCATCAAAGACATTTACAGTATCATTTTACTATGGAGAGGGATGGAGAGGCAACATTGTTTTAGTATTTAGTAGGATTTCCTTACTTATTTGTCTCACTCATAGTTCAATATAATGTACAATATATTTAATAAATCATATATTTTTTAATATTAATATACAAGATCTTTTTGTACTAAAATACTATTTGTGCAATAAATATGGTCCATTAATGACCACTTTTTTTTTCTTTCTAATATTTGTATTATTTATATCACAATTAGTGTAGTATTTAAAGCTGCAGGCAGTTGCTTTTTTTTGGTTAAAAATTATCAAAAAAATTAATTTAAGCGTGTACATAATCAGCCAGTGTTCAAAACGATCTCCTTACATTAGTCAGACTCACAACGGTAAGCTTGTTTTAATGATAATGTGTTTTTTTTTTTGCTTCCGTACGTCTTCGTGATCTTTTTTGTCCATTAGATTGAAAGATCTGACAAAGCCCACACATTTACTCGCCTACTTCCCCTCCCCTCAAAGAGATCAGGACAGAGTGGTTGAAAAATTGTCAAGAGATTATTTAAAACCAGGTGTGAATGGGATGTCTTCCTCGTCCACTTGTGATCCGATCGACCAAAACGAATCTTAATACCAGGTGTAAACAGTGCCCAAGAGACGTGTATTTCACACTTCTTTATAATGGTTTGATATCTTTCACAGCCATCTCTGTTTTGATGGAAATCCCCTGGCTTTACAATCACTGCTCAGTGAACCACAAGACTTGGTCCTCACAGCTTCATAATAAGGCTGCTACAATTGTTTATTATATATAAACAATAAAAAATACTCTGACAATAGATTTGGAAGTGGAGGAATGCGAAAATACTGTGTGGAAACAAAATGTCCTAGACAAGACAAGACAAGAATGAAGATATTTTAAGGGGGTTTGTTAGGCACAACATAAAGATGAGTTTAGTTACTGTGCCCTCATATATTTAAAAAATTGATACAAAAATCAGGGAGGGAATTTCTGCTCAAGATTGCGAGTATTGTAGCAAAAATAACTCTTATAACAACTAAATTGATAACTAAATAAATAAATGATTCAGCACATAATAACATTTCATAACTAAATACTGTAACGACTTGTTTTATAGGGTGTTGGTAATGTTGTTCTCTTTTACCCTCTGGTGCTGGTTACATGTCAGTAAAAAATGACAGAATTGTTTTATTTCAATAAAAGGATTGTACTATTTTATAGTTCTAAATGATATGTCTACAGTGGTTATAATTCATTTATTCACTTTTTGAGCATAGACCTGAAATTGTAATTCTCGAATGCTTTGATCTCTTTTTAAAGGTAACATATGGCAGATTTTTGCTAAAGTGAAAAAAGTTTTAAGAAGTTAACATGAAACGATGCATTGTTATGAAAAATGAACAAAAATACCATTTAAAATTATGTGAAATATATATATATATATATAAAATCATAAATCTAAACAAGTTGTTTTCCAAATTTGAGGTTGATAGCTCAAAAATGTTCTGTTTCATTTCTATTAAAAATATGTCTAAAATAAAATATTGAACAGAGAAGGGACAAAAGAGATGGATATGCAGGTGTGAACAGACTGAGAACTTTATCTTATTAGATGGAAATGTATATGGACAGCATTTTCCTTTTTGGGACATTTGCAAAAGAAGAAAAAGTTGAAAAGTAATACCTTTAATTTCAATATATTGTATCACAATACTCAGCATAACACAAAATGCTTATAATTGCAATAATATTGTATTGTGGCTTAAGCATCGTAATACTATCGTATTGTGAGGTCTCTGGTGATTCCCACCCCCTTTTTAAAAAAAGATGTATTGGTTATGGCTATTTTAAGGCTTCAGATGTAAATTATACAATCTGAATTTTAAGAATTTTTTGACCCGGCTTTGAGTTTGCATCCAACAAGTTCAAATGAGAAGAGAAAATATTCATATGAGATCAGCCTTATGATACTAACGTATTTGATTTACTGGAATATCCAAAATGTCTACTCATACAATTATGTACAATTTTGATCATTCTGTCCACCTCTTGAAAAGTTAACCATAGTAATATAGGCCTGTATTTGATTAGACATTTTTATTTGTGTTTGACAACTGATTTGAAATGATCATAATCTGTCATATTATAACATTTGAATGCATTTTTATCAAGTGCTCTGTTCTTTTGACTTTCAGACATGGAACGATCATCTGTCAGGTTTCCGCCACAAATCACACGAGTTCTCTCCACGAAGCTCTCGTTCATTTCTACTCTCGAAAAAAAGATCCTACAGCTCTGACCCTGTCGTATGTAAGGAACATCCCTTCCACACAAATAAATAACAAATAAATAACAGAATTGCCCCTGTTGCTTCCACATAGAAAGAGAGTGAATTAGTAATTATGTTGAAAACATTAAAGAGAATTAAAGACCCCAGAAAAGGGTTTCGTGGCTTTTAGTTCAAACCTGATAGTTTGTGACATAAGTTAAAACCTATTGGCGTAAGCCCTTCAGTATCTTGCTTCCCAACGCCCTGTTTAAATAGAAAACACATTATCACATGAAAGAGAACTGGCTCATCAAGCCATTTCATGGGGCCTTAACATTTTAATGAAAGGCATGTAATTCATTTTAATACTTGCATAGGGTACTGTATAATCTTAATAACAACAAATAGTGATGATAAATTGATTTTCCTCTTTAAGGGGATCAGTTCATGACCACCACCTCAGACCGTCTATACCCTCCTAAGGTAAATGTATTGATGTAATACTGTTTTATGTTAATTAATGCAGTTTATTACTTTATTATTTGTGCAGTCAAATCTAAATTTGTCTTGTTGCTATATTGTCCACAGCCCAATACAAGAGTGGTCGTTGCCAAGTTTTCTATGGGCGCTGTGACCGTGGAGGAGCTTTTAGTGCTTGGAAAACCATTCGGCACAGTTGTGAAGCACCTAGTGTTCCCAGCAAAGGTAATAATAACACACCAGAAAGACATTCTGGATTTATACACAGTTATGAACCGTTTTGTAATTTCTTGCCAGCAACATTGTTTTGCTCACTATTGATTTATTGTATTGTGTTTGAGCTGTAGACGTTTACGTGTGCCCTGTGATATTGCCGGTTTCTGTGAACGGAACTTGACTCTTCCTATAATCTTTAACACAATTTTTTTTACAGAGTTTTTTTTTGTAAGGTTCATGATCAAACCCTGTTTTTATTTAACTGTTAGATCATAGTAGACACAAATAAAACCAAGCTCATTACCATGGGTATATGGTTTCTAAAATAAATAAATAAATAAAAATAAACTATAGAATTTGTAATAAAAAATATTGAAAACATGTAGAACATACGAAAACCAGCCTATATAGAAGTGATCTGTATTCCGCAATATTTAATGCAGCATGTTTTAATAAATAATAAATCAGCATATTAGAATGATTCTGATAGATCATGTGATGCTGAAGACTAGAGTAATGATAAATTCAGCTTTGCATTACAGAAATAAATTATATTATAAATGTATATATAAAATATAAAAATAAATATCAATTCAATAATTAATATAATATTTAAATAATTTAATATTTAAATACAATAATATATAAATAAGAAAAATATTATTTCAAATTGTAATAATATTTATAATATTACTTTTTAATAAAAAAAAATCAATGTTTTTGATTAAATAAATGCAGGCTGGATGAGCTTATGAGACTTCTTTCTTAAAGTTCCCAAACTTTTGACCGATACTGTAAGGCCGGGCGGTATATCAAGTTTGTACTAAATATCGATATATTTTTTAGAAACTATATGGAATAATGCAAGGCCGTTTATGAGTAATTTATTTTTTTAAAAAAGCTTTAAAGCCTGGATCCCATGAATTAAGTTTAATGTTTTATGAACTTTTTAATAGTTAATGAATTTTAATTTAAGTAAATTGTTCATTCAATACAAGCCTCAAGAAAGATAGATATCAGTATCTTACATAAATTCGGTGTAAACGGTTTATGTTATTGTTTTGAAAAGAATAGTTCAATCCAAAATGTCATCATTCACTCGCCCTAATGACATTCCAAACCTGAATGACTTTCTTTCTGTGGAACATAAAAGAAAATAATTTGAGTCTGTTTTTTTTTTTTTTTTGTCCATAGAATATAAGTCACGTGGAACCAAAATAGTTTGGTTGCCAACATTCTTCAAAATATCTTTTGTGTTTCACAGAAGAGAGTGAGTTATACAGGTTTGGAATGACAGGAGGATAAATCATGACAGCTTTTAAAAGCAGAACATTTACTCTACTTGCTCAAAACATCCTAGCTCAAAATCAGTGCTTTACTGTCAAGGGCATTTCAATGTGACAAAAGTGCAATATTAAGTTTTTATTAACTGAATTTGCAGTCATTATTTGCCCTTGTCCTAGTCCTGTTTACTATTTTTAATTAAAGGCCCTAACCCTAGCAAAAACATGAAATGTCATGGCCCCAAGCCCAGCCTTGATGAGACCCATTGTCTTCTATCATGTTCATCGTGCATAACTCAGGGTTTCATGACACTTTTAAAGTGTTAGTTCATCAAAAACATTGTCATATTGTTCCAAATCTTCATGTTGTGTTCCAGAAATCATTCACTCTCTCACACTTGCCTATGAAACCGGTCTTAAAAACCCTCTCATTGTTTTTGTTATTAAAGGTGCATTAATATTTGTTTGCTGGGCAACAGGGTTTTTTGGAGTTTAGCTCTCACAAAGAAGCTCAGAATATGGTCAGTCACTTCCAGTTGAAACCAGCCTTCATCAAGGAGAACCGAGTCGTCCTCTACTTATCACCAACAGTTGAAGGCATTCATGTGAGTACAAATCACATCCTATACGCCAAGTTTCACAATGTTTAAAAGTCTATCCATTTATCATGGATTTCCTAAACAGTTGCATATTTCTTGGATATTTCTGATTGGCAGGCACCACCCAAGTTTGATGAGCCTTCACAAAAAAGAACAAAGCGCTCACCTTCTGTGGTTTGTTTTTCGCGTTTGCCTCTCGGCGAGGGCGTCGAGGCTGAAGTACTAGAGCTTGCGGGCATGTTTGGTGAGGTGTGGCAGTCAAAGTTCACAGAGTGTAAGGTAAGATTACCATCCTAAAGAACTTGTGATGCCAGCTGATGTGTAGAAACTCAAGAGACTCTACTGTAGGGGTGTCCCCGACTAAGGATTTACACATTCGAATCAGAATTGCTGAATATTTCTATACGGCATTTCAGAATGTTTGTAAACAATCGGCACCAAGATACTTCCGGGTGGCAGAACGCGAGCGGCTTCTACTGACCAACTCAAGAGATCCAGCCGGCTACTGTAAACATAGTTAAATACATTGTTGTTGATTAAAGTTGAAACTATGACGAAAACGTGTTGTGTTTGAAGTTGCGCCGTCAGATATACAGCAAAAGTTGCAGGATTTTATTGATTTAATTCAGAAAAAAGTGAATATATCAGGCGGATCCTGTGGATGAGGAGGTTAAAGCGTGTGGACATCGTCAAAAGTAGTGCTATAGAGTAGTATTCTCAAAATGGTCCATCAACAAAATCATAGCAGAGCATAATTATCTTCATCTGGTGAAATTCAAGACTAATATTAGTAAACTTTAGATCTCTTTTAAAGATCGAACTTATTGCCAGTCACTGCCTGAAGTAAACGTATTAGTTGTCCAGTGTGTGAGCATGTTGTGAATGTGGTTTTTATGTTCTGAAGAGCAGGAACCTGCTGAAAATCAGTTTTATACTGAGCCAGGCCCGATTGTCCATAATCTTTTCCTGTTTTAAAAATAAATAAATAAATAAAAAGCTAAATTTTGAATCGACTTCTGACAGAAGAGCTGCATGGTGGGTGTATTTTGTAGCACAGGGTGAAATCAGTATTGATGATTTGAGGGAAATATAATATACATTTAATATAAAACCTTAAAATGGCGCTGTGTCGCGCAGCAGGATTTTAAACAACCTTCTGAGTCGCTGCAGACAGGCATTGAAAACAATGTTTTCAAATTTTAAAGACGTGGCACGGCGCAGCACTGAGCTTCGTGTCTGGTGTGCAACCCCTTTAAAGGCGCCACGTCTCTAAAATATTGAGCACCCCCGTATTGCCAAAATGGTATGATCCTCGTTTTATAACTCCCGCGAAGATTAGACTGTGAGGTTGGTGGTCGAATCCGACTCCACATATCAATGCCTCGAATCTTCGACTATTCGGGGTCACCCGTACTGTACTGTAATGAATTTTGTGCTCTCTTTTAAAGTACAATTATAGGGCTGTGAGATATGCATTGACGTATTTTTTGATGTAAGTGCATAGTACTTAAGGCCACCTAATATAAGGTGGGGCCATTTTACTTGTTCATTTTGAGAGCACTTATGCAAACACATCACTGTTCTCTTTGTGTTGTTGTGTGTGTGTTCAGGCTTTGATAGAGATGGTTGACTGGCGTGACGCCGACATCATGGTGAAGTATTACTACAGTAACCCACTGAGGATTCAAGGCAAAAGTGTCAAAGTGGCCATGTCCCACATCACCAGCCTGCAGTAAGTGACTGCTGATATCCCAAACCCTATTTAGACTATAGGTCTGTTTTGAATGTGTCTTTCCAAAACTGTGCATTCGATGAAACTCGGGCCCTGTCTACACTAACACGGGTATTTTTAAAACCGTAGCTTTTTCTATGCGGTTTGGCTGTTCGTCCACACGCAAACGCTGTATCCGGTTACTGAAAAAAAACTTAGATCAGGGTGAAGATTTTTAGAAACTCCGGTTGCAGCATTGTCGTGTAGATGGTGAAACCGGAGATTATGCCTTGTGAAGTCTAAGTGTGCGGCGTTCACTTTTTTGTTTGAAAATGATCGCCCAACTAATTGATTATCAAAATAATCGTTAGTTGTAGCCCTACAAACATATAGCTTTTACTCTGATTAAAGACCATTTCTTCCTACAAAATAACTTTTCACATATTTTTATTTAAAGTCAAGGCTCTCTGAGGCATGCCACCATCAATTACATTTTCCCTTCCTGCTGTTAAAAGCATTTGACCCACGTTAACTCTTTGACCAACACTACAATCGTGATAACGCATGATGTGCATATAGTTTAGTATAGTAGTTTAGTAGATATAATAAACAACATGGGGTCCTAACTCATTTCAGAAACTAAATACTTTAAATGTAACCAGTGTTGTGTATAAAGAAGGCGTAGAAGTGTCATGGAAATGAATAAGTAATAGAATTTCGATAGTCAATATGAATTCTTGATTACTGGAAAAGTCAATCCATTGGTCAACAAAATTGGCAACAGCCTCGGAAAAACAAGAAGTTTAATATTTGATATCACTTATATAATTTAAAATTGATTTGAAAAACTGATGTGTGCATTTTTTTAAGCACCCATTTATGATCATCCAGTTAAATAATGAATATAACAATGAAATGTTATCTTGATTTATTTTATTATGCTTTTTTGATTTAATTAGGTGTTTTTCATTGATAAAGGTAATTTTAATTATAGCATGCTAGTTGTTGTTGTTGAGGTTCTCTTTGGGAGTGACGAGGATGGATAGGATCAGGAATGAGTACATCAGAGGGACAGCACATTTGAGATGTTTTGGAGACAAAGTTAGAGGCCAGGTTGAGATGGTTTGGACATGTTCAGAGGAGGGAGAGTGAATATATTGGTAAAAGGATGCTGAGGTTAGCGCTGCCAGGCAGGAGGTCAAGAGGAAGACCAAAGAGGAGGTTTATGGGTGGGACATGAAAGCAAGCGGTCTGGGTCTGAGAGAAGAGGATACAGAGGATGGGACTAGATGGAGGCAGATGATTCGCTGTGGCGACCCCTGAAGGGAACAGCCGAAAGAAAGTTGTCGCTCACTAAATCCTAAAAGTTACTTTTGATATTCACTGTTTTGCGGTGTTAGCACTAAAGATAAACATTCAGAACAAAAGGTTTTTCAGACTATGAGTTTGTTTGTGCAAGACTACTATAAAAAAGATTTAAAAATTGTAATTTATTCATGCACGATTTATATTCATACCTAAACCTGTAAATGAGTTTCACATGAAGCGTTCATGTCAGATGCTGTATATTTTGGGAAATTAAGGAAAAGAAGAGAATAATGCCTTCACAACTGTCTGTGACACATTACCTGAATATTGAGTTATGAATAATCACAGAGGTTGTCAGTAGAGCTTATAATGAAAATTTCACTTACAAGGAAAATTTTGTCCTTATTTGAATACCAATCCATTTGTTTGTCTTTTTTTTTCTCAGAGAAAACACTACTGAGCCTCTATCCAGAAAATCAGACTCAAGCAAATACAATAGACCAAGAGAGGAGTCCACATCTAGCAACAAGGACAAAAGCGACAGCTCAAACCTGGAAGCCACAGAGAAAGAAAACAAATTGGAAAGTGAAGACAAGGTGCTCGATAACGAGGAAGGAATTCAGTTGGAGGATGAACCTGGGCTGCTTGATGAGGGGACAGATGACACTGGGGTTAATACAGAGGGGGAAGATAAAAAGGGGGAGGAGGAAAGGTTGGAAGAGGACGAGGCTACTACTGCTGAGGAGGAGAATAAAGAGAGAGATTCAGAACAGAATCCAGATGAACAGGTTAGTTTGACACTTTACCACATGACATTTTTAAGTTAAAATATGAAGAAACTAATATAAGTAAGGATAGCCCTGTTACCTGATTATGATCTCAGAACATTGCTCTGTTTGTCTGTGCAACCAAATGTGTATGTTTGGGATGCGAGAAGTACTATTCATTAGTATTACCATTCCCATCCAATATGGCTGCCGGCCATCATCCAGGTGGATGCTGCACATTGGTGCTGGTTGAGGAGATTCCCCCCCTTCTATATGTAAAGCGCTTTGAGTACCTAGAAAAGTGCTATTTAAATATAACTAATTATTATTATTATTTCTCCAGGACGATGCAGAATTTCCAGAGAACATAGAGGATTTTGTGACATTAGATGAGCTGGACAACACTGCAACGACTGATTCAGCTTTAGGTTAGTACAATTCAAACCACTCCTGATATCTACTTAAATCACTTTTTTCTAACCTCCTATTGACACTTATAATTAAACTGTTTTTGCAGCTTAGTTTTGATAAATTACTTTTTAGACTGCAAATAATTTTGCTGCAAAAATACAGTAAAGTCCCAATTTAAAATCTCACATAAAAAGGAGATTCCTGGTGTTTGTGAAAGTAGTTACATATGTGCATATTTACCAGCAAAACAAACACAAAATAACAGATTTGCACAAGAGCACACTCTAACAAATCAAAAACAAGTATAAAACAGCGGTACACATCAGATGAGAATTGAAACTTGTATATATATTCTGAACATTTTTATATATATATATATATATATATATATATATATATATATATATATATGTATATATATATATATATATGTATATATATATATATATATATATATATATATATATATATATATATATATATATATATATATATATATATATATATATATATAGTGTCACTTTTGCTTACGTGATCTGTTATTGTGTGACAATGTTTCTATTTACTTTACTTCCTGATATTTTTTTGGACACATCTACATGGTCAGTAAATAAAAAACACATTTTTTTTTACTGAAAAGTGTCTACAATAATCTAATAAATGGCCATAACTTGCTTAGGGATTGTTACATGTAGACAACATTTCATCTGGAAGTCTAAAACATCCAAGTATAATTTTCTAAAGAAAAAAAAAAATCCAAACTACAGGAGGTTCTGAAAACCACCTACATTTTGCTGGTGTTTTCATTAATTCTGGTAAATGCATTCATTCTCAGACAAAATAAATGTATAATTAGGATTGGAAATGAGCTAGATTAAAACTTCAAGCCTGTTTAAAATGATATATAAATGTTATGCTGTACAGGTGATTCAGGTGCTCCAAAAATGTTCTAGGTCTTTAAGTGTTAAATATTACATAAATATTTATAGGGCATAAAAAATAAAACATATGCAGAATGAATTGTTCACAACAAAATCACTAATGTGCATTTAAAGGTGCAGTGTGTAAATTTAGGGGCATCTAGCGGTAAAGTTGTAAATTCCTGCCTAACGCTCACCCCTCCCTTTCTAAGCACACAGAGAAACTAGCTAGCGCTCTGACAGAGTGACTAGCGCTCGGTAGAAAAGTTTGTCCATTTAGGGCTATTGTAGAAACATGGCGGCGCAAAATGCTGACTTCACTGTAAGGGTACCCGCGGCGTATGGAGATAGAAACCGCTCATTCTAAGGTAATAAAAACATAACGGTTCATTATGTAAGGTCTTTATACTCCACTGAAAACATAGTTATCCATATTATATTGCATTTCTGTCAGTAGAGCCTCAATAAATTCTACACACATTAACAAATAGTGACTTTTAATTTTATGTCAACTTTTAATTCATCATGGAAATTTCTTCATGATATGATCCCTTTAAAGGGGTACTTCAGCGCTGGGAAGATGAATCTGTATTTAAACTGGGTCATTAATGTAGTAGAAATGCGAAATTATTTTTTAATTTGGTGCTTTTCTAAGAAAATGTATTTTTGTCTCATGGGGATGAAAGACTACAATTCCCAGAATGGTTCGCTGCCCTGTGAGGCCATTCCCAAAGCCACCGCTACTGGATTACAGAGACTGAGTTCCTACAATTAAATACTGCACGTGTCTGTTCAATATAACGATCGAGTTGCCGCGTGAGTTTCACAGCTGACTCAGATTAGGAGTCAGATTACATTTAACGTCATAAATGAGTTGATGAGCTCTAGTGATGAGAGCTGAGGTAATCGCGACCACATTCACGGCATACATTCACAACGCGTTTTCAGTTCATGCCTTTGGAAGCTTAACTTTCATAGAAATTAATTTGAGAAGTTAAAACACTTACATTGCTTAGCATCCGTTTAAATTAATGCCTGTAGCTGAGCTGTGCTGTAGGTGTGATCTCCATTCCCCATGCACGAAATGAAAACATGCGGAAATGGCTCCCTCTGCTGGCTGTAGTCTTTAGCCTCTGGGCAATCATTCCTCTCGTGACGCAAATATCGTCAATTTGCGTCACGAGAGGAATTTTTCCAGATATAAAATACATAAATCTCTCGTCTCAGGGGGATATAAGAGGGGGGAGCACGATCATTTGAATATATTCCCGGGTTTCTACTGATACAAAGCCATATGTTAATCGCTGAAGTAACCCTTTAAGATTTAGAGTTCTCCCACAATGAGTTTTTAATCTATAACAGTAACGCTTTTCCCCATTTATTCCAGATCCCCCTGGGTTCCAGGTAAGGCTCACATCTCATTTTTCTTGCTTTAGTTGGTGGATATTTTTGAACATAAACATGCTGTATATATTTCCAGTTTAACAGTATGAGCAAAAGCAATGTTTATTTGTCTGCACATGCTCACAGGATGGTAAAGTAGTGGTGGTTTGGCCCGTAAAGAAGACAATTAACTTGATGAAGGATCTTTGCAATCTGACTGAACCCTTTGGCAGTATGGTGAAACATGCTTTGTCCATGTACAAACAAGAGGTCAGTGTTATGTGTTTGCATTTGGTTGGGTAAATGTTTTCCCCTTTTAAATAACATCTTTATTTGAACAGGTTTTCCTGAAAATCCTAACTTGTTTATTTCTTTTTAATCCACTGTTTTCAGTGGATGGGTGAAAAATGTTTACTAAACATTATTTGTATTTTCAGTAATTTGTAATATTAGCACAGTATATTAAATAACCATAATATGTTGTACAATAGTGTTTGTATTTTTATTATTATTATTATTAATACAGTAGTACACAGGATGTGAATTCATAACTAAACCTAACGTTTGTGTGAATTTTCTTACTTGCATAACACTTTGGGAAAGGTTGAATTTTTTAACATTAAAAATTAAAAACCATACCTTAACTATATTTAACCGTGGTTAATTATTTTTGTACTTTCTGCATGTACTGCATTTTTAAAAGCACTTTTTAACATTACAAGTTAAAAACAAAGGATATGTTTACATTAGGGAATGCACTAAAATAATATTGATGAGCTAATAATGAGCTAAAATGATAATAAAAAGCCAGAGGCCTTGTGACTAGCAAGTTGTGGGTATTACTCTCACTCATTATTGTGTCTTTTAACCATAATACTACAATTGTGAAGTTTTGCCTTTAGATGTCTTGTGTCTATGTGTGTTCTTGTAGGCTATGATTGAACTGGAAACCGTTGAAAAAGCCAGAGAAATGGTCCAGTACTACAGAGCGCACAAGGCAAAGCTATGTGGCAGACCGGTGTCTATTTCCATGTGCCGTTCCATGAAAACAATAGAGGTATTGTGCTATGAAAACATACTTGACAGAGAAACATGCCATTAACATCCAATGTACTAGTGATCACAACATTCTTTCAGCCAAAGACTTGGTTCACTACAAAAAAAGAGAAAGAAAATTCTGTTTTTTATTCTCCCTCATGTGCTCTCAAATATGATTTATTTTCATAGAACACAAAAGGAAGTGTTTAGAAGAATTTTAAGATTGCAGTTATACACAATCACAAGAAAAACATGAACATTTACAATCTAAAAAGTGGAGTATAACAAAAGGATAAATCAAACTTTGGAACGCGGTGAAATGCGAAACTTCTTCACGTGCACTTGCGTTTCCGGGCTCCAGCATTTGTATGCATAGAAATGGAACAAAAAATGTAGTGTGACTGCATCTTAAGGGCTGCAACACAACTAAATATGAAAAAAGGAAGGGGTCTGAATACTTTCTGAATTCTCTCTGTGTTGGCTGTAGGAAATTGTGGGCAGTGCTTTTTTCATATGTAGCCTCAAGCTGCCACAAGCAGCAGCGATCCAAAGTATGTGCAGGGTATACATTATAAAGATTGCTCGCAGGAAGCAAACTTCCCGAGGAAAGAATATATGAAGAACAGCAGACTTATTGAATTTACAGCAGCCTAATTATTGAATTTGCATCTGACTTTTTTTTTTGTGGACTTTTGTGAGTAAATAATGACATCCCTGACATTCGTTCAGTGAACTGTTCCTTTGCTTATATTAATGACTGAAAAATGCAGTCAGGGTACAGGGAAGTGTTGTAGTGATGTATTTTTTTAGGCCAACCTAGAAGTTTGTATCAACCTGGTACCCTCAACAAGTCAAAAGCTAAATAAAGGCTATAAACAAACTACACCATGGTCACATGACTTCAACATCACCACCATTAAGCCAAAACCATTTCTCTGGAAGTTTTAAATTGACTAGTTTATAAGATGATGATTATAAACACAATGAGGCTGTGAAAGCAACTAGTGAGTAGATGAGTTTATCTGTTCGATGTGAAGTTTAATGTTCCCCCAACCTCTGGAGTCACATCAAGTTCTTTTAGATATATTATTTTTTGATAAGCATCACTGGTGGCCCTCTCATCTGCTTTAGATTTTATTCCTCCGGCAGCTCTCAATTTGCCCAGCTTAAAAATTTCAGATCATACTATTCATCTTTTACCAATGGTGTTCCTCAATGCTCTGTTTTAGGCCCCCTTTTATTTATAATTTACTTACTACCTCCTGGTAATATTTTTAGGAAATACTGCATTATTTTTATTGCTATGCGGATAACACCCAGCTCTATTTGTACTCCAAGCCAAATTCTACTTTTCTTTCTTCTCTCTTTGACTGTCTAGAAAAGATTAAATCCAATAAAATGTTTTTTATGCAATTTTTTAAAGCTGAATTTTAATAAAACAGAGGATCTCCTTGTTGCCACTAAATCCAATTAAACAAAATCCAACAGCTTTTCACTCTCCATTTATAATCTCTCCATCTTCTCAGTTTAAAGCCCTATTACGACGGGATTAGTTTAACATGGGGAGGTAGAGGTAATTTTACCTCAGGACGTCCGTAATATTGATGGCCAATTCGCACAGGATAAGACATCTCAGTAAAACTTACAGAAGTAGGATGGGTAACTCACTATACGCACCACAGTAACCTCCTTGTTGTCATGTGCGTATGACATTGCTTCCTGTTATCACGTGAGATATTACACTCACCTAAAGGATTATTAGTAACACCTGTTCATTTTCTCATTAATGCAATTATCTAATCAACCAATCGCATTGCAATTGCTTCAATGCATTTAGGGGTGTGGTCCTGGTCAAGACAATCTCCTGAACTCCAAAGTGAATGTCAGAATGGGAAAGAAAGGTGATTTAAGCAATTTTGAGCGTGGAATGGTTTTAGTGACAGACGGATCGGCCTGAGTATTTCACAATCTGCTCAGTTACTGGGATTTTCACGCACAACCATTTCTAGGGTTTACAAAAAACGGTGTAAAAAGGGAAAAACATCCATTATGCGGCAGTCCTGTGGACGAAAGTGCCTTGGTGATGCTAGAGGTCAGAGGAGAATGGACCGACTGATTCAAGCTGATAGAAGAGCAACTTTGACTGAAATAACCACTCGTTACAACTGAGGTATGCAGCAAAACATTTGTGAAGCCACAACACACACAACCTTGAGGCGGATGGGCTACAACAGCAGAAGACCCCACCGGGTACCACTCATCTCAACTACAAATAGGAAAAAGAGGCTACAGTTTGCAAGAGCTCACTAAAATTGGACAGTTGAAGACTGGAAAAATGTTGCCTGAAAATGGAAGAAGCTAAACATGACAGTCAATCTCCCTCGGACTGGGGCTCCATGCAAGATCTCACCTCGTGGGGTCTCAATGATCTTAAGAAAGGCTAGAAATCTGCCCAGAACTACACGAGAGGAGCTGGTCATTGACCTGAAAAGAGCTGGGACCACCGTTTCCAAGGTTACTGTTGGTAATACACTAAGACGTCATGGTTTGAAATCATGCATGGCGCGGCAGGTTCCCCAGATATGACAGAGTTCAGACTGGCGCTCATGTTGTGTTTGCTCACTTGATAAGAGCAACATCATATGCACATGAAGACGAGGAGGTTACCGTGGTGTGTAAAGCGAGTTACTCCTCCCACTTCTGCTAGTTTTACTGATGTGTCTTATCCTGTGCAAATTTTCCATTAATATTAAAGACGTCCTGAGCTAAAATTACTTTACCCCCATGTCCCCATGTTAATCTAATCCTGCCAAATAGGGCTATTGTCTGTAATGATTTACTGTGAGATGGCACATTTGGACGGGACTAAAATCACAGAAGAACCTCTGGTAATAATTACATTACCCCCACCTCCCCATGTTAAACTAATCCCGTCCGAATAGGGCTCAAGAGTCTGGGTGTTGTCCTTGATAGTTCTTTCTTTTGATACACATGTGAACAATTACTCGTTCAGCATATTTACACGTACGTAACATTTGCCGTCTTCGTCCATTTATCACATCCAATTCACAGTCATTCTTGTACCCACTTTAGTCACGTTGCACATTGATTATTGTAGCAATCTCTTATTTGGGTTACATCCCAAACTTCTTCATAAACTTCAGTTGGTCCAGAACTAATGCCCGTATAATTACTAGAACCTCCTTCATTGAGCATACACTGGCTCTTCACAGTCTTGCACCCTCACATCTTTTAGACTTCATAATTACACCCCCAAGCGTACTCTTAGATCTTCACCTGTTTCCCTTGTTGTACCCTCCGTTTGTATATTCACTATGGGGGTCCAGGGGCGTTCAGCTGTGCGTCTCACAATTTATGTGAAAGGGATCATCTGACTACTTTAAAATCATGTCTTAAAACGAATCGATTTAAAAGAGCTTTCTCTGATCAATTATAAATGATCTAATGTTATACAGCTGTTGTTTTGTTGTATATATGTCTTGTTTTTCATGACCATCACTCAGCTGTAGTGTCCTTGAGTGTTTCACTACTGACCTTAATTCAGGCATTTAACTAAAAACCCATAAATAAAAACATTGAGTTTATGGAACCAGAAGTGCTAAAATGCTACATTTCCAGGTTTTCCCTAGACAAATATGCCATTCCTACAGCGCACTATTGAATGATTGTCCTTTTTTTCCTGATTGAAAAATGATTGTGGTGGTTTCTCAATCCCTTGTATCCTTTTTAGAGCCCTAGTGGGAGATCCATTTTCATCAGCGGTCTTCCCAACCAGAGGTTTCAGCATAAATACACAAAGGAATCCCTTTTAAAGCTGGTTAAGCCCTTTGGAAAACTGACTGCCTACTCTCTGTCCAAGCATCAAGCAACGGTACATATACACACATTTTCCCCTCATCATTATCTATGATGATCTGCACCGAGAAGTTTTTGCTATTTATTTTTCCTGAGCTGTCACCTTCTTCCTCCTCAGTGTTACATGCAATTGGATAGTGTAAAGGCAGCTGAACTAATGGTTGCGCAGTACAGTCGGCGGCCTTGCAAATTTTGGGGGTCGGTGCTGAAGATAGCCATGAGCAGGAAAGGGGACTCTCTGATTCCATGGTAGGTGAATGTGTCTGTCATTTCAGTGCAACTCGTGTTCACATTAACACCGTCAGTGAATAAAGTGGATGCCCAATTTACACAATACATTTCCATCCTTGTCTTTGGAGTAGTATAGGCATTAGCAGGGATGTACTGTTGGCCTCAACAATATTTGAGTGCACTTATATCAGAGCACACAAATATTAGAGCTAGTGAAATCTGCAAACAAAACATGCTATTTCAGTAATAACACTTTTCTGAAGTTCAGCACATTAACTGTAGACATGTCCTTTTTTTATTATCAGTATTATCTGACAATTATCTGACTATTTAAAAATATTATCAACAATATGAATGATTGTAGGTGTGTATAAACATATTGTGTAAATGACTACCTTGACTTTTAAAAATTACTTTGGTGAAACATACACAAAAATTGGAAACTAACTCTGACTCTGTACGCAATTGGATAGTTCCTCAACCAATCAGACAGAAAGAGGTGTGATCAACAGGCAATGACCCATCGTTTCTCTAGCTGTCATTGGGCCCTATTTTAACGATCTGAAACGCAAGTGTCAAAGCGTGAAGCGCAAGTAACTTTGTGGGCGGGTCTCGGCGCTGTTGCTATTTTCCCGGCGGGATAAATGGCTCTTGCGCCCGGCGCAAATCTAAAATGGGTTGGTCTGAAGTAGCTTCATTATTCATAGGTGTGGTTTGGGCGTAACGTGAATAAACCAATCAGAGCGGCATCCAACATTCCCTTTAAAAGCAGGTGCGCAAGTTCCATTATGGATTGCTATTATCATGGCGTATTTACCAGGCGCACGGCAGGAGCGGTTCACAGCCGACGTGACTGATGTTCTTATAAAAGCAGTGAAAGACAGAGGAGTTGTTGTATGGGGATGGGAGAAACCCACCAAAATAGCGTCGGTTAAACAGTTTTTTCAGTCAATTTTTTTTTCCTGGTTCTTGACGGACAAACCAATTTGTCAGATGTCCTTATATACATATATGTCTTGCCACTATTGGGCAAACAGGTCTGATCCTTAATTACTGCAATTAGCCTGAATAATTTGTAAGCTAGATTTATGCCTATTTTTTCACATCTTCGTGGCACACCACAATGATTTCCGTCATCTCATGTGTTAATATTTTTTTAGTGTAACAATTTATGATTTGCAAAAATAACTGTTGCATCTGTGTAGATTACATGAGCAAAGTGTATGCGCGTTGTGCACGCTATACATTATGGTCATGTATGCGCCCTTAAAATAGCATAATGAACAACGCGCCACTGACTTTAGACTAGGTTTTTTCTGGTCAGTGGCGCAATTGTTTAATGGAACAGCAAAATAGCACCAGGGATTGTTTGCGCCGGAACACGCCTCCTTTTTTGCGCTGAACCGCCCAGGGAGCGCAAGTTCATTCACTAGTTTAGCGACGTGCTTCTGTGGAGGGAAAAGCGCGCTTTGCGCGGGTGCAAAATAGGAATGACACATGCGTCGGTGTACAAAGTCAATTGTGCTGGTTGCAAGATAGGGCCCATTGTGTTAAACCCGCCAAGGCGGATAAGCCAGTCTGTGATTGGTAAATTTTTTTTACCAATCAACACTGTACCAATCAATCGGTTGATTGTGTTTTACCCTAAGAAGCCCGTGTCTGAGGTGATGAATTAGTGAATGTGTGTTACCTCATGAAGCCCGTGTCAGAGGTGATGAGTGTGTGTGTGTGTGTGTGTGTGTGAACCGTCAAGATTTACCAATCAACACGGTAAATTTTTTATTACCGTGTTGTATTTGTATTGTTTATGTGCACTGGAAGCTTCAGCACCAAAAAAAATCCTTGTGTGTGAAAGGCACACTTGGCAATAAAGCTCTTTCTGATTCTGATTCTGATTGGTTCCTGCAAAAAGGAGTAAGCAGTAGAAATCAATGTATTGGTTGAGTAGCAAGGCAAAATCATATCGCCGGCAGTTATGGCTGGGTTTACCCAGTCTACAGAGAAACCACGTCTGAATGAAATGTGCTGCTTTGAAATGCTTCTTTTTCATGAATCTTTCATCTAACTTGTGACAACCATTGTGCAAGTAACAGCATTTTTGTTTCAGTAGTGACCTCTTCATATTTTTTCTCTATTATTACAGGAGATACATTGTAGAGCAAAACACTGAGGAGAGAGAGTTGAAAAAGGAGGGAAAAAAATGTAAACCAAGCTCTGAAAGAACAGGAAGTTCCAAGGAAATCAAGAATGGTGCAAAGGAGGTGAACATCTCATGTTGGACACATTGGACTAGATCTATTCTCATGATCTCAGAAACGGTTGACTGATTGATTCATTAATTGTAGGCTAGTGTAGGCTTAAAATTGATCCACCCATTTTAATTTTTTTCATTTGGCTTCTTATAGAATTTTTGATCTGAAGAGTCATGCTTGTATGCAGAAATATTGATTTGCATTTTTAAATGATTTGAAAGGAAAAGCAAGTGTCAGGCAAATATATAGTATCTCTTTCAATACTGGTTAAAAATATATAATACTTGTTTGCAGAACCAGCAAAGTTCTTCACCGGATTGTGAAGGTGTTGGTGGGGATTCAGTTTGTGAAAGAAAAGGTTTGGAAGAGGTTAATAAACAGGACACAGCCCCTTTGAGTCCTGATCAATCTGACAGCATTGTGGGTAAGTCCATCATAATAGATTATACATTATTATAACCACTGGTTCTTCATTTACCCACTTCAGCTCTGCATCCCCCATTGGACCCACCCGTGAGTCTAATATCGCATCATCTTTTAAAAAATATAACTCGAGCACCACAAACCTAAACATATATGGCATCATTTGAAAGATTAAAACCTCAGCTTTCTTAATAACCCAATAACTTCTGCATTTATATTACATAGAAGAAAATAATACGGTCTGAATTCAACCCCCCCCCCCCCCCCCCAATTAAAATGTAATTTTTTTTATCACACAAACTCACCTAAAATAGACAAGTCATATATCAAATGAAAGCTATCGGCCTCAGGAATATCGCTGAGCCGATAATATTTATTTCACCGATCCAATAATTTACAGGAACTTTATTATCAAAAGAATCAAAAAGTTGGAAATGACTCTTTGAACAAGCAAACACGTCATATTCCTGTTCGGATCACAAACTCGTTGTAAAGCTACTAGCCTCAAACGCTTTATCAGCTTGTTCCTTAGGTTGTTTGCTTCAAAATGAGACTATTTTCACATGTCTGTGAGCAAGCAACAGTAATATCTGTCTGCTGAGCTGCAGTTTCACCTGCGGTTTTGCATGCACAGTTTCACTACAGCGGTTTCACGCTGATACATTTGATTTTTAATTCTGTGCTAAAACTACCTATTGATTATTGTTGCTCCTGCTGTATTTTTTTTTGCATCTGCTGTTGCCCAGAGGCCTTCAGGCTCCTTTACTGATACAAAACAATGCTGTCATGAACACTTAAATATTTCTTTTACGTTTTTTTTCTTCCAAAAACGAACAGCCTGGTATAGTAAACACAATGTATTTTCAATGCCTGGTATAAAAAACAAACTTTCGAATAGACATTTCAAAGGTTTTTATAATTATTAAATTATTAGTCAAGATATTCCTCAAGTTGATTAATTCTGCCTAGGGTAAATGCATTAACTTGAACACAAATAAAACGTACTTTTAAACAGGCTGAAAGTGTGAGCATATTATTAATTTGTTGGAGACCTATCCAAGAAACAAATTTGATTTGCATTTATTTATTACATTTACAATTTACATTTTAAATATTTCGTTATTTTACCATTACAGTTGATCACTAACTAATAACTATAAAATCAAACAAGTTCAATTACAATAAATAAATAAATAAAATTGTAGTTGTATTCCCTTCCAGGGCCGTAACATGCATCGCAAAGACATAACGACGCAATGCGCATGCGCAGTCAGAACCGCTGTGGTAAAACTGTGGTTGGGGAAAACTTTGGCTCTGCAGTCAGACCCTTCTCGCAAGCATGGCCAAACGACACTGTAATGTCACCGATGTCCAGATCAAAACGTGATGCAGACAAATACTCTTATTATCCTTATGATTGTCGCATATATTTGATGACGTCATCTCACATTGCGTCATATGACAAAAAAGCTGAGAATCTCAGCTCTTTATAGACATGTAGGTCATGCTTCTAGACCAATCAGAGCCCGAGATCTCTCTTTACAAAGTTGAAGAGGCAGAGCCTTCTTTTTGATTTTCTAGTGGCAGGCTTATGTCAATGCAGATGTGTAGGAGTTATTAGATAGTTTGGACAGATAAATCTCAATAACTTTTTTTGGAAGGAAATATCAAGAAAATAATTTTTTCCCATGTTTAGTGACAAATAGTTGAATCAACAGAAACTTTCAGAAAGGATGTAGACCAAAAAGATTAAAAATAATATAGATTTTTAAATAACAAATTAATTAAAAATAAATCAAAATATTATTTTTTTTATATATGGTTATCATAAAATTATGAATAGATACAATAGAATATATGCAGTGTTCCACCACTGTGTTAAAACTTAGTGTTTTCTGTAAAATTAGACAATTTTTATCAATTGACTCCAATGTATGTGGGTAGGGCACTCTTTTAAATTCCGATATGCCTAATTCTCTAAAAAATGCAAAATGTGCTGCAGAGCTGAAGTTGTTTAAAGCTGGCAAAAATATTAGTACTACTAAAAGTAATGCACGTAGTGTGTTAACAGTTTAGTCTTTCTAATGGTTTAAAATGTTTAAACGGATTGCCATTTAGTGTGTAAGCAATTGAGGGAAAACTGTGAATCCTACTTCAGAAAACACTTCTCTGGATTATTTCAGGTCTGAACTACATCATCCCAGTAACTGGTTTCTTCTGCAAGCTGTGTAACATATTCTACACAGATGAGAAAAAGGCTAAATCCGAGCACTGCCGCAGCCAGGAGCATCACAACTGCTTCAAGGTGACTGCAGTTAGAATAGAGATTATAAATCGCCTGTGAAAAAAATATTTTCTTTTGTAACCCTGCTGCCCCAGTGAGCCTTTCTTATCCAATAATCACACCCTAATTTGGCAGTTTTTGTAGTATTGCATCCTTCTCGTGGGCATTTTTGACTTTTCAGTGTTAAATCTCTTTTTGATCATTTTACCTGTAAAAGAAAACCTGCTTAATAATTATACCATTTTAACTTATAACTTCCTCTTTAACAATTAAATATCACTAATAAATGACTGTATACAAAATGAATAGTAGTTATTAAGATATGGTTTGAATATCAACTTGACTAATAATTATGCATGCACTGTAAGTATAGTCAAAAAAATTCAAAGCTTTTGAAACATCATCTGCTCACCAAGGCTGTGTTTAGTTGAAAAAACAGTAAAACTGTGTGAAATTACAACAATTTAAAATAACTCTGTTTTCAAATGAAATATATTTATATTGATTATAAGGCTGAATGGTAAATTTTAACCATCACTACTCCTGTCTTCAGTGTCACATGATCCTTCAGAAATCATTCTAATATGCCGCCGAAGACTGGAGTAATGGTGCTGAAAATTCGGCTTTGACATGACGGAAATACTAGCTATTTAATAGCTATTTTAAATTGGAATATTATTTCACAATATTACAGTTTTTACTGTGTTTTTGGTCTAATAAATACAGCCTTGTCCAGCTTAAGAGATTTCGTTCAAAAACAATTAAAACTCTTAACTTTTCTAAACTTTTGACCGGTATGGAAAATTTTGTATGGAAAGTTTCCACCTCTTAAATTTACTTAAAAGTCAAAAGGCCCTATTTTAACGATCTGAAACGCAAGTGTCAAAGCGCGGAGCGCAAGTAACTTTGTGGGCGGGTCTCGGCGCTGTTGCTATTTTCCCGGCGGGATAAATGGCTCTTGCGCCAGACGCAAATCTAAAATGGGTTGGTCTGAAGTAGCTTCATTATTCATAGGTGTGGTTTGGGCGTAACGTGAATAAACCAATCAGAGCGGCATCCAACATTCCCTTTAAAAGCAGGTGCACAAGTTCCATTATTGATCGCTATTATTATGCCGTATTTACCAGGCGCACGTTCTTGTAAGAGCAGCCCTTACGAAAAACAAAAATATATTGCAGTATATTGGAAAATTTCATGCAATACATTAGGCAATATATTCACATATATGGGAATTAACATTATATCTTTCAATATATTGAAAGAGGCAATCATTTGTATATTTTGCAATATATTACATGAATATATAATATATTTTATAATACCATCAATATATTATTCCATATATTTACAAGATATTAAAATATATTTCAAGTAATATATTGGTAAATATATTTTCCTTTCGTAAGGGAGTGAAAGACAGAGAAGTTGTGTTGTATGGGATGGGAGAAACCACCCAAAATAGTGTCGGTTAAACAGTTTTTTCAGTTTTTCAGTCGATTTTTTTTTTTCCTGGTTCTTGACGGACAAACCAATTTGTCAGATGTCCTTATATACATATATTTCTTGCCACTATTGGGCAAACAGGTCTGATCCTTAATTACTACAATTAGCCTGAATAATTTGTAAGCTAGACTTATGCCTATTTTTTCACATCTTCGTGGCACACCACAATGTGTTAATATTTGTTTTAGTGTAACAATTTATGATTTGCAAAAATAACTGTTGCATCTGTGTAGATTACATGAGCAAAGTGTATGCGCGTTGTGCACGCTATACATTATGGTCAAGCATGCGCCCTTAAAATAGCATAATGAACAACGCGCCACTGACTTTAGACTAGGTTTTTTTCTGGTCAGTGGCGCAATTGTTTAATGGAACAGCAAAATAGCACCAGGGATTGTTTGCGCCGGAACACGCCTCCTTTTTTGCGCTGAACCGCCCAGGGAGAGCAAGTTCATTCACTAGTTTAGCGACGTGCTTCTGTGGAGGGAAAAGCGCACTTTGCGCGGGTGCAAAATAGGAATGACACATGCATCGGTGTACAAAGTCAATTGTGCTGGGTGCAAGATAGGGCCCAAAGGCCAAAAATACATAAGCATATCTTATTACATATTATGACAAAACATTATTAGAACAAGTAAGTGTCATGTGGTCCAGTCGTGAAACTGCACAGCACAAGCTTGTATCTAATCTGCCAGCCAATGAGCTCGCATGCTTCCTATACCTCTTGTGCTGGTGTGTGGATGAACTTACATCTTTGCTTTAATTTTCAGCTCAAACATGCTGAAGTTGTGGAACCGGCAGATGGACACCCAGATGGCTGAGTGAAGAAAAGGATGAACATGAAAAGACACACATTGTACTTTAGATTCATTGTTTTTTATTTGTTTTCATTCCAGTTAGTTTCCATATTCTTTCCGTTCAAATGTTTTGTTTTTGAAAGCGCTTCAGGAGTGACAGTGTGTGAGAGAGAGAATTGTGTGAGGACAAAATTGTAAGTCATTGTAATGATTTGGATGTGTTTCAGTAAACAGAATGAAATGTATATCAGGAGTGTTACACTATGCTCTTGAAATAAACTCAAGTTTGTTTACTGCTGGGTTTTCTGTCCCTATATCATAGTATGCAAGCTTGTCCATTTCCACCCTGATAAGCAGAATACCTTTAGTTATGCAAGCCTCTCCAGTGGTCATGATCTGTAATCAAATACACGGTGTGTGTGTGTGTGTATATATACATGTATATAAGGATCAGCATCTAAAATGGTTAAACCTCACAATAAGTGCAAAGAAATTAGCCATGACATTATTAATGAATGCGTGTACAATTTTCCATCAGTTTAAAAAATGTTACAAATGTATCTTACCACAATCCAGTGCATTATGCCATGCAATTTGTGTCTGTGATTTAAAAATTAAATTAAACGAGTGTGCAACGATTTGTACAAATAGAGGCACATATGTGAATAGTTATTCTCTCTTGTGTATCGTCGTGATTTGTGCTGACAGCAAAAGGACGGTTTGCCTAGCACAGACAAAACAAACTACCACCAATGAACCGCAAGATACAGATGCAAGAGTTATTGTATTGATGGATATTTGTGCACGCATTTAAAAGTCGACTAATTTCATCCTACGTCTAGTGCTCTCTTTTCAATACAATCAAACAGTCAAAATAGCTGTTAACGTGCAAGCAAATATTCAGATTCTGTTCGTAATCAGATTGACACCTCAGTGGGATTTAATTAATATAAATGCCACAAGCGATCCGACTGAGCTAGAAATTTTGGTAGGATTGAAATAATCTGATCATTAGGGAAAAAAAATAAGCATTTAATTGCTTGAATTCTTCTATATTCTCAAATGTAATTAAAAAAAATATGTAGAACATGTGTGTATTTATGATGTTTTTTTTTTTGTTATGCACATGTAAATCAGATTGCAAAATTTAGGGTTATGTATAAACACTTCTTGAAAATGAAATCTGATTGGATGCATTCAGTTAGCGAAACTTTGTGAACATACCTAATGAAAAACGACTACATTCCATTCCATTTTAAACAGATCAACTAAAACGAATACATTTACTAAATAAATTATGAAAAACAATCAGAGGTGTGATACAAGAATAAATTACATGTAGGACTATTCCATTTCCATTAACAAATAAATGAAGCGGATTTAAAATCGAACCACAAAAGTAAAAACAAGAAACATTGAACTAAATAGCCAAACATCTTGAACTATTTCAATCATGACAATTGTAAAGCGTTTTGATTGTCAAAGGTACTGTCTGTGTATAGATAAAACGTGAAGCTTCACAAGAAATAATGGTGTAATCTGCAATACAATCTTAGCATCAGAAGCACATTTACTTTACATGCATGTTAGTTAATGCATAAAAACAAAAGCGATTTGACGCACTCCATAAATACCACATTTTTTGTATCAATTTAGACTCAGAACACTTTCTTTTCTCACATTACTGGAATGTATAGTGTCAATTCTTTACAGTGACATCAGAAAATTATGCACAACAATGAGATTTTAGGCGCGTTTTGCTAGCAGGACAACACCTTTATAGTTAGATGGTATACATCAATAATAGTGTACATTAGATATAGCACAGTATTACCTCAACCAAATACATTTAAATCTTGAGCACAGTATATCTTGACACACTGATTGGTTACATATGGCTTTAAGTTGAAAATAGATTTTTCTTTTGACAGCATGCACAACTCGTCTACTGTTGCCCAACTGCTAAAGCATGGCGCTCGCAACACCAGCGTCATGGGTTTGATTCCCAGGACACTATACCTTGAGTGCACATTAAGTTGCTTTGGGTAAAAGCATCAGCCAAATATGTGATTGTAAATGGACTTTAGACGTTCAAGAGGTACCAGATTGTCAGCTTTGTAAAGGGCTAATAGTTGATAGTATTTCATAGTTGAGCCTTGTGATACTAATATTCAATTTATTTTTTCACATTTGATCTTAATCTGGAGCTGGTCTGAGAAACGGTAATAGACGGCACTGGTGCATTGTGGGTGAAGGGACAACACTCTAATATGTGTAATTCTAGGACTGGTGTAAGCAGCCTTAGTTCACTGTATATCTATATATACACATGTACACATTCCTCCTACATCTGGAGCACTAGTTTTGGCTGTTCGGCTCCAGTAGTGATGGTAAATACCAAACGGTGTAGTGTTTAGGGATTGCTCTGGTCTCCATTGTGTCGAGGAGAGTCGTACCGCATGATTTGCCGTGGGGTGCCGTACCCTGACATGCCAGATTGAGATGCTCCACGATTGCTTCCCATCTGCATGCCGATGAGACTCCGACCTTGACGCAGCTGCTCCTCTGAAAACTCCCGCTTGTGGCCCTTGGTTTTCCTAAAACACAATTCAAAAATAATAAGGGAACACTCAATCATCACAGTATAACTCCAAGTCATTTAAACTTCAGAGATATCAATCTGTCCGACCTGAAAGCTTAAGTGTTTATGAATCAGTTTCACTCGCTTTGGTGCACTGGAAGAGGCAACAGCTAGACAACCCCCAAAAAGGGAATGCTTTTTCAGCTGCTGGGCATAGACAATTGATTAGTGATGGGGACACTGTATTGTCAACGAGCACTGTCCTTCGGATGAGACGTTAAACCGAGAACCCGACTCTCTGTGGTCGTTAAAAATCCCAGGATGTCCTTCGATAAAAAGTAGGGGTGTAACCCTGGCATCCTGGCCAAATTAGCCCATTGGCCCCTGTCCATCATGGCCTTCTAATAATCCCCGTGTCCTGATTGGCTTCATCACTCTTCCTCCTCTCCACCAATCAGCTGGTGTGAGGTGAGCGTTCTGGCGCAATATGGCTGCCGTAGCAATATCCAGGTGGGTGCTGCACATTGGTGGTGGTTGAAGAGATTCCCCCCTTCTATGTAAAGCGTTTTGGGTGCCTAGAAAAGCGCTATATAAATGTAATGAATTATTATTATTATTATTATTATTATTATTATTAATTGTTCTCTCTTCTTCCTGACTGATTTGTCTTCAGTTTTGTAAAGGTCCTTGTCGCTCTCTGTAGCATGAGGCAGTACCTGCTCCTCCGTATGGATAGCACATCCATACGTGCTGTCGCAAGGAGGTTTGGTGTGTCTCCGAACACAGATTCAATAGCATAGAGGAGATAGACGAGGAGAGCTGGACAGGGACGTAGAAGGGCAACAACCCATCAGCAGGACAAGTACGTACACCTTTGTGCGAGGAGGAACAGGAGGAGCACTGCAAGAGCCCTACAAAATGACCTCCAGCAGGCTACTGGTGTGCATGTTTCTGACCAAACTGTCAGAAACATACTGCATAAGGGCCCGACGTCCTCTAGTGGGACCTGTGCTGACAGCTCAGCACCACACGTCTTGATTGGCATTTGCTGGACTTTCCATTAGGCGAAGGTAGCCGACTGACTTTTTCATTTAAATTTGTAGTTAAAATAATTACAATTAGATTTTTAAGTTTAGAATTACAGCCTCTTTACTTGTGTAAGCAGTTGTAGAATGAAAATCAAATCAACCCCAAAGCACCACCTAGTGTTCAACCTACTCTAATGCGTCTATAACCTGTTATTGTGTGATTAAACACGACTACTGTAACTGCACTGAGGGGAAAATTTTGATATGGCAAGTCTAAGCCACACCACACAGCTCGGACAATTCCATGTGTCATTCATTTCACCCTATAGCTTACTGCTGCTGTTTCGGGGACTAAAACAAGAATAAAAGCCGTTATAACATGGTAACAATAACAGGCTACATGAAAAATATAGAAAAATTGGACACAACTATGGGACACAGAGAAAGGAACATCAAGGATGATTCAGGTAAGTGTGTGCAATTGTATAGGGCCCCATTCCTATATTTTGCATTGGGCCCCCAAATCACTAAATCCACCCGTTTGTCAGAACACCAGAATTCCAGTCCGCCATTGGCACTCCGTTCTCTTCACGGATGAGAAGAGGTTCACACTGAACACACGTGACAGAGTCTGGAGATGACATGGGCAATGTTCCCTCTAATTTCTTTTCTCACTGGGCAAAACTTTTTTCTCTATTTGGGCGGACATTTTGGTCACCTGAGCAAAAAAACTCTTTATACCAGACCTGTACAGCATACGTAAACACACAAAAAATTTGTTTTTATCATGCCGTTATAACTTCTAACTTTGATGCGCCATTTCTACTTTATTTAACCCTTGATGTAACTTATATATATATTCAAATTTTGAATATATATTCAAAGCAGTTAATTCAGAAGTCACTAAATTAAGCACATTTTTATTTTATTTTATGTGATTTCTATTTTTTTATTTTTTTAATGCTGTTAACAATGCGGTTAACTTCATTACCAATACATACTATCATAAATCTTCCCCCAAACAGTTAAATTCTGTTAATTATATAATATAATATGCAGTTACACTGATATTGTTTTTATTGGCGCCAAGCAGCATTAAATCATCACACTTAAATGTTTGTTTATTGCTTATGAATTTCTAAGATTCTTTATATCAGGGTTTAAAAAAAAAATCCTTAAACATCTTGTGAGATCAATTCTTTATTAGGTGACAATATAATATAATTATAACATCCTATAATATAATATAAAAACAAATTGAAATATTTAAACTGATATATTATATCAGTTTAAAAGCTTCAATTTGTTAAACAAAAAAAATAAATAAATCCAATTCCAATAGCTAAGTATGTTCAAGGGAACATGTGAACTCTTTTATAGTTATCTAAACATCTCTGAAACCCAAACCACACACACACACCTATTTAAACTGACGTGTGTTACTGGTGTTTTGAGTTTACAGGCTACACTAGTGGTGTGTGTAACTGTAAATGTGTTTTGTCAGTGCTGTCTGTGCCCATCATCCGTTATTTCCACCACTTAAGCCACTCTTCTTTAAAACATTATTACTGCAAACATGACTCACTGCCACTGACACACAACATCATTCTCTCTCTGAAACCTGTAAACCGCAATCACTGGTTTAGACTAACACTACACCGATACTAACTCTATAGCATTTAACCAGAGCACTGGAATTATTTCTCATTTAAACTTCAATCAAATGGATTTCTCCCCTCATTTCGCATCTGCACAGACCTTCACGTGCTAGCCAATGGTTCCCATACTGCTGTTTTGAGGTACCGAGATGAGCTCCTCAGAGCCATTGTCAGAACTTATGCTGGTGTAGTGGGCCCTGTGTTCCTCCTGGTGCATGATCATGCCCGGCCTCATGTGGCTAGATTTTGTAGTTTTTAGATGACGAAGGCATTGACTAGCCCTTACGTTCCCCAGACCTTAATCCAATTGAGAATGTCTGGGACATTATGTATCGGAGCATCCAAAGCCGCCAAGTAGCACCACAGACTGGAGCTCACTGATGCCTGATCCAGGTCTGGGATGAGTTGCTGTAATGAACTTCATGCAAGTTGGATGAGCCCTCAGTGTGTTGATGATCTTGGTTTCTGTAATGGGTGTATGCCTTTAAGAGAACGTGATTACATTGTAATTACGGAGTTAGAGCATGAGCCTGGATGACGTGTGTGTTCACTTTACCGGTGAGAGAATGAAGTAAAGGTGCTCTGTTCAGAAAAGTGTGTTCAGTAAAAAATTATTACCGTTTCCATTGACTGTTAAAATGTTGTTCTTAAAGGTGTGGTTGCATGCGATTTCACTTTTTTAACTTTTGTTAGTGTGTAATGTCGCTGCTTGAGCATAAACAGTATCTGCAAAGTTACATCGCTGAAAGTTCAATGCATATTGTCTTTTAAAGTTATGGCAGTTTATTGCCAACAAAAACGGCCGGTTTGGACTACAACAAGCTTCTTCCCGGGTTGGTGACATCATAAACCCTCGCTAGTCTCCGCAGATGTGACTTCTGCCCGTAATGGGAAGGGGCGTGGTGTTTCCGGACAACCTGTGCTTGGCACTTCAGCCAATAAAAATACAGGAAACTACATTTGGCCATCTAACCAATCTGAGACCATTACGTTTTTCGGAGGGATGGGCTTCATAGAAGCAGGAAGCAAACGAGCCGTTCAAAGGACAGTGGAGACAGCGGTGTGGAATAAAGGTCAAATATAAGAAAAATACGGCATTTGAAAAAAAAGAAGTATTAAGACATGTTATACTGCGCCCCATAAACACTACCAAGCCTAGAAAAAAACCACGGAGCCATCCCTTTAACAAACTATAGAATGTACAACTCAAATATTTCATTCATTGAGATCTAATGTGTGATTTACGTTTTCTCTTTACTTTTTTGGACAGTGTATTTACAGAAAGTGTGTTCTTACAGGTTGCATGAGATGCTGTAGCTGTATTTGATTTGATTAATCCTTTAGATCAAGACTTTTAAAAACTGGCATTAAGTCTGGGTTCTCATAATGATCACAACCTCAAGTCAGGACTGGAACTACACGTCGTAGTGCTGCACACAAGTAGATCATACATTGGCACTAACCAATAATTATTTAAATTGAAAAGAATCCCTCCTTTCATTTGTAATATATCAGCAGTTCTTACAGAAAGTCTCTTGTGCTGTTCATACTCTAATTAGCTACATCTCTTTAAGCACGATCGATTTAAAGCCAGCTAGACAGCCTCTGCACAGACTACACCAAACAGGTACAAATAAAACAGTCTGACTGACTGATTCATCTGAATTTAGATGTGATTCGTTTGCACACTGTTTGCAGTTCTGCAAGCTCTAAGTGATAGATAAATTCAGATTAGATCAACTTTCCATTAGTACACTGACAAAGACAGAATCTGGAGCTGAAAGTGATTGGGAATATATAGGCGAATAAAGATAAAGGAGAATAAAATGAGGAAAACTTCATTTATTTTTAGACCTTTAACACCAGCAGAGAAGACTTTGCTAGGTAAACATGATTTCATCAAGTGTAACGTCCGTGGATCGACATCTTTGTTGATTCTGGAACAACATTCCAATCAACCAATCAGATTTGAGGGACAAGTTTAGAGTTTCTGTAAAGTTTACAACCGGGATTATGAGCTTCTACGTCAGTGTTATGCCCCCTATAATTTCTCTCTGATTTTAGGGATAACATGATTAGGGTTAGGCAAAATTCTTGGACAGGAATTTTGTTCCAGGATCAACAAAATAAGTGGACGCAGGAACCAATCACGGCACAGCACTGAATGTTTGCCCACTGGGGGGCTCAGACCCTGGGAAAAGTGCGAATGAATAACACTCTTTCTCTGTTCAGCTCACCTGTGAAACCAGTCTTTGTCTCCACGGTAATGTCCATCATCCTTTGTGAGAGCTTCACTTCCCAGAGCCATCAGTGTCCTCTGGACTGCAGCCATGTCCTTTCCTTTAAAACAGACCGAAAAGCTTGTGAACATGATTCCTGTGACAACGTCTGGCAAAGGCATCTTGTACTTTCCATTATACACCATGCTAATGACAGCAGAACCTGATTTCACCAAGTACAGCATGAGATCGACATCTTTGTTGATCCTGGAATAACATTCCAATCAACCAATGAGATCTGAGAGACGAGTTTACAGTTTCTGCTTAACCAGGGTTAGGTTTATGGGTCGGGATAGGGACTACATTTTCAGACTGTTTCAGATGTTGTTCTAAGATCTGCAAATATGTTGACCAAAAATCAGGACATTGTTAATGACAATAGCTAAATTCTATGCCCAAAGTTAAAGTGGTAGTAAAACACGATTTCACTTTTCTAACTTTAGCTAGTGTGTAATGTTGTTGTTTGAGCATAAACAACATCTGCAAAGTTACAACGGTCAAAGTTTAAAGCAAAGGGAGATATTTGCTTTTAAAGAAATCAATTTCTAAGGACTACAGCAAACAACCGGTAGGGAACTACAGACATTCCTCCAGGGTTGGTGACATCACCAGATCCAATATTTACATAAACCCCTCCTCCCAAGAATATTAAGTAAGGTGGGCGAGGCCTTTTTTTTTTGCTGTGGAGTGTGGTATAGTTAGTAGGCTGGAGTATTGTTGCCACAATACCAACGAAACGCTTTCATCCGGATTGCAGGTCCAGTTTGTTCAGCCTTCCTAGGGACGGGGGAGTTAGGGATCAATGGTTAAAATTTATTTTTAACTCGGTCCCTCATAATTATTACCCAAATCTCGCTCTCTGTGCTGCACATTTTATGGAGGAAAGCTTCCACAATCTTCGCAAGTTCATTGCAGAATTCGTACAACGGCTTGTCCTGAAAGATGGAGACGTTCAAAATTTAAAAACAGGCCACAACCTGTAAGTATGATTTATTTTTCATTGATGTGTTTTACTGTAATAGTTCGTATTGTTAATTGTACCTTGTAGCAAGGAAGTAAACAAATGACAACACTGTTTGGCTCTGCAAACCAGTTTGTTAAAAGCTCATTCATACGTAACGTTATCCGACAAACACTTAACGTTACAAACTTTTTAAAATCTCAACAGCGAACTTGGAATTAGAGTAAATTATTCTTTGATTAGAGCTTTTATATATTGTTTATCTACACAGGCATGATAAACATGGTTCTGTGTTTGATTTGGCTACTATAGTAAAGCCAATGTTTAGTGTTTGTTTTGGGTTAATAGTTCTTGTGACAGATATTTGGCTATAATCATTCTAAAAATACAAAAGGTACCATTCAGTAGCGATCACTATAGTCTGCAGTCTTTACAGACTACTGGTAAAGGTAAGGGGTTTCCGAAAAAAATGTGCACTAGGAGGTTAGGCAGTAACAACTCACTGGGCCAGCTAAGTCCATTGTGTATTTTTGAGGGACCGACTTCATAGAACCAGGAAAACATCAGACCGTTTTACAAGGAGTGACAGAGCAGTGTAGAATAAAGGTACAATATATGAAAAATAATGCAATTTTTTTTTTTTTTTTACGAAGCATAAACACATATTACAGTGCATCCCACAAACACAATCAAGCCTTTCGAAAGAATGTGTTTTACCAACCCTTTAATGCAAGTTTAATGTATATTTAATGTAAGGGATAATGTACAGTCAACCGATCATCGCAAAATAAACCCTGACAGGAAAGGTGAATTTTCAGCATCGTTACTCCAGTCTTTAGTGTCACTTGATCCTTCAGAAATCATTTTGATATGCTGCTCAAGAAACTTTTCTGATAATTATAAAATTGAGAATGGTTGTGCTGCTTCATATTTTTGTGTAAACCATGATATTTTTTTCACCGGAATTTTTGATGAATAGAAAGTTCAAAACAGCATTCATTTGAAATTGACATTTTTGTTGACAATGTAAAAGTCTTTACTGGGACTTTTGCTCATTTTAATGCATGCTTGCTGAATAAAAATGTTTCATTAAACAAATGACTGACCCCTAATCTTTGAATGGTGGTGTATAAAAAGAACAATGTTTGAGATATACAATTCCAGTATAAAGTGATGTTATATTACAGTTATATTAGAGTTATCTCTTCTGAAAATATAAGTACAAACTAGTTATTTAATCTCATAAAATTTGGTAGTTAAAAGAAGGGCAGGCAATTTGCTTTATAAACACTTTGTTGTCTGGTTGAAAGTCTCTTCACATCCTAAAGAAGTGGACTGCACATATATCTTCTGTGGACGTCTCAGGACCAAAAAATGTTGGACCAATCATTGCATTCGTCCTACCTGCCTGTCAACATATGTATTTCCATACCTCCACACACCTGCTCACGCAGACATCACGTCATCAGCGAGTTCTGTAAAGCTGTGTCCCAAATGACGCACTATACACTATGCACTTATACACTATGTACTCAACCGTGTAGTGTATGAACTTTCCATGGTTATTTAGTCATTAAATGTCAGAATCTGGTAGTACCTCCCCCTCCCCTACGTAATTAAAGCTGCGACATATGAGTGCATGAAGAGTCAAAGTTTCCATAGTCTTTTTTTCGTTCATTTAGTGCATCATCAGGGTGTTTAAAGTGCACTTCTTCTTTTGGGAATTTTGGAACACACCACTTACACTATTTATACCTCAAAACGTTATAGAATAGTGCACAAGTACACGATTTGGGACACAGCTTAAGACTATGCAGTTTTAGACACAGTCACTGAGCGCCACAAACAAACAGCAGCCACCTTTTACAGTTCCTCCTGAACCAAAACAACGAGCTTATGCTGCGTTCACACCATGTCATAACCGTAATTACGAGATGGCAACCCATGACGTTCTACCCAGAGCGATTCACGTCCTCAGACTCAGATTTAAGCATTTCTATGTCAACACTATCAACGCTGAAATGAATCTGCAGCAGTCAGGGGGTGCAAGTAAGAGCTCTGTAAGTTGTTTATGTTCATTATTATTGTAATATAACATATTAGCTATCCACTCCGAAATTGCCTACCCTACCTTTAACACTGTAATCTCAAATGCGCTGAACATTTAAACACACATACAGATATGCAAATGATTAATGGTTTAATTGGTTTAAAAACTGTTTATCTTTAAAACTACTGATGTACAGTTTGTGTATAAAGGTTCCAAAAGAGGGTTTTCAAAGCAATGCCATAGAACAGGGTTCCTCAAATCCAGTCCAGGATGGTCACTGCCCTGCAGACCCGCAGAGGTCCAACCATAATTAAACATACCTGAATAAGCAAGTCAAGGTCTTAAGAGTTAAAAGAAAAAATTGCAGGTAGGTGCATTTGATCATGGTTTGAGCTATACTCTGCGAGTCAGTGGCCCGCAGGGCTGGATTTGAGGAACCCTGCCATAGAGGAACTATTTTAGTGTGAATTCTTTATTTTTTATTTTATTTTATTTTTTTTACAATTGAGACAATCTTTTCCACTATAAATAACCTTTTGTGGCTTGGAAAGTTTCCATAGATAATACAGAATATTCATGGAACCATAAATACCAATAAAAAACGTGTGTGTGTGTGTTTTACCTTCCCAAAGATCAACAGTTTGGAATATGTCTCCCCTGTTAACGCCATAATCTTCAGCAGCCTGCAGGAACTGAGAAATCTTTTCCATTTGTTTGAAGACCATTTTAGTTTCTGTAATTTTCTTAATTGGTTCCTCGCCGCTGGGGTACAGACTGTTGATGAGCCGGCAGAGAATCTGGGATGGGGTTAAGAGATAGGGATAAAAAGGGAAATATATATTATTTAAGTTCTGCCAGATTCTTAGTCCTAGTTATGACTAAAACAATAACTAAATACCAGAAAAAAGAGACAGAAAGGGAGCCTATTAAATAAATAAAAAATATATCTCCTGTATAAAATCTCTGCATGCCATACTATGTCCTAAAAAGTAGGAACATGCTTACTATTAGTGCTTCACTAAACAAGATGCGGGGTATCTCAAACATGCATGGATGGCGTAGTATATCTGGTGGATCTGTGCATCCATGTAGTGTGTATCCCAAAAGCCCTTGCACAAATGAAGAGACTAAATGTTGTTGGTTGATTTAGTTTTCACTTTCTTCAAAAATATAAAAGTGGCGAGGAATGTAAGGCCAGTGACCAGTTTTTTTTTTTTTTTTTTACCAAAGTAAAAATTAAATAGTCCTAAAAAAGAAAAAGATATTGTAAGCCTGGAATACACTGCATGGCTTGTGTACAGATTTTTGTCATATTTGCAGTCTGGACGAGTCAACACTAGTTGATCTGCAGACTAGGGGGAGTCAGAGATGACAGATTTCACAGAAAATGTATGATGGACAGAGATTTTTCAGCTTCAGACTTTGATATCATCCAGTTGGAGAATATCAGACATGCTTGATATTTTTTGCCGTTTTTAGACAGAGGTGGACATTACTGAAGTATTTTTACTTTCCAAGTAATTTTATTTTCAAGTATATGTACTTTATCTGTGATCTTCTTCGTATAACTTTTACTTCACGACATTCCAAAACACAATATTGTAATTCTTACTGCACTGCGTTTCATATTGAATATCGTATGTAAGTATGTTATACTTAATTCCATAAATTCCAAAACTCCATAAATTTGCTTCAGAAGGCCTTTATTAACATCCTGGAGCTGTGTGGATTACTTGTACAAACACCATGGACATGATAAAGCTTGGAAGCGTCAGGATTTTTGTTGTTTGTTTTTTGTTATATAACTCTGATTGTGTTCATCAAAAAGAAGAATGTCATATACACCTAGGATGGCTTGAGGGTGAGTAAATCATGGGGTGTTTGTGTTTTGGTCGATCAAGTAGATGAGGGAGAGACTTCACATTTACAACTTGTGTTTCTTTTGTCCACTTTTGACCACTTCTGTCCTGTTTTCTTCAAGGGGAGGGTCTATGGGAGGGTAAATGTATTGGCTTTTTCATATCTTTTGATCTAATAGATAAAACAAGCTTATGCAATTTACACACGAAAGCGCCTGGAGATGGCGGACATACTAAGAGCATCAGCTTTTGTTTCTGCTTTGACAGCCGCAAGACCCGCCGAACGCTGTGAGTGTGTGTTAGAAATCATGAATGCTGAGAGAACATTGTGCTTGGTACGTTTTTCCTCTTCCAACTAAACTTAGGTCTCCAGACGACAAAGTTTGAATCCCATCTGGCTAGCACGCTTCCCATAATGTTTACGCCTGTCACGATAACTACTTTTTGTTTCGAGATATGTTGTCCCAGAAATAATTGCGATAAACGCTATCAATGTTATTTTAAGACTATTTTATGCCAATAAATATATAATCCTAATATAAAAGCATAATAATGCAAGTAGAGCTACACACTGTCAAATGACAACCTTTTAATTCTTACGATCATGGAAATTAAGGATAAAAAATATATTATTTTTAATAAAAAAAAGGAATAAATAGTAAATAAATATTTCCCCTTGTGAAGCGACTTTAACACTCGTCATTCTGCATTGACATTTATATATGTGCAACGAAACAGGAGATTGAAATCGAGTCCATTTGGGCTTATTCTTCCAAACTGTTAGTAGTTGTCAAGAAAACACTATAACTCCTCAAATGGCGCCTTTTTTTCACCTGTCGATAACCGCTCTGTGTGTGAAGGAACTGCCCGAGAATCACTTTCGCCTCCGTCACGGAAAACATACAAGATAACAGCACGATCAAGTTAAATGTTGGTGACGTTCATTATCATGTAAACATAATGGGCGATACATAGCATCACAAAAAATGATTGAGGTCATGTACATATATTGTGCTATATAACGATGCGCTGATTATTGCAAAAGGCATATTTACGCATTAGGTCAGTAGGTGGAGAGTGGGCATCTTTTGTGGCTGTTTCAACACATTTGACCACATGAGCGTTTACACTAGGAAAGCAATCCGGTCGAATGCATTTTTCGACTACCTCTGGAAGTGGGCAAAAGTGGACAAGCTTAAAACGTTTTACCTGTATTTGGCGTCTTACACTTGGGATCCGATCGACCAAAACACATATACCAGGTCTTAACTGGGCCTATGGTGCAAAAATATCACAACAACTCTGTAAAAAAAAAAAAAAAAAAAAAGACGACAAAAAAAAAAAAAAACTTGGTTTGTAAAAAACATTATTGGAGTTTGTTTCTAAGGATATACTATTTCAGGATTTAAATTTAAATGTTTAATTAAATATGTTACTTTGCCATTTGTAATTAATTGTGAAACGTACTAGCAATTTCTGAGTGAAAACTGTTTCTAAACCAAATTATTCACACATCAACGAAGGCTTTAAAGGGTTAGTTCACCCAAAAATTAAATTGATGTCATTAATGACTCAACGGAACACAGTTTAAGATATTTTATATTTAGTCCGAGAGCGTATCCAAGTGTATGCACACTATACTGTCCATGTCCAGAAAGGGAATAAAAACATCATCAGAGTAGTCCATATGTGACATCAGTTGGTTAATTAGAATCTCTTGAAGCATCGGAAATACATTTTGGTCCAAAAATAACAAAAACTACGACTTTATTCAGCATTGTCTTCTCTTCCTTGCCTGTGTTCAATCCTCAAATAAAGATTCAAATGGTTATGAATCAGTGAATCAACCAATGATTCGAATCGCCAGTGTCATGTGAATTTGGCAGTTTGGCATGCGATCCAAATCATTGATCGAAGAGAAGACAATGCTGAATAAAGTCATAGTTTTTGTTATTTTTGGACCAAAATGTATTTTCGATGCTTCAAGAGATTTTAATTAACCAACTGATGACGCATATGGACTACTCTGATGATGTTTTTATTCCCTTTCTGGACATGGACAGTATAGTGTGCATACACTTGCACATGCTTTCGGACTAAATATAAAATATCTTAAACTGTGTTCTGAAGATGAACAGAGGTCTTACAGGTGAGGAACGACATTAGGGGGAGTCATTAATGACATCAATTTCATTTTTTGGTGAACTAACCCTTTAAGGAGAGATAATATTATTGTGCAAGGTGGTTATTATTCCAGTTGAGATAGTCACTCTTGAAAGATAAAGATACAGCAAAACAAGATTAGAAGTACCACTTTGAATTCTACAAAGAACCTTTCAGTTCTTATATAACCATTTTACATTTTAATCATCTATTCTAAAGAATCTTTTCCCACTCTAGAACCTTTTGTGCATGGAATAAGTTCTATGGCTGTTGAAGGTTCGTAATGGAACCATGGATGCCAATAAAAAACCTTTATTCTAAAGTGTGTATCTGATGACAAACGTTATGTTGTTTCAGGCTCCCCTTGTTAAAAATTAGTTGCTGACATTACAAGGTTATCGTATTTCCTTTCCCATATTCCTTTTTCAGCACTTACTGTTCCAGACATGAGCCATTTCTGGAAGTTCTGTTTGCCAGGTTCAGGTCGCTCCAAGTCGTCACCACACTGGACCAAGATCCATTCCACAAGCCGAGTCTCCAGCTCCGCATTATACTTCTGGTCAATCTTCTCTTGGACCTCACGGCTGAGCCCATAGCTTGGCCCTCTGTTTGCCATAGCAGCACTCATTAACACGGACAGTCAGTGGTGATAATCTGAAACACACACACACAGCGTATGTCTGAAAAGACTGGGTTTTATTTTCAAGCACTATAGACCATGTTAAATAGATCTGAGCATTGTCTACTGCTCACTCTAACCCTATAGACAATGATTTTTGTCTGTTTAACTAGAGCTAGATTGCATGTCGGGTATTGATAATTTGATAAAGCCATACAAAAAAAATGATGGGCTTTTAATCCTCCATTGATTTCCATGCAACACGCGTCGAGTCACCCTGAAACATGAAGGAGCAAAATCATCATATTATTTGCGCGCTGATTCATATAGACTACAATGACCAATTTTATCGACATCAAACTGACCAAACCGCCAACTTGAGCCTGACGCACTCTAGTTAAAAATGTCAGTAAGCAACTGCGCATCACTAACGGATTGTTTAATATAGACTCGTTTACCGACAATATCAATAAGACATAATGCATCTACTCACTAGTGATGGAGGCTGTTTGTTGTTTTCCTCCTCCGTGTAATGTCCGTCTGTTGGCACCATGGATGATCGTTCGTATGGGGCAAGGGGGTGGGACGCAGCTCAGCATCCGTCACTTCATGGAAGCAGCCAAACCAGAGCATCACGCGTCCTCGCTGATGGAAACGGGGTTGGCTAGGAACTGTACAGTAAGTGTTACGTAAAGCTGGGGGTTACGCGCATCATTGGCTTGACATGTTGCAGTAGCCTATATAAAACGCGTCCAGCACAGAGAGAGAGAGAGAGAGAGAGAGAGAGAGAGAGAGAGAGAGAGAGAGAGAGAGAGAGAGAGAGAGAGAGAGATAAATGGCTTGTGTGCAAATGAATTGCATCAGTGCGCACATGAAAAATAGGCCATGAAAAACACGATCTCTATATGCTAGGCTATATGCAGTTCAGTTGGGCATGATGTAATAAGGTCGCGCGTGAAATGATGCCATCTTTAGTTTTACTGTAATTAAGTCTATCCTCAAATGCATTTTTTTTAAACTCTTTTGAAAAGTTAATAATTATTTGTATTTCTAAAGACATTTTCAGTGAGTCCAACATAAATGTGAATCAAAGAAATCATCAAACAATTGAAAAAAAATGTAAAAAAAAAAAAACATTAAAATGTTTATTTTTTGGGAAAGAAATATACAAATTAACTAATGCATTAAAAACCTTTAAAGGGGGGGGGGGGATGAAATGCATTTGCCAATCACTTTTGTTTATCTAATGTAATAATTACTTAATAAACCAATAATGGAGTTTCAGTGAAAAAAAGCAGTTTTCAGTGAATCCAACAAAATGTAAAATGCACAATTCTTTATTGTTAAGTAGCTTAATTGCAAATGCACTCTGAATATATAAATATAGGAAGTTGGCAAATAATACATATGATCAACTTTTCAGCATTAAAACATAGGCTAGCCTATGTAAAAAGGGAGAGAAACAGCATAAAATATTTTAGTTGCTAACGTGGTCTCCATTTCTAGTTGTTTTCTTTTCAGTTTTTAATTACATTTAGATTTTTTTGGCATTAACTGTCAGTCCTCCAGTAGTCCAGTCGTGGTCTGAATGATCGGCAGCCCTAGTAAATATGATCAAAGATGGCTGTAAAACAATATCTGTTTATCCTTTTGGTCTTTTACTTAAAAACATGCAAAAATCTAACATTTCATTGAAAATAATTGAAAGTAGGGGTTAAATCACCCTATGAAATAAGTGCTTTACTCTAAAACACATTGGTCTTAAACATTTGCACCCCTAAAAAAATGTTATGAGTAAAATATCTCTCAAGTATGTTTCCATTATTATTTAGATTTTTTTTACCACACCAAGGTGACTAGGAGCATGAAATTGTCTCGCTATTACTTCTTGTTTCACAGGAATATTAATATGAGGAAACACAAAGGCCAAATTCCCGTAATCATCATCAGTTCTAATGTGCAAAAGATGATTGAGCTTCACAATAGAAAGTGGCTGTAAAAAACAAAACAAATTTAATAGATTCAGCACTGAAAATCCCCTTTTCCACCATCAGGGTAATAATTAAGAAGCTCCCATCAACTAAATATGTTACAAATCTGGAAGAGGAGGTGTGTCTCTATTGTCCTAACGTGCGGTGATCAAAAATTTTGGTTGTTTTTTGTTGGTTTAACTTAAAAAAGTAAGTAACCTGGTTGCCTTAAAATTTTGAGTTTATTGAAATTAAAATTTTGAGTTGACACAATGAAGGAAATTTGTTTAATAAATAGAAACTCAAAACATTTTTGTATCTGAACCACATAAAAAAAATAACAAATCATGAAAATAGCACTATTTGGCATGTTTCACTGTGTAATCAGAAATAAAACACACACAATTACCCAATATGCTTACAAAATCTTTTAATAATATTTTAATAAAGGTTGTCGAATCTTAACATTTTTTCATTGTATTAACTCAAAATTTAAATTTCAATGAACTCAAAATTTTAAGGCAACCAGGTAACTTTTTTTCTAAATAATTTTTTACAGTGTGGGGGAGGAGAGAGAGTCAATCAAAGCATTTGAGTGGAAAAAAGACTCTTCAAGGATCACAGATGGAGAATTGCAGAGATAAGATGAGTCTTCGGGTCAGAAAGCCTAAACAAAAAAAACTAAAAATCAACCCCTATAATCACCACAAGTTATTTGTGAGGATTTCAAGAAAAAAATCCTCCTCGCTCATCCAGAAACAATCTCCAGCATATTCAGTTGGCAGACATGACTGGAATTTTCAAATGGGACCTGGATGTGATCAGATGAAACTATAAAAAGAGCTCCTTCACAGCAAATCCACCAGATGGCTTTAGTACAAACAGGGATATAAAGTACCCCACACCCACGGCTAAATATACTGCTGGATCTTTAATGTTGAGGGCCTATTTTTTTTTTGTTGGAGGTCCTGGACATCTTGTTCAGATACATGGTATCATGGTTTCTAGCAAAAACCTACCAATAAAAAATCTAAATCTTTACGTCTTCTGCTAGAAATCTCATTATGGGCCGTGGTTGGATCTTCAATCAGGACAACAATCCAAAACAAACATCAAACTCAACACACAAATGTGTGACTGAGCACAAAATGAAGCTTCTGCTGTGGTCGTCCCAGTTCCCTGACCTGGACCCTTTAGAAGATGAGAGATGAGCTGAAGAGAAAAGCTGAGAACCTGAAGGATCTGAAGAGATTCTGGATGAAGGAATGGTCTATGATCTCCAAACTCATCAAGCATTACAGAAGAAGACTCGGAGGTGCTATCTCGGGTAAAAAGGGGGTTGCAAAAAGTATTTAATAAAAGGGTGCCAATAATTATGGCCAATGTGTTTTGGAGAAAAGCATTTATTTCAAAATGTAATTTACCCCCACTTTCAATTCTTTATTTCAATGAATTTTTTGCGCATTTTTTAATAAAAGATCAAAAGGATAAACATTGCAGATTTTTTTTTTACAGGCATCTTTGATCATATTTACCAGGGGTGCCAATAATTCTGACCATAACTGTATTTTGTGTAATCTGAAGAACTGTATAATAACTATAGTCTGCCATGTTTAAAACAGTTTTAAATGGAGTACAGCATGTCACACCACAGAATATTTCAGCTATATTAAAGGCTAAAAGTGCCACAATTCACTTAAAAAAGAAAGAAAAAAGAAATCAACTAACAATTAAAACATTTTTAACATGAAAAAAATAAAAATGAAAAATAAATAAAAAATAAAAACATTTATTTAAATATTTATTATAAATATTTAAATAAATTATTTTAATTAATCTTTTTGCATTAAAAAATAACTTTACAAAAATGCATTTGCCAATCAATTTTGTTTATCTGATACATATTTAATAATTACTTAAACCAATAATGGATTTTATTTATTTTATTTTTAAGTAGCTCTCCCAGTCCTCCATACTGCATAGTGTTTAAAAAGCATTCCTGCAAACTAACTAATTGCAATCTTTGAGAGAACTCTATTGCTATAGCAAAGAATATTGGCTGCTGTCCTGCTCACATCCCTTAGATCAGCAAAGCAGCCTCAGCACTCTCCATTGACTTCATCAGTCAATGGTTTTGTCCATATCAATCACTGTTGGCCTGTGTGTGCATCCAGCTGTGCTCTTACATTCCTCAGCATATCCATGTAGAGCCTATTGTTCTCACTATGGAGAGAAAAAAGACGTTCATTTCTTTTTTTATTGCATTGTACTTTTGTGTTCGCAATCTTATCATTTAGACAACTTAGGATACTCACTCAGCCAGAGAATGGTCGAATACCAGGTTTCCCATGTCCATGTAGTATTGAGCATTTGCTCTCAAGTCAGTCCAGTATTCATTTGCCTGCATTAGACACATTCCTTTATCTATTGCACTATATTGTAATGTGTTTTATTAACTTTCCTCATATCATTGTAAATGCAGAGGGGTGTGTCCACTCATGATGGGGGAGGAGAGAGAGTAAGCCAATCAGCAGTAGGGGGTGTATCCACTCGTGATGGGAGAGGAGAGAGAGTGAGCAATCAGCAGTAGGGGGTGTGTCCACTCGTGATGGGAGAGGAGAGAGAGTGAGCAATCAGCAGTAGGGGGTGTGTCCACTCGTGATGGGGGAGGAGAGAGAGTAAGCCAATCAGCAGTAGGGGGCGTGTCCACTCGTGATGGGGGAGGAGAGGGAGTGAGCAATCAGCAGTAGGGGGCGTGTCCACTCGTGATGGGGGAGGAGAGGGAGTGAGCAATCAGCAGTAGGGGGCATGTCCACTAGTGATGGGGGAGGAGAGGGAGTGAGCAATCAGCAGTAGGGGGCGTGTCCACTCGTGATGTGGGAGGAGAGGGAGTGAGCAATCAGCAGTAGGGGGCGTGTCCACAAATGATGGGGGAGGAGAGAGAGTGAGCAATCAGCAGTAGGGGGTGTGTCCACTCGTGATGGGGGAGGAGAGAGAGTGAGCAATCAGCAGTAGGGGGCGTGTCCACTAGTGATGGGGGAGGAGAGGGAGTGAGCAATCAGCAGTAGGGGGCGTGTCCACTCGTGATGGGGGAGGAGAGGGAGTGAGCAATCAGCAGTAGGGGGCGTGTCCACAAATGATGGGGGAGGAGAGAGAGTGAGCAATCTGCAGTAGGGGGCGTGCCCACTCGTGATGGGGAGGAGAGAGAGTGAGCAATCAGCAGTAAGGGGTGTGTCCACTCGTGATGGGGGAGGAGAGGGAGTGAGCAATCAGCAGTAGGGGGTGTGTCCACGCGTGATGGGAGAGGAGAGAGAGTGAGCAATCAGCAGTAGGGGGTGTGTCCACTCGTGATGGAGGAGGAGAGAGAGCAAGCCAATCAGCAGTAGGGGGCGTGTCCACTCGTGATGGGGGAGGAGAGGGAGTGAGCAATCAGCAGTAGGGGGCATGTCCACTCGTGATGGGGGAGGAGAGGGAGTGAGCAATCAGCAGTAGGGGGCGTGTCCACTCGTGATGGGAGAGGAGAGGGAGTGAGCAATCAGCAGTAGGGGGCGTGTCCACAAATGATGGGGGAGGAGAGGGAGTGAGCAATCAGCAGTAGGGGGCGTGTCCACTCGTGATGGGGGAGGAGAGGGAGTGAGCAATCAGCAGTAGGGGGCGTGTCCACACATGATGGGGGAGGAGAGTGAGCAATCAGCAGTAGAGGGCGTGCCCACACATGATGGGGGAGGAGAGAGAGTGAGCAATCAGCAATAGGGGGCGTGTCCACTCATGATGGGGGAGGAGAGAGTGTGAGCAATCAGCAGTAGGGGGCGTGTCCACTCGTGATGGCGGAGGAGAGTGAGCAATCAGCAGTAGGGGGCGTGCCCACACATGACGGGGGAGGAGAGAGAGTGAGCAATCAGCATTAGGGGGTGTGTCCACTCATGATGGGGGAGGAGAGAGAGTAATCAATCAGCAGTAGGGGGCGTGTCCACTCGTGATGGGGGAGGAGAGAGAGTGAGCAATCAGCAGTAGGGGGCGTGTCCACACATGATGGGGGAGGAGAGAGAGTGAGCAATCAGCAGTAGGGGGCGTGCCCACACATGATGGGGGAGGAGAGAGAGTGAGCCAATCAGCAGTAGGGGGGCGTGTTCACTCATGATGGGGGAGGAGAGAGAGTGAGCAATCAGCAGTAGGGGGTGTGTCCACTCGTGATGGGGGAGGAGAGAGAGTGAGCAATCTGCAGTAGGGGGCGTGTCCACTCATGATGGGGAGGAGAGAGAGTGAGCAATCAGCAGTAGGGGGTGTGTCCACTCGTGATGGGGGAGGAGAGGGAGTGAGCAATCAGCAGTAGGGGGTGTGTCCACTCGTGATGGGAGAGGAGAGAGAGTGAGCAATCAGCAGTAGGTGGTGTGTCCACTCGTGATGGAGGAGGAGAGAGAGTAAGCCAATCAGCAGTAGGGGGCGTGTCCACTCGTGATGGGGGAGGAGAGGGAGTGAGCAATCAGCAGTAGGGGGCGTGTCCACTCGTGATGGGGGAGGAGAGGGAGTGAGCAATCAGCAGTAGGGGTCGTGTCCACACATGATGGGGGAGGAGAGAGAGTGAGCCAATCAGCAGTAGGGGGGCGTGTTCACTCATGATGGGTGAGGAGAGAGAGTGAGCAATCAGCAATAGGGGGCGTGTCCACTCATGATGGGGAGGAGAGAGAGTGAGCAATCAGCAGTAGGGGGCGTGTCCACTCGTGATGGCGGAGGAGAGTAATCAATCAGCAGTAGGGGGCGTGTCCACTCGTGATGGGGGAGGAGAGAGAGTGAGCAATCAGCAGTAGGGGGCGTGTCCACTCGTGATGGGGAGGAGAGAGAGTGAGCAATCAGCAGTAGGGGGCGTGCCCACACATGATGGGGGAGGAGAGAGAGTGAGCAATCAGCAATAGGGGGCGTGTCCACTCATGATGGTGGAGGAGATAGAGTGAGCAATCAGCAGTAGGGGGCGTGTCCACTCGTGATGGCGGAGGAGAGTGAGCAATCAGCAGTAGGGGGTGTGCCCACACATGATGGGGCAGGAGAGAGAGTGAGCAATCAGCAGTAGGGGGCGTGTCCACTCGTGATGGGGGAGGAGAGAGAGTGAGCAATCAGCAGTAGGGGGCGTGTCCACTCGTGATGGGGGAGGAGAGAGAGTGTGCAGTCAGCAGTAGGGGGCGTGTCCACTCGTGATGGGGGAGGAGAGAGCGTGTGCAGTCAGCAGTAGGGGGCGTGTCCACTCGTGATGGGGGAGGAGAGAGAGTGAGCAATCAGCAGTAGGGGGCGTGCCCACACATGATGGGGGAGGAGAGAGAGTGAGCAATCAGCAGTAGGGGGCGTGCCCACACATGATGGGGGAGGAGAGAGAGTGAGCAATCAGCAGTAGGGGGCGTGTCCACTCATGATGGGGGAGGAGAGAGAGTGAGCAATCAGCAGTAGGGGGCGTGTCCACTCATGATGGGGGAGGAGAGAGAGTGAGCAATCAGCAGTAGGGGGTGTCAGTTTTTTAGAAATTGCTTACTGCACCTTATTAAAAAAGTAAATAATGCCTGTATAATTCAAATATAACAAAAGGTTTAGAACCTCATAATAGAACAAATATAACCTTTTGCAGGCTACAAAAAAGTGGGATTGATTGTTCAAAAATCATTATTTTCATATTGCCAAAAGTTTTGGGATGTCTGCATGACCTTTAAAACATTTTGAACCTTAATGTCAATGACATCATGAACCTGAACCTTTTTCAAATCAAATCTGAGACTGTGGATGGATCGCTAGTGTTCACCTGCTCTTGAATGGTGTAACCCCATTGGTTCTGAGAATAACTGGGATCCCAGAAGGCAGACTGTCTCTTTACACGGAAAAACTTTGTAGCCTGCTCCCCCTTCAGAAATGGAGCGGTGAACACACCTATGTGAAAACCATGGTGAAAACTCGATTATTCATTTGTTGACGTATGAGTCAAAAACAATTCCACATGAATTTATGAAGCAAAATTAAAGTGCATTAATTCACCACTTATGAGAGTCATCAGAATCACTATATGCTTCATGCTCTTCATCTGTGCACGAGCAGGGAAAATATCTCTGTGCTCTCTAAAATACAAAAAATATGGTCATAAATATATCTACTTTCAATTAAAAAAACCCACTTTACAATAAGATTCTGTTAGTAAACTTTAGTCAATGCATTAACAATGAGTATTATATTTGTTACAGTATTTAATATTTGTTACCATATGTTAATAAATACAACTGTTCATTGTAAGTGTATGTTAGCTCGGTACCATTACATAATATTAACAGATGCAATTATTGATTTTAATAATGTATTAGTAAATGTTGAAATAAACTAAGATTAAGTATTTTTCATTGTATACATTCCACGACATTAAATTATTTATAGCAATTTACATCTGATCGGGTTGTTCATGTTACCTAATGCACAGTATAGAGGCCAAATGGGATGTCATGGTCTATGATCTTTAACCAAATATTCAAATTTGGTTAAAGATTTTGGCATATTTGTATTTGTGCTGGTAATCAATTGTTTTATTTGCAATAATAATGCAATGAAACATGCAAAATTGTGCAGACATAATTTTTGTCCAGGCTGTTATACAAAGATTAAATTATGAACACATGCAAAAACAAGAGAGAACCAACAAAATATTAATAACTGATTATGTAGTCAGTGTATGATTTTTTTTTGTTTTTCTATGCATTTTTTATAACGTAAAATTAAACCTATAACCAAAGTTTGCCTTTTTTTTTTGCCAAATAATTTAGTCAGATAAATACCTTAACTAAGTTTAGTGTATTGTTCTTCCCTCAAAATACATTTTATAAAGTAAAAATGGTTTAATCAAACTTGTAGTGTCACTGAACGCTAATATCCCCTCCGGACATCCCTTTAGGAAAATGAAGGTTAACTAATGTTAACAAATGAAACCTTATTGTAAAGTGTTACCCCTAATTTTGCCTAAAATATTAAAGTTTATTAAATATTTGAGTTTTATACAAATACAGTGCTTTCAAACAAAGTACTTATGAAAAGTAAAGGAAACATTAAACAAAAACTAACATAAGCAACTTTAGTCTAAAATATTACTATAAGTCGTACCTACATGCAAAAAAAAAAAAAAAACACCTGCTAGATTTTTTTAGCTGCTAAATAATTGAAAACATCAACAAATGATAAAGGCTGTTTCTCAAAAGCATCTTAAGTCATAAGAAATCATAGAGCCATTGGCACCAAGGTCCAGATTCTTTGCCTCACAACCTGTATAAAGGTAACTCAAAGTGACCTATGCTATCACATTTTACACAAGGTTTGCTGAAACGCTAGTTTTAGAGTATTGCTGTGAGTTTTACCTGTGCAGAAGTCTGCGGAGCGTGGATCAAGAGAGGCAGCTGCTAGAATTTAGGGCTGTGGTGTGAGAGGGAATAGGAGAGTCTTTCAGAACTGAATACACAACTCTGTGGGAACTATGACCAATGAATCAACTATTCATAGAACAGCAATAACATTTACATAAGTACAGTAAATATATCAGTTTAACGTGAGTTTAAGATTTTTGAAATGTTTCCAATGCTTCATTTATTTGATCAAAAATACAGTAATATTGTTAAACATTTCAAATAACTGTTTTCTATTTGAATACGTTTTAAAGTGTAATTTATTCCTGTGATCAAAGCTGCATTTTCAGCACCATTACTCCAGTCTTCAGTGTCATATCATCCTTCAGAAATCAGTATAATATGATGATTTGATTCTCAGATATTACTAGTTACTATAGTGCTCAAATATTAATTATTTCTTATTCTTATGAATATCAATCATTATTTGCTGCTTGATATTTCTGTGGAAACAGTGATACATTTTTTTGTCACAAAATTTTAATGAATAGAATGTTAAATTTACTGAAACAGAACTTATTTACTGGCACTTTTTTAAACAATTTAATGCATCCTTGCTTAATAAAATTAAAATTATATTTATTTATTCAAGGTTTCATTAAAAATAAAGCAGCAAAACCTGTTTTCAACAGTGTTGATAATAATAATAATAATAATGATGATGATGATGATGATGATGATGATGATGATGATAATAATAATAATAATAATAATAACAATAAATCAGGATCATGTGACATTATAGACTGGAGTAAACATACTGAAAATGTTGCTTTGCATCACAGGAATAAATTACATTTAAAAATATATATTTGCTTACACTTTATTTTAAGGTGTCCGTGTGACAGTGTTATTATGCATTTAAGTACTGAGTAATAATAATGACCATGTACTTACTATAGGGTTAGGATTAGGTTTGGTTTAGGGATATTTAATTTATAGTTATTACTACAGTAACTACAGTAACGTGTAACAAGGACACTTTAAAATAAAGTTACCATGTTCTTTTAAATTGTGATAATATTTCACAATATTACTGTTTTTATTGTATTTTTCATTAAACAAATGCAGCCTTGGTGGGCATAAGAGACTTCTTTCAAAAACATTAAAACATCTGAATTACTCCAAACTTTTATCTATCATAGATATCACAGTACAAACCCGATTCCAAAAAAGTTTGGACACTGTACAAATTGTAAATAAAAAGGAATGCAATAAATTACAAATCTCCTAAACTTATATTTGTTTACCATAGAATATAGATAACTTCTATATTATCATATCAAATGTTGAAAACGATTCATTTTAAAATGTCATGCTCATTATTGAATATTGGACCAGGTTGGATTTCATGAGAGCTATACATTCCAAAAAAAGTTGGGACAGGTAGCAATAAGAGGCCGGAAAAGGTAAATGTACTATGGTCAATTGGCAACATGACTGAGTATAAAAAGAGCCTCTCAGAGTGACAGTGTCTCTCAGAAGTCAACATGGGCAGAGGATAGTGGAGCAATATCAGAAAGGAGTTTCTCAGAGAAAAATTTTAAAGAGTTTGAAGTTATGATCCTCTACAGGGCATAATATCATCCAAAGATTCAGAGAATCTGGAACAATCTCTGTTCGTAAGGGTCAAGGCCATAACCATACTGGATGCCCGTGATCTTCAGGCCCTTAGACGGCACTGCATCACATACAGGAATGCTACTGTAATGGAAATCACAACATGGGCTCAGGAATACTTCCAGAAAACATTGTCGTTGAACACAATCCACCGCGCCATTCACCGTTGCCGGCTACAACTCTATAGGTCAAAAAAGAAGCCAAATCTAAACATGATCCAGAAGAGCAGGCGTTTTCTCTGAACCAAGGCTCATTTAAAATGGACTGAGGCAAAGTGGAAAACTGTTCTGTGGTCAGACGAATCAAACTTTGAAGTTCTTTTTGGAAAACTGGGACGCCATCACGCCATGTCATCAGGACTAAAGAGGAAAAGGACAGCCCAAGTTGTTATCAGCGCTCAGTTCAGAAGCCTGCATCTCTGACAGTATGGGGTTGCAGGAGTGTGTGTGGCATGGGCAGCTTACACATCTGGAAAGGCACCATCAATGCTGAAAGATATAGCCAAGTTCTAGAACAACATATGCTCCCATCCAGAAGTCATCTTTTTCAGGGAAGACCTTGCATTTTCCAACATGACAATGCCAGACCACATACTGCATCATGGCTGCGTAGAAGAAGGATCCAGCACTGAAATGGCCGCAGCCTCCAGTCCAGGGGCCATATTCACAAAACATCTTAAGGCTAAAAGTAGCTCCTAACTTGCCGATTTTAAATTAAGAATAAATTAAGACTCTTAAAAATAATGGGCATGTTAGTCCTAATCTTAGAACTCCTAAATTTAAGCTTTAAGAGTATTTCACAAAGCATTTTAGCACTAAAACTAGCTTCTAAATCAGAAAACAAAAGGGATGCAGAAAACTGTGGAGGTTACTAATGTTAGGTGAGTCGGCTCTCAGCTGTGTATACCTGCTCTTGCATAAATAACTCATCTCGATTAGAAAGACAGTTTGAACTTGCTCCTAATGAACTTTGTTTATAAAACATAATTTTTACTTGAATTCTGCAATATCTTGAGATGAAAACATGTTAGAGTCTGACAATAAGCTAAACATATACTAGTTTAATTAGTGACACTTGGCCTACTTTTTAAAATCTTTATTTTAATATCAACATTCTTATTTTAAACATTTTATCTGAATATAGCAACATGACACCTCGTTCAATAAAACATTTCTATAATTAAATCAATGACAGATACCCCTCAACTATCAGCCAACCACTGTGGGCATAATTAGTAAGCGTGATGACATCACCCATAGCAATGAGGTCGACCCTGCCCTTACTCTTAGCTTAAGACTTCTCACTATTCCTTAGTAAAAGTTGCTCTCAGAAGCTTTAAGAATAGGTTTTAGGAGAAAACTCATAACTAAGAACTTTTACTGGCATTTCACTAGTTCACACTTACATATAATTATAGAGAGTAAATTTAAATGCGTATTTGGCGTGCTGTCCGGGGGGAGGAATTCGAGCTCGGAATTTGGCCCAAACCCAGAGTACCCCCCCATATGTAAGTTTAGAACTAAAAAAAAAAAAAGAAAGCAAAATGTGGAGAAGGGATGCTGATAAACTGTCAACAAAATGGAGGTTTATTTTATATATATATATATATATATATATATATATATATATATATATATATATATATATATATATATATATATATATATATATATATATATATATATATATATATATATATATAATAAAAATATCATTTAGGAGAACTCAGTGGTAGGATAAAATGTTTTGCGAATACTGCCCTTGATCTGTACCCCTTGAAAACATTTGCTGCATCATAAAGAGGAAGATGCGACAAAGAAGACATAAGTCAATTGAGCAACTAGAAGCCTGTATTAGACAAGAATGGGACAATATTCCTAATCCTAGACTTGAGCAACTTGTCTCCTCAGTCCCCAGACGTTTGAAGACTATTATAAACTGAAGAGGGGAGGCCACAGAGTGGTAAACATGGCCTTGTCCCAACTTTTTTGAGATATGTTGATGCCATGAAATTTTAAATCTTAACACTTATTTCTAGCTTAAAATTAAAAAAAAAAATCACAGTTTAAACATTTGATAAGTCATCTATGTTGTATTCTGATGACACCCACATCATTGCATTCTGATTTTATTCACAATTCGTACAATGTCCCACATTTTTTGGAATCGGGTTTGTATCTAGAAATGTAAACCAGACTCTACGATACATGAATGTCATTGGATTATGTACCAAATATCAAGTCAAATAGCATTTATTGAGAAGTAGCACACTTCTCACACTATCACATAAGCTCCATCTGCCATCTTCACCAGTTCAGTCAGGAACTACATTTCCAAGCATCCCTCCTGTCCCTCACTCGGCCACCACCTGCACCTGTTCCCAATCAGCATTCCAATCAGAACCAGGATAAACTCCATCCACGTCCTTCGTCATCATTACTATTATCAACCTACAACCAAAAGAACTGCAAGAGTTCATTCACAGACTGTTTATGTGCCATTCACTCGCCTGAACTGAGCCATTCTACTACCAGTTTAATAAACACCTGTTTGGATTGGTTATGTCTGTCTTTGAGTCTGGTTTATTCTGACAGAAGGTCAGACCAACAACTTAAAGGGAAAGTTCACCCAAAAATCAAAATTCTGTCATAATTTACTCGCCCTCATGTTGTTCCAAACCTGTATGAGTTTCTTACTTTCGCTGAATACTAAAGAAGATATTTGGAACAATGTTTGTAACCAAGCAGACAGAACAACCATTCACTACCATAGAAGGGAAAAAATACTATGGTAGTCAATGGTTGTTCTATCTCCTTTGTTACAAACATTCTTCAAAATATCTTAATAATAATAATACGTTCGATTTATATAGTGCTTTTCAAGGCACTCAAAGCGCTTTACATTGAAGGGGGGAATCTCCTCAACCACCACCAATGTGCAGCATCCACCTGGATGATGCGACGGCAGCCATATTGCGCCAGAACGCCCACCACACACCAGCTGATTGGTGGAGAGGAGACCGAGTGATGAAGCCAATCAGGATATGGGGATTATTAGGAGGCCATGATGGACAGAGACCAATGGGCAAATTTGGCCAGGATGCCGGGGTTACACCCCTACTCTTTATCGAAAGACATCCTGGGATTTTTAACGACCACAGAGAGTCGAGACCTCGGTTTAACGTCTCATCCGAAGGACGGTGCTCTTTATCAGTATAGTGTCCCCATCACTATACTGGGGTGTTAGGACCCACACAGACAACAGGGTGAGCGCCCCCTGCTGGCCTCATAAACCGCTCTACCAGCAGCAACCTAGTTTTCCCAGTTGGTCTCCCATCCAGGTACTGACCAGGCTCAGCCCTGCTTAGCTTCAGTGGGAAACCAGTCTTGGGCTACAGGGTGATATGGCTGCTGGTTATCTTCTTTTGTGTTCAGCAAAAGTAAGAAACTGGTTAAAATTAAAAATACAAGTTTGAAACAACATGAGGGCGAGTAAATTATGACAGAATTTTGATTTTTGAAGTTGTGTCTGGCCTTCTGTCAGAATAAACCCGACTCCCCCTATCTAATGGCGATGAACCCAGCGGCATATTTACCTGTCCACACCACTGACCTGCTCCTCTTCTCTCTCACAAGATGGCCGCCCTAGAAGACTTTGTGGAGGAGTTCCTCAAGCTTTCCCACCTGGTGTCTTAGACTGACAATACCCTAAAGACTGTCTTCTGGAGTGATTTGAATGATCATCTCTTCCAAACAGTTAACAGCAGGAACTACCACCTGTACCCTGGAATGATATCTAAAATATGTACTAAGGCTGAGTAGCTAGGAGAAGTGGATGAAGACACGATCCTCCTGATGCTGTCTGTCTTTATCTCAGAGACGCCACCCACCTAAAAACTAGACTGCCCCTTAACCAACCCAACACAGAGACAGAGACCACCACAGACCCAGAGCTAATGCCATGGTCCTGACGCTAATAGAGAAGTTCAACCCGGAGCCTGAGCCTGCAGCCATACTCACCCAGCGCCTTAGCCAGTCATTGTGTCTAACCAGGTGCGAGATCCTGCACCCATGGCTGTCCCAGTGGGGATTTTGAGTGGAATTTGATGATGTGGAATTATGTCAATAAATGTCCAACAATGTCCCCCTCCCTGGAGTACAGTTGCTGCCTATTAGCACAATTAATACGATAGACTCCCTGATGCCCTCCTATATCCAAGCCAAGTCTACTCCTTCATTGCTGCTGGTTCCGCCCAGCTCCAAATCCCCTTCTTCACCACTAGTCCCATCCAACTCCAATTCTCTTTTGTTGCCATTGGTCCCACCCAGCTCCAAGTTTCCTTCATCGCCACTGATCCCGTCCAGCTCCAAGTCTCTTTTGTTGCCACTGGTCTGACTTCAATCCATATCCTGTTTGTGGCCACTAGTCCCACCCAGCTCTAAGACTCTTTGGTCGCCACTGGTCCAGCAATCTCCTTCATCTTTGTGCCTGAAACCTGTAGAATAAGATTATCTGTACACTCACCGTGCTCGTAAAGAGGTGTAGGCTTCATCCAGGTCCCCCCGTCATCATCACCATTCTCAACCTACAACCAAAAGAAATGCAAGTTATCCACCTGCATTCATTCAAAGACTTTGAATGTGCCATTCTCCCATCCGTTCAATAAACAACTGTTGGGATTGGTTATATCTGTCTTGAGTCTGGTTTATCCTGACAGACATTATCCCAAAGAAAATTTTAGGTTTAAAAAAACAAAAACGATGTTCCATTTATGTGCAAATGTCCCTTGCTTTATAAACGTACTATTCCAAACACAAGCACATATTTTTGAGTATGGCCAACAACTTGGGGCCACTATATTATTGCTAATACATTTCTTAAATCCTTTGGATAATACAAAATACTCTCATTTTGACACCCCCACACACATTATTTTTCTACATTTTATGGTAATATTTAATAGATATGTATATTCTATTCCTTAAACCTACAGAAAACTTTCTGCAGTTTTACATTTTCAAAAAAACACATAGTATGACTTATAAGCTGTTTTCCTCATGGAGACCAACAAATGTCCCCACAAGGATTTTGAATATTGCCATCTTTGTGGGGACATAAAGGGAAAAATTACACAGGGTTTACCTGATACACCTACCCATAAACATAAGCCTTACAAAAACCTGTTAACGGTAAACATCACTTGGTCAAATCCCTAAAATAGTAAGTACAGCGCACAGGTAGAGAATTCACAAAATTAGAGTCAACGTTTTTGACTAGGATATATCACACATTTAAAGCAACAAGCAAGAAACAGAAAAACAAATGCCACAGACAAGCTGCGGTTTCACACTGTCCAATTTAATAATGAAAAGACCTATTTTTATACATATTTGGAAACATGACATATGCTGCATTTTAAATTGTATAACATGAGCTAACAGAAATCTGGCTTGCATGTAATCACATAATCACGCATCTGGCTTTATCACATAATAAATGAGATAAATAAATAAATGTATAATTTTGACAAACAGAAGGGTGACAATACTTGTGGTAATCTGTGGGGATATATTAGCGCACCAAAAATTCAGAGGTAAAAGGAAGACATCAAATCTGTCACTAGAAGAATCACCAACACATTATCATGGATACTCAAACAAATATAAAACCACGGATGGCAGTAAAAACAAACAAACAAAGAGATAAAAAATATATAGTATTTTTTGAGTATATATAGATATATAAAAAGGAGAACAGAAGAGAAATTAGGCTCTTTAACGATGCATCAGTGCAGGACGAAAAACCAGGTGTTGAAGCACGAAGGTCAGTGAATCTTTTTTTCCATTCCAAATAAATGGATTTATATAACACTACCGTGTTGTTCACCAATCTTGTAGTCTAAAGCAGTGGTTCTCAAACCTGTCCTGGGGACCCCCAACCAGTACACATTTTGCATGTCTCCCTCATCAAACACACCTGATTCAAATCATCAGCTCATTAGTAGAGACTCTAAGATTTTAATTGGGTGTCTGATGAGGGAGACATGCAAAATGTGCAGTGGTGAGGGGTCCCCAGGACAGGTTTGAGAACCACTGGTCTAAAGCACAACAAAGTGATCTACTAGTATTTTTTTCATTGTCTGTGCACAGTAATTCAAAATGCTGTCCCATTAACTTAATACCTTGTTATATTAAAAGAACTAGCCATTCCATTCACTTTTTGCATGAACATTTGAAAATGACAGTGTTCTTCAGAAGTGTGTCCTACTGGAAATAATAAAAAAGGCGTTAAAGGAAAAGACTCTTAAAATGCAAGGCACAGACACTTTCAGCTACTGTCCAACCACACCCTCACCAAATGAAATTAAAGATGGTGTTACGCTAGCAAAACTTAAAAAAGGCCCTTACAGGTTATAAGAATGATGGGAAATTGAAGTGAAGTTTACACTTTACAATGAGGTTTCATTTGTTAACATCATGAACTAACAATGAACAGTACTTCTACAGCCTTTATTAATGTTAGTTAATATTAATCTCAGCATGTATCTGTTTGCATTAGTTATTGCACAGTGAACTAACAAGTTAATCGATGCTGTAAAATATGTATTGCTCGTTGTTAGTTTATGCATTAACTAATATTAACAAATGAGGCCTTGTTGTCAAAGCTCTTAAATTTCATTAGTGCTTGTGCATATTCAAACTTGGCACATTGCATTGGGTTATGAGGAATTTACTACTTGGGAGATACTAGAAAGGGCTCACACAAACACAAAATCTATTGTATGGCTTCAGGTGACTTGAAGGGATGGCGCACATGAGTCAAATAGATTTTTTCGGAGCATGGCAGCACCTGGTCACTGTACAGTGTTCCGTGGAACAAAAGAAGTCCTATGGTTCTGAAAAGAAATTAGAATTTTCACTTTTGGTTGACATCCCTTTCGATCAATTTGTCTTCTGTCACTATGACATTTACCAGAAACCTGACACCTGTGTACACTGCTTATCCCATCCCAATTGGTCCATTTTTCATATTGTTCTCTTCACCCTAACGTGGTCAATTTGTCAATGAGGTCATCAATCGTGTACACCACAAGCTTAATATCATCTTTCTCTGACATGCGATGAAGCCCATGTTTGCGAAAGATGACATCCACATCATTGCTGAGGACCCGCTCTGCAACCTGCATGGAGACGTGCCAGGGTACGTCAGAGTCCTTGAGGCCGTGAATCAGACGAACGGGGCAGGAAATAGGGATGGGGCTCTGGAGTATGCAGTGGTTCTCCGCCTCCTTCAGAAAGTCCCTGCTTAGAGTGTAGAAACCCTCTTCATTGTGCTTGGTAGGAAATTTCCAAAAGCCCTGTTCTTCTATCTCCTTCTTTGTCTAATGAAAGGGAAAGAACATATAGATCAGGAGCATTTCCTATAAGGAGGCAAGGGAGGCATTGCCTCCTCAAAAATTGAGAAAATAATCCTATTAATAATATATATTTTTAAATGTTCTCGTTTCATTTTAAATTGAAAACCATTCGTGAGAGCACAGAAATCAGGTTTCCATGACGAAATCACTGCATTCATGCACTCAACATGTCTGTGATCGGCTACAATGCTCATCACTGCAACCTTTTATGCAACCATCTTAATATAATGTCATAAATCAACACTTTTCATAGTTAGTTAACTTTGAGAGTAAAATATCCTAAACGATTCAAAATTCAGTTTCAATTTCAGTCAAATTTAAGGTCAAATCTAATCAGGGTAGGAAAACTGCCTTTTATTTCTAAATTATAAATAAAAAAAATTGTTAAACGTTAAAAGTGCACCACAGGAAACATTATAAAGCAATGCAGTTCATGGCCCCTTTAATAGGTTTTTGGTTAAGTACCTGAAATAAAGTCTATAGTGAGCAGCAGAAAATATTCACTACTTTGTTCTACAACATAAAAAACATCAATGTAGCAACTTTGTCGTTAGATTACAGATTACTTTACACTTGGTTTTCATCAAAAAAGTGACTAGCACTAAATGTAGTGCATTTCTGGACTGCTGATTAACATTCAGTTACTATATCATACTCATTCTGTTATTATATGTGAATCAGAACAGCTTTATTGGACATTTTGTTATTTATTTTATTAAAGCCGCACTTGGCTACTTTTGCTCTCGGGGTCCCCCTACAGTTTGGAAAAAATAATGTCCTCAACTACTGTCGTAAGATCTGTCATCCTACAACAGGGGATGCCATCGCGCGTGCATTTGTTGACATGACAACCCTGATAGCCCTGAACTAGTGATGCGTGGGTCGTCTCATAACCCGCGGACCCCGTATGTCTATTTAATGGTCGCGGGTGCGGGCGGGTTGTAAAAATATATACAGTGGTGCGGTGCGGGCCAAATAACTTCATAAAGGCGTCCCGCGGATTAGTGCAGCACTAACAGTTCCCCTGGACACTGCAGGAGGAGTTCAGAGTTCTTCTGGCGTCGCGTGTGAAATGTCTTCATCCCAGGTTACGTTACAGTCAGTGGCATGTTTCAGCATGTCATATGAATATCATTTCATGGGTTTTATTTTTTTCAAACGCCAAATAATCACGATGCTCACGTTTACAAGCCAGCGTCATTATAGTAGTCTATTGGTTACCGTTTTACAGAATCTATATGATACTTCAGTTCAATGTTTGAGTGCTAGGTAATCACCATAAGCAGGACAGCATCGGTCGGGCACGCCTCCTTCAGCTCACGCCAACGAGCAAACGCTGGTCACATGTAGATCCTCGTCCTGCCTTTAATCCCATCACTTTTTCGTTTCCTCTTATTGCTTTCCTCCAACAAAACATTTTCTTTCTTATTTGTCTCTGCTGCTTCGGACATGACTATATTATCCAACGAACAAAGTTGGGCTCGCACGTCCGAATTTAAGGAAGTGTGGGTGTTGGTGGAAGTGATGTATATGCCGTAAAGCAGTCGAATTTTGTAGTTCTTTTTGTTCTCGGGTTACTACCCGAAACCCGAAGTTTAAAAGTACGATTAAAAACGATACAGACCCCATCAGGCTATGGCAGACGTGTCATTCAACCTATTGTAAGTCGATGTATCATCACAAGAGTCTTAAAAAATATATTATGAAGGTTGAAAAGGTTGAAAGACCTTGTGATTTTTAAAAGCTTTAACTTGTCATGAAAAAGGCAGTTGCTAACAAGTGTCTAAATGCCACTACAGAGGTTGTCATTACCTCAAAACATTAAACGTTATCAGCCGAACAGATTAACTCATCTACTCACTAGTCGCTTTCACATTTAAAAACATTTTCCACTGTGAATTGTCAATGACCATTTTTTTTCTACTTCTGCCGATTGAATTTAGGCTTTAAAATACATAAAAGTTGTGTTAATTTGAGATGATTATCATGGTGAACAAAATGCGTAAGAAGCATATACTTTTGTTGGTCACAGAGCTTATTTTCTGCAATAATCCAAAAGCCAATCTTCTTCTTCTTCTTCTTCTTTTGGCTGTTCCCTTCAGGGGAACCATCAGCGAATCATCGGCCTCCATCTAGTCCTATCCTCTGTATCCTCTTCTCTCAGACCGACTAATCCAAAAGCCAATGGAAAAATTCCCCTTGGTTTCACAGACAAGGCTTAAGCCTAGTCTCAGATCTCAAAATATATATTTTTTCTAAGGCACATATATAAAAGCTAATTAAATGCCCTATTCTAAGATCTCTCTGTGAAACCAGGCCATTGGGTTTTTTTTGTTGAGGGAACTAGGTGATGCTAACCTCCAGGTAGGCCTACAAAGTAGGCGCTCTAGAGTAATAGTGATGCTACACAATTTGTACGTTTTTCTCACCTCCATTGGTAGGGCATTGTAGGCTGTGACAAAGTGATCTGCAGCGATTGAGATGCCCACTAAAGCAACCGTCTTCTCTGGTCGTGCAAGAGCGGCTAGCAACATCAGCCATCCTCCCATGCTAGAGCCCACCAGGATCTTGAGCAAGTGACACAATCAAGAAATCACCAATTTGTGTGTGAGTTGGAAAAGAAGAAAAAACGTCATCTTCCAGACACTTTTCAGAACCTTTTAATAGTGAAAAAACTATATGAAGGATACAAAAGTCTATACTAGGGCTGATTTCACTTTGTTTATTTATATAATTTGATTTATTTGTATTCAAGGATCTGAAGTACATCTGTCAATAAATGATTCCTGTACAATTCAATTAATTAAGACTCTCCAATGTGGTGATGCTGTTAATCCACTCACCTGAGGCCCTTCTACTAGTTCATCCAGCACATAGAGTACATCCTTCTTCCAGGCACCAATGTTGTAGTTACCCATTTCCCCTTCAGATGACCCACAACCAGAATAGTCAAACCTAAAATAAGAAAAATGTATCACAGAAGGATTAAAATTAAAATGTCAAGGTGGATAAAGAAAACACTGTACACTGATACTCAGAGCTTGACAGTAACTTTTTGCCACTGTGGCTAGTGGTTTAGACACTTAGCATTTTCACAGGCCACAATCTTGCCATTGATACAAATTTCCATATAGATATTTTTAACATTATCCCATAATTTGTCTGTCACTTAAAGACCTGACACACGGATCCAATATACCGTTACAGATGCTCGCCAAGACCAGCATTTTGACATTTTTTTGTGTGTATTTTTAGTGTAGTTTTAGCACTATAGGCAGCAAAAAAGATCTCAATTTAGTACTGAGGCAGCTTTACGTGGACGAAACATTGGGTGTGAATACAAAATCTGTAGGAATGTAAAAATTATGTGCAATACATGCAATCCCACACCAAAATTCAAGCTCTGTAACAGCAACAAGATTCCTCCAGAGCAAATGAAACGAGTAAGTGAGGGGAGCGTCTATGGCAGGGTAAATATATAGGATTTTTCAGATATTTCAATCTAATAGACAAAATCTTAAAGCCGCAAGATCATGCCAAATTCTTAGAACTCAGAAATGGTGAGAGAACTTTGTGCTTGGTACATTTTTCATCTTAAAACTAAACTCGGGTCTCCAGCCGCCAAAGATAAATCTTGTCTGGCTAAAGCGCATCCCATATTGTTTACTCATTAGTTCAGTAGGTGGCGAGTAGACGGTCATATAAGCAATCTGGTCAAATGCATATTCTACCTCTTTCGGGGCCTGAAAACACAATTTTTTTTAAAACGATAATGTTATTGTGTAAACTACAAAAAAACTAATTTGTAAAAAGCGGTGACCTCATGTGCATTACATGTTCAGTCTATAGACGTGTAGCTAGTGTTTTTTTACAAAGTGACACTGCCAACTACTGGCCTGGCAGCAGAATACAGCGTTTTTAGTCATTTTCATGCATCTGTGATCCCCCCATATAATTTTTTTTTTTTTTACGCAATCAATGATTACTCAATTGCAGGGCTCTACATAACGCCCATTTTGGGCGCATTTACGGCTAAAAATTACTGTGTGCGACTGTGAAAAAATATTTAGGCGCACCGGTGCGAGTGACCCGATCGATTCTCATGAATGGATGTGTAATACAATCAGAATAAAAACTACAACACTGAGTGAATCAACAGTGAGAAACTGATAGGCTACGTTTCCTACTGCAATCAACTGCGTTTCATGCCTTCAGTCAGCAGAAGAAGTGCAAAAACGTGTGCGACGGACTACACCTCAAACAAAAATTGTTTACAAAGTGAAACGTGTGTGATGACGCAGCCATGCGCAGTTGCGCACTTTACCAGGCGCCTCGCGCTGTTGATTTACAGCCAAATCAAAATGAACTGGAAATGCCACATTTGGATTATCAAAAACACGCTCATAAAATAGTTGATGCTTGGGGCATAAATGCCATCAAACAATAATGTATTAATAATACATTTACAAAAGCCCTTGAGTTAATCTTTATCACACATGCTGTTTAAAAAAATACTAAATAATGAGCAAGTATATCATGAAGATTTTCTCCAAACCAGGTTGTCGTCTTATTCTGAATCACTGTACACACAAAATAAATTATTCCCGCTGTGGATTAGCACAATATCTGCATGACTCACCACAAACAGAGAGAAGTAGATCCGGTAGCAATGTTCTTCCGCGAGACGCATGCGGTTCTGTTTATGAAGTTTATGAAGCGCCAGAGCGCCAAAAGTTACGGCTTGCTATAGCTCCGAGTTTTGGCATGATTGCATGTGTGTTACTGATCTCGTACAAAAATCCAATAGACAAGTTGATATTAAGTAACAATGTTTTAGCCACAACATGTGAAAATCAAAGCCACACCAGAACTGATTCGCATCTCCAAGCGATTCGATTCAAATGAATCTTGTGTTTTGAATAGTGATGTGTCGTTCATGAACGATTCGTTCATTTTGAACGAATCTTTATTATGACTCGGGACTACCGAGTTGTCTCAGATAGTGATTCGTTCATTTTGTGTTGACCGCGCATGCGCATTACGCAACATATGGCCTCTGAATCAGCTCTGAATCTCCGAATGATTAGTTCTTTTGAGTCTCGGGTTTGAGTCTTTCGTTCTTCCTGTTAGTCCCATATAGTCTATGCTGTCAGTAACGGAAACAGAAAAGATTAGTTCTTTTGATCGAGTCTCGGGTTTGAGTCTTTCGTTCTTCCTGTTAGTCCCATAGAGTCTATGCTGTCAGTAAAGGAAACAGAAAAGATTAGTTCTTTTGATCGAGTCTCGGGTTTGAGTCTTTCGTTCTTCCTGTTAGTCCCATCGAGTCTATGCTGTCAGTAACGGAAACAGAAAAGATTAGTTCTTTTGAGTCTCGAGTTTGAGTCTTTCGTTCTTGCTTTCAGTCACATGCTGTGTGTGTGTGTGTGTGTGTGTGTGTGTGTATGTATATATATATATATATATATATACACACCCACCCACAGTTGATTCAAAATTAGTCTAATTGAATTTGTGATGTTACACTTGAATAGTCAATATATTTCCCATATTTGTATATGTCTGATATTAACTGAGAATAATATAAAAAATAAAATAAATAACTACGTGCTTTTTACTAAAAAGGTTGTGAACTTGTGTTCTATACGGTGACAAGTCACGTGACAAAAGAACGAACGACTCAAACCCGAGACTCGATCAAAAGAACTAATCTTTTCTGTTTCCGTTATTGAAAGCATAGACTCTATGGGACTAACAGGAAGAACGAAAGACTCAAACCCGAAAGACTCGTAAGAACTAATCATTTTTGTTTCCGGACCTGTGTCACGCACGGTCCGGGCGGCCCAGCCCCCAGATCTGATCAGAGTCAGACACAGACGAGTCGACAGCTAACGTCTCGAGGAGCTCGAAGACACGAGAGGCGGAAAACAAACGTGATAAATATGAAGTTGCAAGAGAAAGAATGTTTTGGATCAGGAGGTGAGGTGAACTAACAGAGAAACTGCAATAGCCTGACCCAACAACTAATCAATTAATTAAACATTTCAGTTTCTTATAATTTGGCTTTGGTTGCTGTACCCTATAGTTTATTTGTATGTAGTTTTAAAATGTAATCAACATTTTCATAAGTACTAGATGTGTTGGGCTATTTAACGTCATTTTGGTGAAATGAACGAAATGACTCAAAATGACTCGAAAAAAGATTCGTTCATTTTGCTGAACGAGACTCAAAGATCCGAGTCAGTAAAATGATCCGAACTTCCCACTACTAGTTTTGAACTATTGACTGAATGACTTGCCGCCACCTACTGGCGGTTTTATTTTCATATTTATACATTGCATGGACTTTTTATTTAAAATATTAAACTTTTAAAGTTTAATTTGTACATATTTCTAAATTCAAAAACGTATATGTAAAACATTCATACAACATTAACCCATGCATTAATGCATTAAATGCATAGGTGTTTGATTGTATGAAGTCCAGTTCTGTTTTTGTGTGTGTGTGTGTGTGTGTGTGTGTGTGTATTTGTGCTGTACGCTCAGAAGTTAATGATAATATTATGTCAGAATTATGTTGAATTTAAGAAATTGACAGATGATGCATACATTTAATAAGATTAGAAAACATTGCTCTTATAATGGTAAAAATTCCCCTGGACATTAAAGGACAAATATCGTCCTGTAATGGGAAAGTTATAATTGGAATGTGTTTGATGGATTAGAATGTGCTCCTAAATTTTTGAATGTGCTCCTAATTTTTTTTAATTAGGAGCACAAGTGCTCCTCAAGAAAAAAGTTAGCGTAGAGCCCTGAATTGTATTAATTCAGAATGTCCATCCTAGTGAGATACCTGAGGTATGAGTGACCCAAAGACTTGCAGAACTCCTCTAATGCTTCTGCTTTCTGTCCACCCATGTGTGAGGCAAAACCAGGCAGGAAAACCACTCCAGGACTCTTCCCTTTCAGTTTCCTGTAGGCCAGCTTTGGCAGATCAGGCCGTGTGGCATATTGAATTGTGGACTTGTGTCGAACACCTAAAACAAAGGAAAATGCAATGTGCAATTTTATTCAAAATGCAGAATTAAAACCTGAAAGCAAAGTATACCTAACAAACAGAAGTGTGCTTCCGCTCTCTCTCTCTCTCTCTCTCTCTCTCTCTCTCTCTCTCTCTCTCTCTCTCTCTCTCTCTATATATATATATATATATATATATAGTCTTGCTCTGTGTGTATATATCACTTTCTCTCCCTTTATTTCAGCAACAACAAAACGAATTAACTTGTTATTTGTCGTTGGTGGCGCTTAGATAGGACACCAAACACGAATGATTTCTCCTCCGGGGTTTCAGCTGCCATCTCAAATGCAGGATTGCACTCTTCCGCCTTGATATCGCTTTAATTTAGCTGAGTTTGAACTTAAATTACGAAATCGATAACTGTGAGTTACATCAAAACATCATAATGTTATCGCCTGTGCAGCTGTGCTTTACTGAGCATGATGGCCACACCTCCGACATCTACGCCCCCTGGCCTCAACACATCGAAGTTCTTGCATAATCACGTTTCGTAAGGACTCTGCTTACCCGTAGACGCGTGCGGGAGAATGGTGCATTTCCGGACGTTTATTTTAAGAAGCTTTGAGCAATTTCTGAGCACAGTTGACGCCATACTGCCCCGCTTTCTGCGGAGAGGGTGACACAAGAATCCAGTCTGAATAGTGTCCTGAAGTAGACGGAGACCCGACTGCAAATCACTGCCGCCTGCTGCCGTGGAGCGCCACTGCAACACAAACACGGCTGCATTATAAAGGAAGATATTTTGAAGAATGTCGGTAGCCAAACAGTGGATGGCATGATTGATGATGGGCCCTAATGACTTCCATAGTATTCTCCCCACCCCTCACCTCCCATATTATCCTCCTGGGTGCCACTGTCCTCGTACGAGGACATAATCTGGATGTCATATAAAGAGCACATTCAGGGTTTTTCAAAAATACCAAATGTTTAGAGGTTCTTTTACTTGACATTTAAAAATAACCGAATTATCAAATTTATATAATTATAATTATATAAATTTACTTATGGAAATATAGGCCTAGTATTTTGTAAATATTATTTAAAGCTGACAAATTTTCGAATTGTTAGTTATAAATAAACATATCAGGAAAATGTTATGGGGTTTCTAATCAAAATATGTCTTTCTGTTACAAAACAGCGGGACAGCGAGACTCACAGCATGTCCATCAGGCATTTTAGGAGACAATTGAATAGGGTAAGAAATTACATATCAATATTAGATATTATTATGAAAATGTTGCCAACTATTACTCCAATTATTACACATATTTTTTTCATTACATGTTGCTCCAAGAACACATTAATATGCAAATAAGATCCAGTCACAGTGTATAGATACATTGCATTGAATTGGAAAACCCATGTACGGCCATTTTACCCACATGTTGCATAAAATAAAATGGTATAGCAATTCATTCCATTATATATTTCATAAGCTGATAATCATCTTTATACAAAGTCTGGTTTAAAAAAATCCTGAAACCTAAAAATTGATGGGTGAATGAAAATCCCATTGTTTTTGTTCAAGCGTGGTAACTTGATAGTTGCCACCTGTGCAATGAGACCATTCGTGAAATGTCCTCACTACTTAATACTCCACGGTCAACTGTTAGTGGTATTATAACAAAGTGGAAACAATTGGGAACAACAGCCATCCAGCCACGAAGTGGTAGGCCATGTAAAAATCACAAAGGGGGGTCAGCGCATGCTGAGGATCACAGTGCACAGAGGTCACCAACTTTCTGCAGAGTCAATAGCTACAGACCTCCAAACTTTGTGTGGCCTTTACATTAGCTCAAGAACAGTGTGTAAAGAGCTTCATGGAATGGGTTTCCATGGCCGTGGAGCTCATCCAAGCCTTACATCACCAAGTGAAATGCAAAGTGTCGGATGCAGCAGTATAAAGCACGCCGCAACTGGACTCTAGAGAGACCAATCACACTTCTCTGCCTGTTAATCCGATGGACGAGACTGGGTTTGGTGGTTGCCAGGAGAACGGTACTTGCCTGACTGCATTGTTCCACGTGTACAGTTTGGTGGAGGGGGGATTATTATGGTGTGGGGTTGATTTTCAGGGGTTGGGCTTGGCCCCTTAGTTCCAGTGAAAGGAACTCTTAATGCTTCAACATAGCAAAACATTTTTGACAATTTCATGCTGCCAGCTTTGTGGTAACAGTTTGGGGATGGCCCCTTCCTGTTCCAACATGACTGTGCACCAGTGCAAAAGCAAGGTCCATAAAGACATGGATGAGCAGAAGACCTTACAATTGTAATTATAGAAGAAAGGTCAAAATTATAAACACACTCCTAAACCTTGTGAAAAGCCTCCCCAGAAGTGTTGAAGCTGTTACAGCTGAAAATGTGGGCCACATTAAACCCAACGGATTGGGAATGGAATGTGAATATATTCATATTGTACATTTAGTTTTGTAGAAATATGTTACACATAACCGAAAACTTCTCCGTTGCTGGCCATGGAAGCGCAATAGGAAAACACAAAAGTATGTGAGGTGGTGTTGTGGGGAGATGTAGAGTGTGTAAAAAATAACAAGCATTTTCAGGTTACATATACACATTTCTACAAAAATGTACTGTATAAATACAAATGTATATTTTCCTTTTTGTGTAACACAGCAAGCATTAACTTTCCACATTTTACCTACTGTCAGAATCTGAATTTACAGTAAAAAGCTCAGTGTGATCCACAAAACTGATATATATATATATATAGTGCATAACAAGTATTTCCATGGTGCAAAACATCTAACACATTTTTGGTGGGATTGGGCAATTCAATGACACAAAAACTAGGTTTTAAAGCATGAATCAAATGTTTTGGGTGAGTAACATTTTGCAGACATGCAATAGAGTTCTGATGTTCCAGCAAACAGTTGTGACAATTTAACTTACAGTTTAGAGAATTGTATTACTGTTTCGGAAAAAATGGTCAAAGCAATAGAGAAAAAACTGTAAGATTTAGTATAACACGGGTCAGTCTTGGTATCAAATTAGAACTATCTACGTTGTAACATAATTGACTCAACAAAGTTATGGACAATCTTAAATAAAAAAATATGACTAACAGACGATAGATAGATAGATAGATAGATAGATAGATAGATAGATAGATAGATAGATAGATAGATAGATAGATAGATAGATAGATAGATAGATAGATAGATAGATAGATAGATAGATAGATAGATAGATAGATAGATAGATAGATAGATAGATAGATAGATAGATAGATAGATAGATAGATAGATAGATAGATAGATAGATAGATAGATAGATAGATAGATCTGCTTAACTAATTGAAACGTGTTTTTGTGCAGCTTGTTCACAGAATGTAACGTTTGTGTTCACCATCAGGTGACGCTGTAACTCCACTGCATCAGCAAACGCTCATCACTCGCTTGAGCAGGACAGACTGGCCACTGCAAGGCAGCCTATTAACGCTCAAGTAATTCTTTCACTTTATTTCCCTACTAGAAATATAGTGTTTGGCAGATATATAGGCTACATTTAGGCTATAGGTATTGCATGCTCATTCATTAATGAGGCTCAAAACATGATGCTAGAAGTTAGAATCATTATCTATAAATACCTGAATTAAGTTTATACTTCTATCTATAGCCTATAGAAACACTTAATGTCTACATGCAAGTGAAGTTTGAAATGGTTGTTTACCCTGTGGTTTTATGAATGGCAGTCAGCAGGAGAGGAGAGACGGACCTTTATGCCTCGGTATGACTATGACTAATCATATTTTCCGCCAAAGTTGCTATAGTTATTCGAAAGTACAATACAACTAGAAACTTCCTATCATGAAACAAAACAAAAAGGATATAATGACGTAGACTTTAAAGGTTAAAAGGGGTAAGTCTGAAGAATATCCCATATTAATGTTTTTTTTTTTTTTTAATAGTTGCAAAAGTAACTTTATAAACCCGGGGACGGTTCGTAATGGAGAGAGAATTTTCTGGAGTGGCTGACCGTGACATGTGGCGATCTGCAATTCTGAATATAGGCTACATTTTGTCATAAAAAATGTGGTTGCTAGGATTTAGTGGATGATATCTAACTGTCGGTAGGCTATCAAAAGCTCTTGAAAGTGACATGAGCTACATTAATTGTGTTTCCATGCCTCGCTAATACACTGTGTCCACCCTCAGAAGTGTTTGTGAGATGATTTGTTTAACTAAATGACAGAATCCGCTTCAAACCGAAATGATGCATCTTCAAAAAAAAAAAAAAAAAAAAACATGACCCGATGACGACGACGACCCCCTCCTCTTCGCTTTTGCGCGTGCACGCCCCCTCATTTCCAGAACGATTCCTTGTTATGACATCCCGGTAAAAGACAGCCACAGAGGTCTCTCACCTCGACGCTAAATTCAATCTAATGAATGCAGACCCCAGCGCTCTCGTCGCTGAAAAGAGGCCAACAATTTAGCAATTTCTGCTGCTTGTGACAGGGCTCATGACTAATTCCCATATTTAAATGTGAACAGGCAAAGCTGGCCCATTTGACGGCAGCCAAGCGCATTTTATCAGGTCAGAAAGACATCAATGGCACCGGGGGTAGGAGGTGGCTGGAACTGTTTAACTGTGCAAAATTCAATCAAAAAGAGAATTTAGAAGGCTGTGAAAGTTTGGAAAGCGCCGCTGAAAACATACAGGCGGATACGCGAGTGTTTTTCCCCTTTGCATTATTGTATGTCTTGTCTCTTTATATCAGTTTACAAGAGTTAACACTTGAAAGCGCAGTTCTAAGTCAGCCCTGTTCATTATTTGTCGACCTCTTGACATTGCAGGTGCAGACTCTCTCCCTCGCATTGTCTCTGTGATATGGAGTGATTCAATTCTGCATGAACAACATCAAACTGCGTGATACTGAGTAAAACGCTCCCTGAATTCATTTTAAGTTCAAATGCCAAGCTCTGTATTAAGTCTGTCACGCTCTTGTCTTTTTCGTCGTGAGACCGTGGCATCTATGTTTGTGCTGGGAATGTTTGTTGTTGTTGTTGTTTTTATTTTATTTTTAATGATTTTTAGTTCGGCATGCGCAAACGTGGATAAAATAACGATAAGCTGCTGATAAACAAAAATGCTCTTATTGTTTCCTAAAACATAATGTATGCCCATTTGTTCTCGATAGCTTTATTTCAAAAGTTATTCCAAAGAGATATCATATAAAGCAAAAGTAAAGAAAAACAAAGGCTGATTATCGTTGAAAATGGACTGTATATGCATAAAAACCCTTCGAAATGTTCCTAGCTAAAACGTTCCGCACCCAGAAACTTTCCAGTAAGAAAATCTCATTTTTATTTTTTAAACTATTTTACACCCAAATAACTGATGTTGAATTAAAAGTACGAGTTTTGTTTAAACTCCTCACTTCATGGGATTTATTGTATATATAAAAAAACATCAAAGTATAGATTTTTACAAGGACCATGATGAAGGGAGCCACGTGGGGATTAAGCATTTAATTTACATTTATTAACGTTGACATATTATATTTAATTTTTAATTTAATTTAATTTTTAATTTTTAACTAGTTAAATTGTGCTTTTAGAATGTGAGAAAAACGTCCAGTTTAAAGCTCGTTTAAAGTTTGTAGACGCGCTGCGAGCCACGCGATTCCCAAGAAGCTCTCATTGAGAGGCCACGTGTCCGTTTCCAAAGCCTCTCCAACTTAACCACCTCCATTGTACGTCTAACCCAGATCGGCAGCGTCCCTCCACATAAAGGGATTTGCAATTTCAAGATATTCCAGCTTAAATGTTTTTGACAGTTCCCTCGCTTTTGCCTCAGCCTGCTTATTTTAACTGTGCCAAATGGGTCACCTTGGGTAGCTGTCTGCGCGCAAAGGGCTTTTGCGCGCATTCAGTCCGAATTTTTTCCAACTTTCCTTGACAGGGAAACCAGCTGCTGGTCGTGAAAAGACGGCTTATTAATTGTCCTTTGTCATGCAGAATTGCTTGATTTCTAAAGAAACATACAAAGGCTCTTTTTCAGGATTCAAGTATTTTGTTTCGTGCGCATTTTCAACTCATCGAATCAGCTGCAGCGCCTCACCGTCTACCAGACTCAGGTACTGACGGCCTGCCTCTTTTGTCCGCTTTTAATGCTCTTGTAAATCGGGCAGACTGATTTGTTACAAGCTGCTCTTTTAATCTGATAGATAAGAGACAAGTCTAAGAAAAGCCGTAAATGAAAAATTAGTTGGAAGAAAGACAAGGGCGAGTCTGCTAGATGGGGGTCTGTTGACTCAAGCGGCCCTCGAGCGTCAGGCAAGCCCTCTCAGCAGCCCCTGTCAGGGTCACGTCAACAATTCGCCTTTCTTCCCCTAAAAAGACACTGTAGCCCTTTTTGCTTCAATGAATTGATCGGCGCAAAATTAAGAATAAATAAATTGAGAATTTGGAGCACCATGCAGGCTTAAAACACCCCCAGGGCGCGCATACCCCCGGGCTATTGAACGGATAAAGGGCGCTTTGCAGAGAACGCACGGTGCAAAATGAGACTGTATGGTGCAATTAACAAAATGGCCTAATCCTATATCTTCACAAATGCAAATATTAGAGTTTTGTTAAAATGTTTAAGTGAACAATTAAACGAGCGTTTCCAAGAAGACACAATGACTGGAATAATTTAGTAAATGTGCCCGATCTTACCAGAGCCTTTGTTGACACCGATAGCTGATGATAAATTCCCAGCAAAGGAAATAACATTTAAAACCAATTCAATTATTGAAATGAAGATTTAAAGCGCCATGGTATAATGGAGCGGGGCGCGTCGAGTCCTGCATCCAAGAATGCGCTTTGCTAAAAAAAAATGTAATCTGAGCTCTGGTGCGCATGAAGAAGATGAAAAATACAAATACATGGGAAATTGCCTTTTTTACGTATAGGCCTACATTATATATATATATATATATATATATATATATATATATATATATATATATATATATATATATATATATATATATATATATATATATATATATATATATATATATTATTTTTCACAGAACCTGCATGATATTTTTTTAGCATTGCAGTTTCTGCTGTCGACACCAATGACATTTATTTTGGAGACATTGTGCATAAAAGGGCATTTTATTACAAAGAACAAATTAGGATATACAAGTTTTGAAAGGATCGTTTTATTAAACGCAACAAGCACACACACTAATCACTATCATCGTCACCAAGTGTCCGCTTAGACCCTTTTAAATAAATTTAAATACAAACATCGATTAATCTGTCTCGTTGACTCGCATATTTTATTCATTTGCGCATTATTGTCTGAGTATTAATACACTACTTTGGGTTTTATTAACCCGCTCTCACGAGACTGTTAAGAACCGTGCGCTAAAGGGCTCAGTGTTTAACGGAGAGGCCCCGCGCCTGGGGGACACCAGGCGCTTTCAGCTGCGTCCCCAGGGAATGCCACAGGGAACCCGATGAATACGCGTCTCTTTGGACTTCTTGACGGAGATCGATCCCGATGCACTTGAGTTGTAAAGAGAGGAGCGCGGTGATCCTGTGATTTAGACTCACCGCGCACCCAAACTCTCAGTGTTTTAAAACGCCAAATCTTTTATCAGTTGTTATCGTAACTTCAACACGGCCATCTATGACAGACTAGCACAGACACGTCCCTTTAAAGACATTATAAATGTTTTTTTTTTTAATTTGTTGGCGCGCGCTCCACACGCGCTAGTCTTCTTGGTGAGCATTCAATTAGCCTACGCCTTAAGGTTTACTTCGCTTGGCGAAGACTTTCTATGAAAACATACATGATGCTATATATAAAATAAATCCATTTTAAACTGCAGAACATTACAATCCTGTATGGGCATGTTTTAATGGATACTTTCCCCTGAATAATCACCGCAGTCCCATATGGCATTTTTAAAGTGCCACATTCTTGCAATCATGATTAAGCATATGTTTGCTTATTTTTGCGGAGACGTGCTTTGTTTGTTACTGATTGTATTCAATATTGCACGAAGATGCACGCAGGACTTCCAATATATTATCTCGGACTTACACTTTTCCAATTGTCACACGTTAGAGAAAGTTTCTGTCTGACGCTAAAATGAGGAAGTTTAAGCAGAATATTATTAAAATCTGAAGAAAGAAAATAGAGCCTTATAATCTCTAGAATGATCAGTCATTAGAAAGAAGGGGGAAAAGTAATGAGTCACTTTTAATTGAATATGATAGGTTCACCCAGCGTGTGTGTTGTATTGGATAATATGATACGAGACCACATTGTGTAACTAAGAAATATTCTTTATTTTCAGCATTAAGATTTTTTTAAATAAATAAATATTCTCATTACAATAAAAGTACAACAAATTCTGTCACTGAAGTGACGTATACATCAGATACATCCCATATTTCCATTCTGTCCCCAAAATGTGCTTAAAGCTACCCTGTACTCACCATCCATACAAACAAAGCAACAGTTCTGGATATCTTCTAAAAAATAATACAAATACAAATGAAAAAGTCAGTCAGCTTTGTTCATTTTGGACTGATTTTAAAATCTTTTGGTGACAGGAAATGTATTTGGATGCGAAACTACGGGCTTAAGTTGTTTTCAGAAAAAACTACAAACATAGAACATGTATACAAATATACAACATTAAAGGGATACATAGACCCCGAACATATATAAAGTTTCTTCTTCTTCTTTTTTCTTCTTCTTCTTTCTCGCTATGTACAGGTGACGGCGCGCGCGTCGCTTTTTGGCTGCATTCAGGATCCCACTGGAGTCAGTGGCGCACAGAGTCTGTTGAGGTGGCGGTCACGAGCAATGCGCAAAGAGTTCACGGGCTAACGGACAGATCTGCGTCCTCTTTTTCTGACGTCGGGGGTGACATGGGAAGGTCGTCCTCTTCCTCGGAGCACCGGGTGGAGGACAGGGACGACGAGCACTTGCAGTTGTGCGCGCCCGTCCTGTGGGAGCCGCTTTTGCCTTCTTTTTTGTGCTTGACGCGGCGGTTCTGGAACCAGATCTTGACTTGCTTCTCGGACAGATTGAGGTAAGTTGCGATCTCTATGCGCCGAAGTCTCGAAAGGTACATGTTGGAGGTGAACTCCCTTTCCAACTCCAGGAGTTGCGTGCTGGTGAACGCAGTGCGCATGCGCTTGCTGCTCTGCAGTTGACTGCTGTTATTTTCTGTTGAGAAGAATAAAGCAAGTTCAATTAAAGTTGTTGATTTGGGTGACATTAAAACAGAAAAGAATTTACAAAAGTTGACTTTTTATGATGCTACGACTGACGCAACTTACCTATGGATATGCAGTGGAACTGTCGCGGATCTGGAACCGGATATGTGGCTTGGTATAACCCCGAGCCGCTGTTGAGATTTACGCCGCCAGAAGCGGAGTGCTGTCTGGATAGCGCGGTGTGACAGTACTGAGAGCCGAAGGCAGGGAAGGAAGCCTTGAGGAGAGGTAACGCTGGAGGCGACGGGTGGAGCTGGGATGTGACGCACAGCGGGCAAAAGCACAGCAATCCCGCTTTTCGAGAGTGGCAGGAGCCGGCGGAGAGGCCATGCAGAGGATGCGCCGGATGCACCGCGTAAGGGAATAACGGCGGGCTGTTCTCGGTTCCTTTTTCGCTGCTCTCCCTCAAAATCAAGGAATCCACAAGAAAAGATCTCGGCATCTTGGCAGCCCTGCGTCTCTTCACCTAAGAGTTTTCAAAAGTTTCTCGCTGTCAGTCTCGTACCTGGATCTGTACCTAAGGCTGGATGGCAGAATGGTGCTGAAGAGAAAGTGTTCCTGCTTAAATAGTTGGAGAGCCAGTTCGCCCATGTGACGGTTACGCCGAGAGCTCTCAATAGGGTTTTGTGCCTTTTCTCTCGGCATTCACTCTGCACGCTTCCCTATTATTTCACTTGTTAACTAAATGAACTGCATAATGTAGTCTATTCTTGTCAGCCCCACCCACACTGCAAGAGGCGGTACTGCCCCTTCTCCCTTTAAAAATGCCCCTCGTTTTATACTATTACTCTTTAGTGTCGTTTTAAACTTTATTTTCTTTCTCACGCGATCACATGGACACTATTGCTCTTTTAATTAATTTCATTCAAAGAGGCTCGTCATTTGTTCGGCGTGAACTCATTAGGCATTCGGTGCATATGACGTGCGTCACGAGGCTCATCGGCCCGGTTCCACCTGCAACTCAGCCCATCAGCATTAAGAATTATAACAATTATAGGACTTGTTTCTGAGGGGTATTCTAAAAACGAGATTGCGTCTATTTAGTTGTGGATATAGAACGCAGCTGACAAAACATGATAAAAGTTTTGTTTTTAAAACTGGACTTTTACTTTACAAAGCAAAAATTCTAATTCATATATTTTCATTTGGGATGTTAATTTTCACTTTTTCACTCTTTCTCTCTCCAAGTCTAGACGCGTTTCTATTATTTTACCTTTACGCAGGTAGCCTATATGCCTACTTTTGTTTAACGAAGATACTAAAATGATACATGTAAATTGATACTATTTCAGTGGAACGTTCTATTTGGAATACATTTGATACATCCTCTATTTTGGACTCACAGTCGAACAGAACATTTTCGAGTGTCAATAAAACCATATTTTTACAACAAGACTTGTTTAAAATATTAGTTCTAAGTCAAAGGAAGGCTATCATTTCCTCTCTCTCTCTCTCTCTCTCTCTCTCTCTCTCTCTCTCTCTCTCTCTCTCTCTCTCTCTCTCTCTCTCTCTCTCTCTCTCTCTCTCTCTCTCTCTCTCTCTCTCTCTCTCTCTCTCTCTCTCTCTCTCTGTGTGTTAAAAAAAGGACGCGTCGCGTCACAACCTCAAAGCGATGAGGTTAAAAAACAGTGATTAATTCCTGCGCGCGGGCCCCCGCAGAGTCCGGGAAGGAATATATAAAAATAACCAGGTTTTCACTCTCCCAGCCCTTATTGAATGTCATTGTGGAGAGTTTTCAATGCGAGAGAGAAAGGCTCGAATTAAAGTGTGTGACAGCGGCGGACAAAGTGGCACAAAGCCGACTCTGTCAGTGAGGGCCCGAATGCACGGCGAGTGAAAGCCCCTGCCCGCCGCGCCCTGATTGAATTAAGTAATAGGAAAACATTTTCTTTCACTTTAGGTTTGCTAAACAAGATGTTCAAAGGAAAAGGGGATTCTAATGTGCAAGTAAACAGCGAAACGTGGATTTAGCCGAACGTACTATTTGGAATACATTTGAAAATTCAAAATAATAACTAACTAAATGGCGCGTATATTAACACATTACCTATAGACATAATATATATAGTACGTGCAATTAACACAGAGAGCGAAACATCACTAAACTAATCCATCATTCCCATGACAAATTTACATGGAGGCTAAACATACACCGCGGTTACCAATCTTATTGTCGATTTGTTTACGCACAGTTAACTAACATCCTTTATACGCATACTTTTTTCAACTCGACAACAGGTTTGCAAACCTGTGAAAGCTCTGATCATCTCTGAATGCGCGCTACGGTGCATGGATGATGATGGAGACACCGTGCTCTCGCGTATCAGAGCTACACGCAGGACCTAAACATATACGTCTAACATGGCTAATATCAATCCGGGTTCCACTGATGGTTCTTGACAAATGCAACAATTATTCTTGCCCTCTTACTGGCTGTATGCGCATCCCCGGAACCGAGCCGGCTCGCCTAATAGAAAGCTCTTGTGTTCAGAACCAAGCCCCGAGCCTGGTAATGGACTGTATAGGCCCAGGCCATTTGTTTTATTTTCTGGAAAATGACGAGGGACCCTCGTCTATCGCTCCCTCCCACCAATCCTCACTCCACTGGAATCACCACTCGACTCACATAAGGGGTATAATTTGGTTGCAACTTTGCAGCACCGTAATAGTAGGTCTTTGCCGGACAAATTAGGAGCAATTAAACCCTTAAACAAGCGGCAGGTACAGAGTCACACGGACAAGAGCCTGTTATCCGATAGGGAGTGAAAGAGGGATGGTGAGATGGGGGATTAAGCCTTTCATTTTCCTCGACACCGCATGCCAGGCGCTCACCATTAACTAATTGGAGAGTGAGCTTCTCCCCGTGCCCCACCAGACCTTGTTTTATTTCAAGTCAATAATTACCAAATTGCTTGATGATGTTATTATAATGTAAAGCGGGCTTAATATCAAGATATTTTGCTTTATTTTGATAACATCAATTACAGCCATTAGAGTCTCTTTGGGGATTAGTTAGTTAGACTATGTAACCAAGTCTCAGTACAACGGAGCTGAAGGCACACCGGGGTAAAAGGCGCCTTTGACTTTATTCTCCTCTAAACCGCTAGATGGCTCAAAAACTTGCACTTTCAAGATGCACATGAAAAATTGGCTGATCCTTACGCAAAGTGGATTCTGCCCTATTTTGATCTAATATTTGATGTTTTAAAAAATGTTGCAAGGCAATAATTCTTAATATTTTGAGACAAATGTCTTCTGAAAAAATATTTTCAGTTTTGTTCAAGGTGATGAAAGCAACAGTTTTTTTTTTTTAAATAAAGGAAGAATATGTAAAAGTATAATATTTAGGGCTAAAGGCAAAATAATGATAATAAACAGCTGGCTGACTTTTCATTTGTGGACATGACTTCCTGTGGGCTAGATATTATATATTAAGTTGGACATCCACCTTAGAGGTAACCACCATATTCATAATGTAACCAATGTATTAAAAATATAATGGTTAACAAAATATAATTTACTGTAAATCTTTAGTAATATGCGATCTCCTTCAATACTTTCAGAATCTTTACTTTTTATAATAATTTTGTTTCTGTATTTTATATTAACATATTTTAATGACAGCATGTTTATTGAACATCAAAATAAACAGAAAACAGTACAAACATGGTTAGAGTAACCACCTTATAGATAATCACCATATTTATAATAATCCATCATATTTAAAAATGTAATAGTAAAAAAATCCTAAATATCCTTCACTGTTACTAGGATACTGTAAATCTTTATTCAAGGGATCTCCTTCATAATAGTTGTGTTTCTGTATATATATATATATATATATATATATATATATATATATATATATATATATATATATATATATATATATATATATATATATATATATACATATATACTTGACAGTATATTTATTGAAAAAAATCGATTTTTTTTAAACAAACGTTGCTTAAGAGATTGTTTTGAACAAACTTAGACATTATTAAAAACATATTATTTTAACTAAAGTATTGCTCCCGTGTGTAAAAGACCCATCTCGCCACCTCATGCGTTTATAAGATTCTTAAGCAAAATAAACTACTTTTATAATTTATTTTCTCACAGAATCTGTTGCTCTATAAATGTTCACATACACTATTGGGGTAATAAAAAAGCACGGTTTTTTTTTTCTTACGGTGTGCCTTTAGCCCCGTTGTAATTTACTCTAAAATAGTTTCCCATTTTTGATTCAGAGTCCCAGTAGTTGCCATGGCGAAGCACCTGCGATCTCTTTATCAGCGACTGAGCGCTTCTGCTCGGGGAAGCTCATCCTCATTTGTACTCTCGACTGGAGACCGACAAATAACTTTGACCTCCTCGGAGGAGACGGACACTGCCCTCCAGAGGTGCCCGTTTTAAGCGCAAGCAAACTGTTGAGTGATACAATGTCGCCTATGAAGTGCGTCAAGGGCTACGTTTGGCACTTTTTATGCATATAAATAGTATATCTGCATATTTTATTAAATATATAAATCCTGGATAGTGTGAAATTATTTTCTGAACAACATTCGTGATGATAGGCATGGTTATGAAGTAGCATAGTTTGGATTATTGTGTTATGCTATATTTATAATCATCTGCACAGAGCCACAAAAATGTACCAAAACATTATGCCGTTTGTTATATGGGATGCCAACAAAATAATCTTTGAGCACCAAATTTTAAAAAAAGCACAGAATTTCTACAAGTTGTTTTTTTAGAAAGCTTAATTAATTATGTCCAGAATCACTGAATATAACTGAATACTTTACAATAAGGTTTTACAGCATGTGTTAATCTTAATTCATGTTAATTTAATCATTTACTAATACATTAAAATCAAATGTTGCATTTGTTAACACTAGTCAATGCGCTACAACAAGAAACAAATAATGAACAGCTTTAATAAATGTATTATTATATGTATTGCTCTTTGTTAGTTAATGCATTAACTATAATGTTAACAAATGCATCCTTATTATAAAATGTTACCCGATAAATCCAATAAAATAAGAGGACAGTTATAGCTGTAACGTCCATGGCTAGAACCGAAGTGACAATGGCTAAACAACAAATAAATGTATCATTGATAATCCCCACCCTCATGAATTCATACCTCATCCTTGACAAAAGTTGAAAATATCAATAATAAAACCCCATTTAGCTACTCAAGTCATGCCTGGGGCTCTTCTGGGATGTTGTTTTGTTCTGCAGGCCTGCAGCTGCCAGATTCACCGGGCTCCTTTTTCACACCATTTGTTTTCTCCCCTCTCAATTGTGAGTAATAAAATAAAATTAAGTGAGCATTAAGTTCATTGGGTTTGGGGGTCAATGGCTTCCGTATGGTGTGAATTATTCATGGTTGGAGACTGTATTGGTTAGAGACAGGTTGAAGTGCATGCTGGTCCTGTCGCCCCCACTTGTCTGTATGGAGGGATCTGTCGTGAGCTAACAGTGAAACAGGATTTAGAGTCCCACTGGGATTTGCCTTCGCTGGACGGGGCGCTGCGGCTGTCTGCGCATGGGTCCCCCTCCTAGATCTAGCCCTAGGGCTATGACACAGACTGCAGGTTCCCCTGCTTTAATAAGGGATGGGCGCTGAAAAGGGCTGAAAAGTATCTTTCATATGCTGCTCAGCCACCAGCCCTTGTTGCAGTTCATTATAGCTAACTGAGAGACCGGTGTTATATTGTTATATTTGACTAATACAAGCACAACCAAACACCAGATGGTAAGAAAGCATGTAAAATATGCATATAAGCATCAGTTGTGCACCCATTATTGTGTTTCAAAGATATTTCTCTTAGTTTTAGCCCAATAATGACCGTTTCATTTATTGATGATAAAAGCTTTCATTTGAAGTTAAGTACACGTAATTATTCATTTATGTAATATCAAATTGCAAGGCAATGCAGATGCAATGTTGTATTAACCTGTTTACCATTCAACCATTCCAGCGTCAGTATTTTGGCACTAAAAAACGCATTCAGCATTCATGTCAGTAAATAAGATAATGAGAAAATTATTTACAAGAAGGATCTGTCCACTTAAATTGCAGGGGCATTATTTCCCTTTTTGAGGTTTAAAAAAAAAAATCTTATTAAATGTATGATCTCTAATGCCATTTTTTAAAATTTAAACATACATTTAATTACAATAATAAGACAATATATGGCTGTTACCAAATTAATACAATCAGTACCAACAAAATCCATTATTGCACTGCAGAGGTGGAGCAGAAGCAGCATCTGAAGTGCCATTTAGTGTTTAAAGCCGTTTAATGCAGCTCAGTGGGCATTTACACAGCAATTAAAAAGGCATGAATAATAATGTTTTAAATATAACATTTTGAATATAGAAATATGAAATGATGGAAAAAAATTACGTGTTTATAAATATTAAACTAAAACCACCAGTAGGTGGCAGCAATGAGTAAGTCACCGTTCCAACCCTTTTGGACCGCAGACCTTTAGGTAAACTAGCAAACCTAAAGTGCAGTACAGCCAAATCATTCTGTTGGATTATTTTCCTGTTAACACTGTTAAGCTGCTTTGAAACAACTGACATTGTAAGAACGCTACATAAATAAAGGTGATTTGACTTGACCTGCGTCATGACCTGCTTCAGACCATGGGCTCAGTTCATTAAAATAGGGCCCTTACCATCCACACCAGTAGATATGGTTCTGTTTATTCTCAGCGCGTGCTTGTCTGTCACTATAAATGCTCGAGCTCCTTACAGCTGGATGGATTCTGATTGGCTGACTGTCCATGTTTTTATCGTTCATCAGGTGGAAAAAAATCTGTGGCATTATCGTTATATCTGTGGTGTGAGCTCTGCTATTCTTTAATATTGAGAATGATTTATAAAACTATATATTTATTGTTATCTTTGTTGTTATCGTCCTTGGTGTGAACGGACCTTGTCAAAAACAGCTGATTCCTTCAGGAATTAAAGGTGAACTATGTAGTATTTTTGCAGTAAAATATCAAAAAACCACTAGGCCGGTGTTATATATTTTGTTCAGTTGAGTACCTACAATATCCCAGAAGTTTCCAACTATTTGTAAATTGTGAGAAAATTGCTATTTTAACTAAGGACCAGGACGTTTCAGCATTGCATTTGAGGGAGTCGCCTGTCAATTGCGTCATATCTGCGCTACCCTCGGTTTCGGCTTTTATTTCGCAGGAGCGCTTTACTCTTAGCAGTGTGAACAAGTGAATGCACAGAGTAACGTCATAACATCATTTTAAACACACTTAAATGTATCTAATGTGATAAACAGAGCTGCATTACCTCAAAATCATAACCGGAAGAGCGGATCTGTGCAGGCGCCCGGCGAATGTGTCACGTCCCGTCATAATAAAAGTCCCGGTATTCGCGAGGCGGGTATTTGTTTAACAATCGCTCCAGCAGCTGTGCTCAGCAACGTGATTTCTGCCCGAGTCCTATTTTCCACCGGCTGTGTTGAGAAGACCACATCTCCCAAGATGCTGCGCTCACACTTTGCGTCATCAAACTACGATTTGTTTTGAATAGGAGCCCTCCAGTTAACGAAAGCTGCATAGTGCACCTTTAAGCAATTGACAGGATGTGTTCGATATTACATTATCTCTGTGTAGTTACTTGTTTTGAATAAGTATTTACTTTGCAACTGTTACAAAATGAAGTTGTATATACGTATAGAATGAATGTGTGTGGTGTGACTGTAAGCCAGGCGTTGTTCATCGTATGATCACTTCAAAATCTCGCCAGAAGAAGTAGGTCATCCGGGTACTTTTTGCCTACTCTTTTATGAATACTACGAATTTGGACTGCTCCTTTTGGATTCTGTTTTTGCCTACTCTATAGTACTGATATAATATGCATATTCAGATGCAGTCACTGACTTTATGAATAGGTCATTGAATAATTCGCTCAACCGATTCATTTAAAACGCATATTTATTTAACAAAACAACACTGTGTTGCCCGGAGACACAACTGTTCTGCTATTTAGAACCATTTTCGGAACATTTCGGCGAAAAAAACATCCCATTTACAATAATGCTGATATTTGGGAAAAACTACACTCTTGCTCATGTGATAAAGAAAGTGTATGTAAGGTTGTAGCCAAAACTGGTACTGCAATCACTTTCAAATGACTGTAGAGCGGTGTATCCCCTCTCCCCCTCCCCCTGACTCGAGGTTGCCAGATTGGCTGCAGGATCAGCAGGAACGTTTGTAGATCTGTAGCTGTGGTAGCTAGAGCAAATCTGGCAACCCGGATCTGACACCCTTCTGACTTTGTGATTGGTCGATAGGTGGAGGGCGGAGCTTCAGGCCAAAACACAACATGTCAACATCAGTTGAGGGCTGCAACAACAACTTTTAAATGACAATATCCTGACCGGACTACTGTTATCAGTGATATAAGCATTTGAAATGAACATGATTTCTTAATGTCTAGTGACATATCAGGGCCATTTTATGATTAATTGAAATACATTTCTTACATACAGTTCCTTAAAAGGACCCCTGAAGTAGGGTGGGACATATCCAACAGCTCCTCCCCTTTAAAAAAAATAGCCAATAGTGTTTAGTTTATATCACAGCTCATCCAGTATGTTGAGCTTGTTAAAGCCTCAGTTTTTCCGCCTAATCTCTAACAGTTTATCCTCCTAGTCTCCTCCATATCGCTTCAAAATACAGCATTCTGTGCAGAATTCAAATGGGTCTGACGCTGTGCTGACTCGATCACATGACCCGCTCTGTGCTGTCGTGTCTCTGGACCAGAGCTGTGGCTTTTCTTGTGACAGTAACATGAAACCAAACTTAATTTTCCCCAATGAAAAGCATTTTAACACTGTCTGAATCGTTCCCTATCTCCTATATAGTGCACTATGTGCCATTCATCATGTAGAAAATGGTAAATATGTGAACAAGTGACCGATTTCAGATGCAGCTTGTTTATAACTTTGGGGGTGGGGCTTCAGATTCTAGAGAGAATTTGATTGGACAGAAAATCTGTTGAGAAGCTGAAGTGCAGAATGATGTCATCAAAATCATTAATCCGTATTGGCAGAAGTGAGAGACTGTACATTTTGAACGCTTATCTTCTAAATGCGAATTTTGTCATTGTTTTGGTGCACATTTAAATAAGCTTTAACTAGGCCTATACAACAAAAAGAAAAAGAAAAAGAAAGAAAACAAATTAAAAAGTAGCATTTTTGCCCCAATCCCCCGTTTCTTTCCAACCCTGGCAAAAACACTTTTCTGGCAACAATATGTGAAAATGAAGATTTGAACACTTTTTGTTTTGTGTTTTGAAATTTGTACATTTCTGGTTGTCAAATGGAACATGTCCACGGTCCGTTCCCTGCTAGGACTTCTGTGTGAACGTCATACATTGAGACGAGTTGGTTAAAAGCAATTGCAAAAATTGCACAGAAACTTAAAGTTTTGCTCTAAAAACGGTTTTAGAATAATTCGTTTGCAGATGTTGCTTGGTTTGATATTTTGTATGTAATGCAATGACATTCTGCCATTTTATGTGCTTCTTAACTATCCAAATAGTGTACCACTTTGTTCATTTCTCACTGATAACTATTTGTTTATTATGCATATTACTAGGATATTGGCTGTTTATTAGCACTTATAAAGCCCATATCAATGCCTTATTCAGCACGGTCATATTCTACATCCATTAGACCTACCCAATATAACTTAACAATACCTTACTAATGATTGATAAACAGTAATTAGGAGTTTATTGAGGCAAAAGTTGTAGTTAGTTAGTGAGAATTGGACCCTAATCTAAAATTTGACCTTTTCTCATTTTAAAAATAAATAATTTGTTAGTAGTGCCAAAGTTTCTTTGCTAAAAAATCTTGATATACTATCAATATCAAATTAGGAGCCAACATAACTTTTTAAACTACCGTTGGATTATTAGCTCATGCGTACGATTTTAATATCTCATTGTGTATTTGAATTGTCATTTGATGTGAATCCATTTGTTATGGTACAGCAAGGATTGAGAAGTCATCTTTTCCCCCCATTTTGTGTTAAAAGCTCTGACATATGCTTCAAAAGGGGTTTGTCTTTATCCATGGAAGTTAGTTTCCAATTCAGTGGACATTTGGTCTTTAAAAAAATGGTGGGTCAAACCAATGAATTTAATGAACTCTCCAACACAAAGAAAGTGTTTTGCCATTTGAACCCCCATAAAGGCGGATAGGCAGGTCAGCAAAGTTCTTTCAAGAGGTTTGTACACATATGTGACAATGTTTAGAATGCAGACCTCTTCAGTGTCCCCATTGACAAGATTGTTCAAAGTGTTGAGGACGGCAGTGATGGTCCTGTCATCCGAGGTTTCACTATTGTTCTCCCAATTTGAGCCAGTTCCTTTTTCACTGCCCAAAATACTCCCGCACAACAAAAGTCAAGGAATGCAAACCACATTTTCCACCTCTTAAGAGTGACTGGCCAAGCAAAGCCAGTCTGAGAAGGTCTTCAGATGGTTGTGGCAAACATAAAGCTGGGTTTGACTTTTCTCATCATGTCCCTTTTTTATTTTATTTCCTTAAATCTTCCTTTAATGACCTGTCCTGCAGCATCTTCCTCGCACGTATTCTTTTCCTCTTGTGGGAAGAGATGGTGGGAGGAGTAGAAACAGGGATCAAAAGGGTGGTACAGGATAGGAATAAAGGGTGACGGATGGGAGGGAGTTTGATTCGAATCACCTGCTGTCTGATGTCCACGCTTAAAACAATTGATTTCACTGTTTTTACATCTGCCGTTACTTAAAGAACCATTTCTGCTAAATAAAAAAGAAAAAGAAAAATGGTACTTTTGTAGGTTACCCGAAAACCTGAAAATATTAATTAATCAGTTTCTGACATACAATGGGGCTAAAGGCACCTTAAGAAATATGTGCTTTTCAATACTCCCATAGTGTATTGCAGAAAAAGAAAATAATATGTTTGTATTGAATGTTATGGAGCAACAGATTTAGTGTGAAAATGAATCATAAAAGTAGTCAATTTGGTTTAAAAATCGAATAAATGCACAAATACCTTCGGTAAAATTATATGTTTTTTATTTTGTCTAAGTTAATACTTGTTCAAAACAATCACTTAAGCAAAGTTTGAACTAGTATTATTGAAACACAATCATTTATTCTGAAAGTATTGAAGGAGATCCCGTACAAATTTAATATAGATTTACAGTAGTAACAATAAATTATATTTCATTATATTATGTGATTAAAGTTATTTTTTAAGTGGGATGATTTCAATATAAATATGGTGATTATCTCTAAGGTCGACATCCAACTTAAAATATGATATTCACAATCTGAATCTAACCATATCATTTCAACAAATGGAAAAGTCAGCGGCTGTTTATCATGTTAAATATGGTGCCTTTTACCCAAAATACCATACTTTTACACATTCTGCTGTTATTGAAAAACTGTTGCTTTAATTAGCTTGAACAAAACTGAAAATCATAAAGAATACTTTTGTCTCAAAATATATATTTAATAATTGTAGCAATTCTTATTTGCTACATAAATCTACAACATTTTTAAAAACATCAAATATTATATTAAAGGGTGGGTATGTAAGATTGTGGTCAAAACTGGTACTGCAATCACTTATAGAGCGGAGTCTGTTTTGAAAGCGGCAACCGGAATAATTATCTGGCAGGGCTCTCAAAACGTATTTATCAAACAAACACAATGATTTATTTCTCATCCACCTGCGATTGATTGATTTATTTTTTTATTACTTGGCCTGCCCAATCGGTGGATATAAGCACAAACCACACACACACAAGCACACGCACTCTTCAAATATCAAGTCAAGAGAGTGAACAACGCAGATCAAGAAATTAACGTTATTTTACTATTAAAAATTCACCGCCCTGCCGACGTGCTTACGTTTTGGTAGCCCGTCTCGAAAACACACAGCCCTGGGACACTGGGCTTTGCGAGCCCTGCCCCATATATGTCAGAGTCTGATCCCGAATCGCAATGAACCAACAAATAAAAAAAAATCTTCAGCCTTTAACAGCGTGCTAAGGTATGTTCTGTTAGACGCGTACATATAATTAAAACAATCTGTAACAATGCAATACTATCACATAAAAAACACATAAAAAACACTCACATAAATGTGTTGCACCATTCCTGTTGGATCCAATATAGAAGCACAGCATTGTGTTTTAATCTCAAATGTCTGCAAATCCAGTGTCAGCCTGTGTCTTGTTTACAAATGATTATCTTGCTATCTTTGGCATGTTTGTTGATCGTTTAGCTCCACCAGTTGGTGGGCGGGGCTACAGAAGCTGCTTACACATTTATCTGTAGAGGCGGCGTTTCCCCCTTCTAATACATCATTGATTTGAGAGCCTTGTTTTCTGGGCCTGGTGTAAAAGCTTTTCCTTGACTAACAAGGAAGTTTTCAGTTCCGAAACTTACAGGATATTCTTATATTACCAAGACCTTTTAATATCAAAGGGTCAAGGGAAAGTTGATTTCTCAATTCATCATCCCTTTAAATGAGTACAGAACAACATTTGCACTGCTGTCCATGATCACCTCAAAGATCAGACAAATTTCCACATGCATCTTGAAAAGTGGATGTTTTAGAAAGGGCCATCTAGCTGCCTGGTTTAGAGGAAAATAAAATCAAAGGTGCCATTTACCCCGTGGAGCCTTTAGCCCCGTTGTACCCTACTTGCAAGGCCGTCACCACCATAGACATTGAGGTCCCTTTTAAAGGGCTTTTAAATTTACAAAAAAATATTGGAGTTACTTTTCAAATACACTTTTCAAATACAAATAAACATTTTAATGCATTTAATCTTACTTTCTTGACCAATGTTCTTACTGCAAACCTTCAATGAATCAGTTAAACCATCAGCAAAATGACTTTAGTTCCCTTTCAGTCGTTCACGTTCAACGGGGATCACTTCTGGGAGCCCCTATCAGCTTCGAGATATAGAAAACGGGCCAATGAACATTGGCGAGCGTGCTTTGCATATCACACCCCGCCCCGCCCCGCTCCGCGGGTATAAAGCAGAAGCAATCGCCACGCACTGTTGTCATTCACTTCGGAGCCGAACGGCGTTGATGAAGCATCTGACTGCCTTCTATCTGCAAGAGAGAGAGAGAAAGCGTATGCCGGGGGAAATTGCTCTTGTGTTGGCCAGACGGCACAAGACAGCGCGACCGCGATCTCACTGCTGCTGAGAGAGCTGCTGTTTTCACAGCAAACTGAGAAACTGAGCAAATTACACAACACACACACCAAACACAGTTGGTTCGGTGGGCGTGTTACTTTTCTGGTGAGAGCAGAAACAGGCTGCATACAAACCCTGTTATTCTGCCGCGGTCGATTCCTGGGTGCTTCAGCACTAAAAGAGCAAATTTCCTCACAAAAGAGCTACACGGGTGACGTGCCGTCCTTTTCAGGATGTCTTTCCACCCGTGCGTTTCTGGATGCGGTCATTCCCTGTCGCCTGCTGACGGTCACAAAAGCTGTATCACGTGCCTGGGCTTAGAGCACGCTGAGGCGGCATTTGTGGATAGCTCATGTTCTCACTGCGGGAACATGACTATCTCGGCGCTTAGGTCGAGACTCGCCTACCTTCAGGAAGGTGGAGTCCCCCTACCCATAATTCGATTTAGGTCTATTCCTGCCCAGCAGAACAGACCTACTTTGACGGATTGCCGGGGTGACCTGAGGATCACGGTTAGGGCAAACCCATCGAGTGAGCCTCTGCGGGACCCTAATCCCTCATAAGCGCCAAAACCGGTGGTGCTTCCGGAGGACCCCGTCGCCCCCCTACCTGCGCGGCCGATGGTGTCCTTTGGGGCACCCGCGGACGAGCCGATGTCGATCACTGCATCGGAGGGGAAGTTTCAGTCCTCTGGGGATGAAGATTCGGCTGTACTGCCTCCCTCTGGGAGAGTGGCAACAATCGAGTCGGACCCGGAGTTGACCGCTATGCTTTCCCGGGCCGCCGAAAAGGTCGGGCTTGAGTGGAACCCTCCACCACGTCCCGAACCTTCTAGGTTGGACGATTGGTTTCTCGGGGCGGGCCGTGCTGGTTCTCAGCATCCCGCCCCGGTGCCTTTCTTCCCGGAGGTGCATGAGGAGCTGACTAGGTCGTGGAAAGCACCGTTTAGCGCCCGTGGGCGACCTAGTGGCTCCTCCCCCCTCACTACCCTTGACGGCGGGCAGGCCAGGGGGTATGAGTGTCTCCCGCCGGTGGAGCGGGCCGTCGCGATGCAACTGTGTCTGATGTCCGCCTCTAGCTGGCGCGGGGACCCTAAGCTCCCGTCCAGGGCCTGTAGGTTCTCTTCATGTCTGACCGTGAAGGCCTATAGGTCCCCTGTCCAGGCCGCGTCTGCCTTGCATGCCATGGCGCTGCTGCAGGTGCACCAAGCACAGGCGCTCATGTACATGCACGAGGGTAGTCCTGGCCCAGAGCTCCGGACGGCGACGGACCTCGCCCTACGGGCGACGAAAACCATCGCCCGTGCTATTGGCCAGGCGATGTCCACCTTGGTGGTCCAGGAGCGGCATCTCTGGCTCAACCTGGCCGATATGAGGGAGACCGATAAGACCCGGTTCCTGGACTCAGCTTTGCCCAGCAGTTCTCGGCTGCCCAGAAGCAGACGGAGGCCATCCTGCCCCGGCGGTCCGCTGCTGCCTGCTGGCAACACCTCCGCCTGCTCGTTGCCGAGGGCGCCCACCCAGCGCCACCCCTGCTCCCGCCGCAGCCCAGCAGCAGCCTCCACCCGGGCGTAGGCGTGGAGCCCGCTGAGGGAAGGACATCCAGCCCGCTCAGGCCGCTGCCAAGCCAGGTGGCAAGCGTTGTCGTAAGAGACCCCGAGACGGGCCACCCAGAGATGGAGGATCCTGCTCGACAGGAAGTGGCAGCAGCACCACTTCCTCCCCCCGGAGGAGGGCCGGGGGGCTCCCCTGTGACATTTACATCTGTCCCGCCACTGGCCCCAGTGGTACCCAAAACTTCACAAAAAGAGTAGTTTCCAAAATCTCTGGGTGCCAAGAAGGCGCGCTTGGTGGTGTTTGAAGCTTCCATGCCTCGTCACCCTCAGGTGCCTCTCCAATCGCCAATCCTCAGCTGAAGCAGGTAAGTGTTGCCACGTGCATGCAGACCCGACCATGGGCCGCCTCTGCGCCGTCCGGGTCGGGTCCCTGCATGCCGCTGCGCTGCCCCGCTGCGGGTACGTCTGTGGTGCCGTTGGTCCCGCTGGTGCAGTCGCTGGGGGCCTGGGTAGCGCTCCCCAGCCCATCCCGCTGGCTCATCCGCACCATCAGACTCGGCTATGCGATTCAGTTTGCCCGGTGTCCCCCCAAGTTCAGGGGCGTTCACTTCACCTCTGTGTCGAAGGAGGGCGCCCCGGTGCTTCAGGCAGAGATCGCAGTCCTACTGGCAAAGGACACGATCGAGCCAATATGAAGACCGGCTTTTACAGCCCGTACTTCATTATACCCAAGAAGAGTGGCGGGTTACGGCCAATTTTGGATCTGCGGTTCTTGAACCGGTCCCTTCACAGGCTACCGTACAGAATGCTAACGCAGAAACGCATCTTCAGGTGCATCCGTTCCCAAGATTGGTTTGCAGCGATCAACCTGAAGGACGCGTACTTTCATGTCTCGATTCTCCCTTGACACAGACCGTTTTTACGCTTTGCGTTCGATGGACGAGCATATCAGTATAAGGTCCTTCGGGCTCTCCCTGTCGCCCCGTGTCTTCAGGAAAGTCACGGAGGCGGTCATTGTTCCCATGAGAAAGCGTGGTGTTCGCATTCTCAACTACCTCGATGACTGGCTGATTCTAGCTCAGTCACGAGAGCAGTTGTGCAAACACAGGGAAATGGTGCTCAAGCACCTCAGCCAGTTGGGGCTTCGGGTCAACTGGGAGAAGAGCAAACTCTGCCTGACGCAGAGGATCTCTTTTCTCGGTATGGAGCTGGATTCGGTCGCCCTGACAGCGCGCCTCACTGAGGAGCGCGTCCAGTACGTGTTGAACTGCTTGAATTCATTCAAACACAGGACAGCGGTCCCACAGAAACAATTTCAGAGGCTCCTGGGGCATATGGCATCCGTAGCTGTGGTTACGCCGCTTGGGTTGCTCCATATGAGACCGCTTCAACGCTGGCTACACGGCTGAGTCCCGAGGTGGGCGTGGCACAGCGGATCCCTCCGTGTCTTAGTCACACTGAGGTGCCGCCAAACCTTCAGCCCGTGGTCGGACCCTGGGTTTCTACGGGCAAGGGTGCCCCTAGAACAGGTGTCCAGGCATGCGATTGTCTCCACGGATGCCTCATCCACCGGCTGGGGTGCCACGTACAACAGGCTTGCAGTTTCAGGTCTGTGGACGGGGCCTCAACTGCAATCGCACATCAACTGCCTAGAGTTGTTAGCAGTTCGTCTTGCCATGAGCCGCTTCAAGACGCCGCTCCAGGGCAAGCACGTTCTGGTCCGTACGGACAGCACTGCGGCCGTAGCGTACATCAACAAACAGGGTGGTCTGCAACTCGCCCGCCACCTCCTGTTATGGAGTCAGAATTATCTGAGGTCACTTCGTGCCACTCACATTCCAGGCCTGCTCAATCGTGCGGCCGACGAGCTCTCACGACAGCCAGTGCTTCCGGGAGAGTGGAGACCATCCCCAGGTGGTCCAGCTGATTTGGGATTGCTCCAGGGCCGCACAGGTAGACCTGTTTGCTGCCCCGGCCCACTCCCAGTTGTTTTTTTCTTTGACCGAGGGGACCCTCGGCACGGATCCGCTGGCATACAGCTGGCCCCGGGGCCTGCGCAAATATGCATTTCCCCCAGTGAGCCTTCTTCCATAGACAAGTCCAGACCTTTAGGGAACGAGGGTTACCATACATAACCGAGACGATTTTTTTGCTGTACTGTACACGCATGATTTTACATTTCCTTCGGCCTTATTATTTCAGTTTTGATGTGAAAGCGCCTTTACATTTGCCCAAAAATAAAACAAGCTCAACTCAGCCCAGCCCAAGTGAGAAGTAATGCATTATACTTTTTTCAAAAAGTAACTAAGTAACACAATCAGTTACTTTTTAAGGGATTAACACAATATTGTAATGCATTACTTTTCAAAGTAACTTTCCCAACACTGGCTGTAATGCGTTACCACCAACACTGCCTGTGTTAAATTTCACCGCATAACACAGGGCATTTGGGAGCTGTTATTGTTCCAATGCAGAATTAATAAAAGGAGCATTATTTAATTCCAAAATTAATGTTAAACTTGTGATACAGAAATGGGTGTATCAGTGGCCGATGCCAGTTCTACCTTTAGCAGGGTGCATATAATTCGGATTATTATATATACATATGTGATATTACACAATTTATTAATATGAAATTCGCATGCATAAAATCATTGAAAACACATATTGTGTTCTGTTGAAAATTCCTTCAAAACATTTGAAAATGTTTATTATACATACTATGCCTGTTCGTATATTTTCATAATGACAGAGGGAACTACTCTGAACACTGGGTGATTTATGGGCTTTAAAAAGTGATTTTTCACTATTTTTCAGCTGGTGTGTGGTGAGCGTTCTGGCGCAATATGGCTGCCGTCGCATCATCCAGGTGGGTGCTGCACATTGGTGGTGGTTGAGGAGATTCCCCCTTCTATGTAAAGTGCTTTTAAGTGCTATATAAATGTAATGAATTATTATTATTATTATTATTAGTAACACAGGTGTAACCCCTCCTGTTCGAACCGCCTGCTTCAAGCGGGACTCAAACCCGGGTCCACCAACATGAGAGTCGGATGCTCCAAGCTCTAGCATTAGTCGCTAGAGTCTTTTGAGATCAGAGGAGTGAGGTTTAAGCCGAGTTCAGACTGTACGATTTTCAAACTGTTCGGGTCACTGCTCTTTTTACACTGCATGACTATCTGGGGTATCATTCAGTCACTGCTGTGTTCACACTGCACGATGGATCAGAGACAAGAGGTTTCACACTGCATGACTTTATAAGAGGAACAATCTCTTTTCTCTCCGGTGCGCAAACTATGTTCCCCAACTAAAAACACTTGCAATGTGACAAATAAACAACACAAGATCACGTGCGTCACACCAGAGTTTTCGCGCGACACTTGGAATTGTTATTAAAAATGATAAACTGCAAAAAGTTTGCTCCAAATTGTGGAGAAGAAGAAAAAAGATTGTGGTGGAGGAAATTGTTGGAGAGACAGAGGGAGCAAGGATTGTGTTCTGCAAAGAGAGTTTGAGGTAAATAAATCATTTTGTAATGTGCTGCTGCTGCGGCTGGACGTGCAAATGTTTGGGCTTTGTTTCTGTTTGATAGAATTGCAAATACATATCTATTAAAATGCTGATAATCTGTCTATAACTCCTCCCTGAACCTCTGCTGCCCTGTATCTCACTCTCTCATTGGCTGTCGGTAATCGCTGATGTAATTTTCACAGCATGAATCGCCGACAGGTCCAGATATTTAGCATGCCAAATATCTTGTGGGCGTCGGCGACTCGTCTGCGATTCTCACTGGTCGCGTCTTTGATCATTCACACTGTGTGATTGTCACTCGCGTGCACGAGCACCTATTTGCCTATGATTTCGGGCATTTCTTGGCTATTTCGCAAAACCTGTCGGCGAGTCAAAATCGGGGCTAAAATCGGACAGTGTGAACTCGGCATTAGCATGCCAAATATCTTGTGGGTGACGGCGATTCTCTCTGATTGCGTCTTTGATCATTCACATGATTGTCACTCGCGTGCACGAGTACTGATTTGCCTATGATTTTGTGCAATTGTCGGGGATTGCACAAAACCTGTCGGCGATTAAAAATTGGGGATAAAATCAGGCAGTGTGAACACAGCATTAATCACACAGCAACTACTAGCTGGCCTCTGATACAATGGGTCTGCATTTTCATTGGTTTAAATAAAAGATTATTGTTTAAGAGGCAATAAAAAAAAAATGTGCATCAAAACCACTCCTTCCCTGATTTTTTTTTAGTCAACTGCGACAGCTAAATGTAACATTTTTGACAAGCCAAACATGTCAGTCTTTGAGTATTATGTAATTAGTTTGAGCCACGAAATACATTTAATTCTGTAAAATATGTACAATGAACTACACAAAAAGCATTAAGAATGTCTATGGTAACACTTTATTTTGATGTTCCACTGTATACAATCTATAGACATACTATAGAACTAAGTGACTTTGGTACTAAATGCCAACTAACTCTCATTTGAGTATTAGTAGACTGCCTGTTTAATATCTTCTAACACTTTATTTTGATGATCTGACTGTAAAAAACTTTGCACATGCCAGCTTCATCTGTTAACCCTAACACCTAACCCTAATCTAACAAATACTATTCTACTGAGAGTTAGTTGACATGTAGTTGCAAGGTTACAGTTAGTAGAATGTCTAAAGTAGACCATCGAAATAAAGTGCAACCCGTTTTATAATTATAAAAAAATCAAACAGTCTACACCTCACGCATGCTATCATGTCTGTCAAAATCTACATTCTGCATATATTAGAAATAAAAAAACATTGACATAACACACTCATGGGCATCGATTATTTCACCGAACACTTGCCGGCTAAAAATATATATAATTATTACTTTATGAGGCATCTGTTTTTTTTAATTAATTTGAATATCCCAACAACGATGTCTGTCAAAAAAATAACATGAACAATACACAGTATTTTCAAGAAGCAGAGGTCCAGTGAGTTCACGCATTTCAAACCCACACGACCGGATGTTTGGACTGCGCCATCAGTTTCTGAGAAGGAGAAAATGAGCAGCTTCAGCATGCTGTCTCTCAGAAACGATAACATACATAAGACATAACTCACATATGTATTAGTCAGAATGATCAGGGAACTGAGTGAAATACTTCACATTGCGTGCTAAAGAGAATAAATGCCAATTGAATTGAAAAACGTTGCCAAGTTAGTGAACATTATTCAACGTGTTGGTTTTGACAGACATTTTTATGCACAAAAGCATTCTGATTCTGGATTTGAATATTTTCAATACATGTATATCTATATTGTTCATGATTTTGGCAATAGATGAACTGTTAAATTAGTGATCTTGAGATCCTGTAGTTGTCCAATTTGACTCTCGTATATGCTATATTGTCAATTTGACCTATATGACAGGCCATTTTAATAAAATTTTAATTCATCTTCTCAGTTGTTAAAGGTTAAGGTAATTATCAAAGTTTGATCAATTTTTTCAATAAAAGATGATATATATATATATATATATATATATATATATATATATATATATATATATATATTTTTTACATGAGTTTTTACATTTAATTAGCCTCACCCATATACTTACATAAATCTCTTAAAGGGACAGTTCACCCAAAAATGAAAATTCAGTCATCATTTAAACAGAAGAAAATGTCATACAGGTTTGAAATGAAATGAGAGTGAATAAATGATAGAATTTTTGTTTTTGGGTGAACTGTCTATTATTTTTTTTAAAGCAAATATATTATTTTCATATTATTTTACACACACATTTTTGACAAAATGTTAGTTCCCAGCGCAGTGCTATAGCTGGGCTGTGTATATCAGAGTCGATGTAGAGATGGCTGTACGGACAGCGGCCTGAAAGCTTCTCTCTCAGGGTAATAAATGAGAAAACTAAAAAGCCCCATTTGCATGTGCAATAAAAGCCCCCTGATTCATTTTCATAACCCAATATCCCCTTTTCTTCCCAAATCTCCATGGAGTGTTTTGTGTTTTGGAGCTGCCTTTTGTTTAAGTTTTCCTTTGATTTTTTTTCTCCCTAGTTTCTTTCATTCCTGCATCTGACTTTTCCCCCTTTACTAATGACCAGGGCAACCGCTTTCTCTCTCTCTCTCTCTCTCTCTCTCTCTCTCTCTCTCTCTCTCTCTCTCTCTCTCTCTCTCTCTCTCTCTCTCTCTCTCTCTCTCTCTCTCTCTCTCTCTCTCTCTCTCGTGTGTGTGTTGAGTTATGACAACAGGCGGTGTTGCAGGGAAGGCCTGTGCTTGGGGTATAAAATTTGTTGGGTGTGTTTTTGTGTGGCTGCAGTATGAACGGGTCAGTGGGCAAAAGCAGAGGCTCCCTGCCTTTCTGCAGATGCGCTCTATTGAGGGGTCGACACGCGGCGGGACGCAGTCCTGAGGAGGGGCACTGACGACCCCCTCCTCCTCTATATCACCCTGGAAACCAGCTTTCAGTGGACCAGAGTAGACCAGGGGTGCAATGACACAGACCCAGATCCAGATGAAGCCCGAACGGACCTCTGTGTGGCAAATAATACCCCATTTGTACCCAGTTTGTCTGACATAACAAGAGCCGCCGGCATCGCCATGACAGCCCATCATGAGAACGACAGACCTTATAAATGAGTATTGTATCCTGCGGCCAGCGTTCTCATGCACAGACCACACCAGAGAAACAACACACAGAGAGTACTGTCCACTTTACAAACAAAACGTGCACTTGAATGATGACTATGACCATTTTTTTTGTAAGCAAGTTTTGGTAAACCCTAATCCCTAAATATCTGAACAGAAGCAATAAAACTTGAGTAAATCATAATTCTCCAGTACTGCACACCACACACCCCAGTGACCCTCAAAAAGACTGTAATTACATTGGTTATATGTGGGAAGTCTGTTTATCTCTATAATCTCTATATGTTTTTTCATTGCCTTATATAATCAAAATAAGTTAAGCAATTTTTGAAATTACTTAAACATCCAAGTTCACTGTATATTTCATTTAAGTTATACAAGATCGACTCATTTTAAAGTGTTGACAGAACTGAGCTAATATGGTCATACTTCCTGGTTCTAGTAAGAAACCTAGTTGCTGCGTTTTTGACAACCAGTTGACAGTCAGTTTTTGACAGTCAGTTGGAGTTTGTTTATTAAGCGAGCAGGGCAACCACTCAGTAGAGCATTACAATAATCTAGCCTTAAGGTCATGAATGCACTGTTCTGCATTTGTCTAGCATACGTCAAAATTTAGATATATTATTAAGATGATTAAAACTCAAAGGGCCCTATTTTGCACCCAGCGCAATTGACTTTGTACACTAACGCATGTGTCATTCCTATTTTGCACCCACGCAAAGCACGCTTTTCCCTCCACAGAAGCACGTCGCTAAACTAGTGAATGAACTTGCGCTCCCTGGGCGGTTCAGCGCAAAAAAAGATGCGTGTTCCGGCGCAAACAATCCTTGGTGCTATTTTGCTGTTCCATTAAACAATTGTGCCACTGACCAGAAAAAACCTAGTCTAAAGTCAGTGGCACGTTGTTCATTATGCTATTTTAAGGGCGCATGCTTGACCATAATGTATAGCGTGCACAACGCGCATACACTTTGCTCATGTAATCTACGCAGATGCAACAGCTATTTTTGCAAATCATAAATTGTTACACTAAAATAATATTAACACATGAGATGACGGAAATCATTGTGGTATGTCACGAAGATGTGCAAAAATAGGCATAAATCTAGCTTACAAATTATTCAGGCTAATTGTAGAAATTAAGGATCAGACCTGTTTGCCCAATAGTGGCAAGACATATATGTATATAAGGACATCTGTCTTTCACTGCTCTTACAAGAACATCAGTCACGTCGGCTGTGAACCGCTCCTGGCGTGCGCCTGGTAAATACGCCATAATAATCGCAATCAATAATGGAACTTGTGCACCTGCTTTTAAAGGGAATGTTGGATGACGCTCTGATTGGTTTATTCACGTTACGCCCAAACCACACTTATGAATAATGAAGCTACTTCAGACCAACCCATTTTAGATTTGCGCCGGGCGCAAGAGCCATTTATCCCGCCGGGAAAATAGCGACAGCGCCGAGACCCGCCCACAAAGTTACTTGCGCTTCGCGCTTTGACACTTGCGTTTCAGATCGTTAAAATAGGGCCCAAACTTTCAAGGTAATTTTTTTTTTTTAAATACAGACTGAAAGAGTTGACTGAAGCTTAAGGGTGGTGATGTTGAAATCATGGGACTGTACTGTAGTTCGCCTAAACTAAAGGGTACATAACACACACAGTTTCTGCCAGTCTCGTGTTAATCTTGAGCCCTATAGAGTAGTATTGCTTCCTTCATATCTCTGAAAAGTCATTAGTTTATCATATTTATAACAGACAGATACGCTGTACAGATTCTTTCCGAAAACAATCGAGCTTGTCCAGGCGTGTAGTGGGCGAAGCTAGAGAGTCACAAGCGCGCACGCACGCACGCACGCACACACACACACCCACACGTCTGGTTCACTATCTTTGTGGGGACCCCCCATAGGTGTAATGGTTTTTATACTGTACAAACCGTATTTTCTATCCCCCTACACTGCCCCTGCCCCTAAACCTACCCATCACAGGAAACATTCTGCATTTTTACTTTCTCAAAAAAACTCATCCTATATGATTTATAAGCATTTTGAAAACATGGCCAATGTCCTCATATTTCACCCTCTCCTTGTAATACCTGTGTCATACCCATGTCATTATACACATTTGTGTCCTCATGTCCCCCCTGCTCCTTTGCTCTGATTGGTTGTAGGTCTATCCAGTCGATGTCTTTCCTGGTTCGGTTGAAACACGCCCCATAATCACAGCCCAATAGAGCAGTTTCAGACTCATATTTTGACTAGAATTGAGTATGACCACATCAGGCTAACATTTTGTTCCAAAAATAACAAAAACTACGATTTTATAAAGCATTGTCTTCTCTTCCTTGTTTGTGTTCAATCCTCAAATAAAGATTCAAACGGTTGTGAATCAGTGAATCGATCAATGATTCGAATCGCGTGCCAAACTGCTGAAATCACGTGACATTGGCGATCCAAATCATTGATCGATTCACTGATTCACAACCGTTTTAATCTTTATTTGAGGATTGAACACAAACAAGGAAGAGAAGACAATGCTGAATAAAATCGTAGTTTTTGTTATTTTTGGACCAAAATGTATTTTCGATGCTTCAAGAGATTCTAATTAACCAACTGATGTCTCATATGGACTACTTTGATGATGTTTTTATTCCCTTTCTGGACATCGACAGTATAGTGTGCATTCACTTAGATACGCTCTTGGACTAAATATAAAATATCTTTAACTGTGCTCTGAAGATGAACGGAGGTCTTACGGGTGTGGAACGACATTAGGGGGAGTCATTAATGACATCAATTTCATTTTTGGGTGAACTAACACTTTAAGTCTCTTCAACTTAAATGACATAAAACTGACTTAAAAAGTTGCCGTAACACTTTAGTTTAGGGTTCAGTTCTCACTATTAACTAGTTGCTTATTAGCATGCATATTACTAGGATATTGGCTGTTTATTAGTTTGTATAAAGCACATAATGCCTTATTCTGCTTGATCATATTCTTCATCCCTTAATCACCCAATATCTAAACTTAACAACTACCCTACTAACTATTAATAAGCAGTATAGGAGTTTAACAAGGCAAAAGGTGTATTTAATAGTGAGAATTGGACTGTAAACTAAAGCGTGACCCGTAACTTATTTTGATGAGTTAAATCAATGTAAACACTCAATGAGCAACTTTTTACCTTTCTTTTTTACAGCCTTTTTCTTACAGTGTATATATTAAGTTCTACAGCGACTGGTTATTAATAAGCTAACAGTTTGGCTAATAAAACATTACTATTGGCAGAAGACTTGACTGTTCTGATTTCTATCATGCAATTATTTTAAACATTGGTGTCTTTTGTCATATTGCTGATGTCCCCTTTTAAAAAACAAACAAAAACAATGAGTCATGAGATTCTGTATGCTACAGTACTTTACCATAGATTTCAGAGATTTGCTCCCTGTTGTGCTTAATATCTCTTACCTGTTTAAAATCACTTTAACGTACGGCATCGGTTAATCTTCACATGATCAGCACATCTGTGTGCATTACAGTTATGCAGGGCAGGCTGCCATTAGCAAGGCTCTGAGGTCAGTTGGTCAGAGTTCAGCATTTCTCTCACCCTTAGCTTCAGACACACATACACACTCCCTCTCTCTCTCTTTGGGCAGGTGCAGCCCCATGAGAGAGAAGGATGGAGGCCCTTTGCCTCTCCCACCTCTTCACGCTGCTCAACCGCAAAATAAGAGGGGTGTGAAAGGGTGCACTCCAAAAAGCCATCACCTGCTCCCTACAATTTGACCAAACACTCGCTTAAATATGCACAGACATACATCCACCAGTCCCTCATCACCAAGAGCTGAGGAATCACTCTTCAGATTGGCAAAACATTAACACAAACACACACACACACACACACACACACACACACACACACACACACACACACACACACACACACACACACACACACACACACACACACACACACACACACACACAAACACACACACACACACACACACACACACACACACACACACACACACACACACACACACACACGAGTTAGGGAAAGACAAACAAGAGGAATCTTGGTCCTACGGCAGTGCAAAGGACTCACCTTGTCCAAGATTAATTTTTACACAGGCAACTGTATGATATAACTTGGTTTAGCTTTTTAACACCAAACCAACCATTAAACAATCATTTAAACCAATTTACTGACACCCACATGATTCAATCACTGAAAAAGGTTTTTAAAGAGCCCCTCATTGGTATGCATTATTTGAGAATTTCCATGACCACAATAGCTGTCTCCATCCACATATTTTCATGAGAAGTTTGGGTTATTGCATTTAATAAAATTAAAAAAAAAACGCTGGAAAGAAACACCAAGATGAGCATACATTCTTAAAGTCGGCATGAAATAGAAGTTGAGATCGTCTTTTTCTCCTTATTGTGATGTATATCCGAGTGAAGCGAAAATTAGGCTTGATTTAATCCTCCTGGAATTGATTGGATCGTTGGAAGTTGGGCGTTGCTAACAAAATGGAGTCCGATTTGAATGGCCTCAGCGACAGGCGTCTGAGCCTGAGAGGCGGGGCAGAAATGAGACAGAGCGCGATAGCCCCGCCCTCGCGCCATAGCACATGACAGGAGAGAAGAGAAGTCGTTTTGAAGGGCGATGGGAGGTTAATGTAGCCTGACAAGCTGACATCAAGATGCTTGGTCTGGAAACTCACCATTGACAGGGCTCAATCCGAGGGGTGGGATAAACGGTTGTCTTTCAAACTCCCTCTGCACGCGATAGGATAGCGCTACAACCAGTCGGCAAAACTCAGAGCATATCTTCCCTTCTTAAGAATGCCTTCAGTGCCGTTCTTTGTTCTTTTCTCAGAGAAAAGCTTAACTCCAAGTCTTCCAGAGTCGCGGTCAAAGCTGATTCGAAAGACCGCCGGCGTTCGCCAGTTTCTGTGTTTACTAGAAGCATGCAAACGCAACTCGGCCGTCACTATGTTAAGCCCCGCCCACCGACTCTATACACAATGTGATTGGCCAGTCCAGAGTTTGGCATTTACAGCTCAGAAGGGTATTGAGAGTTGCTAGACGACACTCGCGGCAGATTAGATTTGCTGCCGCTAGGGTGCGTCTAGATTTCTAGGCTAAGGTTAAGGTATGTGATTAAAAGGGTAAATATTTTTTTTTTAATGAATGAAGTACACAGATAAATCATTCATAGTAACATTTGTTGTAACTACAATATTCTATATAAAAATACACATTGTAAAATTTGATTTCATGCCGCCTTTAAAATGCACATAAACAAGAAAGACATGCAGATAAACTAAGATGGAAACACATTTCCCCAATAAATAAATAAAAACGCACATGATTTTGCATGTTTTTAAAAACCATTTACTCTGACTATCCTACCTGTTAGGCCTATATTGTGACATATAGCTTTATTAGAGCAACGATAATCCAGATTTGATCAATTGCAAAACTTTGTATCTGGATCAGCGTTACGGAATCCAATATCGCTTTGAAGAACCAGCACAAAAGTATAGATGATCCTATAGAGCAAAACATGAGATTTTCAAATTAAACTTTTTAAACAGCTGAACCCAGGATTTACAGACTGAGAAATAAGGACAAACGAGAGAAACATCTTGATCTCATAGACAACGTGAATAGAGGTGAAATAAAATGTTCCAGTGTTGGTTCTACAATAACCCAACAAAAGACTCTTACAAGATTTTGAACAGAATCTCACCTGAAAAACAATCATCACACCACAATACTCAAAAAACCCCAGCAAAAAGTCAAATATCAAAGTCTTAAAATAGGCCATTGCTAGCAAGCACGTCTGAATGTCTGAAGTTGACGTCACTGTCATGTCTATATAGCGTTAACCGATTCGGCTCACTGAGCGATGGGAGTGAGAAATCAGGACAAATGAAAAGAATCTCGGTCACAAGTTTCAATTCTCGATCTAGAAAACATACAAAAAAAAAACTGCATAACACTGCGACATAAACTTTTAACTTTCTATCCAAACCTCAGCACTAACCCAATCATCAAACCCAATACAATTGACCAGAATGCTTACTTAAATATCAAAGTCTTCAAAGAACTCGTCGCCAGCGTGCACGCTTTCAGCATCCTAAATTTACATTGGTCATGGCCATAGAGTCGGCTGAATCGGCTTTCCAAACGATGGACGGGAGCTAAAGAGAGTGAGACGAGGAGAAACAAGGAATCTCGTTGCAAATGCAACATTTGGAGAGATGGGAGGACATTTCCCAAAGGTACTTCTAAAATACACACAAACAACTGCATAATAAGCACCAAGCCAATCAACAAGCCACAATCCCATTGACTGAAAGTCAGAATCTTCAGCAAAGACAGCCAAAAGCCAAATATCAAAGTCTTCAAAGAGCCTATTGCTGGTATGCATGCTTTGAGCATCTGAAATTTACATTGGTCATGGCCATAGAGTTAGCTGAATTGGCTGTGAGAAGAACAGAAAGCTAAAGAAGGAGGTGAGGGAGGTTGTGCTTTGACTCCTCGCTCCTCCCAGCTGCAGCCCAGCTGCCCCCCCTCCATTGTGGCAGTGAGTGAGTGTGTCCTCCCGTTTAACAGTGCTGGAATGTCGCTCCTCCACACCACTGATGGATGAGACCTTGTTTCACACTCCTCTGCCCCTCCCTCTGAATGCCTCTTTCTCTCTTTTGGACCCTTTCTTCTTTCATCAGACTCTTTTATTGCTGGACCAATAAAAGTCACCCATCCTTCACTTTTTTTGCGTATTTGAGAGTGCGTGTTGTGTCTTGGAGATGAGGGCTGTACGGAGAGTGTGTCATGTGCATACAAACACCTACGCAAATTCAAATGAAAACTCAAGGATAGCGGCCCCATTGAGTATTTGGACTCACAAGCGAACCAAAAAATGTGCAAACTGCATTAGTTATTCAATGTGTAGCATGTTCTTCGTGTACTTTAAATACGAATACCATAATTGTGTTAGATACCGCACTACCATCTATCCACACGGATCAGCATGATTGTTGAGTTTTACGTACAGTAAATTACACTTATTCCTTATGCAGGTGTCCAACAGAAAAACGTGCAACTTGGGCATCATACGCAGGATTTACTCAGTCATCAAATCTTTCGATGTTATATATGCTGTCTCGATGTTTACACTCTTACTTTGTCTAAAAAAGGAATTGCAACACGCAACATGATGCATTCAGATGTTTTAGGTTCCTTGAACTACTGTCTTAAAAACTGTCCTAAAGGCACTTCACAATCTTTTAGATGTTCCCATCATTGGATAATTAAATGCATTTAGTTTTAATTCATTATTTTAATAAATGTTTTCATTCAAATGATTTAAAATTAATTATTTATAACAGCTTGTTAATACACAGAAAACTTTATTACGATGGTCCACTTTAGATATTCTACAAACTATAACTAACTTTACAACAAAATCAACTAACTCTCCTTAGAGTATAAGTAGACTGCCTGTTTAATATCTGCTAACACTTTATTTTGATGCTCCCCAATAGACATTCTACTGACTATAAGTAATTTTGCAACAAGATGCAACTTAATCTAACTCGAACCCTAATCTAATAGTATATTAAAAGTCTACAACTGTCTATAATACACTAAAAATACAATATAGCAAGAGTTAAGGTAACACTGTATTTTGATGGCCCACTTTAGACATTTTACTAACAATAAGTAACTCTATTGTACTCACCCAAAAAAGTACTGGTAATATAAGGTAACTATGGGCTGAGGTTAGGTTTTTAATGGTGTGTCAAGGTTAGTACCTATTTATTACAGTTATTGTAATTAATAAGTACATAGTATTTCCATGCAGAAGAGGACTGTAAAATAAAGTGCTAGTGTTTTGGTTATAGAGTCCTGTTTAATTTTTCCTATTAACTCCTATCATAAAGTATGTTTATAATACTCCAGACGATGTTAAATATTTACTTTTTGTTGTTGTTGTTGTTGTTGTTGTAATAAGTAAATAAGGAGAAATGTCTGGAATGGTTTCATTGTAATGGGTTAATCAAATAGTTATTTTTGGGTTATTCAAATAGTTATAACGTTTGGTTACACTGTATTTTGATGATCCACTTTAGACATTCTACTAAGTTTGCAACTATGTCAACTAACTCTCATTAGAGTATTAGTATATGTTCCCACAACAGACATTCTACTGACTATAAGTAACTTTGCAACTACATGTAAACTTAATCTACTAACCCTTAACTAACAGTCCACTAATACTCTAATGAGCGTTAGTTACAAATAATGTAATGCTAACACTGAACCCTAACCTACCAGTCTACTACTCAATGAGAGTTAGTGGACATAGTTTGTTACTTAGTAGGATGTTTATCACTGAATAAGTGATATGAATAACCGGTGAACTTCAAAGGAAACATTTCAGACATTTCTCCTTATCCTCGCATAGAAAAAAAAAGCTTTGTACATTTATTTTTTGTTTTTTGTTTTTTACATCATTACATTGTTTTCATATTTTTATTTTATTGATATTTTATGATAGAACTCAATAAGAAAATAAAAAAAGCAAGATTATACAACCAAAATGGTGGCACTTTATTTTACAGTCTTTATCCCCAATGTACATTCTATGCCTAACCTAGCCTAGAAATCTAGACTCACCCTAGCGGCAGCAAATCTAATTTGCCTTGAGTGTCGTCTAGCAACTCTCAATACAGTTAATGTTGTATTGAGCTGTATAAGTCAAACTCTGGATTGGCCAATCACATCATGTATAGAGTTGGTGGGTGGGGCTTAACATAATGAGGCTTGCGTCCTTCTAGTAAACTCAGAAACTAGCGAACGGTGGTCTTTCGAATCAGCTTTGACCGCGACTCTGGAAGACTTGGAGTTAAGCTTTTCTCTGAGAAAAGAACAAAGAACGGCACTGAAGTCATTCTTAAGAAGGGAAGATGTGTTCGGGGTTTTGCTGACCAGACACGGCGAGAGTTTAATCAGTCAGCAAGCTCCGCTTCACCTTCGTTGCTCTGGTTGGTGTAGCGCTATCCTATCGCGTGCAGAGGGAGTTTGAAAGACAACCGTTTATCCCGCCCCTCGGATTGAGCTGTCAATGGTGAGTTTCCAGACCAAACATCTTGATGTGAGTCTGGCTTGTCAGGCTATGCCTAACCCTGAACCTACCCCTAAATTATATTATATTACCCGGTACGTTCTTAGGTAAGAACACTGTAAGTAGTATCCACGTAAGTGCATGTACTCTAAAATAAAGTGCAACCACCAAAACAATGTTTTTATATTACATTTTTATGTTCAGTATTTTAAGTTCCAGGCTATTTTATCATATAACTTGTCATCTGTAAAACAGATATGAGAATAATTTTGGACAAAGATGCTTAAAAAATTATTATATTTTGCATTTTGTACCTGCATTTAATAGGCCTTTAATGTAAATCAGGGTTTTCAGGATTTCGAAAAAGGAATAGTTTGAATTCTATTAATATTAAACCGCACCCTACAAGCCTAACTCTTTCTATAGTAAGTACATGTTGTTCATTCTTATTGCACGGTACTTAAATGTATACTTAAACTGCCACATGGACACCTTAAAATAAAGTGCAACCATGAGATCTGAATATGGTCATTCAGTCAACGTCAGTCTTATTTAAAGACTAATGAGAGGGAGCTGTCATGGTGAAACCTCCAAACTTTTTGTATCTTTGAAAAGCCCTGAATGTGCTCTTTACAGGACTTAAAACTGTGGTTTATACGGTTTCAAAGAAATTTGCTCAAATATAATGTCCTCTACCGGGGAAAAAGCTCCATTTCTAGGTCTCAGGAAAACATCAGGCATAACATTATGACTGGTGAAGTGAATAACACTGATTATCTCTCTTTATCATGGCACCTGTTAGTGGGTGGGATATATTAGGCAGCAAGTGAAGCAGCATTTTTCCCTCAAAGTTGATGTGTTAGAAGCAGGAAAAATGCTCAAATTGTGATGGCTAGATGACTGGGTCAGAGCATCTCCAAAACTGCAGCTCTTGTGGGGTGTTCCCGGTCTGCAGTGGTCAGTCTCTATCAAAAGTGGTCTAAGGAAGGAACAGTGGTGAACCGGCGACAAGGTCATGGGCGGCCAAGGCTCATTGATGCACGTGTGGGAGCAAAGCCTGGCCTGTGTGATCAGACAGATGAGCTACTGGAGCTCAAATTGCTCAAGAAGTTAATGCTGGTTCTGACAGAAAGGTGTCAGAATACACAGTGCACCATAGTTTGTTGCGTATGGGGGTGAATAGCTGAAAGAGCCAACAGTGGACACATGAGCGTCAGAACGACCACGGAGCAATGGAAGAAGGTGGTTTGGTCTGATGCATCTCATTTTCTTTTACATCACGTGGATGGCCGGACGTCGCTTACCTGAGGAACACATGGCACCAGGATGCACTATGGGAAGAAGGCAAGCCGCCGGAGGCAGTGTGATGCTTTGAACAATGCTCTGCTGGGAAACCTTGGGTCCTGCCATCCATGTGGATGTTACTTTGACATGTACCACCTACCTAAGCATTGTTCATGGGAACGGTGGCTTTGGCCTCTTTCAGCAAAATAATGCACCTGCCACAAAGCAAAAATGGTTCAGGAATGGTTTGAGGAGCACAAATGCAAGTTTGAGGTGTTGACTTGACTTAAAGGATCTGCTGCTAACATCATCGTGCCAGATACCACAGCACACCTTTAGGGGTCCAGTGGAGTCCATGCCTCGATGGGTCAGGGTTGTTTTGGCAGCAAAAGGGGGACCAACACAATATTAGGAAGGTTGTTGTAATGTTATGCCTGATCGGTGTATAGAAACTTTAGTATAAATAGTTAAAGGGGTGATGAATTGAGGAATCAACTTTCGCTTGAGCTTTTGATATATAAAAGGTCATGGTAATATAAGAATATATTCTACGTTTCCGAGCTGAAAAGTTCCTTGTTAGTCAAAGAAAAGCTTTTATAGACACCAGCCTCAGCAAACGGTCCTGTGCTTCATACTGACGTCAGTGCGTGACGAAACACACAGCCTCGACAGAATCTACAGCGCGTCTAATCCAGTAGCCCTGCCCACAGACTCATGAAGGGCTCGTGCTAGCTGGTCAAAAACAATAAACATGCCGAGGAAGATTAAGATATTGCACTATTCCTGGTTGTGGAAGAACACAGTCGCTGCATAAGCTTCCTTCTGATCCTAATATTAGGAATGAGTGGTTGAACTTTATTTTTAATGTAGTTCCAGCTCACGTGCGGAAGACATGTTCACTTCAGTTCACTGCTGGATCGTTTGTTAACAAATGTGAGTAAAATGTGTTTTTATATGTAATAGTACTGCATTGTTATAGATCGTTTTGCTTATGTGTACGTGTCGAACAAAAACATACGTATAAATAGTACGAGTGTGCAATGTCGTGGAATGTATACACCAAAACTCATTTTGGCGTGCATTTGATACGTTGTTTTTCGCGTGCATATGATACACACTTTATGCTGTGTATATGACATGCTCTTGGGTAGGTTTAGGGTAGTGGGGTGGGGGGTTCGTATGTATAATACGCCATAAAGTGCGTATCATATGCACGTGAAAAACAGCGTGGCATAGACACGCCAAAATTAGTTTTGGCGTATACATTCCACGACATTGCACACTCGTACTATTTATACGCATTTTCGTGAGATCCGCCTGGGCCAGAACTCGCAAAACCCGACAGGCCGATGAATCTCATTATATTCCGTTCTTATTCTGCTATTCTCTCTCAGTCTCTCTCAAGTTGACATCTGAAGGACGTCGCACGCCAAACATGTATGTGTGCGCGCGGTTCGCACTTATATCGTTCGATCTTGCGGGCTATGTGTAATATAAAAATAATAGTCCAATCAGTCGCGGGTCGGTGACGAATAAAATATTGTGTTTGTTTGATGAAGACGTTTACGAGCCCTGTGATCGAGAAAATTATTCTGGTTGCGCAGGAATTCCATTTCATGACACCTTTAAAAAAATATATATACACAAAACAACACTGAACCTTTTTCTATCAAAGAGTGTATACTTTGCTTAGCCAATATAAATGGACATTGTCTGCTTCTTTGGCAATTTACTGATTCTGTCTCCACTGGTAAAGATAATAAGTGTGCACTTGTCAAATTTTTGCTCCTTGCTCGAATGTATGTCAAAATGCACCATCCATCATTAAAACCCTTTTTATAGAAAACCATTACGAGTCTTCATCTCGTGTGAGTGTACATCAATCATGTCTTTACAAAACAATACTGCCTGATTTCACAGACTTTTTCCTAGACTAAAATGCATGTTTGATCTGTTTTAACTGAAAACAACATGAACTGCCATTTCTTTTGTGATGCACACCAGTAATGTTTTTAAGGCACATTTATAAAAGGTATTTAAATGTCCTAATTAAACTAAAACATAATCCTGGCTTTATCTAAGCCCTGTCTGTGAAACCAGGCCTTTACCCTTCTTAACATGTGCATTTTTTACAATAGTACCAAACTAAAAATTGCATTTTTGTTTTGTTTTACTGTGATAGGACACCTGTGTGAATGTCATATACCGCCATCAACGATCAGTTTGAAATCATTTGGTTAATATTTAAAAACCTTGAGAAATGCTCTTGCATAATTTATTTGGAAATGCCACTTGGATTGACATTTTGTATTTAATGCAATGAAATTCATACATTTTTGAGTGCAGCTTAAGTACTTTTTAGGGCACCTATCTAAATATGAACCCTTCTACTACTCTGACCAGATTAATTCAAATTGTTACACACAATTAAAAACGAGGTCTTACCATTCAGTCAAATCCACATCATTTAAATCGTTTATGTAAAATCATCATAACATTCAAATCTAATGCTTTGGCCCGGTGGGCGACTAATATGCTGAATTCAGCTTTGCTCGGCTTTAATGTGGCACCAGTGTGACCCTCTGGATATAAAATGGTGTTTTATTGAGCAGCAGGTCAGTTCTGTTGGCTGACAGATCCGCTGGGAAGTTTAAAGAGAGTTGTTTAAAAAGTATTATTAGAGAGCGGTTACACAACACACGGCTCACAAGAGCACAACATTCCTACCAGAGTCAAAGCACTCGTATCAGTGAGTCACACTGAACCAACAGCTTCAGAGAGCATCAACACACACACACACACACACACACACACACACACACACACACACACACACACACACACACACACACACACACACACACACACACACACACACACACACACACACACACACACACACACACACACACACACACACAGAAACATGCATGCACACACATGTACACACATAAAAACACAGATGCACACAAACACATAAGCACACACACTCACTAACATGCACGCATGCATGCACACTCACACACAGAAACACACAAAAAACAGATGCACACAAACACACACACACACACACACACACACACACACACACACACACACACACAAAAACACATGCATACACATGCACAATACAAAGACAAAAATATATACAAACACAGAATACAACAAATTAAGCAAACAAATGTGTTACTGTGCGTGTTATATTTCACATATGCATTGTATGTTATTATTATCTTATGAAATTATTAATTATAATATAATGAATAAATAATTAACAGGCACTGTGGCAGAATGTCTTCTGTTAGCAAGCCTATCGAGTGCAGGCATGTAGGACCAACAATTATATGAAAAAATGGCGTTGCAAAAGATTCTTAAAAACAGCTCTCTCTTTTAGAAAGAAAATGGGTGACTGTAATGAGACATCTGATAAAGTAGAAAAGAAATGTCTCATTAAGGCGTAAAATAAAAATGCAAGGGATTGATTTGGGAGTGCATCAGTGCAGGTTATTACAAAAAAAGTTTGTCTTAAATAAATGTCAAAATAAATCAACTTGCTTTGCACCTAAAACAAGAATAAATGTAAAATGTGAAAATGTCACAGGTTTCACACGATCCGCTGCTACTTGATGATGTTTCTCGAGTCTTGGAGGATGATGTGACTTTTTTATTCAAACACTCTAAAAAATGCTGGGTTAAAAACAACCCAAGTTGGGTTGAAAATGCACCGACCCAACAATTGGGTTGTTTTAACCCAATGGTTGAGTTGTTCTTACCCAGCAATTGGGTTGTCCTAAGCAACATTTAACCCAACCACTGGGTTAAAACAACTCAACCACTGGGTTAAAACAACCCAATTGTTGGGTCGGTGCATTTTCAACCCAACTTGGGTTGTTTTTAACCCAGCATTTTTTAGAGTGAAGGAATATGAAAGACTAACAAGGTGGAACATGACATTACAAAACAAGAACAAAAATAGAATTAAATATTCTCAAGAAAACAGACCACTTGAAGTACTTGAGCAGCTATTCTCTTTTATTATAATTAAGTATTATTTGGGGATTTTTTTTTTTACTGTACTCAGGTACTATTTAAAAATGGTATAGCCTACTAAAATATTGAATGTTATAAAACAATTAAAATTATATTTTTTAAATTAATTACATCTACAAGAGAAAATACTATTCTTACTTTAGACACTGACACATCTGGCAGGTGTTCATGAGTAAAGACGGCTAAGAGATAAATACAGCAGGAGAGCTTTCATTAGCATCTGTGGGCTGTGGATGGTTATCATAAAGTCAGATTTAAACTTGTGCACCAGTTTGTAAAAGGAACAGAAATGTTTTTTGTTGAAAATGTAAAAGCAGAAATCAGAAGCTTTTGCTAAAGCACTTTGGTTAATCTTTCAGTTTATTTTCGGCGGTGATGTTGCCCGGGTCTATTTTTCTATAGGTGGATGAATTATATGTATGTGGGTGGAGATCATTGCAAGTCAAACATGCTTGAATAGTTTGTAGAATATCTCTCATCCTTTCAATACCTCTTTATTGTGTTTTGATGGCGAAATATAGCTAAATAGATTTCTTTTTAACAATTACATGGATATTTTTATCTTCTTTAAGGGAGATTAAAATAGAAGAATTATGATGCAAAATCGATGCATTCATTTCAAACGTTTAAAAAACAGTGATAGATGTGAGTCGGTTTTAGATGTATGAGGTTTAATGCCATACAAATTAAAATAAGAAAGGGTATTTATATAATTTATGTATATATATATATATAATTTATAAGTGTTAACACTACACTATCCATGCTTTAATTGAACTCACATTTATTGGTATAGTACTTTTCACAATACATATTGCTTCAAATCAGCTTCACAGAAAATACAATGCATCTACATAATAATTTAGAGTGATTTATTATGGAAGTTATATTTCAGAAATGTACATATATAAATCACACAGAGCTAACAATGTGTTTATTGAAACAATGTAACTTAAACTTAAGCAGAATTCCTCTCCTTTCAACACTAAAATGCCGTTTTCTTGTTAAACAGTTTAATACTGTAGTTAGCAATGCATTGTGGGCTGCTTAATTTGGAGGAACAGGAAGGAGGCCCTAAACAGTATGCTAATGTTTTAAATTACAGTACACAACAGTATTTTTTGGAAACTGAGTGTTGACTGTGGAGTTTGGAGTACGTTCAGAAGTTTGATACAACAAATCGAGGCTACTGCTTTTGGACAATTTTCTTTAATAAAACTTAGAAATAATTTGCCATTAACTCCTGGGGAGACTTCAGAAAACATTATTTGGATAGGAGATTTTCCAGAAGAGGACACACAGTTTAGATGACGTGCTGCATATCACCGAGTGTTCTTCATCCACCTCTATCGGGTCTTGCATCTACAAAATAAACGGTAATTGAAATCTTTTTCATTTCGCAAATAATGTTTGATATCAAACTGATGCTCAGGAGCTTATCTTGCTTGGTATTTGAAAATTTCATTTAACAGTGAGGCTCAGATTTGAATAGCCAAAACAATATTACTTTTGCGTGTTTTTTTGTTTAATTTTGGTAACATTTGCAGTAGAACTCCCCCAATACCTGTAAAAAATAAAATTGCTACCCATAAGTTTTTGATTGCCAAATCTATTTAGCAGTTTGACTGTAGGTACTTAGCCTACCTCATTTGCCTGTAGGTTGTTCTCACCTAGTGTTTACTAATTATTGACCTTTTGTCATTTTTCTTCTTAAAAATCTTATCATGGTAAGATTAATGTATTTGTTCCCTACAGCTACTTCAGCTGACATTGAGACAATTTAGTCTTCCTGCAAGTCCTAGTCTGATACTGCCTAGTACTGTATATTTCATTTAGATTCATTGATAGACACATTGTATATCATTTACACACGGTAATATGTATGCTTTGACTTGAAGTTTCAGGTGCAACTGGGCAAGTCCCAGTTAAAGGTTGGATAATCATCTCTGAGGACCGTGTAATCTCTTAGGACATCACACCAACATTTGCAATGGGACTTGCTGCTGTATTTGCAACTACATTCAACCTTCAGTTTCAAGATGAGGGACCCTGCACTCTGGAATTCATTTAGAGGTAAAAACGCTTCATTACTTGTCATCATTATATAGATACAATTAAATTAATGTTTGTATTTTTTTCCGCATAAAATGGTATTAGTACTGTACATTTCAAGGCACACACATGGTATTTTGCTTGAATATACAGGCTTTATATACTAAATTGTAATAATTAAAAATATATGTGTGTATATATATATATCCAAATAAATGTAATTACTAAACTAAATTGACTATTATAAACTAAATTACTGATCTGCCCACAGTGTTGCTATATGATATTTGAAATGTCCATGAGCTGATGACATCACTTTTTTTCTCCAGAGTGGCTGTACAGCCGAATCAAATTCTGTTGCATTATTTTCATGTTTAACACTGTGTAACTGCTTTGAAAAAAATCTGCATTGTAAAAAGCGCTATAGAAATAAAGTTGACTTGACTTTAATATAATTTAATTTGATGTCACTTTTATATGTCATTCAAGTCCACTCTATTTGTGCAATGAAGAAAGACAAAAACAAAACAATTCATTGCATTTAATTGAAAGCATGTTGTTACAACACTCTGATCTTAGACTATTTGGATTTCAGGTGCCTGGATGGTATAAATCCAGAGAAAGGGACAAAGGCCAAAAGGGGCAAGGTTGTCTCCAAGAAGAACGGTATGATCGTCCAGAAGAAGTCTTTTGAGACATGTCGCCATGCTACTGAAGAATGTCCTTGACTTCCAATGGAACTTTGATATAAATCGGTGAGCTCTTTAATCTCGTTCTCTTTGTTTTGACAGTCTGGCATTACCACATTAAACCACAAGAGAACTGGTATTATTAACTTTTGTAAGCATTAGCTTGGAGTGTATACTGTACATTCGTGATTTTACAGTTTATTTATTATTATGATTGTTTGTTGTTGTTTGACAGTGACAACACTGGAATAATACTGCAGAGAGGAACAACGGCTACCAAAGTGATGGACATCTCTCCTGGATCCATATAAACTAAGATGTAAATACACAAGCTACCTCAAATGACTATTTTAAGAGGTAAAAATACAAGCCTACCTAACAGGACAATTTAAAGAGTAACCTGAAATGAAATAAACCCTAAAATGTTTTAATTGCATATTATTGATGCCTACTGTCAAAATGTTTTACTGTACTTTGTAGGTCTTCAAACTTATGTGTTAAATTAAACTAGGTTTTATTTAACTAGGTTTTTCCCTTCATGTTTGGTAAGGGTTAGGGGCAGTCTCTGAGCAATTTAAAGGGTTAGTTCACACAACAATGAAAATTAGCCCATGGTTTCCTACCCTCAAGTCATCCTATGTGTATATGACATTATTCTGTCATTATTCTATTTATATTAATAAATGTCCTGGCTCTTCCAAGCTTTATAACGGCAGTGATTGTTGTTCTGTTTTTTTAAGTCCATAAAAGTGCACATATACATCATATAACTGCTCCACACGGCTCTGGCGGGTTAAAAAGGGCCTTCTTAAGTGAATTATTGCTTCTAAACTGAATTATTGTGTGAGAAAAATATCCATATTTAAAATTTTATAAAGTAAATTATCTAGCTTCAGGCTAATCACCGTTCGTATTCAGCTTATGAAAAAAGTGTAGCGCCTCTCGCAGTACAAAACACTTGCGCTATGTCTGACATTGCACACCAGTTACGTACGTCAGACGTAGCGTAAGCATTTTGAAATGAAAAGAAGAATCTAAAAGAAGAAATGTCATATATAATGACTTGAGGGTTAGTAAATCATGGGCTGGGTGAATTTACTCTTCAAGTTTATTGCCGTAGTCTAAAGCAGGTTCTACTAGGCTCTTTTTGCTACTAGAAATCTCTTAGAAATGTCCAACAGGATTTTGTTTTATTGTATTTTTTTCCATTTTTTGTATTCATGCTGACATTGACATTGCTCTTTGGAATAAAGGTATTTGATTTTGAAGTTATTGCTTATTTTCCATAATATTCACAATAATGCATATCTTAACCAATTGCCTATAGCCCTGAGAATACTGAAGTTAATTGCAATTAACATTGATTGCAATGAAGACTAATATTTTAGTCTACTGCTAAATTTATTGTGTTGCTAATACAGTAAAAAATAAAAAACTTATTTAAAAAAATGCAGCATATTTCTGTGATTATTTGAAAATTATAATATATATTTATATATTGAAAATATATTGTTTAGGTTGTTACTTTAATTCTCACAGTTTACTGTATTAGACTGTGAAATCATTTAACAGTGTGACTACAGACATATACAGCATTTCTGGTTTACAGACTACTACTGTAAAGTCATTTTACATATGAATACCGTAAAAATAACGGAATACTGCTGGCGTCTCTGCTGCCAGCTCTTTACTGTAAATTATAGAAATACAGAAATATACCGTTTTTCTAGTTTACAGACTACTACCGTAAAATCATTTTACATATGAATACCGTAAAAATAACGGTATACTGCTGGCGTCTCTGCTGCCAGCTCTTTACTGTAAATTATAGAAATACAGAAATATACCGTTTTTCTAGTTTACAGACTACTACCGTAAAATCATTTTACATATGAATACCGTAAAAATAACGGTATACTGCTGGCGTCTCTGCTGCCAGCTCTTTACTGTTATTTTACAGGGAAATTTTTTACAGTGCAGGAGAAATAGAGAAACACCTGAAATATATTTCTTAGTAAATTTCCTTTTAGTTTTCTAGTTTTCCATTTTAAATGTTAGTGCAGAAACATGGTAACAGCCACTCGAAACATTATGTACACTTTTATATGTTCCCTATGTCGAGTTTATTGGGATATTAGGATTTCATCCGTTTTCATCCCACTTTTGATGAAACATTGAGTTTAATGTTTTATTCAATATAAAAGGACAAACAGTAGTTGGAGACCTGTCAAAACGCACTGCATCATATATAGGAATAACTTTTATACTCAATATATTTAATCATTGCAAAGTAAACAATTTCCCATATAATTCATAAAGATAACAATGACAAGCTTTCATAGTTTTTGACCCCAGTGTTCAAAACACAGACAAGATACATGTTTCTTGTGTTGTCAGGGTCAGCAATCTTGAGGAAAATTAGAATCAAAATAATTGACAATTAAGTAGAGAATAAAGTAGATAATTAGAGGATTAAATAGATAATTAGAAGAACTATTACACACCCCTTAAAATTTTGAATGTTGGTAATTACTAATCAAGCACTTTTGAGCGTGATTTAAATTAAGGTGGGTGAAAGATAAGATATTATGCAGTTGAAAACAATCAATTTAATTTCACTTGTTGATCGCTTTATTTAACATTACTCATTAAATGTGAATTGCTTGTAGTAACTTTCGATTAAGAATAATGCTTATTGCAATGTAAATGATAAAATCATCCTTGCCAGTAATGCTTTCCATGCATTATCAAAGCACAGATGAGCTTTAATGATAACCTTTGAAGAAGTCAATTTTATAAGACTTTCTAAACTGCTTTATTTATTTTTTTATTTTTTTGACACTCATGTGTCATCTAAACCGAAATTTAAAAATATTAAGTAGACAAATTAACACAATTAATTCCTGCATTAATGTAAAATTCTAAAAATTAGGAAGATCTAAATGGAGAGAAACATTTTTACATCGTGACTGTGCTTCTTTCATAATGTCTCCAGGTTTTATAAAAGTTAAACATATGTGTAGCCTAGGTTATTTGAGTTCGGCAAACTGAATGTAACTGCGTCGCCCCCTGTTGATAAACCAGCGCAACAGCAACAGCAGGCACCGGATCATGGTGCTCTGATGAAGCTAATGCTTGCAGTCATCTCCGCAGCACTGATTCACCATTAGGTCTACTTTGCTGTAATGTCATTTTAAATTATTGGGGGAAAGGTTCCAGCATCCCCGAAACAGCTGCATTAGAGCGCTAACAGCACTGAAATACACACTTGACAGTTCTCATCCACATCAGCAGCACTAAAGTAATCTGACAACATCTGCTACTATGAATATCGTAGTTTTGTGAGTAGTGTCTGTGTGTCAGTATGCATGCATATCTGTTGAGTGAGTGAGTGAGTGCATGGGCGCATAACTGCACAAGAAGACATGCGCGCGCGCGCGCGTGTATGTGTGTGTGTGTGTGTGTTTTGGTCTGTCAGTCAGTCCAATCCTTACAAAACCACTTGAAGCAGAGAGAAATGTGATTGGGCATTAGAAACATAAAGGGGAAACAAGGGCAGTAATGAATTTAGGGAAAATGAACCCTAATGGCACTGGCATTACTCGTGTTCCATATAACAAATTATTGGAAATTTGACAAGCACACCAATTTAACTCCTCATGTCTGCCGGGAGCTCGACGGAGTCCTCTTCGCCTCGCCACAGCAAGACAATTTCGGCTCATTTTCCTATTTATAACAATAGAACCAGCCATTAAGACAAATTAATGTCATTATCAAGTCCCTATGAAAATGACAACTACCGGCGTTTCGAGCAGCTTTAGTGGCTATTCACGATAATGAAATCCGCTGTACAGCTACTGAAAAGAAACACTCCAAGTAATTATTTTCTAGTAGCTTGTTTGTCTGCCGGCCGTTCGTTTGCTTTCAGCTCAATTATCGGTGCGAGCGGTGGCGTGGAGGCGCGGAGAGAGCGGTACGGGCCGCCGAGCGAGAGGCCTAATTGGGCAATTACCGTCCCGTTCCAGGGCTTTTAGCTCGAGCTGAGTGGGGAGAGCGAGCGCGCGGCCCGCAGTACTCCACGGAGCTACACACACACACACACACACACACACACACACACACACACACACACACCGCGCGCGCGCACTCAGATACTCACACAGACAGACGCCACCGGAGAGCGAGACACGCGAACGCCGCCATCATCACCATCACCACACCCACATAAAAGTCTGCACAGGACAGAGACACGTTATGAGAACCCGTGTCAGGCGAAGTGAACTTGCGTTTCATTTTCAAAACAGCACTAGGCCAACTGTTTTGTAACAATATGCTAAAGGAGCTGTTTTACCTGACCTCCAATGTAAAAAAACAACAACTGCTATTAACTTAAAGTCGGATTAGTTCACACCAAAAAAATGTTTTCTCATGATTCACTCACCCTCAAGACATCCTAGGTGTAGTTATATGACTTCTTTCAGCCAAACACAATCGGAGTTATATTAAACAATATCCTGGCTCTTTATAACGGGAGTGAATGGTAGGCCTACCTTAGATTTTGAAGTTAAAAAAACCCACACCCATCCATCATAAAAGTAATCCATACGGTTTCAGTGGGTTAAATTAAGGTCTTCTTTTGTGTTATTGTAAAAGAATATCCATATTTAAAACGTTATCATAAACTATAAACACTGTCTTGCGGTAATGGCTGTATACAAGTTGAGTTCTGGCGGAAGAGTGACCTTTGACCCGATCCATGACGTACTGACGAACATGGAAGCACCAAGGATAGAGAAGAAAAAAAAAACACTGGTCACTAATCTAAAATTAGATTTTTTTTAAGAGAAATGTGAGTGGAGCTTGAGTTTGTTGGCCAGCCCTATTTGTTTGAACCATGAGATCCTACGTAATACGTCGGGTCAGAGGTCACTATTCCGCCGGAACTCGGAATATATATATGACCATGTATTTTTATTGAAATGTTATGACTCTGACTTGGTGACATCTCTGGTGACGTATGCTAGACTTCTACAATCATTTTGACATCATAAACTTTCTGAAAATCGACTGCAACTTTGCATTTAGATCTGTCTCCATCAAATCAACAACCAATGCACTGAACTCAGATAGATGGCATCTTACTTTTCTTTTTCAATATTCTTTTCCCCTCAGATGAATGTCACAATACGAAAGAAAAGATCTGACTTCCATTACCTACATCAGAGGTCTTCATCCCTGCTCCTGGAGACACTGCATTCGAAATTGCATACTGTATTACTTCACGGCTGTTAAAAAAAGTATGTTCTATATAGTATGAATGTGTCAAGTATGCATGAAATTCAGACGTACTACATCTGCCATGTCGGCATTGTGATGTGACCTACTGCTTCAGTTGGGTAACTTCACCGCCATTTTCCTCAAATCCTCTCCTGTGGCCTCACAGGATAGTGAATGTTGGTGTACTGTTTTCCACATACTATATAGACAACAAAATCTCATGGAAATGCGTATCAATAGTACGAGTGTGAAATCTCGTGGAATGGATACGCCAAAATGAGTTTTGGCGTGAAAATGCTACGCAGTTTTTTGCGTGCATATGATACACACTTTATGGCGTGTATATGACATGCTCTTGGATAGGGTTAGGGTGGTGGGGTGGGGGGTTCGTACATATAATACACCATAAAGTGCGTATCATATATACGCAAAAAACCACGTACCATATGCACGCCAAAACTCATTTTGCCGTATACATTCCACGAGATTGCACACTCGCACTATTTATACGTATTTTCGTGAGATCTGGCTCCTATAGACGGGTTCATTTGGTTTTGGACTCAGCATCACGTTCTGCAATGTTTATTTCCGGTGTCCGAAAACGTAGGCAGCTGACTTGTTGCCTCGCTGCCTGGCAGGCAATAACTTTGCAGGCAGTGTTTGTAAAACTGATTTCGGACAGACTTCTGAGGCAGCGTAACAGTTTAATGACAGCAAAATAGAGCAAGCTTAGTGATAACCAAGCAAATATTTATTTACTACTACAATAGTAGCCTAATTTATAGAAATGACATCAGAAGTGGAAGAAGTTGGTCAAAATCTGCATTTACACTCAAACTGACCACCAACCGCGACATTCAGATGCTATCCATATTTTTTTGTTCAACTCTCACAAAATGAAAAGCACAGGATTGTGGGATATCAAATGCAGCTACAGATCTATGCTGCCTTCAAAAATCGATCAGATGAAGGGATTTTAGGGGACAGGAATTGACACTAACATTGGATTCGGACGTGCCTTCATGCCTTCTTACCTTAAAATGCATCCTCCAAAGGCAGCATTTTTAAGCACAACCTGGGTTTCTAGAAGCAAGGTTGAAGATCGCTGACCTACATCATGATTTTACGTTGCTTATTGATTGCTATTGACAAACAAAATTCATACAAATATACAGAATTCATTAATTTCCAATAGAGAATATCAACAAAACAGTATAGACCCTCCAGCTGGATGTATTCAAAACTATCCAACTGCATTGGAACAGCAAGCCACAACATCCTAGCATGTCAGAGAGAAGAAGAAAATTAAATAATAAAATAAACAAATTATAACTTCTAAATGACCTCTTATCTAACTAAAAAAAATATAGAGAGAATGAAAATAAAATATCTTCGACCCTACCCATAAACATACCCATCACAGAAACCTGTTTTTCATTACAGAAAAAAACACTGCTTAGTGTGTTTTTTAAGCACATATACCTGTACACACACACACACACACACACACACACACACACACACACACACACACACACACACACACACACACACACACACACACACACACACACACACACACACACACACACACAGCACTATGACATATCAGTCTGTTGGTCTCTTTACTTCATTATATCTTGTCAGCTCCCTCTCGACATCTCTTTATTTTCCCTCTCTTTCGTTCATTGTCTTTCTATCTGCTCCTGTTTTGATTCTCTAAATTATTCTTTCTTTGTATTTACTCGTTTTACATTTTCTCTCATCCTCTCGCTCTCCCTCTTTCTCTCTCTGGTTCAGAGAGCATGTGTTAATTAAACACTCTTTCAGATCATTCGCTGTCTAAAGTGGCTCCAGAGGCAGAAGCCATTAAGTAGAAAGCCCTGCTATCTGCATCTCCCACATTTATTAAAGTGAAATTCATCCTGTAATTACCCGCCTCTGCGTTGCCCCACGTTTGCCACTCACCTCCACCACCAACACCTGCTCAATGCGGCACCTTGTGCTATTTCCCATCATGCCACAGGGCCAATTAGACCTTGCGGACCCCACAAGCCGCTGAGAGGTGGCTAATTATGTTAATACAAAAAAAATCATTCCACTGATAAAGGATCATTATGTAAAAATAACAGCTAATGAAACATTACCTTTGATTTTATTTGGATTAAAACAGTTAGAGGCACAATGGAGTAATGATAGTGGTTGGAATGTAAGGATTTCTTTCCCATTTCTTTAGAATTTCAGCTGGGGATTCATTCTTTTTCACTTGATCTGTTTAAGAGTTTTGGTAGATGAGAGAAAATGTAGAGCAACAATGTGCTTTCCATTTTTTTAAACAGGCCACCCGGATACTTTATGCCTGTGAATTTGGATATACAGGTCCTTCTCAAAAATGAGCATATTGTGATAAAGTTAATTATTTTCCATAATGTAATGATAAAAATTAAATTTTCATTTATTTTAGATTCATTGCACACCAACTGAAATATTTCAGGTCTTTTATTGTTTTAATACTGAGGATTTTGGCATACAGCTCATGAAAACCCAAAATTCCTATCTCAAAAAAATAGCATATCATGAAAAGGTTCTCTAAAAGAGCTATTAACCTAATCATCTGAATCAACTAATTAACTCTAAACACCTGCAAAAGATTCCTGAGGCTTTTAAAAACTCCCAGTCTGGTTCATTACTCAAAACCGCAATCATGGGTAAGACTGCCGACCTGACTGCTGTCCAGAAGGCCATCATTGACACCCTCAAGCGAGAGGGTAAGACACAGAAAGAAATTTCTGAAAGAATAGGCTATTCCCAGAGTGCTGTATCAAGGCACCTCAGTGGGAAGTCTGTGGGAAGGAAAAAGTGTGGCAAAAAACGCTGCACAACGATAAGAGGTGACCGGACCCTGAGGAAGATTGTGGAGAAGGACCGATTCCAGACCTTGGGGGACCTGCGGAAGCAGTGGACTGAGTCTGGAGTAGAAACATCCAGAGCCGCCGTGCACAGGTGTGTGCAGGAAATGGTCTACAGGTGCCGCATTCCCCAGGTCAAGACACTTTTGGGCTACAGAGAAGCAGCACTGGACTGTTGCTCAGTGGTCCGTACTTTTTTCGGATGAAAGCAAATTTTGCATGTAATTCGGAAATCAAGGTGCCAGAGTCTGGAGGAAGACTGGGGAGAAGGAAATGCCAAAATGCCTGAAGTCCAGTTTCAAGTACCCACAGTCAGTGATGGCTAGACCATGTGCCATGTCAGCTGCTGGTGTTGGTCCACTGTGTTTTATCAAGGGCAGGGTCAATGCAGCTAGCTATCAGGAGATTTTGGAGCACTTCATGCTTCCATCTGCTGAAAAGCTTTATGGAGATGAAGATTTGGTTTTTCAGCACGACCTGGCACCTGCTCACTGTGCCGAAAACACTGGTAAATGGTTTACTGACCATGGCATTACTGTGCTCAATTGGCCTGCCAACTCTCCTGACCTGAACCCCATAGAGAATCTGTGGGATGTTGTGAAGAGAAAGTTTAGAGACGCAAGACCCAACACTCTGGATGAGCTTAAGGCCGCTATCGAAGCATCCTGGGCCTCCATAACACCTCAGCAGCGCCACAGGCTGATCGGCTCCATGCCACGCCGCGTTGAAGCAGTCATTTCTGCAAAAGGATTCCCGACCAACTATTGAGTGCATAACTGAACATAAATATTTGAATGTTGGCTTTTTTGTATTAAAAACACTTTTCTTTTATTGGTCGGATGAAATATGCAAATTTTTTGAGATAGGAATTTGGGGTTTTCATGAGCTGTATGCCAAAATCATCAGTATTAAAACAATAAAAGACCTGAAATATTTCAGTTGGTGTGCAATGAATCTAAAATATATGAAAGTTTAATTCCCTTTCGAAAGGGAACTCGCGCTGTGTCAGCTGACGCTATGGGGAACGCCTTCAGCGTGACAGGTGTCTGAAATCGCTATCAAATCACAATCCTACTGACCGTCGGCAGCTGGTGATGTCATCACCGTGCGACCAGGAAGTATAAAAGGGCACCGTGCCAACATGACAATATCCGCTTCGTCTGAAGGGACTGTTTTGTCTGGTTCGCTGGAAAGTCTAATAATGAAGTCCACACGTAAAGTGAATGGAGCGTACAGGAAGTGCGCTGATCCGTGTCCCAGGTTTCTCACGCCTGAGGACACACACACCCTTTGTGTGCTCTGCCTGGGGGAAGAGCACGCGCGGGAGGTTCTCGAGGGGGCTTCCTGCGCAAACTGCGAGCGTTTTCCGTTGAGGACGCTCCGCTCTCGCCTGGCCTTCTTCTCGAGGGAAGAAGAGCCAGCATCTGGGAGCGGTCCCGCTCATGCTGAGGCTGAGCAGCGCCGTCTGTCCTGGGGCTCCCAGATGGACCTGGCTCATCGTCTGGAGAGTACAGTTCTCGTGGACGATCAGCCAGGTCGCGAGAGTAGGCTGACGGAGGAGGAGTCGGATGGAGACTCCTCCTCGTTGTCAGCCCATGCTCTTCCGGTCGATCAGAGGATGGCTGTGGATGAGGAGGAAAATGAAGCTGAGGCTGAATCCTCCCAGCCATCCTGCCCCGTGTATGGGGAGCTGTTAGATGTAATGGGGCACGCGGCTCTGAGACTTCAGCTGCCGTGGCAGAGAGCCAGGGGAGAGGCCGCCCGCCCTGACAGATTGGGCGATCGGTTTCTCCCCGACCATAGCCGCCCAGCTCCTGGGAGCCTTCCATTCCTCCCCGACCTTCACGAGCAGGTCGTGGGGGCATGGAAGAAACCCTACTCGGCGCGAATCCATCGACATCAGCGTTTTAACTTCGCTGATGTCGAGGGATTGGCCGAGGCAGGGTATGTGTCGATGCCGCCCATCGACGAGACGTACACGTCGGCGATCTGCTGAGGGACCTCGATCAGGGGGAGGGCCTGCCCCCTGATGCGATGGCTGAGTTGCGCCGCACCACGTATCTCTCTCTCCGGGCGGCCAAACACACAGCAGTCGCCATCGGACGGTCGATGGCGGCTATGGTCGCCACGGAGAGGCATCTGTGGCTGAACCTGGCGGACATCGGGGGGAAAGAAAAGGCTTTTCTCCTTGATGCCCCGGTCGCGCCCTCTTAACTTTTCGGCACCTCCGTCAAGGCGGTGGTGGGAAAGTTAAGAGAGGCGAGGGCGTGCTCAGCGGCATATAGAACGTGTATTCCGCTGAGGCAGGAGGGTGTCCCTGGCCCTTCGAGATTCGAGGATCATCGACTGGGCCAACGCAGCAGCGTGGCCTCTCGTGCGCCCCCTCCGTGGAGGAGTAGGACGCAGAAGAGGTGGGACACCCGCAACAGGAGGAGGGACATCGGGGAGAAGAACCGCTTCCAGCGCCGGAGGCGAGGTGGTGAGTCTCCGCCCCCGAGGGTGCGGAAGTGATGTTGTGTCCCCTCCTTTGTTTTTCTGTTGTTGTTTTTTTCTCCCCCGGGCGCGCTTTACACCAGGCCGCGTGGGCCGATGATGAGCGGATGTGAGACTCTGACAGCCTGCCAGGCCGGTGTGTGCTCTGCCCGCACACAGTGCATCGTCTCTGGGAAAAGCGGGATTTCGCGGCCGCCTCCTCGGCCTTACATTTGAGAATAAAGCGCCCCACCCTCAGGTTAGTGCGCCGAAGCATGCATGTTACGTGAAGCGATGAGGCACTGAAGACAGCGGGTGAGTCCCCTTTTAGGGCAAACATTCTTCTTTTCAATGCCATATGTTTGGACTGCCATATGCTTCCCTGAGGGATATTTTGTCTACAAAAGATGAAGAAAAGTGTAACAGTTGGAGAAGTGGGCCTGTAGTTCCCCGGGAAAGGTGGCTAGAACGATGTTTGTATAAACACAGTGTGTTTATGTAGGCTGTATGTTTGCTAGTGTAGCAACAGTTGTTTATAAGGCTGTTTTCTCTTCTGGATATGTGTAATATGAGCAGTAGAGGCCACCGCACATGCTGCGGGCATGTAGCGGCGATATAAACTGATGTATGTTCTCCTGGCAAACTTTTTTAGCTGTAGCCACCTCTGGGTAGCGTTGGCACCTCTGCTAGTAAAATATCTATGGATATGGGAGGTTAGGCTAGCGCATGAACTACAGTAAGGTCTGTCCCAGTCCTTTTTAGGGCCGTTGTTTGTGGGATTATCAGACCGATGCTAGTGCATCATATTGGCCTAGGCTGTTGATGGGATGGCGGTGGCGTCTCGCGGTGGCATATCGCCCTGGCAGTTGCCCCGGGCTCCTGTCGGTAGTCCCGCAGGAGCTTTGTATCCCTATCCGGCCTCCCCGCAGTTAGGGTCGTCCGGCCAATGCCCACCCCCCTTCTGCATTTGGGGGTTGTTATTAATGCAAAAAGGTGTATAGCAGAATGAATCGTGACTCAGCCAGTGGTCATGGGGACGGGGTAGGCGTCTCTTCGCGGTACGCAGTTAGACTGGTTTTGCTAGCCCTGCCCCCAAGAGCTAGTGCGGCCGCCACTTCTGGGCGGCCCCCCGGCTTGGTTCAGGGAATGGCCGGTTGTGTGTGTTCAATATCTTTCACTTTTTGCTCTGTGTCTTCTGCTTCACCTTTTAGGGCTCGGGTCGAGCTGTACTTCGCAACCTTCGGAAAGCATGGGTTGGTAGGATGCTCCCCTGGAGCCGAAACACTGTCACGGCTGACGCCCTTGCGCGGACGGCGGACCGCTGGACGACCAGACGGCCGCCCTGGAGGCAGGTGGCGTAAGTTGTACTTCCCTCGCTTTAGAGGGTTCAAGGCGTTTTATGCTGAGTGCACTGCTGTGGGCATTTTGTTTTAGGTCCACGCTGGTAGGCGCTGCCTGAGAAACTGCGCCATCGCAGAAGGCTTCTATGGGCCGCTGGGGCGGACCGACTATAGAAGGCTGGCTGGCGGGAGAAGCCAGCCGAGGCAGTCCGGGCAGTTAACTCTGGGTCAGGTGGTAGGCCTCAGTAGGCCTCCCTGCAGCAGAAACCTCATCATAAGTAAGCCCCTAACGGCCTACCTGGGGATGAGTCCCCAGGTAGTGACTGGATACCCAGTTCTCATCAGCTAGCAGACAACCAATGTCAGCCCGACTTTGAGGGCTCGCTGGGTTTCAGCATGCCTCACATGGCGTCCCCTGAGGGCGTGACCTAGGGTTCCGACCATTGGTTGACAGGATCTAGGCCGCTTTAGGCCTCCTGTAGGGTGAGCCCCGGTTCCCAGGTCTTGCAACAGTGTGCGTGGGTGCTAGCCAGGCGGCTAGCATGGTCTGCTATCAGGGATGGGCCGCTTCAGGCCGTCCTATGGTCGTTTCCCGGCCCTGCGGGGTTTCCGGTGGGATTTGCCATCGGATAAGCACCGTCTGTCACCAATCTAATAGGGAACTGCCATTCGGCAATAGGCCTCTCCAGGCCGCCCTAAAAAGACCGGACTGTACGTAGGCATCAAACAGGCCTCCCTGGAGGCGAGCCCCGGGAACACAACAGCTCCCGACAGTTTGCACGTTGGCTGGCAGGAAGTAGGCCCCTCTAGGCCGCCTGAGGGTGAGGCCAGTGTATTATGCTGTCAGGCCTTTTTGGGCCTTTTTGGGAAGAGATTCCCGGACCAGGTCTCGGTGACAAGCTAGCTATTAGCATGGGTGGCTTCTGGCGTTATATCCTCATGAGCCCCCTGAGGAACCAGTAAAGCCACCTGCCTGCAGGCCGCCTGAGGGTGAGCCCCGAGGTGGGACGCTCGCTAGGCCAGTGTATTATGCTGTCAGGCCTTTTTGGGCCTTTTTGGGAAAGGATTCCCAGACCAAAGGTCTCGGTGACAAGCTAGCCATTAGCATGGGTGGCTTCTGGCGTTATAGCCTCATGAGCCCCCTGAGGAACCAGTAAAGCCACCTTCCTGCGGCTCTTAACAGCTAACAGCTAACAGCTGACACTAACGTTGCCGGGTGGAGGCGCCTCATGGCCTCCCTGGAGGGGAAACGGTTCCCTGGAGCGGGAACGTATAACTGGCTTTGGGCTGACAGCTAGCGGCTTCCCGCCGGTGGATCCCGGCCTGGGCCGGTATAACTCAAGGGCGGGCTCATGCCCTAGCACAACGAGACTCCGTTTCTGCTGCGCAGTCCCTTCAGGACAGGGACTGGCTAGCCTACAGCATGGGTTACCTACCAAGCTGGCTTAAGAGCTCCCCTCATTGAGGGTCGTCTGCGAGCTTACGGCCGCTTGAGTCTGATCAGACGGGCAGGCCCCCCTCGGGGCCTCCCGGGTAGATCAGTCCATAGGCCTTTTTTAGGCCTCCTGAGCACCCCTGTAATAAATGTGTTCAGTAGATCCTAGGATCGAGCAGAAGAGACTCCCCTCGATGGCAAGGGTAAGAAGCACTAAGCTGAGTACTGCTCTCCAGGATTCCCATCTCCGAGTTCCGGGGGTGAGGAGGACATTGCCAGTTTGCAGTCCCTCAGTCTGGATGCTCATGAGTAAGAGTGATGTCCGGAGGCTCTGTTTTGACAGACAGGGTTGGCCAAGCTGGGGTGTCCCACAGAAGTGATGCCAGGTGAGGCCTCCCTGGTGGCGTTCAGTGAAGGTTTTCCCGAATAAAGTGACGAGCTGGGGCGCCCTCGGGTCCCCTAGCCACATTCCCTTAAGGGACTCCTTCCTTCGAAGTAGTAGGTCCCAGGCCCTCGAGCAAGCCGAGAGTAGGAAACCTCAGTTAAAACTTGTTTAGGTTCTCTCTTAGGCATATAGCTTGGGCTATGACCGTAGGGAATGATGTCACTGGCAGCCTGTGTGGCTAGAGGGGGAGTGGTTCAGACTTCCTGCGAACACTCGTCCAGGCAGTTCTCACTGCCAGTAAGGGGCGTGCACTCCCCTCAGCATGGCGGCGTAGGTATATCGTTCCCCGTAGCGTCAGCTGACGCAGCGCGAGTTCCCTTTCGAAAGGGAACGTCCCCGGTTACGTATGTAAACTTAGTTCACTGAGAACAGGGAACGAGACGCTGCATCACATGGCCATGCTTCAAGGTGTGCCTGCCCACAGTCCCTTCAGACGAAGCGGATATTTTCATGTTGGCACGGTGCCCTTTTATACTTCCTGGTCGCACGGTGATGACATCGCCAGCTGCCGACGGTCAGTAGGATTGTGATTTGATAGCGATTTCAGACACCTGTCACGCTGAAGGCGTTCCCCGTAGCATCAGCTGACGCAGCGTCTCGTTCCCTGTTCTCAGGGAACTAAGGTTACATACGTAACCGGGGACGTTTTTATCATTACATTATGGAAAATAATGAACTTTATCACAATATGCCAATTTTTTGAGAAGGACCTATAATTCTATTGTCGCATACTGTTCTTAGCCTACTATATTAGGGAAGTATGAGATTTCAGATGCCACCCATGTATTTGTACATACCTTATGTAGCCCTGCCTCTTTTCAGCTCTGCAATTTTGTTCTGTCATCCAGTTTGTATTTGCATTTTTCCCGGTGCTTCCAAAATGTTACAGAAATGTATTACTACACTCACAATGTTACAGAAGTTGAGAAAACCCAAACATAAGACAATAAACTTTTATCAACTTGTTAATTCAGCGATTTTCATTAAGCTTTGTATCAGTAGCAACACGGTAGTATAATCAAATTATCATACTTTCCCTACCTTATATGAGAGAATTGGGCTTTTTACTTTTGGAAAAAATCCAGAACTGTAGAGAATTTTTAATTGTAGTGTCTTACTGAACAAAATGATTTTATTACTATGAAAATCAAAACGACTGAGGGGGCGGTGTTATGGTGGGCAAGTGATGTAACCAATAGCCATGGCTTGGGAGTGGCCTTGTTGGGTAGCGATGCAAGTGCATTTTGGGAGTAGTTGTCTTTCATCCACATGAGGCAAAAAAAACATTTTCTGGCTTTTCTCAGTCTAGAAGTAACCAAATCCAAAAATAATTGAACATTTCCACTAAATAAATGACCCAATTTAAACACACATTTATTGTCCTAGCGCTGAAGTACCTTTTAAAGCTTGTTTTCCTTTCCTCAATCATAGTAAGTTCTCAAAACACAAAAACGTTTTTACTGTTCCAAGTACAATCTTTCATTTTGAGTTAATAAGCATTCCTGGCTTACAAATCCGATTCCCAAAAAGTTGGGACACTGTACAAATTGTGAATAAAAACAGAATGCAATTATGTGGAAGTTTCAAATTTCAATATTTTATTCAAAATACAACATAGATTACATATCAAATATTTAAAGTGAGAAAATTAATAATTTTAAGGGGAAAATAATTGATTTTAAATTTCATGGCATCAACACATCTCAAAAGAGTTAGGAAAAGGCCATGTTTACCACTGCATAGCATCACCTCTTCTTTTTATAACAGTCTGCAAACGTTTGGGGACTGAGGAGACAAGTTGCTTTAGTTTAGGAATAGGAATGTTTTCCCATTCTTGTCTAATACAGGCTTCAAGTTGCTCAAATGTCTTAGGTCTTCTTTGTCACATCTTCTTCTTTATGATGCACTAAATGTTTTCTATGGGTGAAAGATCTGGAGTGCAGGCTGGCCATTTCAATTCCCACATCCTTCTTCGCAGCCATTATGTTGTAATTGATGCAGTTTATGGTCTGGCATTGTCATGTTGGAAAATGCATGGTCTTCCCTGAAAGAGATGACGTCTGGGTGGGAGCATATGTTGTTCTAGAACTTGGCTATACCTTTCAGCATGGATGGTGCCTTTAAAGATGTGTAAGCTGCCCATGCCACACGCACTCATGCAACCCCATACTGTCAGAGATGCAGGCTTCTGAACTGAGCGCTGATAACAACTTGGGTTCCCTTTCAAGGAAGCTTGCACTGCGTCTACATCTGTGTGGTGGAAGCCATGTGCAAGAGGTTTGGCCCAGTGAAAGTGGTTCTGATTACGTCTTGAGAGATGTCCCATTGCCCTCCGTTGTTCTCCCTCAGGCATCCAGCCCCGCTGGGGTTGGACACCATAACTCAGACGTGGCCGAGGCTACATCTGTATGCATTTCCCCCGTTCGCTCTGCTCCGGGGAATTCTGGAGCAGGTCCGCCGGGAGGGCATCAGCCTCCTCTTAGTAGCACCCCAGTGGCCGACCAGAGTATGGTTCGCCAACATTATAGCACTCCTAGACGGCCTTCTGTGCCAGGTACCTCTGAGGAGGGATCTGCTCTCTCAGGCAGGGGGCACAATTTTTCACCCCCAGCTGGAGTTGTGGAACCTCTGGGTCTGGCCCTCGAGGGGGCGCGCTACCTAGAGGATGGCCTGTCATTGGATGTCGTGGAGACCTTACTCAGCTCTAGAGCTCCTTCTACGAGGAAGCTGTGAAACCTTTTTCCACTTGGTGTAGAGAACAGAAGTTGGACCCAGTCAACTGTCCTGTGGTGGCAGTGCTGGAGTTCCTCCAGGCCTGTTTCTCTGCTGGTCTAACCCCATTTACTCTGAAGGTACATGTGGCTGCTATTGGGGCTTTCCACACACCAGTAGATGATGGACCATTTGGTAGACATCATCTGGTTGTACGGTTCCTCCATGGAGCTCGGAGGATGAGCCCTGCGGCTCGATCCAGAGTCCCAGCCTGGGGCCTGGTGGTGGTACTTGAAGGTTTGGCTAAGGCCCCCTTTGAGCCGGCTGAGGCAAAGAACCTGACCCATAAGGTGGCCTTTCTCCTCGCCATCACTTCTCTGAGGAGAGTGGGGGACCTCCAGGGCTTGGCGGTGTTGCCAACCTGTCTGGAGTTTGTCCCTGATTGAGTGAAGGCCATCTTATACATTGGTGGATTGTGTTGGATTGTGTTCCTGAGTATTCCTGAGCCCATTTTGTGATTTTCATTACAGTAGCATTCCTGTATGTAATGCAGTGCCATCTAAGGGCCAGAAGATCACAGGCATCCAGTATGGTTATGGCCTTGAACCTTACGCACAGAGATTGTTCCAGATTCTCGGAATCTTTGGATGATAAAATGCGCTGTAGGTGATGATAACTTTAAACTCTTTGCTGATATTGCTCCACTATTTTTTGCCGCAGCATTGGGAGAATTGGTGATCCTCTGCCCATCTTGACTTCTGAGAGGCACTGCCACTCTGAGAGGCTCTTTTTATACCCAATCATGTTTCCAATTGACCTAATAAGTTGAAAATTGTTCCTTATATGTACATTTAACTTTCCCGGCCTCTTATTGCTACCTGTCCCGACTGTTTTGGAACATGTAGCTCTCATGAAATCCAAAATGAGCCAATATTTGGCATGACATTTCAAAATTTTTCACTTTCAACATTTGATATTTTATCTATATTACATTGTGAATAAAATATAAGTTTATGAGTTTTGTAAATTATTGCATTCCTTTTTAATTCACAGTTTGTACATTGTTTTAACTTTTTTGGAATTGCGTTTGTAGTTTATCTAACTTGTCTATCAGTTTGTTGAGCAAGAGTAAATTTACACCAAAACAAGTAAAACAAATAAACTCATTAAATTTGAAGAACCTTCACTGTAAAGGTGACTGGAAACATAGCACTACCTTTACAACAAAATAATATATATTTGAGATTGCACTTGTTATTCAAACCAAACAAGGCTTTAGGTTCCACTGTCGTTTTTACAGAATAAAACAAGCAGCCAGAATAATTCTGAAAAAAAGCCCTTATCAGCCGAATTAGCGAGACCCCTTTGGACCTGAATGTACTGACATTCCAAAATAAAACTGGTGGGAAAGAGATAATCACATGAACGTCTCGGGTTATGCACATAACCCATGTTCCCTGATAGGGAACAAGACACTGCGTCATCGTAGATGACACATCGGGGAACGCCCTCGGCGTGACGCTGCTGAAGCTCATTTGAAAAAACCCAATCCTGATTGCTATTGCATCATGACGTAACGAGTGACAGCATACACGGAGGTATAAAGGGACGCCGGCACAAGCAGATATACTTTCTGCGATGAAGCGGGCGCTCTGGCGATAGGCGGGGCTACGAGACGCAGTGTCTCGTTCCCTCTCAGGGAACATGGGTTATTTGCATAACCCGAGACGTTCCCTTTATCGAGGGAACTCGCACTGCGTCATCGTAGATGACACATCGGGGAACAAATACCCACTAGTCCTCGCCTATCTTAAGCCCCTTGGTATGGAACGATTCATGCATACTCAGGAGGCGAGCACCCTGGCCCCTTGCGTCGCCGGGAGACTGTAATGTCTAATGAAAGTATGTGGGGTGGCCCACCCGGCCGCTTCGCAGATTTCCTGCAAAGAAGCTCCCAAAAGGAGGGCTACCGAAGAGGCCATGCCTCTGAAAGAGTAAGCCCTCACGGCTATCGGTGAAGGCAAGCTGCGCACCTGATAAGCCGTGGCTATTGCCTGGACAATCCAGTTACTGATAGTCTGTTTTGCTGCATGCAGCCCTTTCTTAGGTGGACCAAAGCATACTAACAATTGGTCTGACTTCCTCCACTGGGCAGACCTCTCCAGATAGATCCTCAATGCCCGAACCGGGCAGAGGAGGTGAAGCCTGCCCTGATCTGCCGTCACATGAGGTGGGGGATGGAATGCCTGGAGAACCACCGACCGTACCGTATTAGATGGCACTTTGGGTACGTAACCCAGGGTTGGACGCAAGATGGCCTTTACTCCGCCCGGGGCAAACTCCAAGCAATTTGGCGTGATTGCCAATGCCTGGAGGTCCCCCACTCTCCTCAGAGAAGTGATGGCAAGGAGAAAGGCCACCTTAAAGGGGGGGTGAAACACTCAGTTTCAGTCAATCTCATGTCAATCTTGAGTACCTATAGAGTAGTATTGCATCCTTCATATCTCCGAAAACTCTTTAGTTTTATTATATTTATAAAAGAAATATGGGCTGTACCGAGTCTTTCCGGAAAAAAACGAGCAAGCAAAAGAATGACAAGCGCGCAAAGCGGTGACGTCCTCAAGCGTGGAGAAACTCATGGCTATCGAGCTCAGCTAATACAAATAATGATCCAAAATCATTCGGAGGCTGAAATAAATTGAACAGGAAAAAACGGCAACAGCAGGACGTCCGTCTCTGTGGTATGTACTGTTTTCAGTGGCCTGTCAACATTTGTGTGTCTTTACTCACAGTTTATGAGGACATGATTCGGTTTATGGACTATTGTATGCGACTAAACCTTCACTGTAGCAAGCAAAACGGTTTTGCACGTCAGACTAATGTACAAAGAACAACAATAGAGTCCGTTAGCGCATTTGAATGATGAAGCACGCGATCGTGTCGTTTACTGATGTTTACTCATGCGACGAGCCGACTGCATAGACATTTGAAGCAGTTTTACTCACCGGCTGCTTCCAAAGCAGGACCGAACCTTTATCGCTGAGACCGCTCCGTCAAAAACCTGTCCTGACAGCAGTGAATGGTGGAGATCCACTTTTGCGATGTTGTGAAGCTTCCCATCATTTCATATCGGGTCAAATGCAGCGCTGCCTTCCCAGAATGCTGTGCTGAAGCGTTGAAGTCACCCATAGGAATAAAGTGGAGCGCGGCGCCTGGATCGACTGGATCTGCACCTGAGTGTTTATGGGTGTGCATTTCCTCTCTCGCTCTAGTCACGCGCGTGCGCGCGCGCACCCTACCGGGAGAAAAGCCCATACGGCCCATACAAGGACCTTCTGATCTATTAACATCAAGTCGAGCCATACTCGAAAAAAACTCTCCGAAACTTGTGAGAAACCGGAAGGAGTATTTTTAACATAGAAATACTCCAAACGTCCAACATTATTTTTTGAAACTTTGTCTATGTTTAGGATGGGAATCTAAGTCTTTAACAGTGTAAAAAGCTCAGTATGCATGAAACAGTATTTCACCCCCCCTTTAAGCGTGAGGTTCTTGGCCTCGGCCAGCTCCTGCGGCTCAAAGGGGGCCTCAACCAAGCCTTGAACTTTGAACCCGGCAGAGAACCGATCTTGGAGAAATACCAGTACTGAAGCCACTGCGCAGTTAACTGGGTTTACCTCACGGTCTCTACACCAAGTGGAAAAGACCTTCCACTTCAGGTTGTACAGCCTCCTGGTGGAAGGAGCCCTGGAGCTGAGTAGGGTCTCAACGACGCCTGCCAACAGACCATCCTCTATCGGCTGTGCCCCCTCAGGGGCCAGACCCATAGGTTCCATAACTCCAGCTGGGGGTGGTATATCGTGCCCCCTGCCTGAGTCAGCAGATCCCTCCTCAGAGGAATCTGCCATGGAAGGTCATCTAGCAGGTCTATGATGTTGGAGAACCATACTCTGGATGGCCACCGGGGTGCTACCAAGAGCAGGACCCGCTCCAGAACTCCCGGGAGCAGAGCGATTGGGGGAAATGTATACAGACGCAGCCTCGGCCACGTCTGTGACATGGCATCCAGGCCCAATGTAAAAGGCCAGAAGGCGAAACCGGGGAATCAAGAAGAAAGTGTCTCTCCCTGATCCCCGACAGGTTGAGCCAGAGATGCCTCTCCGCACACACCAAACCCACCATGGAGCGGCCTATAACACGGGCCGCCTCCTTTGTGACGCGGACAGACAAATCTGTGGCTTTCCTCAGCTCAGTCACATCCTCCGGAGAGGGACCCTCGCCCTCATCAAGCTCATTCAACAAGTCCGCTTGGTAGGCCTGCAGAACCGCGAGAGTGTGCAGGCACCCACCAGCGCGACCAGCTGCACTATATGCCTTACCCACCAGCTTCGATGTCTCTCGGCATGGTTTCGAGGGCAATGCCGGGGCCTTTAATGAAGCAGCGGTCTCGGGTGAGAGGTGGCCCGCAAGCGCCACTTCAACCCTCAGCAGCGCTACATAGCCCTTCTCAGACGCCCCAGCACGTTGGCAAAATCAAGCACAGGGGGCGTAGTCAAGCGTGCTGAGAAGGGCTTTTCCCACGCCCTGCACAACTCATTGTGCAGGTCGGGAAAAAAAGGCAGATCCCGGCGTGGAGGCTGAACTCGGCGCTTGAAAAAGCGTTCATCCAGCTTATTAGGCGGCTGGATGTCCACTTTTTCCTGTGGCCAATCTAAGTTAAGCTTGGCCACAGCGCGAGTCAGGACCTCCACAAGCTCCTCCATAGCCTGCGAGTGGGGTGGTGACTGCCCCACCGCGCCTGCTTCGGTGCTCATCGTCAACGACTCCTCAGAATCGGACAGCCTGAGCACCGGATCCTCCGCCTCGCGGGAAGAAGCCGCTTCGCGGGCTTCTGCCCAGGCGACAGGATCTCTGAATCGTCAGAGGAAGATGCCTCAACAGTCCCTAATCCTGCTGACAGATCCAGTTGCGAGCCCCACGATCTGCGGCGCCGCGCTGCCTCAGCAACCGCGGGCCCAGAACCGCAAGGCTCGCGAGGCTGGCCGGCCTCGTCAAAGACCGCCAGCCGCGAGTGCAGTACCCTCAGCAGCAGCTTCCCGCACTCACTGCAGGCCGTCCCCTCGAGAGCGACCTGGTTGTGCTGCACGCCGAGGCACTGCACACAGAGCTTGTGCTTGTGTGTGGCACACACCGTCTGAACTGCTCGCTCGCCATTTCAACAGTGAAACTACTAATATTGAAAGCCCTACGGGACAAACAACATCAAATAGACAGACAAGAACACAGAGCGCAACCGCTGAAGAGCAGAAAGCTATATCTGCTTGTGCCGGCGTCCCTTTATACCTCCGGGTATGCCGTCACTTTCTACGTCATGACGCAACACCAATCAGGATTGGGCTTTTTCAAATGAGCTTCAGCAGCTTCACGCCGAAGGCATTCCCCGATGTGTCATCTACAATGACGCAGTGGGAGTTCCCTCGATAAAGGGAACAAGAATTTATCACAAGTAGCATTTTCACCTGCAAAGGTTGATAGTAATCAGCATGTTGTTATACACAAATACAAATCACCACGGAAACACAACACTAAATTTAACATTTAACATAAGATGTAGCATAAACTATAATGTACATGACTGATAAGAAAACCAAGGGACTTTTAACAAATGTTATTGCTGTCACGAACAGAATAATGCAACACACAGGTAAGATCCAAAACTAGGTTTATTGCAGGAAATGTAGAGAACAAACAACAGGAGCAGTGTAAATGGAAACAATGATCATGTAGACTTGAGAGCAGTGAATGACAGTTCTTATCTGTTAGCCTACTAATGGATATGGGAGATTACTGGAGTGCTGAAGACAGGATTGCAGAGGTAGGTAGCCAGTAGCTCAGGGAGCAAATGGCGGTGTAGGTAGCTTAGGGCACCAGAAGTCAGTAACACAGGAGAGTCTATTGGCCGTCGTGGCTAGGACACAGGAGAGAGGTTCCATCGCCCACTCGAGTAAGGTGGCAAGTAACGGTTATCACTGCAATGTAGGAGCAGAGAGCAAAGGAGGATTTGCTAGCCTTCATGGCCGGGACAAGGGAACTTAAGGTAGAAAGGGCCATCTCGTCTAAAAACACCACCCCAGCAGGATACTGCCTCCACCATGCTTCACTATTGGACAGGTGATGAGCAGTGACTGGCTGCAGTGATGGTTGATTTTCTACAACTTTCTCCCATCTCCCGACTGCATCTCTGAAGCTCACAATGATCTTTGGGTTCTTCATATCTCTCACCAAGGCTCTTCTCCCCTGATAGCTCAGTTTGGCCAGACCGCCAGCTCTAGGAAGAGTTCTGGTCATCCCAAACGTCTTCCATTTAAGGATTATGGAGGCCACTGTGCTCTTAGGAACCTTAAGTGCAGCAGAATTTTTTTGTAACCTAGGGCAGATCGGTGCCTTGCCACAATTCTGTCTCTGAGCTCTTCAGGCAGTTCCTTTGACCTCATGATTCTCATTTGCTCTGACATGCACTGTGAGCTGTAAGGTCTTATATAGACAGGTGTGGGGCTTTCCTAATGAAGTCCAATCAGTATAATCAAACACAGCTGGACTCAAATGAAGGTGTAGAACCATCTTAAGGATGATTTGAAGAAACAGGACGTGAATTAAATATATGAGTATCACAGCACAGGGTCTGAATACTCAGGACGATGTAATATTTCTGTTTTTCTGTTTTAATATATCTGCAAAAATGTCAACAATTCTGTGTTTTTCTGTGAAAACTTCCTTGTTAGTCACCAGGCCCAGAAAACAATCGATCTCAGATTATGCCACACCTGGACGTCGTCATGTGGCAAACACTGCCTCTACAGAATAATAAGCACGCCTAATTCAGTAGCCCTGCCCACCGACTTGTGGAGCTATTTGGATCGCACAAGCCAGCAGCAATAAACATGCCGAAGATAGCAAGATATTATTGCATAAGCTTCCTTCGGATCCTAATATTAGGAATGTGTGGTTGAATTTTATTTTTAATAAAGCTCCAGCTCATGTGAGGAGACATTACATGTGTTTGCTTCATATCACAGCGGAAGTGATTGTTAACAAGTCTCAGGTCGATACTGGATTTGCAGGCATATTGAGATTAAAACACAATGATGTGCCTTCTATATTGGATCTGACAGGAATGGCACAACACACTTGTGTGAGTAAAACATGTTTATTTATATGTAATAGTATTGCATTGTTACAGATCGTTTTGTTTATGTGTACATGTCTAACACAACATACCTTAGCACACTGTCAAAGGCTGGAGAATCCTTTATTTGTTGGTTCATTGCAATTCGAGATCAGACTCAGACCAGGGCTCACAAAGCCCAGTGCCCCGGGGCTATAAGTTTTTCAAACGGGCTACCAAAAACGTCCGCCCGTCCGTTGGCAGGTGAATCTCAAATGGTGAAATAATATTGCGTTGTTCACTCTGTTGACTTGATATTAGAAGGGCATGCATGCGTGCGTGGTTCACACTTATATCCACCAAACGAAACAATACCCATTCATAAAGCAAGCTGATGGAAGACTCACCTCTAGCTCGCACTGTAACGTAATATACATTTTTCACTGTCTCCAAGACTTTATCTAAACATTCTCATTTGATTCATTGTGAATGCCAAAAGAATAGACACAAGATACATGTATTGTCACCAGAAGGTAAATGTTGGTTTGTTTTCATTAGCTTTCCAGCAGATCCATTAGCCTGGGATCTGCTGCTTCATGCCAAATCACAGCTGTGCTGACACAACAGTCCCCTTTGTGGTGTGATATTCTTGTGGTATTTATTGATTTTTTTTTTTTTTTTTAATGATCATGCTTGCACATAAATTGGATTATATTGCACATTTTCCCAAAATTACAGTAGGTAACATAGAAAATGGGGGGGGGGGGGTAATATTAATGTAGTAATGTTCATAGATATGGGAAGGAAGGAGGAGGGAACCGGCAAATTCAAAAGACTTTAATCAAACAACCTGAAAGCAAAGGAAAATACATAACAAAACATAAATAAAACCATAACGTAAAATCCAGGCCTGGTCCTCTCTCGTCTTGCACTGTCGTCCCTCCTCCTTTTATTCTCCCTTCACTCCTCCATGAGATGAGACCCATGTGGCGTTCAGCTGGCACTCATTAGCTCTCGTCACCGGTCTGCTCTTACGGTCCCTCGCCTCGCTGCTTGCCAAAAATTATTTTTTTACTAAATCTGCTGATCAAAATAAGGCCACTACTGAAGCATAGTTTATATAAGTCACCTTCTGGCTAAAAACAACAAACCTTTTACGGATGGCGAATTATTCAAATAAGCAATGGCTATTACTGCAGAGACCATTTTCAAAGATTTTAAAAATAAAGAGGACATAAAAGCCACACTCCATGCTTTACCTCTCGGCCCTACATCAATAACAAGAAGGGTTGAGTCACTGTAAGAGGGCATGGATCAACAGGTGTTAAAGGGCTTGTCACTTGCCAATATTTTTCACCCCAGTTCGACGAATTTCTGGATGCATTGGACACAGCTCAGCTTGTTTTTGTCAGAATGGCTTTCCAGGATTTTACATGAAAAGAGGACTTCCTCACTCTTTTGCACTTAAAGGAGAGAACGCAAGGTGAGGATATGTACAGAGAGTTTAAAAAATATGTAAGAGAAAATTATATCTCCATTCATAAACTGGTATCAATTACCACTGACAGAGCACCGGCATTGCATGGTGTGCGCTCTGGTTTTATAGCACTGTGCCGTAATGACCTTAATTTTCCGACTTCAAGAATTATCATTGTGTGATTCACCTGCAGGCCTCGGCAGGGAAAGTCGTGGATTTTCTCACGTAATGTTACTGGTGGTCAAACGGATAAACTCGATACAAGCAAAAGCACTTCAGCGTCGCTTATTCAAGGCATTACTGGATGAGCTTGATGCCTCATATGGAGATTGTGGCGAGATGAACGAGCGAGGGACATGGGAGGAGCGAGTGAGACCGGGGACGTGATTGCGAAGGAGCGCAATAAAGCGCAATGCGTATGGTACGCGGTTTTTCGCGTGCATATGATACGCACTTTATGGCGTGCATATGACACGCTCTTGGGTAGGTTTAGGGTGGTGGGGTGGGGGGTTTGTATGTATAATACGCCATAAAGTGTAAAACCGCGTACCATACGCACGCCAAAACTCATTTTGGCGTATACATTCCACGAGATTGCAAACTCATACTATTTATACGCATTTTCGTAAGATCCGTCTCCTAAAAACGGGAGGCTAACACATTTTCCCAACCTGGAAAAAAATGTCACAGCATTAAAGAAGAGCATGTTTTTAACCCTGAGAAATACTGTGCTCATCTGGACAAAGTTGCAACAGAGTTCAATATGTGTTTTGGTGAGTTCAACGAAATGCAATGTATTGCTGCATTTGTCTTCTGAAGGAACATTTAAATTACTGATAAAGAATATTGATTATTTAGAGTGTGTATGTATTCATGCAGGAGCTAATATAAGTTTTTGCCATGCAACACTCTTACCATGTGTGGAAAACTACTGAGAGGGATTGTTTTGACAATGGGGGTGTTATGTCCGTTCAGGGTAGATTAATCTGTGTTCATTTGGTAATACCTTGCTGCGTGTTTAGGATGCAGCTGTTTTGGTCTGAAATAGTGAATTCTGGTTTTCAGAAAGTAAAGTGAGTTGCGTGCATAAACCTCTTGTCCAGCGTCCTTTTTATACACAAGATTTGGCGACAAGGATGGCTGAATTTTCTCTTCCTCCTCCACCTCCTTTTTTTCTTGCACTTCCCGATGAGCCTACAATACTGTGGAATTGCTGGTATCAGTCTTTTGAAACGTACCTTCAAGCTACGGGACTAGCCGACGTGAGTCCAGTTCGGAAAACAGCATTGTTGAGGCCCTGTTTAGGAGTCGAGGGACAATGTGTACTGAAGACGTTAACCAGCAACGGGACAGATACAGACTATGCAGAGACAGTGAAACTTTTAAAAGACCAGTTTGCTGCCCCACAGAGTGCCTTATTGAGACGATTTATGTTTAGGCAACGACATCAACTCCTGGGTGAGTCCGTCCATCAATACGTTTCCAACCTGAAAGGCTAAGCCAGCCAGTGTAAATTCTGCACATTGATGGACGAGATGATACGTGATCAACTGATTGAGCATACTACACAGTCTAAAATCAGGGAGACATTGCTACTCAAATCAGATGATTTGACACTAGCTAGGGCTGTTGCTATTGCATTCCAAATTGAAATTCCAGCTGAATGTGCAGCCAAAATAACACAGACAGAATCATCGTTAAGCCCAGCAGTACGCATAAGTGCACAGTCACATGAGCAGCAACAGCAGCAGCCATCTAGCAATGGTTTGGATGAACCAGACACAGCCCCAGACCCAATCATGCATCTCACAAGACAACAAGGGCTGCGTCAGCGTCAAAGGCAGCTTTCCTGTGGTAACTGTGGATCAAACACACATGCCACCAGAGCTCGAAGCTGCCCAGCTAATGACCAAACATGTTGTAACCGTGGAAGAAAAAATGGTAACACTTTATTTTGATAATCCACTTTAGACATTTTACTAACTATAAGTAACTTTGCAACTACATGTCAACTAACTGTCATCAGAGTATTTGAAGACGGTCTGATTAATATTTACAAAAACTTTATTTTGTTGGTCCCCCAACAGACATTCTACTGACTATAAGTAACTTGGCTTCTACAATTCAATTATTCTACTAACCTGAACCCTAACACCTAACCATAACCTACCAGTCTACTGACTACAAATACTCTAATGAGAATTAGTTGACATGTAGTTGCAAAGTTACTTATAGCTAGTAGAATGTTTAAAGTGGACTATCGAAATAAAGTGTAACCGAAAAGATCACTTCGCAAAAATGTGTCGCTCCGCTCCCTCCAGGTCAGATGGACACACTGCCCGTGGTTCACCCACTATAATTCACCATGTAACATCAGGGCCCATGCAGTTCAAGTCATGTACAGTGAATATAAACACAGTGTGTATTCCACTGCTACTAGACACAGGCGCAAGTGTCTCCCTCCTAAATGCCAGCACATACCATAAATTCTTCCATTCTCGTCCACTGTCAACGGCGCCCACTGCTGTACTACACGGGTGTGGTGACTCCAAAATTGACCTGTTGCGGTCCATCACAGTGACTGTTAGCTATGGCACTAGGGTCTTGCCCTCATTTGTTTTCAATGTGGCCCGACGAGGGGCAAATTTAATGGGGCTAGATCTGTTCGTGGCATTGGGATTTTCACTCATTGACACAGGGGGGGCTGCCATCATGACTGTCGCTGCCGGACCATATAAGAAGTGGTCATCACTGTTTGAAGGGATAGGATGTCTGTCTGCCTTCGCCCATCAACCCCTCATTGACTCCTCTGTGACTCCAGTCGTCCAGCCACTTTGCCGTATTAATAATAATAACTTTATTTTATATAGCGCCTTTAAAAGCAGCTTCTCAAAGCGCTGTACATAAGAACATAAAACCACAGCAAAATATAACAACATATATATATATATATATATATATATATATATATATATATATATATATATATATATATATATATATATATATAAAAAAGAAGAAGTACAAAAAAAAAAAATCCACTGGCCCTTAGGGATGGAGTGTCAGTTGAGCTGCAGCGGCTGTTGGATGCTGGTATCATTGAGCCTGTTGATGCTTCACCATGGATTTCAAATTTGGTGGTGGTCAGAAAGAAAACAGGGGCACTGCGCGTATGTGTGGATCTCCGCGCAGTAAACAAAGCAGTCATTCCAGACAGATACCCATTGCCCACGTCTGAGGAGCTCACGGCACAATTTCATGGCTCCACTGTCTTTTCAAAACTGGATCTCAGAGAGGGCTATCTCCAGGTGCCCCTCCACCCAGAAAGCAGAAACCTGACTGCCTTTGTCACACACCTTGGTGTTTTCCGCTACACGAGGATGCCGTTTGGCCTTAGCTCCGCCCCCTCCTGCTTTCAAAATGTCAAAACCTCAGTGCTGGCAGGTATACCAGGTGGGGTTATTTACCTTGACAGTGTGGTGGTACATGGGGCTACTACTGCTATCCACGACAGTCGTCTGCAAAGTGTGTTCAAAGCCCTCACCAAACACAGTCTAACCCTCAATGGCAGCAAATGTGTTTTTGCTGTGCCGGCCATTGAATATGTAGGCTTCCGACTTTCCACTGAGGGCATATCTCCCCTTCAGTCTAATGTGGAGGCCATCCTCTCTGTTCCCGAACTGACCTCGGCTGCCCAGCTGGCTTCATTTTTGGGCATGACAGGCTACTACATGAAGTTCATGCCTCAGTATTCAGCCATAACAGCCCCACTGCGCCAGCTGCTTTGGAGAGATGAGCCGTGGGTCTGGTCTCTAGAATGCACCAAGGCAGTGCAAACTTTTAAAGCTCAGCTTACCTCACCTCCAGTTTTGGCACAGTTTTTTAAGAGTGTGTTTCCAAAAATACTTCAGCACATCAACTTTCCAACATGAGGAAATAACATTTTGGACACCACACAGAGAGGAGCTTACAAAGCCCTCCCCCTACCCCACCTCGGAGCCTCAGACCACATCACTGTTATGCTAATGCCTGCATAGAGACCACTCATTAAAGTCGCTAAACCAGTTTACAAACAGATTAAAGTGTGGCCAGAAGGATCATCAGAGGTTCTTCAGGACTGCTTCAACACAACTGACTGGGACATGTTTAAACAGGCTGCCACATGCAATAACATCACTGACCTCCAGGAGTACTCAGAGACTGTCACTGCCTACATCAATAAGTGTATTGATGATGTAACAGTCACAAAAACCATCACTGTCCGGGCCAACCAGAAGCCATGGATGACAGGGGAGGTCTACAGACTCCTGAAGACACGTAACGCTGCCTTCAGAGCTGGAGATGAGGTGGGCCTGAGAACAGCGAGGGCCAACCTGTCCTGAGGCATCAGAGAGGCTAAGAGACAGCACTCCAGGAGGATAGCTCATCAATTCAGCGACAGCAGAGACACTAGAAACCTGTGGCAGGGGATACAGACCATTACGGACTACAAGCCCCCACCACGGACCTGTGACAACAACATCTCTCTGCTAAACGAACTGAACACCTTCTTCGCTCGCTTTGAGCAACAAAACGGCACCACTGCACAGAAGACTCCACCTCCTCCTGGCGACCAGGTGATGACGCTGACCCCAAACAGCGTGAGGAGATCCTTCAGTGGGATCAATGCCCGCAAAGCTTCGGGTCCTGACAACATCACTGGGCGTGTACTGAAAGTCTGTGCAGCAGAACTCACTGATGTCTTCACAGACATTTTTAACATTTCACTGAGTCAGGCTGTTGTTCCCACATGTTTCAAAACTACCACCATTATTCCAGTTCCGAAGAAACCATCTCCATCCTGCTTCAATGACTACCGTCCGGTTGCACTTACCCCCATCCTCATGAAGTGCTTTGAACGGCTAGTCATGCACCACATCAAGTCTGCCCTCCCCCCCTCCCTGGACCCCTTCTAGTTTGCATATCGGTCCAACCGGTCGACTGATGATGCCATCGCCACTGCTGTCCACTCAGCACTCACCCATCTGGACAAAAAGGACTCATATGTCAGAATGCTGTTCATAGACTTCAGTTCAGCATTCAACACTATCATCCCTCAACAGCTCATCTACAAACTGATTCAGCTGGGGCTCAACACTTCACTGTGCAACTGGCTGTTGGACTTTCTGACTGGAAGACCTCAGGCAGTACAGGTCGGCAACAACACATCCAGCACTATCACACTGAACACTGGGGCCCCCCAAGGATGTGTGCTGAGCCCCCTCCTCTTCACTCTGCTGACCCATGATTGCACACCGTCACATAGCTCCAACCTCTTTAACAAGTTTGCAGATGACACGACTGTGGTGGGTCTCATTAGCAAAAAAGATGAGACTAACTACAGGAGTGAGGTGAGCCGCCTGGCCAAGTGGTGCAGTGACAACAATCTGTCTCTGAACGTGGAGAAGACAAAGGAGATTGTTGTTGACTTCAGGAGAGCACACGCTCAGCACATTCCTCTGACCATCAACGGTGCGACTGTGGAGAGAGTGAGCAGCACCAAGTTCCTGGGTGTGCACATCACAGAGGACCTCTCCTGGACTGAAAACACTGCAGCACTGGCCAAGAAATCACAACAGCGTCTCTACTTCCTCCGCAAACTGAGGAGAGCCAGAGCCCCACCCCCCATCATGCACACCTTCTACAGAGGCACCATCAAGAGCATTCTGTCGAGCTGCATCACTGTGTGGTATGGCGCCTGCAACGCGTCCTGCCGAAAGACTCTGCAACGCATAGTGAGAGCAGCTGAGAAGATCATTGGTGTCTCTCTCCCCTCCCTCCAGGACATTTATGGTACACGTCTCACCCGCAAAGCCCTCTGCATCACCCAGCCCGCAGCTGATCCCACTCACCCATCACACAGCTTTTTCAGCCTGCTACCATCAGGGAGGAGACTGCGGAGTCTCCAGGCCAGGACCAGCAGACTGAAGGACAGCTTTATCCACCAGGCTGTCAGGAAGCTGAACTCCCTCCCGCTTATGCCCCCCCCCCCCCTTCCGCTTCTTCAGCTGGCACCACTGAACTATGAACCCCCCCCACCCCCCACTACTTATATGATGACATGCTCTAGTCACTTGTGCAGCATTCTCTGCTCACTACCTCATTCGGCATGGAACTGACGTCATTCCACTACCTCATCAGTCAGTTAAATAACTGCTCTTGATCACTTGTCAATTTAATCAGACTCAGACTTAACAAGATATTTAATAAGTTGCACTAAAAACTTCACTGCACTGTTGTTCACTTCATTGATTTGCACTATATCTGTTATTTGCCTTGCGCTGCTTTATTTAACTCTATTTTAAATTTTATTATATGTCTTTTTTCTCATTCCCTTATTGTATAGTTGTACCCACATTTTATATTTTATATTTGATCTAGTTATTTTGTAGGCTTTAATGTGAATGTTATCTGTATGCACCAGGGTCTGAGAGTAACGCAATTTCGATTCTCTGTATGTATGTACTGTACATGTGGAAATTGACAATAAAGCAGACTTGAACTTGAACCTTTATGGCCGCCAGTTTACACTGAGAACAGATCACCAGGCATTGACAGCTCTGCTCGCCTCTATTTACAGGTGATTCCAGGGGCTCTTCGTGCCTGTGTGCTGGCCATGGCACACGAGGGCCACCTGGGCATAGTGAAGCTTAAACAGAGATGCCGTGACCTGGTGTAGTGGCCAGGCATAGGCAAAGACATTGAGGCCCTTGTTAAAGAATGTCCTGCATGCCTTGTGAGTGGAAAAACTGGCCACCAACCCCCACTGTCCCTGCAGCCTCTGGCCTGGCCCTCAAAGCCATGCATCTGCAATTAGACATATGTGGCGAGATCCACGGTGCCCCCCACTATCAGGGGTTCTTGTATGTATGTTCTTGTTGTAATGTATGATTTACACTCCAAATGGCCTGAGCTGACCACTACTGGCTCCGTCCCCTCTCAGGTCATTGTGGACTTTCTGGAGTCCCTTTTCTCCCGCTGGGGCCTTCCACAGATCATTACAACCGACAATGGTCCACAGTTTATATCTGTGGAGTTTACTTCATACCTGGAGAACAGGGGGATCGACACATCCGCACAGCCCTGTATCACCCACAGGCAAATGGTGGGGTGAAACGCTTTCATCAATCCCTAAAAAATGGCATCAGAGCACATCAGGCCCAGAGCTGTTCCTTTAAACAAGCCATACGTCTAACACTGCTACACTACCGTGCTACCCAGCATTCAATCACAGAGGTTTCCCCAGCCTCACTCATGCTGGGTAGGGAGTTACACCTTCCACTGGACAGGCTCCGCCCCACCGTGGTTCAGAACACACTAACACCAGTCAAAGCCTCAGTCACCCGGTGTCAGAAGCGGATGAAACAGTGGTTTGACAAGAAAAAGAGGATCAGGATACCAGATATCCCTGTGGCAGACTGGGTGAGAGCTCGTCGACTGCACAGGGAGAACAAGATGGCATCATTTTGGTCCACTCCACATCAAGTGGCCTGCCGACGCGGACCAGCCACATACCTCCTAGATGATGGCACCCGCTGGCACGCCAGCTGCCTTCAGAAGGTGCCAGCACCTTCTGCAACGTTAACTCAGACTAGCGGGGACATAATGCCACCCAGAGCGGAGCAGGAAGACACCTTACTGCAATCAGCTGCACAGCCTGAAAATACTCCCTCGCTGTCACACCCAGTGCCCCCATCACCATCGCCACTGCCCTTGTCTCCAGCCTCCAGAGCATTGCTCGCCTCACCTTTAGCTGTGTGTTTTCCACGGCCAGTGCTCGCGAGGGCACGGCCTGATTACCTAAAGAACTTTGTGTCTACCTGTCATATTTGAACCCCCCAGAGAGGGAAAAATGTTATGATGTTCAACGTTCAAGATGCTCTAGCAGAAACACCTTTTCGAATGCTTTGAATACACCGCCCTTTCATGTCTCGATTCTCCCTTGATACAAACCTTTTCTGTGCTTTGCTTTCAAAGGTCGAGCATATCAGTACAAAGTCCTGCTTTCCTGGCTGTCCCTGTCCCCCCTTATCTTCATGAAAGTCGTGGCGTTCCCATCCTTAACTATCTCGACGACTGGCTCATTTCAGCACAGTCCAGGGATCAGTTGTTTGAACACAGGCAACGTCAGTTAGTTGGGTCTTCAGGTCAACTAAGAAAAGAGCAAACTCGCCCCGTACAGACGATCTCTTTTATCTGTATGGAGTTGGATTCGGGCGAACAGATGGCATGCCTCACAGAGGAATGTGTCCAGTCGATGCTGAACTGCTTGAACATGTTTCAAGGTAGGACGCGGTCCCACTGAAACTTTTTCAGAGGCTCCTGAGACATGTGGCAGCCACAGCAGCAGTAAAACTGCTCGGTTTGCTTAATATGAGACCGCTTCAGCATTGACTTCACAGCCAAGTCCCGAGATGAGCATGGCAATGTGGCACTCACTGGTTCACCAAACCTTCAGCCCATGGTCAGACCCCTTGTTTCTTTCAGGCAGGAGTGCCCTTAGAATAGTGTCCAGGCATTTGCACTCCTGTCGCCTGTTGCAACTCTCCCGCATTCTCCTCCTCTGGAGACAGAAGCATCTGAGGCCATTCATGTCCCCAATGTGCTCAACCGTGTGGCCGACAAGGTCTCACGAGTTGTGCTTCCAGGAGAGTGGTGACTCCACCCCCAGGCGGTTCGGCTGAACTGGATACAGTTCAGAGAGGCTCAGGTTGAATTGTTTGACTCTCCAGAAACACCCCGCTGCCAGCTGTTTTACTCCCTGACCAAGGATACACTTGGTACAGATGCACTGGCACACATCTAGCCCCAGGGCCTTTGCAAATGCGTTTCCCGTAGTGAGTTTCCACACACAGACCCTGTAAAAAATCAGGGAGGATGAAGAGCAGGTCTTGTTAGTTGCACCATATTGGCCCAACTGAACCTGGTTCCCCGAACTAATGCTCCATGTGACAGCCCCTCCCAGGCAGATTCCAGAAGGATCTTCTTTCTCAGAGATGGGGCACCCTGTGCATCCCGACCTCTGGAAACTCCATGTCTGATCCCTGGAAGGGACGTGGTGGTTCTAGGTTACTTACCCCAAGAGGCAGTTAATACCATCACTTCGACACAAGCACCCTCTACTAGACACGCCTATGCCTGTGGAACCAGTGGGACCTGTCTCTCTCCACCCTCAAAGTATATGCTGCATATCTGCATGTCATGACCCCATAGAAGGTAAGTTGGTTGGGAATCCTCCTCAACCTCCCTCCATACCTTCTTGGGATCTAGCTCTGGTTCTCTGAGCACTTCAGAAGGCCCCATATGAGCCTTTGTCATCGGCTGAACTAAAGATTCTATCCATGAAGACTTTGCTGCTCACCCCACTAGCCTCTATCAAGAAGGTAGGGGACCTGTCCTGTCCTGTCCTGTCCATGCTTTAAGACTGTACGTCAATAGAACTCAAAGCTTTAGAACCTGAGAAAAGCTCTTTGTCTTTTACGAAGTCCAGCAGAAGGGAGAGAAGGGAGCCTGCCCACTCAGGGCACAATCCTCCTGGGCACTGGCATGTGGCACTTTGCTGTAAGATATCTGTAGAGCTGCGGGCTGGGTGGCACCCAATACATTCACTATCTTCTTTAATCTTTGCATAGAGCCGGTGTTCTCCTGTGTTCTCACCTCAAACATTTAAAACCACTAAGAGGCACAGGCTTATTCCCACTGAATCCTTGAGAACTGGTATAGGCTGGCTACCATATGAGTGACCCTACGGGGATTGCATATGTTTCTTTCATAGTTGTTTCTAGAAGCCTGTGACATTCCCTTGGGATAGCCCCCTGCTAGTAAGGCTGGAACCAACCTAAAACTGTCTTGTATTGCGGCCCTTTGGGTTAGCAAATATACTCCACATAACTTCTTCGGATAGGATGTAGCTTTTGCAGTGTTCCTTTTCCAGACGAATAGGCATGCTTTTTCCCATGTTTATCCAATAGTCAGTGATTGGTTCATGCAGAACAGCAGTGACTGGCAACTTTGTGTCAGCCCTGTCTCGTCAGTAAAGAGAGTTCAGGAGGCTCACACAGGGCACTGGAAGGGGACAGTGCTCATGGCGTTTTGGTAGGGATTCCTATTCATCAGTCATCAGTCCATTTGGTTGGAGTGATGACCAAATGGGAATGTCTCAGTTATGTATGTATCCTTGTTCCCTGAGGGAAGGAACGGAAACGCCATGTCCCGTTGCCATGATTACTCTACACCGCTGGGGTGCCAGGTCACCAATTCGGCTCTTCAGCGAAAACCTGATTTTGCAAGCACCTGCTGAGAGGGAGAGCAGCTGCTGCAATCATTGCATGCCAATGCCGTTACAATCGAAGTAGACTGGCTTCTCTGGCAAGATTACTATTCTTATCTATTCTAGGGAACGAGAGTTACATACGTAAACGAGACGTTACATAGTGTACTATGTAAACACAAAAAAATTGGCAAAAAAAAATGTTTTGGCAATGTTACATTATTTTTAAGTTAAGTAAGCTGAACTTCCATTTTTTTTATTTTGTACTTTTACATTTTTATTGCTCTTAACTTCAAAAATGTGAGTAAGCTAATTCATACATTTAAATTAAAATGATCAACAACAAAAATATATATTTTTTAGTAGTGGAAACTTGGCTAGCTTTAACTAGCTAATTCAATCAATTCTATCTTGCTAATTAGTAATACAATGCTTTGAAAGCATTAGCATTACAAATGAGTACAGCAACACAGAACATTTAACATATGTTCTCAAACGTGCGCACGCATGCACACACACGCACGCACGCACGCACGCACGCACGCACGCACGCACGCACACACACACACACACACACACACACACACACACACACACACACACACACACACACACACACACACACACACACTTTTGAGTGTCATGGAAAAGCATGCTGGAAAATATAAATCCCAGCCCAGTTTCAGTTGCATTTTAAGTTTGTTAAATTAAAATAAACAAGTTCATAAAACAAAAACAACTATTATTTTTTTGTGTGAATATCAACTTTTAAAATAGAATAGTAAAACAAATGTGTATAATTTGTTCAAATTCCTAGGTATCCAGATAAATATCTTAGCCTCTTTAGCTTTAGACATGTCACTCAAAGTACACTTAAGTTAATAGTCAAACAAAGACGTGAGTAAAAAACAAAGACTCCCTCACATTTACACATATAGCCCAAAAATAGAGAGATGCTGAAAAGGCACTGTTTAGGATAGTCAGCTTCCCCTTCGAGAAGATACTGTGTAACTTCTGTATGGTAACATGCTTTTTGTTTGAAAGGTGTGCCACTATGCAGGGTGCCTGTTAGACGAACTGGTATCCTTGTGCTAATTAGCAAACTAGGAAGCTCCCAAGTCTAGTTCATGAATGCTCTTTCTGCAAGCGCATCTTTCTCTGGGCGCAGTCAAGCGTGTACAATTATCCACCTGCTGCTCGCAGACGGCACATTTTTTTGTTAGCCATCTCCTTTGCAACAAAGTTCTTTCTCCAAACATTTGCGGTTCATGCCCTCGCGGCTTCCTTAATCTAAGGTCTCGTTTGCTGAATGGACTGGAGCTTCATCATTATGCACTTTAGCTCTGTAATAAAGAGCCGCATTGTTTAATTCTGTGTCGATATAACTTTAAAAAAAAAAACTACATTTAACATGTTAAAGAAGAAAATTGCACCACAAACATTACCAAATAAATCATACCATGCAATTATAAAATGCAACTCAAGGCTTTTTTTTTTTTTTTTTTGGAGAGCTGTCCACAGTTACCCAACCCCCACAAAATAAGAAAAAGAATAGTCCTTTTCTACTATTCCCTTTTAAATTAATTCAAACTCTTTCTTTCCCTTTCTCTCTAGTCCTGCCTGCTCTTTGAAACTCAAACCTTGTTGATGGTAACATAACAAGCGCCTCCGCTACGGCCTATGACCCCAGCTTCTTTGCACTTCCTGTGCCCAGCTCTCTGATGGGAGGGATCTGTTGGTGCACCTGCGGTTGGGCAGGTGACAGAGGAATTCTGGGAGAAATGGAGTCTTAGAAACTCAGCAGCTTCTCTCTGACACGAAGGTTAAAGCCATTGAGAGCAGCAAAGATTAGAGGCTCTTTGTACCCATCAACGTTAAACAAATTAATCTATTGCTGCTCAGCTGACTGTAAAATCTCTAGATTTACTGTTTCAAGACCTAAGCCACAGGGTCAACCCATGCTGCCTTTCCCACAATGTCTAAAACACATATTAGAAAGCCTTTACAAAGTTTTTGTCTGCTTTTTAGGAGTAAGTATATAAAAAGAGCTTATGTGCGTGGGTATTAAAGGAGGATTCCTTTCCCCACATTTTTTTTTTTTTTTTTTACGGGGTACTTCAATCAATCAATCAAGAAATAAAGAACATATAGATCAACAAACAGTAATGTTCCATTTAGCGTAATAGGTTAGAATAAAAGTGTGGGACAAAATAAAAAGGAATTATTATTTTTTATTTAGGCTAGTTGATTATGCCGTAGTTTCTTGGAGGTTTGTAAAAGTAGCAAGAGAGCAGTATAAAGGGAAGCAATGAGCGTTATGGTCCGGGTCAAATCGTGTCGACTCGAGTTAAGCACAGACGAGCGCACAGGAACTGAGCCACGTGTTCTCTGAACTCAATCTTTTTGTTCAAAACTCTTTAAAAAGTCTTTATTTTTTTGTTCAAATCTGATAAATATGTTAAAATTGAAATGCTTATACGATATTATTATTGTTAGGCTTTAACATTTGATATTTGGCTTACATTTTACAGTCTAACCACCCAGCGCAAATCATGCTGCCTTACATTGCATTGCATTACATTACAAGGGATTTTTAATTAACCTACACTTTTTCTTTTATTGAAATTCAAAATTTCATCTATAATGCCATATTGAAAACGGCCGCCTGTGGAATGCACTGCACAACACAAATACAATAAAGGAAACAAAGCATGTATTATTTATTATATTAGCCTATTTTAAGGGTAATTCATGGGATTCTGTGCTTTATGTCCCCAGTAAAGATCATGATATTATTATTATTATTATTATTATTATTATTATTATTATTATTATTATTATTATTATTATTATTATTATTGCCTTAAAATGTTGAACAGTATCAGTTTTAAACCTGTCTTAGTCATAAATAACACCATTTGCACTCAAGCATTGAAGTTGATTAAAAATAATTTGAAAGATTTGACAGCATTTTGAACCACCACATATCACTATTTTTCCTATGTCCCCAATGTAGGCATTTTTTCCCCCATTATAAAATTTACTACATTTTTAAAATGTTTTGCATTGTTGGGTATAAGTAATGATTATGTCTAATGTATGCTATATTACAGTTTTTATAACAATTATAATCAAGGCTTTTATCTTGTCCCTCAATTTATTGTTCACCCTGTTATTTTTGACTACTTTCCCTTTAAATGGAAGTTAGAAAAATTAAACGACATCATATCATAAAGCAGCCATCACGTGGAGGGAAAATAACTGGGCCAAACGAGTAAGATCCTTGAAATTTGAAGTGGTCAGTCTTAGTAAATCCACCCTGTTAAGGGAAATATGAAAAAAAAATCATATTTTAAAACTACATCATGTAGGCTACACATATATGTATACACGTTACACGTTACGTATATAAAGCGAACAAATATTATTATTATGACCAGTGTTGGGAGTAACGCATTACAAAAGTAATACATTACAGTAATTTATTACTTTTTGCTGTAACTCAGTAGTGTAAGGCATTACTAATCAATTTTCAGTAATATTTTACTCGGTACATTTCCAGTAACGCTTGCGTTACCCCCCCCCCCCCCCCCAAATACAATAAAACAAAAAAGGAAAAGGAAAAAAAGGCGCGATACATTAACGCATAAAAAAATGCAAGTTATTACCTGTTCGTGGTCATTCAATAGCCGCGTGTGGTGTCCAGGTTAGTAATTAAATACTAAATGACAGCTTCTGATATATTTTTGTATAGCGATTTACTTCATTTTCCTTCAGTTCAGTACTTCAATTCATCTCCCTCTTGCTGGTGTACTTTTGGATATTGTGTGTAGTCCAGTGAAGGCGTAAGTGTTTATTGCGGATTTTACAGAAGTGTCGCAGGCATGATTTCAGTCTCTGTGCTCGCGCTGGCCAGTGGAAAAGTGGCTAAAGAAGGTTTAAAGGCTCTGTCGTTTCAAAGAATAGCACAACGACAAGCGCGTCGAAGAACGGATCAGTGTTGGGAGTAACGCATTACAAAAGTAATACATTACAGTAACTTATTACTTTTTGCTGTAACTCAGTAGTGTAAGGCATTACTAATCAATTTTCAGTAATATTTTACTCGGTACATTTCCAGTAACGCTTGCGTTACCCCCCCCCCCCCCCCCCAAATACAATAAAACAAAAAAGGAAAAGGAAAAAAAGGCGCGATACATTAACGCATAAAAAAATGCAAGTTATTACCTGTTCGTGGTCATTCAATAGCCGCGTGTGGTGTCCAGGTTAGTAATTAAATACTAAATGACAGCTTCTGATATATTTTTGTATAGCGATTTACTTCATTTTCCTTCAGTTCAGTACTTCAATTCATCTCCCTCTTGCTGGTGTACTTTTGGATATTGTGTGTAGTCCAGTGAAGGCGTAAGTGTTTATTGCGGATTTTACAGAAGTGTCGCAGGCATGATTTCAGTCTCTGTGCTCGCGCTGGCCAGTGGAAAAGTGGCTAAAGAAGGTTTAAAGGCTCTGTCGTTTCAAAGAATAGCACAACGACAAGCGCGTCGAAGAACGGATGAGAGACGAGGCGCGCGCTGCAGAGCCAAACTATAGGCCTAATGCCTATAAACAACACTTGGGTGAAGATGAAAGAATAAGACTACTGCACACCGTGACACCATCGTTTAGATTTTTTATAATAATAAAGTAATTTAGTTCGGTTAGAAAACAGGCCGTTCAAATAAAAACGGAAGGTGTCTGCTAAGCATGAGCCGAACGTGTGATCTTGAGCTGACAGATGATCGCGGAAGATTTGGTTTCAAAGTGAAATGTAAAAGCGCCTATTAAAGGGGGTTTGTCATTGTGTATTTCATTAAGAATAATAGGCTAATTTTAAACCGAAACTAAAATCTGCTTGGCCGCAAAAAGCACGCGTTTACTAACGAGCTGTCATTCACGGTGCGCGCGCACTGGCGCGTTTTCAGTTCATATGGAAGCTTAACTTTTATAGGAATTCATTGAAAGCACTCGCTTTGCATCCGCTCCCGTTATTAATGACCAAGCGGCAGTGCGCATGTTCCTTTCGGTTAGATAGACTAGTGATTTAAAAGCCCAGATACCGGTGATGTCATCACACTTTGATTAACCGGTGGGAAAATGTCCCCACCGTCTCATCCTGTACATTCGCGAGATGGATGCGCATTGCTTAGTTTATCAGAGATAAGGACAAGAACGTAGGCTATTCAAATGCAAATGCAGTCAAATACAACCTTTTTCTAAAACCGAAATAACTATCTCGCAAATGTCGCAACAATAAGAAAAGAACAAATGCGCATATTGTCATAACTTAGAGTTTACACAGTTCTGTTGTGTCTATGAACAGAAGCTATTCCCAGATATTGCCAGATAATCACTTTACCTTTAAAATAATAAATAACAGTTGGATCGTCATGATTTCTTGCATTGTCTTGAGCATTCACTTTTTAGCCAATTCTCTATTGTTAGCCTGGATGGCCCATGTCATTATTCTTCATCATATCGCCTTCTACTGGATGTAAAATGCTCTCTGCCTACATTTTAGAATGTTAAGACTAAGAGCTACTTCTGAAGTTATTTTGGTGAAAGTAACTCAAAAGTAATACAGGAGTAATGTAACGCATTACAATTCTGAGACAGTAATATTGTAATGTAATGAATTACTTTTAAATAGCAGTAATAAGTAATCTATAATATATTACAGTTTGGAAGTAACTTGCACAACACTGATTATGACACACTTTAGGCCATATGAACTTTACAGAAAACTTTAATTAAATAAATTAACTTTCAGATTCCTAAAACACTTTAGCCTACAAAACAGCTATCGTATGTTATGATGCTTGTCTGTTGTCTGATTTAGAATTTCATATTCTGTACTAGGCCAATTTTGTTCAATAAAAGTAAAAAAAAGAAAAGAATACCCCCCCCCCCCTTAAAAAAAAAAAGCGGCGCGTTGGCGTGACGTCACACGCGTGCGCCAAGTATCGTGTGTCAGTCAGAAAAGTCACTTGCCTTTCTAGTTGTATTTATTCCGAAGGCAGATTTTGTGTTTGTGACACAGATGTTTGGCTTGAAATCTTGACCTGACTGATACTGATCCACTTACAACGTCCTCGGCGTCGGTTCCGTACCACTCTAGCGTAAGTATCCTCGGTCAGTTTGGTGTTTGTCGAAGTTCAAATCTAATGGACCATAATCTGTCAAAAACTATGACAACGGAGGAACAACCTCTGCTTCTGTTTACTCCATTTTGAGTAAATCTTGTATATTTTATATGTCTTGTATTTTGAATAAGTGTTTGTTGCGTTTCACCAATTGTGTCCACATCTCATTTGCTTTTAATAAATGGTAACTTATATATTGACATTATTGCTAAACGTGTGTGTGTGTGTTATATGGAATTTCACTCACACATGATAACGTGTGAGTGAAAATGAATACAATTAGTATTGTCATAATTTAAATTAAATAAATGGTTAAACATGTATTTATCTTACATGAATGAACACTTATTCATTTAAAAACTGCTTTGTCTTAGATTGTTTTAATTTTTTGTGTCATATCTCTAAATTGTCCAAAGGTCTCAAGCATGGTTCAATAAATTACAACTTTTATAAATTAAAAAGAAAAGCATTGTGTCTATTTTTAGTAAATGACAGTCATCATCCACATATTTCTAAAAGCGTAGGAACTTGAAACATTTTGTCACTGTAAACCATGTCCTCCGGTGTTACACCATATCTGATTTTAAATCGGCCAATTCCACTGGAAAGTTTCATTAGTTGAAGGACCTCATTCAAGGTCATGTTACTGTGACGCCCATGACATCTTTACATGGTAAGATTGTGTCTCACAATTGGTCAAATATTATGTGTCTATATATGTGCATGTATGAGTACTAAAGGAAAGGGTTGGGGAAAGACCTGGAGACCTACCAAAGAAAAAGAATCTCCAAAAGTTCTTACAGTCTCTTGCATATGGTGAGACATTGCCCATACAATCACCACGAGTCGGCAACGACTGAAATGGTTAATGATTGATTGACATCAGGCTAAGTGTTGTTATTTGAGCTGTACTTCATTAAAAATCATCATTACAGACTGATCTGTGTAACATACGTCACACTGTCTTCTAGGATGTCTCTGGGTTTCCTGAGGTTTGTTTTGAGTCAGGCACTGAGCCGCAGTCCTCGTCGACCCATCAGCCTGGTCAGCTTACCACAGGCAACCAAACCATCAACCCTCAGGCCAGCGGGGTCTTGCCATATTGTCCCGTCCTGGCTATGTATGCCATTCTCCACAGACACTGAGAGTGGGGGCAGAGACATGACCGATATCCAAAAGGAGACTAAAAAGCTGGACCCGAAAGCACGAGTCACTTTTGGCAGCGTGGGTAGGAAGATTGGCCAGCGCCACATACAGTTACTGGGTGAGGATGGTGAGGATTTGGGTATGATGCACCGTGCCGACGTCATACGACTGATGGACCAAACAGGGCTGAAGCTTGTTGCCATAAATGACAATTGTGATCCTCCATTATACAGACTGATGAAAGGGAAACAGATCCGCGAAGAGCAGATAAAACTAAGAGATGAACAGAAAGCCAAGAAAGGTGCGTTTCATTCATGCTACATTGTAATCCTACTACTGTGAGATCCAGAGTCATTTGCATAGTGTTTGTTAAAGAAATAGACATTTCATGTTAAACCTTACCTAGCCTCACACCTTTTTGGTCTTCCTGCAGGGCCCGTCCAATCAAAGGAGCTCAGTTTTTCCTCAGATATTTCCCTTCACGATTTAGATACTAAACTGCGGCAAATTATCAGCTGGCTGGAAAAGAAGAACCACGTCAGACTCACTATCAAAGCAGGAACTGACAGCGGCACACCACTGGTATGGAAACAGTATATGTATTTCCTTTAACTTGTGTTGGATTGGTAAATCAGTGCATTGTTCAAATGCACATCCCATTTCTATGCTTGTTTAAAGTGAATAATGTTTGCACAAAGAAAGTTTTGAGTTATATGTTCCAGGTTCAGAACAAGTTTTATGACTAGTATTTCGTCCCTGCGCTTGTAAATGGAGTAATAACAATATGTGCTTAGATAGAAGTCTATGGGATGAGTCTACCATACTGTTTATCATATTTATATTTAGTAGATGCTTTTATGCAAAGTGACTAAAAAATGAGGAACAGCGTGAGCAATTTCTAAGAGCCAACAACATGCCAGGTTTTTTCAGCAGAGATGAGATCCCGGAAAGTGTCACACCTGCTATGCTCTGCAGCCAAAATATGCAGCTCATAGTTTCATATCGCTCATATTAAAGCTGCAGTAGGTAACTTTTGTAAACATTAATTTTTTACATATTTGTTAAACCTGTCATTATGTCCTGACAGTAGAATATGCGACCGGTAATCTGTGAAAAAATCAAGCTCATCTGGCTCCTCCCAGTGGTCTTATTGCCATTTGCAGAAATACACAGCTCCCGGTAAGAAACAACCAATCAGAGCCAGGAGGAGTGTATTAGCAGTGTCAATCAAGTTTGTGCACTGATCACACCCCCCTCTCATGCACAGTGCACGTACAGGCGTTCAAATTAAAGATTACCGGTGTGCCGCAGCTTTGCTTATGACGGACAAACAATCCAAACCTGCTCATAAAATAAAGACGGGTAAAAGGAAAAAGACAGATGATGATGATGATAAAAAACACAAAAAGAAAGAATTAGGTAGAGCCCGAAATAAAACCAGGGTAAATATCGGAGCAGCTTTTCCGAGGTGGAGGGAGCTAACGTGTCCTGAAAGGATTAAAAACGATGCAGTTAGCCAGATTTCTGCTTGACAAGTAATTGAAACAAGTAATCTGCTCGATTTGTTTCACTCCTCGAAGTGGCTGTGGGTGTGAATTCCTCATCGGAGCCCATTGACTCGGTGTCAAAACTCTAGATACATAAACTGTCACACACTGTGCAAATAAAACTATTGAAACCTACTAATTCACTGGCTTGTCATGTTGCTGAAATAATGTACTAGTAAACCTTATTTAGCATTACATATCGATAGAATAATAACTTGCATACTGTAAAGTTAGTTATCGTTATATTATCTTATAGAAATGTATTACTATGTATTGCAAAAAAATGTTTTGAGGACCAAGTTTGTAGTCAAACTATGGGCAGGCCATAGTCGATGTTAATCATATTGTTGAAATTTGTTTGTTTGAAATATTGTTAAAGTTTCGAGCTGTGGATGGGGAGGAGCTGTGGAGCTGTTCATTGTTTTTTTTTTTTTTTTTTTTGTAAAGTTATTTCACATTTTTCCCAATGTTGTCTACAATTATCATATTGAAGGCTATGGAAACAAATTTAGTAAATGTCACCATGTAGTCTATGCCATATATTATGTGCAAAAAGAAGGGTTAAAATCACATTCTAACATTACAATCTAAGGGTTTGTTAATACGGCACTGTTTTTAGCTAAAACCAGAACACTTTATATGCGTTTTGGTCATTAATTTACACGATAGCTGGCATTTTGGGGACCTGAAAACAGCAAATATTTGAGCGAAATTTATATTTTATCCTATTCTATTGCGTTTGTTTTTGCAAGCAATACGCTCATTCACAGAAGTCTGTGAAGTTTAGCTGGTCCACTCCTGTCCCCAAAAATGAAAATATTTTCTAACTGTTCTTACATTTACAGAGGGAAAATATCCCTGTGAAATGCAAGTTATGCAAGAGGACAACACCTCAAACACATTAAACTGCAGAGTTATTGGCGCAAGCCATGCTAAACTATACGTTAGCTATATCTTACAAGCCCCTTAATATAAAGCATGTCACATGTTTAAGACAAATTGCATTGTGCTTTCTGCAGCAGCTCACTGTGTTCTCCACGAATTTTCAGATGTGCTCGTATAAAAACAACTCTATGAATAGTATTGCATCAAATTTGGTTAGTTTATAAAAAACGTCAGGATTTGTGGCTAGAAATGTGTGTTTGTTCCACTGCATTGTGTCTTGTGCCATAGAATTCATTGTAATTGCATGATTTTTGCTTGCTTTTAACTGACGTTGTCAATAGAGCTTGTATTGACCCTGAAACATTCCTTGAAAAATAGGACACAGCCTGTGCTAAAATACTGGAAATATTGGGATTTGAAACAGTGATCCAAGTTTACATAATTTGTTTATTTAAACATAAATGTAGACATTTACATTTAGCAATAAAACAGATACATTTGCACTATTACAATAAAATGCTTTGAAAATGAACATGCAAGAATGAATGAAAAATAATGAAATCATATTTTTTCCAAATTTTTCCTAAACAGGACAAAGTCTTAAATCAGATGGTGGAGAGGATATCAGTGCCCATTGGCTTTGTATCAAAACCCTCTGTGGTTCGTGGGGGTCGTGCTGCCATGTGCGTCCTTCGTCTTGCTTCCGCTAAAGAACTGCAGAAAAAGGAAGCGGAGACTTTGTACAAGAATTTAAAACCTGACTTTGAGACACCGACATCGCCTGTTATCTTCTCTACAGAGGAACCAAAAGACTTAAAGCAACAATAAAATCTATGCAACTTTCCTTTCAAAAGTATATTTATTTTACTCAGGAGCAAATCTCCAAAAATGTCCTGTTGGGTGAAATTAAAACTGTTGGGTTGACTGGAAATTGATTGCTGAGTGCTGACCATTGGTCTCTACAATAAGAGGGGTTCTAAAAGGTGGACCACTGGATTTGCAGTGTTGTTGAGCTCAGAATAAATAGATTTTGATTTGCTGATGGGCTCTTTTAAACTCTGGGAGGTTTCTGGGATGTCACCTTTTAGAATTGTGAAACTTTCAGAGCTCAACGATTGCAGCTGACCTATTGATGGAGGATTTGTGGTAGACTCTGACTGGCTAATATGTGGCATTGAAGATTCATCTGATTTTGAAGTTTTTGCTTGACGTTTCTTTTTTGGTTTGTGACCACTCAGACGGGATGCCATGGAACGCTTTGGTCGGGGCTTCAGCTGAAAGAGACAAAGAGGGCAGTTATTTTCAACTTCTAAGCTAATATTTAGCTTCCCTAAATATTACATCAACTCAGACACAACCTAAAGACCAAGTTAAAACAAACAAAAAAGTCAGTTTCATGTGTTGAATAAGAAGTTACCTGTTTCTTTTCAGGATCATGAACCACACCATGGCGGTGTAAACTTTGCTGTGGCAAAAAATTAAATAAAAAATTAGGCATATTTTAAGAGTTCTAACAGTACACTGATTTCATTGCAAATCCTGAATATTTTACATCCCATATGTCCACAATAAGACAACAGAAATTTGCCAGCTTACTAATTTATTATTATTAAATTAGGAAGTATTAAGCAATGTGAGAAAACAATTAAATGAAATTCTGAAAGTCTTCAATGCACTTCATAACATGCAAACAAGCCCGACACATCTTGTCATGGCTAAGCAAGGCTGCCCTGATATGACTTGACATTTAATTGTAATATTCTCACTGTTGGACAATTGCAATTTTCTCAATTTTTCCTCCCATAAATAATTACTGTTGGTCACATATTTAACCAATGAAAAGTCCGGAAAACCATCCATTTGGTCCCCCTTTTGCTGCCAAAGCAGCCCTTACCCATCGAGGCATGGACTCCACTAGACCCCTGAAGGTGTGCTGTGGTATCTGGTACCAGGATGTTAGCAGCAGATCCTACAAGTCCTGTAAGTTGCGAGGTGGGGCCTCCATGGATCAGACTTGTTTGTTAAGCACATCCCACAGATGCTCGATTGGATTGAGATCTGGGGAATTTGGAGGCCAAGTCTAAACCTCAAACTTGTTGTGCACCTCAAACCATTCCTGAATCATTTTTGTTTTGTGGCAGGCGCATTATCCTGCTGGAAGAGCCACAGCCACCAGGGAATACCGTTTCCATGAAAGGGTGTACATGGTCTTCAACAATGCTTAGGTAGATAGTAAGTGTCACAGTAACATCCACATGGATTGCACGACCCAAGGTTTCCCAGCAGAACATTGTTCAAAGCATCACACTGCCTCTGCCGGCTTGCCTTGTTCCCATAGGGCATCTTGGTGCCATGTGTTCCTCAGGTAAGCAACGCACATGCTCCTGGCCATCCACATGATGTAAAAGAAAGCGTGATTTATCAGACCAGGCCACCTTCCATTGCTCCGTGGTCCAGTTCTGATGCTCACATGCCACTGTTGGTTCTTTCGGCTGGTCTGCGGCTATGCACTGTATTCTGACACCTTTCTATCAGAACCAGCATTAAAGGGTAAGTTCACCCAAAAATGAAATTGATGTCATTAATGACTCGCCCTAATGTCGTTCTACACCCGTAAGACCTCTCTTCCGTGTTCCTCAAATAAAAATTCAAACGGCCATGAATCAGTGAATCGATCAATGATTCAGATCGCCAGTGTCACAGGATTTCAGCAGTTTGGCAGACGATCCGAATCATGAATCAATATGCTGATTCATGACCGTTTGAATCTTTATTTGAGGATTGAAAACAAACCAGGAAGAGAAGAAAATGCTGAATAAAGTCATAGTTTTTGTTATTTTTGGACCCAAATGTATTTCTGATTCTTCAAGAGTTTCTAATTAACCAACTGATGTCACATATGTCACACATACTTTGATGATGTTTTTATTCCCTTTCTGGACATGGACAGTATAGTGTGTATACACTTGGATTCGCTCTCGGTCTAAATATAAAAAAAACATCATAAACTGTGTTCTGAAGATAAACAGAGGTCTTATGGGTGAGGAACAACATTAGGGTGAGTCATTAATTACATACATTTTCTTTTTGGGTGAACTAACCCTTTAACTTCTTGAACAATTTGAGCTACAGTAGCTCGTCTGTTTGATTGGACCACACAGGTCAGCCTTCGCTCCCCACGTGCATCAATGAGCCTTGGCCGCCCATGACCCTGCCACTGGTTCACCACTGTTCCTTCCTTGGTGCACTTTTGAAAGAGACTGACCACTGCAGACTGAGAACACCCCACAAGAGCTGCAGTTTTGGAGATTCTCTGACCAAGTTGTCCAGCCATCACAATTTGATCCTTGCCAAATTCTCTCAAATGCTTACACTTTTCCATTTTTCATGCTTGTAACACAGGGCTATTCAAATCTTACCCTGGAGGGCCAATGCAGTGCAGAGTTTAGCTCCAACCTTAATCAAGCACACCTGAACATGCTAATCAATGTCTCCAGGATCATTAGAAAATCACAGGTGGGTGTGTTTGATCAGGGTTGGAGCTAAACTTTGCAGTGCATTGGCCCTCCAGGGTAAGATTTGAATAGCCCTGTTGTAACACATCAACTTTGAGGATAAAATGTTCACTTGCTGCCTAATATATCCCACACAATAGGGATATACTACTATGTGTACTAGGGATACTAGGTGCTATGATGAAGATAATCAGTATTTTTGTTATGCCTGATGTGTGTGTGTGTGTGTGTGTGTGTGTGTGTGTGTGTGTGTGTGTGTGTGTGTGTGTGTGTGTGTGTGTGTGTATATATACTGCATTAATTATAGTACATGTATAGTTTCAGTGACATTACTACATTACACTACTACATATAATGTTGAATATAATATATGATAATGCAATGGGGGAATATTTGTGGATCCTGATAATAAAATAATATTATTTTAATAATAATAAAATATATATTTTGGCTTAAAATATTGTGATGGTATTGTGTAATAAGTTCAGTATTGTGATTTGTATTGGATCATGACTTGAGTGTATCGTTACACCGCTATTAGCTATTTACCCCCAGAGTCAGATGATAGAAAAGCTCTGTTACCTTCATGGAAAAGGACTTGCCACAGCCAGGGTGAGCACAGATGAATGAGCGCTGCGCTTCATGGAAGGACAGGATATGGCTTTGCAGATTGAACGCAGTGGTGTACGAGCGGGTACATCCATCTCTGGGGCAGTGGAATACCACACGCTCTTTAGAGTGAACATGCTGATGCTGCTTCAGGAACCAGCTGTCCCTGAATGTTTTCTTACACTGATCACACTGTACCCTGACTGCAAACACACACACAAACACATACCCAAAATACATTTTGTAACTTTCTATGAGGTTGCATGCTATTGTTAGGCTATAAGGCTTACCTATATGAACTTTGTTGTGGTTTGTCATCTCAGTCCAGTTCTTTCCTACAAATGAGCAGCCCGCAGCTGTGCAAGAATATCCTGCAAAAGAAAGGTGCATTTTGACCAAGACGGTATGATTTGCTTTATCTCCTGAAAGGTAGGGTGATGATCTTAAAGTCACAAAAAAGCACTTTGTATTTTTATTAAAATATGCTGACATTTTTACTTGTTACAAATGCATCAAATCTGAGTTTTGATCTGTTCATCTCACAAAGCTACTGCCTATTGGGGATCAGGAAACTGTACACTTTATTTTGCAATGCAGAAATAAGTAATTTCCCATGAATGTACCAGACTTCTGATTTTTCACCCTCAATAGGTAAATAGTGCAAAAACAGTGAGTCTATTTGTGCTACAAACAAGTGTGTTTTTGATTACTTTAATACATTCAAATATGATAAATACCAATCCAGTTTGCAATATCGAGCAGCAAAACGGGCTGCCATTGTAGAACTAAAATAAGTGGAAGTGAATAACACCAGAAGCCTTGCACATTACAGTTACAAACAGCTAGTCTGTCCAACCAGACTCTCGTACAATTTATTTGTACAGAGTCTGGCCACTCTCCATTGACCAGCGTTAACTTCCTTGAAGGTGGGTACTCCTTGAAGTTCAAAACTATAGGATCTGCCCAGAGCCACTCTAGATATGTCCTAACCAATCACTAACGTTTGGTAATGGAGCATGACATCTCTAACTAGTGCACAACATTGAGGTCATCATTCTCAGCCACTCCCTCTGTTCGCTGATTGGACGAGTTAAAATTTGACTGGAGAAAAAAAGAGAAGATAACGCAATCCCAGACAGCGTACTGAAGGAAAATGAAAATTGAGCGGATGTACGTGAGATGGCAGAGCCAGGCTAAGCAACAGCCTGCTCTTACATTAAAATAAGGTTGATAACCTATATGAGTTGTGGACAATGTTAATGTTTATTTTTTCTTCTGGAGAGGTTCTTCAAAAATTCACCTCACGTTCAACAGAAAAGCAAGTCATACAGGTTTGGAACCACTGAACTATTCCTTAATGAACAAGAAGAGAACTTACCATTGTGTACTTTCTCATGGCGCTTCAGTTTACCACGCTGTGAAAAACGTCTCCCGCAGCCTTCATGTAAGCACCTGATGATCAGGGACATTGGAGGATGTTACACAACATCAAACGAAGGGAAGTAGACACACTCAGTTCTAATTCAAGTGTTAGATTATGTTAGTTTACTAAGAAAGACATCAATTAATGACAAAAAACAAGGAGAGACGAGACGAATCAGTGGGAAAAAGTCTTACAAGAACGGTAGCAGCTGGGTGTGTGTACACTCATGGGATTTCAGCTGGTTATTCTTCTTGAATGCTTTGCCACATCCTTCAAAAGTACACTAAAAAGAACATTAATATTACTATTTAAACAACAAAAACACAAATTCACATATAAGAAATACTCACAGCCCTTTAAGGGATAGTTCACCAAAAAATTAAATGTTGTCAATTACACATCCTCATGCCATTACAAACCCGTTTTTCTTTCATTCATCTTCAGAACACAAATGAAAAATCTTTTTGCTGAAATCTGTGAGCTTTCTGACCCTCCATTTACAGATAAATAACTACCAGTTTGATGCTTCAAAAAGTTCATAAAGAGATTGTAAAACAAATTCAAATGAATTAAGCGGTTAAGTCCAAATTACCTGAAGAGACACGATCGCTTTATATGATGAACAGATTAAATTTAGGCTTTTATTCACATATAAACATTTATCAGTGCACACATCAGTTGTGGTAAACATAAGCTCAAGCATTTTCACCTGACATGTGAGAACAAATGAGGTTCATTCTCGTGTTACGCAGCACATTTGAGCTTCTGCAAGAACCAATGAGGTTCGTTCTCATGTTATGTAGCATGTTTGAGCTTCAGCAAGAGGTTTGTTTTTGCTTGTCAAGCATGTTTGTTTGAGCTTCTGTTTAATTTCGCTGATCAATGTTTAAATTTGAATAAGACTTAAAGCTGCACTATGCAATTTTTCCGTCTGCTAGAGGGCGCCTATCCAAAACAAAGGCGTAGTTTGACGACGCCAAGTTTGAGCTCAGAATCCTGGGACATGTGATCTTCACCTCACAGCCGGTAGAAAAGAATCAGGATAGGACTCGGGCAGAAATCATCTTGATGGATGAGATTTTTAACATTACTGCAGTATGAAGCAGAGCAAGACCGAGTGTTGTGGAGCTGAGCAAGGCCGCTGGAGCGATTGTTACGCAAACACACAGCTCGCGAGCAGCGGGACTTAAATTATGCTGGGATGGGACACAGTTGCGGGGTCTATTTTTCGCTTTTCCAGTCATGGGTATGAGGTAACGCAGCTCTGTTTATCATATTAGACACATTTAAGTGTGTTTAAAATGATGTTATGATGTTACTCTGTGCGTTTGCTCAGCGGCTGCTGTGATACTTGCTGCACACTGCTAAGAGTAAAGCGTTTCTGCCAAATAAAACTGGAAAACCGAGAGTAACGCAGATATGAGGCAATTGACAGGCGAGTCGCTCAGACCCTATGCTCAGACATCCCAGCTCCTTGGTTAAAATAGCGATTTCCTCACAATGTAAAAAAAAGTCAGGAGTAAGTTGACAGAATTGTCACTTGGTTCTTCACACTACAGTATAAAATATCTGAAATACATTTTGTTTCAGCCAGTGTTGTTTTACATTATGCCACTGTTATATAACTGAATAGCCATCACTGAGTATCATTCAGTCAGCAAAAAATAAATAAAAAAATGCTGTTACTTTGTGTTTGTGGCGAAAGGGTTTTTACTTACTCTGTACTGTTTTGTCTCGTGTCTGTGAATACGTGAAATATGTTTCTTCAAGTTGGTGTTTGTGGTGAATCCTTCATTGCATCCGTCCTCCGTGCATCTGTTAACATTGTAAGAGTAACGTTAAATGACAGCTGCAGGTTGCCATCCTATTAAACTTATGCTTAAGAAAGCTAACTTACATGTAAGGTCTGTCACCGGTATGTGTCAGCGTGTGACGACCAAGGTGATATTTCGTGCAGAAAGATTTACTACAGTCGTTATACTGGCATTTAAATGGCCTCTGCAAAAGAAAATGTGTCGATCACATTGAACTGTTTACAGTGGTGATGATAACGTTATATCGTTAACTCTTGACAAATGTCATACCTTTTAAAATAATAAATATTTATCCAATGTAAACCAGCTTTCAGAACGTGCCATACACGCTTGGACGTTTCCGTTTTATTTAACGTAACGTTATATGAGATTTATTCACGTGTTGGCCCTGCGCATAACTTACCTCCCCTGTATGTTTGCAAAGATGCGCCTCTAGCTTCCATGCTTTGTTGTATGACGCTTCACAGTCAGGAAAGGAACAAATAAATGTTGCGCTGAGTGTACCATTATTTTCATACATTGTCATATGTTCGGCTAGAAGCTACCACATGTGCGCCTTCATTTTGATCGTCAATGAAACGTCTGACGTCACAACGAACGTCAACACTGCTATGACACATCCAGTATGGAACGCCAACGGGGCCAAAAGCTTAGAAAAAAGCGTAAACAACGAATGGTTGGTGTTATGGAACGCAGAATGCACCACAAATAGGGGGTTTTGAGGTTATTGTTAGAGCAGTGGTTCTCAAATCTGTCCTGGAGGCACCCCAGCCCTGCATATTTTGGCTGCGTCCGAAACCTGGAAAATGCTGCATTCAGAGGACACATTTGAAGGCAGGAAGGCATCAAGCAATGTCTGAATCTAATGTTTGCTTCACTTCCTGCCTCCTGAGATACCTTCAACTGATCGATTCCTTCAACTGAAGACAGCATACAAATCATTGTTAATGTGCATAACGACTTCATCCTAGTCTGTAGGATTGTACATTTAATTTTAGAAACAATACTAATAGTATAGGTTAGTTGCCAGATATATGGGAATAAGCCTAATTTGTGATTCTGGATTTTTATTTTTTTGTGAAAATCATTTATTTAATCCCAAAACAAATGGATTAAGTATATTTCAAATTTAAATATATTTAAGTGAATTGAACACAGTGAAATTAAGTCTGGACAAAATGTATAGCTATATATATATATATATATATATATATATATATATATATATATATATATATATATATATATATATATATATATATATATATATATAATTTTATTTTTATTTTTTTTATTTTTTTTTGCTTTTGCTCATTTTGATTAAGCTATTTTAACAAGCAGCAAAAAAGAAAAAAAGAAAGTAATACATCCTTAAGAGTGTGTTTTCCGAGACTCCCCATAAGGCATTGTGTGAATTAATAATTTATAATAATTCATGTGACTGTGTATTTTTAGTAGTGGTGGGCCGTTATTGGCGTTAACGTGCTGCGTTAATGTGAGACTCTTATCAGGCGATAAAAAAAATAATGCTGTTAATCTATTCTCAAAGTTGGATTGGGAGCTGGGTCTATACCAGCGTGCACCACGGTTCATCTCATATCTGATGATGTCTCTTTAAAATGGGGTTGTAACTTGAACATAATGCTTTATGTATGTTTCTGTCAATGGATACACGTGCTGGCTTCTCAATGATACACTAAAACAACAGCGATAATAAAAGAAAACTTTCTACAGTCAAGAAAGACGACACATATCCCGCATTAAGTCTTAAAGGCGCTGTAGCCTTTCTGCTCTGTTTAATGTCAAACAAAATAAGGAAATCACTCACTGCTCTTGATTGCATAGCGTGTGTAAGTTTAATAAGGAATAATCTTTAATTTAAACAGTGAAATATGCAATTATTTTACATGTGATTACTTTATTCAATTTCTCTACCTAAAAACTAATGTTAGACCTACCTGAAAAACCTGAAAAGCATTGTTTATTGTATTAGTATCTTTGCTCAATAATATTTATTTGTGCTGCTGCTTGTATTTAAGGTATTTGTTCTTATTTTCTTTATTTTTATTTGACAGCCCTTTTCCCCCCTGAACATAGTAAATACAGAACGGTACCGAAACCGTGAACCTAAAACCATGATACAAACCGAACCGTGAGCAATCTGTACCGTTACACCCCTAGCGTAGCGTATGTGAGTGGGTAGAATACACATTCTGAAAGACTTCGGCAGAATTCAGATGAGCCATTTTAATCTAGATTAATCTAGATTAATTTCAAAATTAATCTAGATTAATCTAGTTTTAAAAAATGAATCTAGGCCCAACTCTAATTTTTAGGCTGCTTGTCATTTCTCTTTTAAAAAATACAAAATAAATAAATTAAATGCCCCTGCCTAAAGATCGCTAAAGAGTGCATAATTGCTTGGTGCCACTCCCTGAAGCTAATTTAATGGGGGAAAAAATCTATACTAATAAATCCTCACTTGGGTCAGGAAGAGGAAGCATCTTGCTAACTTTGATGGGGAATTTTCTTCTTCTAATCTTTCTACTGTATTTGTCATGAATTCCCGGTGTCCTTGTGGACTCTTTTGTTATTCCTGCCTTGTGCCATGTGTTGTAGTCCTTTGTAGTTTTTTCTCATGATTAGTTTTCCCGGGTGTTGCCTATTAGCCACTCCCCCTTACTATCTTGTTATCCTTGTTTCCCTTTGTGTATGTATACCTCTGTGCTTCAGTTGTTGTTGGTCGGTCAATGTTCTCTTATGTATGTGTTCCTGTTGTTACCCTCCTGTCTGGTTTTGAATACCTTTGTTCTTGTATTAACTTTGTCTGTTATTAAATCGTTTATGCTGCACTTGGATTCTCACTCAGCTTCATCCCTGCTCACAGATCGACAGTGGTGGAATGTAACAAAGTAAAAATACTTCGTTAATTTACTTAAGTAAATTTTTCATGTATTTGTACTTTACTTAAGTAGAATAAATAGTGAATACTTTTGACTTTTACTTTGTTACATTTTGCAGCAATTATTATACTTTCCACTACATTTCTACTTTCCACTACATTTCTACAAAGTTTCGTTACATTTTGTGATCAGTTTCAGGGCTCGGTTAAGGCTTGTCTGGATAATAATATATAACCTAGGCTAATGAACTGACGGTTGCGCGTTTGAGGCCTCATTTCCAGGAGAAATTGAAACAAATCAGCCCCGCTTACACAAAGAAACTCAGTAACATACTCCAGTAAAAATTCTAAATGTGAAGTTTTTATATTTTATAACAGTTAAAAAAAACTTCACATGACATGACCAAGAGTGTTGGTTTCCTGAATACCATCGCGACAGAAAATGTGACACTGATTTCATATGACAGTTTCTTAAACAATTATAATTTCCTCAGAAAACATTATATAACAATAAAACAAAGCAGTTCATGACCCCTTTAAAATGTGTATGCTACATACTTTAATGCGAATATGGGTATTACGATTATGAGCTTAATCGCATTAGTTTGATCGGTGCGTTTACACGAGATAAAATGTTATCACAATATTTCCAAAATCCCATTATAATTGCATTACGGGGGTGCATGTAAACATGATCAGTGATATCTCTCTTCTTGTACTCTTTGCACTGACAATAAAGTTGAATTTAATTTAACTTGACATGAAGCACATGGATGTGAAATAATTTAGTTGTTAGTACATAAGGTCATTAGTAATGTACTAATCTTGGGACTGCACACAGTAAGTGTAATAGTTTTCAAGGCATGGAGGTAAAATGCAGTATTTCTCTTTTGCTGCAATGTCTTCCTCTTACTACGATGGCATCTGAATTGTGCCCAACAGGTCTCCATCATTAACACCGCCACCACTAGAGAATGTGGATGGTGTTACTGAAGAGGGGGTTCTGTGAGGCACAGTGAATGTACAACTGAAGAGGAGTCCCTCGTCCTTCTGCTTGGACCACAGGGGCTGGGATAATCACATTAGTGGAAGATGGGAAGTAGACAGTGGCGTGAAAGCCGGGAGAGCAATGGCACGACTAATCCCGTTACCGCTGAGAGAGAAAAGAGCGACGCTGGCTCTCTGCGGAGGCTGAGAAAAACCCTACTTTCCCAGGAGTGAGTTCACCTGTATGGTAACACACAGAAGTTGGTCTTTTGATGCCTATTACAAGGAGACAATTGGCACTTGGCACGTACCACCGTTTTTTTTTTTCTTTCTTTCTTTAAACCATCTCGCAACATCCCACCCTCCCCAACTCCCCACAGTAAGGCGCTATTACACACTGTCAATAAACAACAAAAAAAACTAGACAAAACAGAGGACAGGCATTCCATGAGATCCTGTTTGACTCCCCGCTGGCGAAGACGTCCCCTACAGTAGGAGCTGCTGTGTGTGGATCGGATAGAGAGGGGGCAGCGCTTCCAAAAACATAGGGCTGGCTTTATCTGTGATTTGTTCCTGCACCCGAGTTCAACTTTAATGCAAACTTAATACAAGAAGAGGACAATAGGATGCGCTCCATAAAGCCGATGCCCTTCTGAATTCACTGGCAGATGGCCACAATCAAGGACAGTGCTAGACTGACAAGGCATTTCATGGGGCGGATGGGAGAACATGTCCCGCATCCCCATGTGTTTTTTCTCAATCAAAGTGTCCAGAAGCAAGATTCCTTGCACTCCCTGGCAACGGTGGGAAAACAAAATGTCAGCTCTGATCCGTCAAGTCTTTAAGCCCTCTTCTTCTGGCTGTCTGTCTCTTGTCTTACTGGATTGTACTGTTGTATTGGTATAGGGATTAAGCTTAAATGGTAAAACAGTGATTTAATGAACTTTGCATGGCAGCATGCTGCACTTTAACCACTATCACAAATATGCAAGGCCAGTGGGAGATCGCTATGGGAACTTTTCTGAGCCATATGGAAACAGGGCTTTTGAGGCTATGGGTTTTTAATTCCACTAAAAAACTATTTCAAATACTTGAAAACAACAGAGTCAGAGTGTGAGAAAGAATGTTCTCAGGAAAAAAACAGACAGACCACCAGGTGCTCTGTGTGCGTGATGCAGACAGTAAACAAAACAATGTAAGAAAGGGATGCATCCGCTCACCAGACTGCTTTTCATTTCGCCATGTATTATGCTGTGCTAACCTTTCATCACAATAATGCTCAGCTTTAAATCAATTATACTGCGGATGACCGCATCATCCAGTCTAAAGCACAAGATTTACAGTCGCTTGTTTCAGTTTGTATAATTTAATTCTCAGGATTAACAGACGTTCTTTTAACACGTTCAATGAACAAATACTTTTTTTTTCTTTTGTTAATGTGAGAAGCACAAATAAATCCAATCTGAACACAGCTGACAGGTCAAATCTATGCTTGCAAAGTTCATAAAATGTCATTCCATCATATCCAGATGTACAAAACCAAAAATATGTCAAGTATGTGACATTTAGAAAGTTTAGCGCTAATGCCACTATTGTGGTCTGTTAACTTATCACATTCATGAGCCCTAATGCACCCGACAGTGGGTTTGAATCATTAAAAGGTTGTAATCCCCTACCATTGTGTTCAAACAACGCTACGTTTTAGATCTCAAATCAGCAAGATCCTCAATAGGGAATAGCCAGAATACATTTCCTGACCTCTTCGTGTGTCATTTTAATGACCATACACTTAGTTCTTAACTGAGTGAAATTAACTTAGGCAGAGTGAAAAGAACAAAGCCAGGCGAAATGGTTAAGAGATGGTTGATTCCCAAATTATTTAAAACTTCACTGTAAAAATAAATAAAGTTGAGCTAACTTAAACAAAATAAGGCAATTTATCTCATTCAACTTCTTAGTTAAAGGATTCGTTTACTTTAAAATTAATATTTTCGGATCATTTGCTCACCACCATCTCATCCAAGATGTTCATGTCTTTCTTTCTTCAGTCAAAAAGAAATTCAATTTTTTACGGAAAACATTTCGGGATTTTTCTTCACATAATGGACTTCAGTTGCAACCAATGGTTAAAGGTCCAATTCAATGCGGTTTCAAAGGAAGGGCTTACAGCAGCCAATCCCAGATGAGGAATAGGGTCGTATCTAGACAAACCATCGAACATTTTTAAGGAAAAATAAACATTTATATACTTTTTAACCTAAATTGCTCATTTTGCGCTGCTCTGTGACGTGCCACGGATTGTGCAATCACGTCTGAAAGATCACGCTAGATGTAGGTGGAAGTACTGTCCCAAGCGAACGTGCGAAGGCTAATACATACATCTCCTTGGGCTTGCTTTTGCCTACATCTAGCGTGACCTTTTCGACATGATTATGCAATCCTTGGTGTGTCACAGAGCAATGCAAGATGAGCCATTTAGGTTAAAAAGTGTAAACATTTATTATTTTTTAAATAATAAAATGACAGATGGTTGTCTAGATAAGACCCTATTCCTCACCTGGGATCGTGCAGAGCCTCTGAAGCCCTTCCTATGAAACTGCATTGATTTGGACCTTCAACATTTTGGGTTCCATTGAAATCCATTGTATGGAGAAAAATCCTTTTTTTTTTTTTGTATTTCATTTCCACTGAAGAAAGAAAGACATGAACATCTTGGATGGCATGGGGGTGAGTAAATTATCAGGAAAATTTCATTTTTAAGTGAACTAATCCTTTAAAATCAACTTAAATACTTGTGTGCATCTAATGAGCACCCGTTTTTTTTTTTTTTTTTTTTTTTACTTTAAACTTCTTATCAAGATAAAAAGTTGAGTCAACTTGAAAAAAATAAGGCAACCTATCAGACTCAAACTTTTTTAATTAGCTGAAATGAACGCTTTAGCATAAGTTCTGCTGGGAAGACTCAATTACTACGTCAAAAAGAAACTTTGTCAAATGAATCAGTAAAGTTTTGGCCATCATTCTGACAGGTTCCTCAACAACAGGCTTGCACTAGTGGATAAAAGCAAGATGGTATAGCATAAGTTAAAACCAGAAACACACTAAACTATATCTGTATCTATATATTCACTCTCCTGTCTCCTCTCCACCATAAGCTGGTGTGTGGTGAGCGTTCTGGCGCAAAATGGCTGCCGTCGCATCATCCAGGTGGGTGCTGCACATTGGTGGTGGCTGAGGAGATTCCCCCTTCAATGTAAAGCACTTTGAGTGCCTTGAAAAGCGCTATATAAATCGAACACATTATTATTATTATTATTATTATTATTATTATTATTATTATTATATCTGTTGTACCTCGATGCAGCATATATTCTCTGGCTCTGTGGGCATTATTGTCTGAGCACAGTTCGCAAGATCCAGTGATCCATGGATATTGACATGAAGCCAGGAGTCGTGTTTTCCTGACATTTATGAGTCTGATTTCGATACGTAAATTTTTATCCTGTCAGTCATCACAGTTTATATAGAGTGAATCCTGCATGTATATGCGGATGAGCCTATATTGAAGTGTGTATGTTGCTGCTGCTTGTCAAGAAAGGAAAAAATAAGTTTTATTCAAATTCTGAATGTATTAAAGGCCTATTAATTAGTACATTTTATATTGCCTGACAGCACGGAAAGAGTGCTCCTTTTATACTGAAAGCTTTTTTACTCAGGGTGTGTTCACACTTGTAGTTCGGTTCGTTTGGTCCGGACCAAAAAACAAAAACAAAACATAATAGTCCTGGTCCGCTTAGCGTTCACACGGGCATTTTTACAGCGAACCTAAAGTTACCGAACCAAAGGCACAGGGAGACGGTCACAACCTGATTGGTCGGCTTATATGACTAGGAGCTCGTTTACCGAACATTCAAAACAATGCTATGTGCGGATTACACGCGCGGGCATTTTATGCGTGTATGGCATTATTTTTTTTTACCAGAGAACTCATGAAGAGCTCATGAAATGTTCAAAACAACCCTGTGTGCTGGATTAAACGCGATCATTTTATGCGTGTACATGTGGCATTATTTGTACCCGCTGAGAACTCATGAAGAGCTCATAAAATGTTCAAAACATTCAAAACAGCAGCAGGATTTCCTCCGTTGTGCAGAAAAGAGACAGGCGACTCTTATGCAAAAGAGACGGCCATTCTGTCGTCTGTCCCTGCTAATAATGGGCAACACAGGAACTTTGATGAGAAGAGCATGCTTTTTGTGTGTTTTTCTAGCATTTTCGAAACATGCTCGTCTGACCAAATATTGATTAGGCTCTTCCTCGTTGCTCTACGTTTGCCCTCTAACGTTAAAGTTACTCATTTTGGATACACCGATCTTTCCGCGTCGTCAAATCAGCTGACTATGCGTCGCATCTTGTGACATTACGTCCGGTTTTTGGTCCGTTTAAATGTCTTTGGTCCGTGTTGCGTTCATATATCAATCGAACCGCACCAGAGTTCGTTTGGAAGCGGACCGAGACCCATCTTTTTAGCGGTCTCGGTCCGCTTGTTTGGTGCGCACCAGGGTTCGGATGGCAGCGTTCAGGGTTCGTTTTAATCGAACCAAACATGACAAGTGTGAACGCACCCTCATTCAATGAACGTGATCTCACAATCAGTGAAGCTGACGACACAATGAATCTCTCATTTACGTAATGTCTACACTTAGAGAGGATTAGCGCACATGCAGAACTCAGCACCAGATAAAAACTACAGCGGTGAGTGGATTCTCACTTCAACACCTGTGATTGGCGGCAGCTTTTCTTTCTAGAAGTAATAAGTAGCAGAAGCAGCAGATGGCAGTGGTTTGAGTGAAAAAACACCCTCTATTGAAGCTCCACCCTCTTCTTGAAAGAAAGGGCAGGAAAGAGCAGCTCATTGGTATTTAAAGGGACATACACAAAACCAGTGTTTTTGCTCACCCCAAAAAGGGACAATTTTAACAGGCTATAAAGCATGATCTGTAGGGTATTTTGAGCTAAAATTTCACATACTTCATCATCAGAGTTTTGTTTTAAAATCTAAATCTTTAAAGGGATAGTTGACCCAAAAATGACAATTTAATTTGTTATCTGCTTACCCCAAGGATATCCAAGGTATAGTTGACTTTGTTTCTTCAGTAGAAAACAAATGAAGATTTTTAACTCCAACCATTGCAAGTCTGTCAGTCATATAATGCATGTCAATGGTAGAAAAATCTATCAGAGGACAGACAAATCCACATTGAACACTGCAGCTTGTGACGATCATGTCTTAAGACCTACATATTGAATGCACTGGGGGTAAGGAGATAAACATAAAAGTTTCATTTTTGGGAACTATCCCTTTAACTATAGCAGCTAATGTAATCTGAAGGCTTGCATATTCAAAGCTTAATTTTCGTTGGATAAACCTGACAGGGCCTCACTCACCAATGAATGACAAGTGTTGGTTGTAGGATCACTTATAGAGACAGACATTAGTGCTATTTTTTGCAGTTTAGCCATCTATTAAAGATTTAGTTCACCCATAAAATTATGTCATTAATTATCATCTTCATGCTCCAAACCTGTAAGACTTTTGATCTTCGGAACACAAATGAAGATCTTTCTGATGAAATCTGAGAGCTTTCTGTCCCTTCATTGACAGCTACACAACTACCAATTTCATGGCCCAGAAAGACAGCAAAGACATCATTAAAGTAACCCATGTGACTCCAGTGGTTTAACCTCACTTTTATGAAGCGAAGCGAGTGCTTTGTATGTACAAAAAACACACAATTTACCACTTTATATACAAAATATTAAAGGGGTGATGAATTGAGAAAACAACTTCCCCTTGAGCTTTTGATATATAAAAGGTCATGATAATATAAGAATATCCTGTAAGTTTCAGAGCTAAAAACGCTCTTGTTAGTAAAAGAAAAGCTTTTATAGACACCAGGCCCACAAAACGAGTCTCTCAAATCGATGATGTAATAGAAGGGGGAAACGCCGCCTCTACAGATAAATGTGTACGTTTGCTTCTGTAGCTCCGCCCACCGACTGATGGAGTTAAACAAGCAAAAAAAATGCCAAAGATAGCAAGATAATTGTGTTTAAACAAGACACAGGTCGACACTGGATTTGCAGACATTTGAGATTAAAACACAATGCTGTGCTTCTATATTGGATCCGACAGGAATGGTGCAACACACTTATGTGAGTAAAACATGTTTTTTTATATGTGATAGTATTGAATTGTTACAGATTGTATTGATTATGTGTACCTGTCTAACAGAACATTCCTTAGAACGCTGTTAATGGCTGAAGATTATTTTTTATTTGTTGGTTTATTGCGATTCGGGATCAGAACAGACGTATGGATCAGGACTTGCAAAGCCCAGTGTCCCAGGGCTGTGTGTTTTCCAGACGGACTACCAAAACGTAAGCACGTCGACAGGGCAGTGAATTTTTAATAGTGAAATAACATTCCTTACTTGATCTGCGTTCACTCTCTTTACTTGAAATTTGAAGAGCGCGCACTCGCGTGTGTTCACGCTTATTTATATCCACCAATCGGGCGGGGCAAGTCATAATAAATCATTGTGTTTGTTTGATGAATACGTTTTGAGAGCCCTGTCAGAGAATTATTCCAGCCGCTTTCAAAACAATCCCTCCCGTGAATTGACAGGGGAGCAGAAGCTCATTAAATATGCAAACCTTATCCAATCATAGCTGGGGCGTTTAAGTCTCCAATGCAGCACGGCCATCAATACTGAGCGTTTTGGAGAGAGCCTCAAAACCAGGTTAGAAAATAGCCTATTACTTATTAGTTATGATTTTTATGAATGTAAAAACCAGGCGAACGTCATATGTTAACCTCAGACAACAGTATATATATATATATATATATATATATATATATATATATATATATATATATATATATATATATATATTTTTTTTTAAAGCCAGTTCATGACACCTTTAATCCCCAACACGCAATTCATTTTTCGGGATTTCTTTCATTTAGAAAATATAAATCTGGTGGTCAACATCAAGTTCACAGCCGCTTATTGGCCCAAGAGATTTTACATTTGAATCACTCAATAAACATTTGACTTTGGCAACAATGAGAGAGAAGACAATCTCCAATTTTATATGGCTTTATGAAGACATTGCAAAAGTTTTAAATGCTGTCATATTCTGTGTGGATGCCACGCTTGTTGTTTGAGCACATTACAATACAAAAAATGTATACTTTAACTGCAACAACAAAATGCATTTGGTTACATTTATATATCTGCAGCAGGAGAAAGAAAGAGGGAGAGAGAGAGTTATTCACAGCTTTTTTCACACAAACATTTTGTGGTACAAGCTGAGGTAAAAGAGCAAACACAAAAATGTAATGTATAATAAACATACATAACACTAGCAGATCATTTAATTGACAGAATAGTTAAATAAAATATTGAAAATACTGCAGCAACAGTGTTGCAGATCATGTTAGGTTCTTACAAGACCTTGAATGCTAATAGATTTTTTTATTTAGAAATTTTGAATAATTTACATTTTCTGTACAAATGGTTGCATATCTTTTCAAATCAACACTTTAAATATCTAAACTCTAAATATATCCAAGTAACAGCAAGTAACCTTCCTGTTACTTGCACATTTGGCTTGTTTGAGTACATGGAAGATAGTTTTAGCCTCCCAGAACTTTCCTCTATATTGCATAACATTGTTTAAGAAATTGACATCATTCTTAACTCTTTCCCGACCAGCGTCTTTAAAAGAAGTTGTCATTCTGTGTCAAGTTTTAGTTTTTTTAATCATTTTCACCAAATTTTCATGGCCCCATAAATAAATAAAAACGCACATTTTTTAACAAAAAGCTGAGAAAATTGTCCAGATTGGATTGAGAACAATAATGAAAACTATTGATTTTCTGTGCTTCTTCTTCCTCTGTGTTTTGATCCAGAGATTCAAGACTCTTTCAGAAGATGCGTAATTGTGCCCCCTACCATATAACAGTGAAAACACAGAAATCTGGAAAATGATATCACTGGCGGGGAAAGAGTCAAAGGAATAGTTCACTTTAAAATGAAACTTACTCCATGATTTACTCATCCTAAGTGTATATGACTTTCTTTTTTCAGACAAATACAATATGAGTTATTTTTAAAAATATCCTGACGCTTCCAAGCTGTATAATGGCAGTGAATGGGTCCATTCAGTTCAAAGCTCAAAAAAGTCCATCCATCCATCATAAACATACTCCATACGGCTCCAGGGGGTTGATAAATGTCTTCTGAAGCGAATGGGGGTTTTGTAAGAAAAATATCCATATTTAAAACTATATAAAGTAAAATATCTAAATACGGAATACAGATCTGAATACGGAAGGCAGTCAACTGCAAGCTAAATCCATGAACAGACTTTGTAATGTGTTAAATATGGATGTTTTTCTTAGACAAATACATCTATTTGCTTCAGAAAGCCTTTATTAACCTCCTGGAGCTGTGTGGAATACGTTTATAATGGATGGATGCACGTTTTTTTAGTTTTAAACTGAATGGACCCCGTCACTGCCATTATAAAGCTTGGAAGTGTCAGGATATTTTTAAATATAACTTCAATTGTGTTCATCAGAAAGAAGAAAGTCATATAAACCTAGGATGTCTTGAGGATGAGTAAATCATGAGGTCGTTTTCTTTTTAAAGTGAACTACTCCTTTAATAATCAACTATATATGGGTGTCTCTATTCTACCCGTGTGTGTGGCTGACTATAATCAGTCAGACCATTCGTTCTCATCAAGTTCTGAGTCGTCTTCTGAGTCGCTGTACTCCACGGCAATGCGGCGAGAGAGTATAGTGGCTACGTCATTCCCCACCGGCTCTCTTTTAGCCTGCTGTTCCTGCTGCTCCTGTACTTTCTTCAGTTGGATACCTGAACACACACAAAACAAATTGTACAGTAGCAAATACACTACACAGGACCAACTATATAGTAGTAGCTGTTGAGTTTAGACTAAACAACGAAAGCATTAAAAGGATTTCCATTAATCATATGCCATATGAATCAACATAGACATCTACATTAACATTCAAGCTACAAGAATATTATAATATTAATCAAATTGTGGACTGCCATTCACTGCCATTATAAAGCTTAGATTAACCAGGACATTGTTTAATATAACTCTGATTACATTCGTGTGAAAGAAGAATCTCATATACACCTAGGATGGCATGAGGATGAGTAAATCATGGATTTAAATCATGATTACAATTTCTGGGTGAACTGTCCCTTTAAGTTTGCTTAAAAAGAGAACACTAAAGGTGCACTATGTACAAATTTGTCAGTAAAATATCCCAAAACCACTAGGCCAGTATTATATATTTTGTTCAGTTGAGTACTTACAATATCCCAATGTTTCCAACTATTTGTTAATCGTGTGAAAATTGTTATTTTAACCAATGAATCGGGATGTATGAGGGAGCTGTCTGTCAATTGCGTCATATCTGCGTTACCCTCGGTTTCGGTTTTATTTTGCAAAAGCGCTTTACTCTTAGCAGTGTGAACAAGTGTCACAGCAGCTGCTAGGCGAATGCACAGAGTAACGTCATAACGTCATTTTAAACACACTCAGATGTATCTAATATGATAAACAGAGCTGTGTTACCTCATACGCATGACTGGAAAAGTGGAAATGGCGGCAGTGACTGTGGTATAATAAAAGTCCCGCTGCTTTTAATCTTATTTCAAAAGACAATATAAGTAATTATGAAATAAAACAAAGTTAGTCAAAAAAGACTCTAAAGTAAATTGCATTGAATATAAATGTACATTGTACAATTGGAATTAATCATACAAAACATTACTTTCAGTTCGAACTTAAGTATATAATTTCCTTAAGCATCCTGAATTGTACTTTTTCATCTGTATACAGTAATATAGTCATGTTAATGTGTACCACCATGGATAGCACTCTCCTGCTGATGCCGACAAAGTAGTTAACAACACACTCCACTTACCCATGCGTATTGCTGAGAGTAGGTCACTGCGAGCGTCTGTGACAGGCTGCAGACTGCGCCTCCGTCCCTCTCCAAGAGCTCCTGGATGAGGTGGTATGGGAGGGGCTGGGGGCGGAGGTGGACCTTCAGGAGGTGAGGCTAAAAGTGGTCCAGGAGGTGGGGCAGGTGGAAGAGGATACCGTAAGGATGATGGGATTGGTCCAGAATGTGGAGTAGCTGGAGGTGAGGCAAAAGCCGTCTGTGCCGATGGAATGATGGGAGGCACTGGAGGAGGGGGCGGACCTGAACTGGTATAGTACTCCATCATACTAAAAGAGAGAAAGAGAGACGGTGAAAAACCTGGTATTTGGAAACCTCTCCAGGTAACCTCTACATGGACCAGCATACATGGTGTAAGACTGGAAAAAAACTACCAAATGCCTAAATGTCGAATCGAGGAACATGGACTCTCTGAGAAAAGAGAGCACCATTCGAGACGCAAGTCTCACCTCAGTATCAGCTAATCTACATATTTCTCTGTTGACACCCTCTCTCCCATTTCCTACGCTCTCTCATGCTGAGATCACAGAAATTACACCTAAAATGTATTTGTTACAATGTCAATCCTCACGATACAGTATTATATGTTTGATATCATTGGAAATGTCTCAGTGCGACTGGTGAAAATATCTCAACGCCACAGAAGTAAACCAGAACATAATAAAGGTTTTAAGAGTTTAGAGATATCTTGCCTTAGTATGGTGGGTGTGGCTTTCAGCCATTTGGTCTTCTGTCAATGCAGGTCTATGGGACAGTGATTACATTTAAATTCCCATTGTTAACATTGAATGTTTCTATCTCGGTCTGGGTATTTAAAGGAATGTTGAAAGGAGACCAGGGCTCGATACTGTAATCAGGTCAGGTCAGAATGCTGGATGTCTCAAGATAACCCAGCATTATGCAATCTTCAGAAGTCAGGTATAGATTTCATTCTTTACTTCAGAGTATTTGATGTTATATGCATTAGGCTACCTTTAAATTGATCATGTAACTGGCATTATATGACTCTTAATAAATTGTTACACTTTGACTGATTCTGAATTGCTCTGGAATTATTCAGGTTATGAACGAGTATAATTTCAACAAAGGGTTAAACAGAATAATTAAATGTGTGATTAAACTATTAAATATAAAACACCAAATAAACAATTGGCATAAAACCTAAATTCGAAATTATGATTAAATGGAGTGAGATAAAGAGGAATTGGAATTAAATACTTTATGCCCAGCTAAAAACAATGAACATGCAAAACCTTCACCCGCCATCGTTAGCCTCCATTGGGACGATTTTGCCGGGCTTACAATGGTCATTGGATAAAGGCTTGTGACTAAAGCATAAAAGTCGGGTCCACTTTGTAGCTTTTTCCAGTGCTCACTGTATCATTCCAGTATACCTTGTAAATACAACTGGTGTGCTCACACTTGGGCTGTTTGGTTTGATTAAAACAAACACTGGTGCGATTGCTGTTAATGCGGTTCATTTGAATAAGTATGAACGCTGCCATCTGAACCCTGGTGCACACCAAACAAGAGGACCGGCAAAAAAAGATGGGTCTTTGGTGTGGTTTGCAACACAGACCAATGACATGTAAACAAAACAAAAACTAATTTAAAATATATTAAATGTAGGCTAATATAGAATTAAGTTATAATCAAGTACTTTATATGTGCTTTAATTTATTAGTCAACACATTAAAGGTGTATTTTTAAAGCACAAAAAATTAAATAAAACTTTTAACTTGATAATATTACAAAGTGCGCCTTTTTAAAGTGTACTTTTATATTTTAATACAAGTACATTTAAAAAAATTATATATATATATATATATATATATACACACACTTGTAAGATTTTGAAGTGCAGATTCAATACAATTAAAGGGTTAGTTCACCCACAAATTAAAATCATCACATAATTTTCTCAGCTGCAAGCCATTCTAGATGTATATGACAATTTTCTTTCAGCCAAACACAATTGGAGTTATATTAAAAAATGTCCTGGCTCTTCCCAGCCTAATAATGGGAATGAATGGTACCCTTGATTTTGAAGCCCAAAAAAACACATTCATCCATCATAAAAGTAATCCATAACGCTCCAGGGGGTTAATAAAGGCCTTCTGAAGGACACTCTTCCGCCAGAACTCGACTCACATACGGAAGCCAGTGATTATAAAATTATAAATATGGATATTTTTCTTACAAAAAAACCCATTGCTTTGCTTCCCTGGAAGTCGTATGGATTACTTTTATGATGGGTGGATGCGCTTTTTTGGGCTTCAAAACCTAAGGTACCATTGCATTCACTACCATTACTAGGCTGAAAAGATCCAGGATATATTTTTTTAATATAAATCTGATTATATTCGACTGAAAGAAGTCATATACATCTAGGATGACTTAAAGGCAAGTAAATCATGCAACATTTTTTGGGTCAACTAAAACCATTTTCCCAAGTATCAGCGCACTACATAAGTTGAGCAATGGGTGCATGACGCTTCCCCTCTGCTCACGTGTCCAGTGTGACACTAGACCAGCACTAATTTACATGGCAATACTTTTTCAGCAGTCTGACACAAAACTACAATATCTTGTTAATTCAAAACAGCAAATTCACACATTTTTTGCTATTACCCATAGTCTGTTGGTGGAAGCGTGATGTTTCCATTGACTCCATTTTCTCGGTGTAGGTACTGTGGAGGAGTTGGATGTGTTCTAGCGAGTAAGCCCACTCTGTAACCTCCATCTGCACCTACACCCACCCCTGCAGGCCCTCCGATGCTGTGGTACTCGTGCTCTACCCCTCCATTGGCACTAGATGATGCTGTCTCCACAGGCATGAACGGGTGCGGCGGTGCTCGTGCTTGAACGTGAAATGCTGGGACTGGGTAGTCGAATTTGTTTGGATGTGGCCTGTTGAAATGTGTAACACTTTACAGTAAGGTCCCATTTGTTAACTTTAATGTAATAACTAACAATGAGCAATACATTTGTTACTGTATGTATTAATCTTTGTTAATTTTAATAAAAATAATTACTAAGTACTTCATACAAATATACTCACCCGGTCAAAAGTCTGGAATAATTCAAATGTTAAAAAGTGTCACATGATCCTTCAGAAATCATTCTAGTATACTTATTTAGTGCAAAATTATTATTAATAATGGTTATTAATAATTGCAATAACTGAAATCATTTGATTAATAAAAAGTTCAAAAGAACAGCATTTCTTTGAAATATAAATCTTAAATCACAAACCCGATTACAAAAAAGTTAGGACACTGCACAAATTGTGAAAAAAAAGAAAAAAAAAGAAATGTAGTAATTTACAAATCTCATAAACATATATTTTATTCACAATAGAATATAGATAACATATCAAATATATCAAATGCTGAAAGTGAGACATTTTGAAATGTCATGCCAAATATTGTCTCATTTTGGATATTATGAGAGCTACACATTCCAAAGAAGTTGGGACAGGTAACAATAAGAGGCCAGAAAAGTTAAATGTACATATAAGGAACAGCTGCAGGACCAGTTTCCAACTTATTAGGTCAATTGGAAACATGATTGGGTATAAAAAGAGCCTCTCAGAGTGACAGTGTCGCCCAGAAGTCAAGATGGGCAGAGGATCACCAATTCTCCCAATGCTGCGGCAAAAAATAGTGGAGCAATATCAGAAAGGAGTTTCTCAGAGAAAAAATTGCAAAGAGTTTGAAGTTATCATCATCTACAGCGCATAATATTATCCAAAGATTCAGAGAATCTGGAACAATCTCTGTTCGTAAGGGTCAAGGCCATAACCATACTGGATGTCTGTGATCTTCAGCCCTTAGACGGCACTGCATCACATACAGGAATGCTACTGTAATGGAAATCACAACATGGGCTCAGGAATACTTCTAGAAACTATAACTATAAGTTATCCGCGCTCAGTTCAGAAGCCTGCATCTCTGATGGTATGGGGTTGCAACTTATTTTCCCCTTAAAATTATACATTTTCTCAGTTTAAACATTTGATATGTCATCTATGTTGTATCCTGAATAAAATATTGAAATTTGAAACTTCCACACCATTGCATGGTGTTTTTATTCACAGTTTTATTTGTACAGTCCCAACTTTTTTAGAATCAGGTGTGTATAAATGTCTTTACAGTCACTTTTGAATAATTTAATCCTTAATTTGTGTCCTTGCACAAAAGTATTAATTTATTATTACTTACCTCAAACTTCTGAATGGTGATGTATCATGGTTTCCACAAAAAAAATATTAAGCAGTAACATAATTAAATGTTTCTTGAGCATCAAATCATCATATTAGATTGATTTCTAAAGGATCATGTGACACTGAAGACTGGACTAATTGATGCCGAATATTCAGCTTTGATCACAGGAATAAATTACATTTTACAATTTCTTTTAAATTGTGAAAATAGTTTACAGTATTTGTGTTTTTACTGTATTTTTGATCAAATAACAACAACAACAACAACAACAACAACAACAAAACGGCTCGGGTTATGTATATAACCCTTGTTCCCTGAGAGGGAACGAACACTGCGTCGAAACGCTTTGGGGATGCTCCCTAAGCATCAGCGAATCTGAAGTCTGAATAAACACTAGTCCAATCCGATTGGTCGTGCGTGATGACGTCATTGTGACGGCGTACCCGGAAGTATAAAAGGGGAGCCGGCGCATAATGGCGGCAGTTTTTTGCTCTGAAGCATGCGCTCCAGGTGTGCCGAGGTGTGGCGGTACGACGCAGTGCTCGTTCCCTCTCAGGGAACAAGGGTTATATACATAACCTGAGCCGTTCCCTTATCGAGGGAACTTCCCACTGCGTCGAAACGCTTTGGGGAACGAATACCCACTAGGCCACACCGAGGGTAGCGCCTGTCCTAGTGTGAAGCCGGAGACCGGGCACAACTAGGGTTGGAGCACCCTCGCGCCAGGCGTCGCAGGGAGATCCAGGCTGTAAAACCTGATAAAAGTGTGTGGGGTAGCCCACCCCGCCGCCTCGCAGATATCCTGCAAGGGGACCCCAGAAAGGAGGGCCACCGAAGAGGCCATACCTCTGGTGGAATGTGCCCTCACGGCTACAGGTGCAGGCAAACTGGGCACCTGATAAGCCATGGTTATCGCCTGGACAATCCAGTTACTGATTGTCTGAGTAGACGCAGGCAACCCTTTCTTGGGTGAGCCGAAACACACCAAAAGTTGTTGTGATCTCCTCCACTGTGCAGACTTCGCCAGATACACCCTGAGTGCCCTGACCGGGCAGAGTAGGCTAAGTCTCCCCTCTTCCGCCGTCACGTGAGGCGGAGGATGAAATGCCTGCAGAACCAAAGACCAGACCACCCTCGATGGGACCTTAGGCACGTAGCCTGGCCTAGGGTGTAAGATGGCCTTCACTCCACCCGGGGCAAACTCCAGGCAAGTCGGCGTTACCGCCAAGGCCTGGAGATCTCCCACTCTCCTCAGAGAGGTAATGGCGAGGAGAAAAGCCACCTTGAGGGTCAGATTCTTCGGGTCTGCTGACTCCAATGGCTCGAAGGGGGCCTCAGCCAGCCCCTCGAGAACCACTGCCAGATCCCAGGTTGGAACTCTGGACTGAGCCACAGGCCTCATCCTCCGCGCCCCACGGAGGAACTGTACAACCAACTGGTGCCTACCCAGAGGCCCATCACCCAGAGGAGTGTGGAAAGCCGCAATGGCAGCCACGTACACCTTGAGTGTGGACGGGGTTAGGCCCGCAGAGAAGCGATTTTGGAGGAACTCCAGCATTGAAGCCACTGGGCAGTTAACTGGGTCCACCTCACGCCCCCTGCACCAAGTGGAAAACACATTCCACTTGAGGCTGTACAGTCTCCTTGTAGACAGAGCCCTGGAACTGAGTAAGGTCTCTACCACCTCTGCCGACAGGCCAGCCTCTAGGTACCTGGCCCCCTCAGGGGCCAGACCCAAAGGTTCCAAATCTCTGGCCGGGGGTGGAATATCGTACCCGCCGCCTGAGACAGGAGATCCCTCCTCAGAGGAATCTGCCATGGATGACCTGCCAGCAGGGCTATGATATCTGAGAACCAAACTCGAGTCGGCCAGCGGGGTGCTACCAGAAGTAGACTGATCCCCTGCCGACGGACGCTCTCCAGGACTCCCGGGAGCAGAGCGATCGGGGGAAATGCGTACAGACGCCGCCTCGGCCACGTCTGCACCATGGCATCCAACCCCAACGGGGCTGAATGCGTGAGGGAGAACCACAGTGGACAGTGGGACGTCTCTCGAGACGCAAACAGATCCACTTCCACTGGGCCGAACCTCTCGCACATGGCCTCCACCACTTTGGGGTGGAGCCGCCACTCCCCGGGCCTCAGCCCCTGCCTCGACAGGATGTCTGCTCCCTGATTTTGAACCCCCGGGACTTACATTGCCCTGATGGACAACAGTTTCCCATGGGACCACAGGAGGATTAGATACGCCAGTCTGCACAGAGGGCGCGACCTTAACCCTCCCTGGCGATTGAGGTACGCTACGACAGCCGTATTGTCTGTCCGCACCAGGACATGTTGGCCGCGGAGGTCCGGGAAAAAGCTCCTTAGAGCTTTGTAGACCGCCATCATCTCCAGGCAATTTATGTGCCAGGAGGAATGACGGCCCTCCCACGGGCCCCTCGCAAAGCGGCCGTCCATGACCGCGCCCCAACCAGTGAGGGAGGCGTCTGTTGAAACGGATTTCCGGCAACAGGACGCTCCCAACACTGGCCCCTGGAACAGAAACCAAGGTTTCTTCCATATGACTAGGGAACGAAGGCATCTGCGCGTTACCCTGATCATACGAAAGGGATTCCCTCTGGGGGAAAACCCCTTGGTTTTTAACCACCACTGGAGGGGTCTCATGTGTAGCAGGCCGAACGGTATCACGTTGGACGCTGCTGCCATGTGCCCCAGCACTCTCTGAAAGTGCTTCACAGTGATGGTGTGGCCTAGCCTTATTCCTGAGACCATCGCCAGTATGGTCTCGACTCGCGCGGGAGACAATTGTGCCTGCATCGTCGTCGAATCCCATACAACCCCTAGGAACATAGTCCTCTGGGACGGCGTCAACACACTCTTCTTCGTGTTGAGTCTCAGCCCCAAGCACTTTATGTGGGCCAGAACGACATCTCGATGCCGAACCGCCATCTCGTACGACTGGGCCAGTATGAGCCAGTCGTCTATATAATTCAGTACACGGATGCCCTGAAGCCTCATAGGAGCCAGAGCTGCATCCATGCACTTTGTGAATGTGCGTGGGGAGAGGGCTAGGCCGAAGGGAAGTACTCGATATTGGTACGCTTCGCCCCCGAAAGCGAACCTCAGGAACTTCCTGTGACATGGAAGGATGGAAATATGAAAATATGCGTCCTTTAGATCTATCGTGACGAACCAGTCCTCGGACTGGATCTGACTCACGATCATGGGAATAGTGAGCATTTTGAATCTGAACCTCCTCAGAGACCGATTCAAATCCCTCAGATCTATAATCGGACGCAACCCTCCATCCTTTTTGGGAACTATAAAGTACCGGCTGTAGAACCCGGACTCCCTTTCTGGCGGAGGAACGTGCTCTATGGCTCCCTTCGCCAGTAAGGATTCTACTTCTAGTTCCATTACCCGAACCCGCTCTGGTACCACTGTGGTCCAGTTCAACCCCCTGAACCCTGGAGGAGGTTGACCAAACTGCAGTCTGTAACCATTCTCTACAATACGCAGGACCCATGTAGACACACTCGGAAGGCATTTCCATGCGCCGAGATAATCTACTAAGGGAACCAGCCTCTCGAGGCTGGCGTCGGGTGTTACACGAGCCTCGTCCCCGACCCCCTGAAGCGGTTGCCCGGCAGGAAGTGGTTGGGAACGAGTCTCTGTGTGCGGACGCGCGAGCTGCCCAGCCGCAGGTCTTTCCAGAGGCGGCTGGAGCAGCATGCGTTCGCGGGAAATCGATGTGGCCCGAAGCGTCATGGACGGCAGGATTACCACATCGATTTCCACAGGGCGCCGCGAAGGAAGCAACCTCGGTTGCCCCCTCGCGGGAGGGACCGCCCTGAGAAGCCCTGCCGAGGCTAGGACTTCTTCCCAGCAGCCTTTCGCGCCTGAAGGACGTTCCTCAGATCGCCCTTAGGAGCGGAAGGCTGCTGGTGAGCGCGCCGCCTCTGTTGCCAGGCTCCCGGAGGAGGGGCTCTAGAGGCGACGCTCTCTCTCTGCATCTGACGATGCGAGGAGGAGCTGGTGGGCGGCTGAGGCTGCCCGCTAGGGCCAGCCTTCCTGGGCTTAGAGCGGCGAGGGAGGTACTGTTGGAAGGCCGCTGACTGTCTCTTCGCCTCCTGGTGCCTGGAGACGACGGCGTTAACCGCGTCCCCAAACAGACCAGAAGGCGAGATCGGGGAGTCCAGGAGAAAGGCTCTGTCCTTCTCCTTTATCCCTGATAGATTCAGCCAGAGATGCCTCTCCGCTGTTACCATTGATGCCATGGAGCGGCCGATAGCACGGGCCGTCTCCTTGGTAACGCGGAGAGACAAATCTGCGACCTTCCTGAGCTCCAGTACATCCTCCGGAGAGGGACCCTTGCCCTCATCAAGCTCCTTTAGGAGGTCAGCCTGGTAGGCCTGCAAGATGGATAATGAATGCAGGGCACTACCAGCCCGCCCAGCCGCCATATAAGCCTTGCCCACCAGGCCTGAGGTGTCCCGACAGGGTTTGGTGGGCAGCACCGGGGCCTTAAGGGACGATGCCGATTCGGGCGAAAGATAGCTCGCGAGAGCATCCTCCACCCGCGGCATCGCCCCATAGCCCGCCTCGCGTGCCCCCAGAACGTTGGCATAATCCAACAGTGGGGGATTGGACACATGCGAGGAGTAGGGCTTCTTCCACGATCTACACACCTCGGTGTGTAGATCCGGGAAGAAAGGTAATCCCCGGCGCGGTGTTTGGACCCGGTGTGCAAGGAACCGGTCATCCAGCCTACTGGGTGGCCGGACTTCCTGTTCCTCCTGTGGCCACTCGATATTAAGTTTGGCCACAGCGCGGGTCAACACCTCTACCAGCTCCTCTTGGGCGGGCAGATGAGGTGATGGAAAAACCTCATCCCCCATCCCGATGCCCGCCCCCTCCGGCTCCTCGGAACCGGAGAGAACGAGCATCGGACCCTCCGCCCCGGGGGAAGATGCCGCAAAGCGGGCTTCCACACGGGGAGGAAGATCCTCGGAACTGTCAGAGGAGGATTGGGAAAGTGCCGCAGCAGTCCCAAAACCCTCTGACAAGTCCCGCTGTGAACCCCATGATCTGCGACGCCGAGACGCCTCAGCGACCGCGGGTCCAGAACCATGGGGCTCACGAGGCTGGCCGGTCTCATCGAACACGGCCAGCCGAGAGCGGAGCAGTCTGAGTGTCAGCCGCTCACAGTGCTCACAGGCGGCTCCCTCGAGAGCCGCCCGAGCGTGCTGAACACCCAAACACTGCACACATAACAGGTGTGTATCCGATCCCGAGATGTAACGGGGACACGGATGCACACACTGCCTGAACTCACTCCTTCTCTCTTCCATACTTTTTACAATAAATCTTTCACACACACACTCGCAACTGGACAGACAACAGTAAATAGACAGACCAAACAGAGAGCGCTATGCTGAAGAGCAATAACTGCCGCCATTATGCGCTGGCTCCCCTTTTATACTTCCGGGTACGCCGTCACAATGACGTCATCACGCACGACCAATCGGATTGGACTAGTGTTTATTCAGACTTCAGATTCGCTGATGCTTAGGGAGCATCCCCAAAGCGTTTCGACGCAGTGGGAAGTTCCCTCGATAAGGGAACATTAATTAAACACACGAAAGCAAATACCTGCACACAAATCAATATATAAATGACTTATCCATGCAAATAATATATAAAAAAATAAGAATTGTTTGTTTTGATGTCATTGTGCCTTTAAATGAATGGATCTATTTAAATGAATAAACTTGTATTTTATCCTTGTGCATAACAATGTTAATGTTTGCATTGCAATGTCACATTTACTTATTATATTATTAAGTGCGTTACTGTAAGCATTATTTTTGCTTACAAAAATAGTTAAAATTACTTTTTGTAGCAATGTAATTATTTTGGCATAAATACGGTTTAAAATATCAGACCTGGCGTCTGGAGACAGCAAATCCTCAGACGATACACCCCTCCGAACTGGATGATTGTGATGACGATGGTCCGGCCGTAGCTCCTTATCAAAAGCCATCATGTTCCATTCCTGTCTGCGGTTATGAGCCTTACGAACCTTCTTCACCTCTCGAGGAAGCGTCCCGTCAACACACCGCTTCTGCTCCTGTGCCATCGTGTGCATGAAGGAGAGAGGAAGATGTAAATGAGCTGAGCTTTTAGCTTGAAAAGTTCTGAGCAATACCATTTTTCCTCTGGGAGAGGATTGATTCGATTGAGTTTTCACTTAGAAAAGGGACTGTGTGTGAATGGGTCAACTAAGCAGAACTCATTAAGTCATGCACTGCTGCAAAGCCAACTATGTTTGCATTACATTACCAGATTTATAGATTCATAGTGATGAATTTACCCTATGCTTCCTCTTCTCTTTTCTCTTGTCTTCGGTGTCTTGAAGCATTTTCTCCTTCCACAAGTCAAAGAAATATGAGGGGTCTGTGTAGAACTTAATTCCATCAATATGATCATCCCTGGATAAAAAAAAAAAAAAAAGGTTTAAAATATTATAAGGATATTATGGATAGTTCACCACAAATAAAAAAATCTGTCCTTAATTACTTATGTTGTTCCGAATCCGTAAGACTTTCGTTCATCTCTGGAACATAAATTAAGATTTTTTTTTGATGAAATCTGGGAACTTTCTGTCTCTCCATTGACAGTTACACAACTACCACTTTGAAGCTTCAAAAAAGTTCATAAAGAGATCGTAAAACTATACCATAAAAATTGATCGGTTTAGTCCAAATTATCTGACGAGACACGGTCGCTTTATATGATGAACAAATTAAATTTAGGCTTTTATTCACTTAAACATTCATCAACTCACATCAGTTATGGTAAACGGAAGCTCAAGTATGTTCGCTTGACGTGTGAGAACCAATGAGGTTCATTCTCGCGTTACGCATCATGTTTGAGCTTCAGCAAGAACCATTGAGGTTTGTTTCTGCGTCAAGCAGGTTTGGTCGAGTTTCTATGTTCGCTGATCAGTGTTTATATGTAAATAAAAGCCTAAATGCAATGTTCATCATATAAGTAAGTAAGTATTAGTAAGTTTTTAAGGCCATTTAAATTATGAGGACATTTGATATGTCCTCATAAACTACATTTATAGTGTAATACCAGTGTAATACCCATGTAGTTATACAAATTTGTGTCCTCATAAACCACATAAACAGGCTCACACACACACACACACACACACACACATTCAAACGCACGCATGCACGTGCGCACACACCTGTAGGCAGAGAGTATGTGCAGAGGTGGTGGTTTGTCGCTGGTGTTGTACATCTCTGTGATGGGGTTTGGAATGCTGCTCTTTGTCACCACCTGCTGGTCTGACACTGTAGAACTCTTGAAGGCTTTACGCATGTTAATGTCCTGAAGAGAAACTGTGGCAAACAGGCAACAGAGAGATTATTACACACAAGTTCATTAATTATCTCTAGGCACGCAATATCTGCTCTCCACAGAATTAGAAAACCCACCATTTACAAAGTTCAACACATGCCCTGTATTATCTATGAGTTGTGTTTTTTGATGTTATACTAACATATACATGAATAAAAAATGTATTCAATGAGATATTTAATGAGGTATTAAATGAGAAACATAGTTAACATGACTAAAGTCGTCATGAAACGTAAGTTGCGGTAGTCCTTTCTTCGCTATTGTGACATATAGCTGAAGAACAAATGTAGGTTATAATTGTAAATGTATTTTTTTTTGTTTTTTGTTTTTGGAATTGATTGGATGGTGGTGATTTGCCTTTGATGGATCTCACATGAATGACAGGTAGCCCCGCCCTTGCACAAGTAAACAGGACATTAGAGAAGAGATGTGCTGCATGAGGGACGGGAAGTTGTTCTGATTAAAAGTGCACTATGTGGTATTTTTGCAGTAAAATATCCAAAAACCACTAGGCCGGTGTTATATATTTTGTTCAGTTGAGTCCTTACAATATCCCAAATGTTTCCAACTATTTGTAAATTGTAAAAAATTTCTATTTTAACTAAGGACCAGGACGTTTCAGCATAGCGTCTGAGGAAGTCGCCTGTCAATCGCGTCATATCTGCACTACCCTCAGTTTTGGGTTTTATTTGGCAGGAGCGCTTTACTCTTAGCAGTGTAAACAAGTGAACGCACGGAGTAACGCCATAACATCATTTTAAACACACTTAAATGTATCTAATATGATAAACAGAGCTGCTTTACCTCATAATCATAACCAGAAGAGCGGAAATACTGCAGACGCCCGGCGACTGTGTCCCGTCCCGTCATAATAAAAGTCCCGGTGTTCGCGAGCCGTGTGTTTGTTTAACAATCGCTTTCAGCTCCACAACACTCACTCCTGATCTGCTTTACACTACAGTAACGTTAATAACCGCATGCATGAACATGATTTCTGCCCGAGTCCTATTTTCCACCGGCTGTGAGGTGAAGACCACATGTCCCAAGATGCTAAGCTCAAACTTTGCGTCATCAAACTACGCCTTTGTTTTGAATAGGCGCCCTCTAGTGGACGGAAAGTTGCATTGTGCACCTTTAAAGATTACGAGGGAACAAGATTAAAAAAATGGTGTGAGATATTAAATTCTGTGATATTTCATTTAAAAAAATTTAAATTTCAAGTTAATGGTGACATTAGAGATATGAAAATACCACCTCATAAAAAACACAAGAAAGGGGATCCTCTGGTTACTTTTGACCCGCATTTCCTTGTAGCGACTCAGGCGAATCAAACACACAATCGCCAGTTACATTTAACAAATATGTTTTGAATGCTTTGTGCTTAGTAACAGACCTTCCCCCAACACAACAGAGAAAGATTCTCCGTTACCCTGGAAACCATCTGATAAGACATTTAACGGCCCAAAAGAATTTGGCCACATGAAAAGTCCAAAGTTAAAGACACAAAGCTTGTAAAACACACGCTTTTGCCTCAAATTATAGACAAACCATCTATAAATGAACATGCACCCCAGGACATTCTATGTAAACACATACAGTCTTGTTCAAAATAATAGCAGTACAATGTGACTAACCAGAATAATCAAGGTTTTTAGTATATTTTTTATTGCTACGTGGCAAACAAGTTACCAGTAGGTTCAGTAGATTGTCAGAAAACAAACAAGACCCAGCATTCATGATATGCACGCTCTTAAGGCTGTGCAATTGGGCAATTAGTTGAAAGGGGTGTGTTCAAAAAAATAGCAGTGTCTACCTTTGACTGTACAAACTCAAAACTATTTTGTCAAAACATTTTTTTTTTCTGGGATTTAGCAATCCTGTGAATCACTAAACTAATATTTAGTTGTATGACCACAGTTTTTTAAAACTGCTTGACATCTGTGTGGCATGGAGTCAACCAACTTGTGGCACCTCTCAGCTGTTATTCCACTCCATGATTCTTTAACAACATTCCACAATTCATTCACATTTCTTGGTTTTGCTTCAGAAACAGCATTTTTGATATCACCCCACAAGTTCTCAATTGGATTAAGGTCTGGAGATTGGGCTGGCCACTCCATAACATTAATTTTGTTGGTTTGGAACCAAGACTTTGCCCGTTTACTAGTGTGTTTTGGGTCATTGTCTTGTTGAAACAACCATTTCAAGGGCATGTCCTCTTCAGCATAGGGCAACATGACCTCTTCAAGTATTTTAACATATGCAAACTGATCCATGATCCCTGGCATGCGATAAATAGGCCCAACACCATAGTAGGAGAAACATGCCCATATCATGATGCTTGCACCTCCATGCTTCACTGTCTTCACTGTGTACTGTGGCTTGAATTCAGAGTTTGGGGGTCGTCTCACAAACTGCCTGTGGCCCTTGGACCCAAAAAGAACAATTTTACTCTCATCAGTCCACAAAATGTTCCTCCATTTCTCTTTAGGCCAGTTGATGTGTTCTTTGGCAAATTGTAACCTCTTCTGCACATGCCTTTTTTTTAACAGAGGGACTTTGCGGGGGATTCTTGAAAATAGATTAGCTTCACACAGACGTCTTCTAACTGTCACAGTACTTACAGGTAACTCCAGACTGTCTTTGATCATCCTGGAGGTGATCATTGGCTGAGCCTTTGCCATTCTGGTTATTCTTCTATCCATTTTGATGGTTGTCTTCCGTTTTCTTCCACGTCTCTCTGGTTTTGCTCTCCATTTTAAGGCATTGGAGATCATTTTAGCTGAACAGCCTATCATTTTTTGCACCTCTTTATAGGTTTTCCTCTCTCTAATCAACTTTTTAATCAAAGTACGCTGTTCTTCTGAACAATGTCTTGAACGACCCATTTTCCTCAGCTTTCAAATGCATGTTCAACAAGTGTTGGCTTCATCCTTAAATAGGGGCCACCTGATTCACACCTGTTTCTTCACAAAATTGTTGACCTCAGTGATTGAATGCCACACTGCTATATTTTTGAACACACCCCTTTCAACTAATTCAACTAATTGCCCAATTGCACAGCCTTAAGAGCGTGCATATCATGAATGCTGGGTCTCATTTGTTTTCTGACAATCTACTGAACCTACTGGTAACTTGTTTGCAATAAAAAAATATACGAAAAACCTTGATTATTCTGGTTAGTCACATTGTACTGCTATTATTTTGAACAAGACTGTAACTGTCTTGTAAAATGTTTCTTCTGTATGGCATTTTGCATCTTTTTGTCTTTGTCTTAACAACTTACTAGTTCAGGTAACCTCATATATGTCATGTCTCCTATCAAATTAATGCTCACTTCATGACTTTCACACAATTAGAGTATGAATGGGCAGAGACCCATTGATTCAAGCTTGAATCAAAGAGCCATAAAATCGCCAGAGGAATTTCCCGCTTGGAAATCCCAAACAATCTCATTGGTTAAGTCTAACCCAGGAGGGTGTGACTACTCCCAGACCTTAAAAAGAGAGGCGCTCGGATGCCCTCCCTCTCTCTTCTCTCTCTGGCTGAACCAACACGTCATCGTGGCTGGCCCAAGCAGGGAGGGCCTCCATACACAGAGCCATGTGCTGTGCGGGACCAGAAACCCGAGGCCCACACACGGCTATTATGCCAACAGGCCCCAACACTTCATGTCGACCTTCTTCTTCTTCTTCGACCATCAGAGACTCTGCAAGTTCACCATCATTCCTTCACTCACCACGGAAGGAATCATGCGTGGTAAAACCCATCAGACCAAACCATCGAACTTTCTTCTGCGATTTCCACCTCGACGGTCTTCTACGGCTCAAGCCATATGCAAGTATTGTACACAAAACAAATTGCTGTGTAGTGAGTAAAACTGTAAACCCCTTTGTTCAGACAAAGGGGCTTGTTGTCACCGATGGTTTCTCTCAAGGTTTTAGACCCTTTAGACTTCATCCCTCTGTACTGACCCGGTTCCTCTAACCACTTTCACTTTAACTCTTGCTATGTATGTTTTGTGTATGTATGTGTTTTATGTCTCGTTTGTGATTTATAGATATTAAATTTTGTGCACAATATATGTTTGGTTCTGACTCCCTGCCTGCAAACAAATTGTCCCTTAAAAGATCGATCTGGTTATGCGCTCTAAGCGCTTATGTAAATACAAAGGAAGAATATTTTTTCTGTAGCCATGAAAAATATCCTTTTCTTAGAATTAAGTAATAATCAATACTAAATGTTCACAAACAAACTGATTAATTGATTGCAATGTTAATGTAGCTACATAAAGCTAATCTATTTAAATTATTCAAATATTCATAATTAATCATAATGGGTAATGAATAATTATTAATATTTCCCTTAAGAGCTAATTCGCTACACCTGTTAAAAGAGCACCCGCCCCATCTCTGGTCAAGTGATCCTTGACCTTTCAGCTTTGACTGACCTTCCTCCACACTAGAGTCCAACTGAGTGACCTTGATTGCAAGCCGGTCTATACGGTCCTGTAGAGAATTAGCACGCAGGTAGAATGTATTGGCTTCATTAAAGAGCTCGCCAAACACGTCCTCAGCATGTTTGCCTATTGAAGATGAGAAAAACAGACAAAAGATCACAGATTAACTTAGAAATAGTCATTTAGATAATGTAAAAAACAGTACAGTAAAACTATTACAGTACATTCACTCCTAGATTATTCCGGTGCATGCTCTAATATATAGCAGAACCGCTGCAAACAGAAATATTCACTGAAAATCAAATGATGTGTCTCATTCCATACATTCACACAAACACATTTGCTCAGTCAGATGAAGTTGCACACAAACATTGGAAACTGCAGGCAACATGAAGTCACAGATTCAGGGTCTTTGACCCCACAGAACATGCATATACTCGGCGTCCACATCTGTCGATCTCCCTCTGCACTTCATGGGATTAGGCTTTAGAGCATTTGCTGAAAGCCAGTGAAAAAGCATTGTTATCCCATCTCATTTTGTCTATTGATTCATGTGCATTTGTGTAAAGCAGCACTACTTACATATAGATTAAATTATATTATGATTTTAACCAAAATGCTAAACTGTGTTCTCAAAACAACACTGTCTTGCATAAATGTCATATGTTTTATAAAGGGGGGGGTGAAATGCTGTTTCATGCATACTGAGCTTTTTACACTGTTAAAGACTTGGATTCCCATCCTAAACATAGACAAAGTTTCAAAAACTAATGTTGGACGTTTGTTGGAGTATTTCTGTGTTAAAAATACTCCTTCTGGTTTCTCACAAGTTTCGGAGAGTTTTTTTGAGTATGGGTCGGTTTGACGTTAATAGAGCGGAAGGTCCTTGTATGGGCCGTACGGGCTATTCTCCCGGTAGGCTGCGCGCGCGTGACTAGAGCGAGAGAGGAAATGCACGCCCATAAACACTCGCTCAGGTGCAGATCCAGTCGATCCAGGCGGTGCGCTCCACTTTATTCCTATGAGTGACATTAAGCAACTTCAACGCTCCAGCACAGCATTCCGGGAAGGCAGCGCTGCATTTGAACCGATTTGAACGCAGAAATGACGGGAAGCTTCACAACATCGCTTCAGTCGCCTTGTAAAGTGGATCTCTACAGTCACTGCTGTCACAGGACTTCACCAAATCATACCAAAGAAGTGTGTTTTTGACGGAGCGGCCCCAGCGATAAAGGTTCGGTCCTGCTTTGGAACAGGGCTGGACTGGGGCTAAAATTCGGCTCTGGCGTACCCAGCACATCCGGCCCATGAGTTCCCCGTGACTGTTTTTTCTAGGGTTGGGGCCTTAAATTGGAGTATATAAATAAAACTAGGACAAGGACAAATAATGATTGTTATTATCGAATTTGCTGCAAATGCAGATAAACTTAATATTGCTTTTTTTTCACACAGAAATGCCCTTGTCAGTAAAGCACATATTTTAGCCAATCTAATATGATAAAGTAGGTCTTACTGAGGCTGCTAAGTTGGCGTATGATGGCAGAGAGAGTGTTGTTGGTCACACACTCCAGCTCATTGCTGATGGTCTCAGGTAAAGCTCGTCTGCACAGGTGCTTCGGCTCGATGTTTCTCTTGACCAGCGGCATGGCTTCACCTCACCACACAAACACACCAACAAACTTCAGCACCTGAAAGTACACAAACAGTCAGTTAGATCAAAAATCCTCACACCATCCGTCACACATCATTTCTGAAACACGTCTTTTTTACTATCTTTGATCACTATCTATATCTTTTTATACTGTACAAACTGTATATTCCATCCCCTTACAACCTACCCATCACACAAAACTTTCTGCTATTTTAATTCTGTATGATTTCTAAGCTTGTTTCCTCATGGGGACCTCAATTTAGTGTGCATTCAGGTTGAAGAAAAACACACACACACACACACACACACACGTTGGTCTATGTGGTTTACAGGGACTCTCCATAGGCGTAATGGTTATTATACTGTACAAACCGTATTTTATTATCTATTCACTTACACTGCCCCTGCCCCTAAACCTACCCATCACAGGAAACATTCTGCATTTTTACTTTCTCAAAAAAACTCCTTCTGTGTGATTTATAAGATGTTTTCCTCATGGGGACCTAGAAATGTCCCCACAAGGACAAGGATTTCGGATATTGCCATCTTTGTGGGGACATTTTGTCCCCATAACGTAGGGATTACCAGGTCACACACACACACACACACACACACACACACACACACACAGTCTGGTTCACTATCTTTGTGGGGACTCTCCATAGGCGTAAGTTTTTATAACGTACAAACCGTAGTTTCTATCCCCCTACACTGCCCCTGCCCCTAAACCTACCCATCACAGGAAACATTCAGCATTTTTACTTTCTCCAAAAAAAAAAACTCATCCTGTATGATTCATAAGCCTTTTGAAAAGTGGGGACCGCTGGCTGGTCCCCACAATATAGGTGATCTCAGGTTTTACTATCCTTATGGGGGACATTTGGTCCCCACAATGTAATATAAACAAGGACACAAACCCAGAGTTCCAGAGTATTTGTTTGACATCTAAACAGTGTGGCTTTAGAGTCCAATATGTCAGAGGTCAATGTGTGTATTTTCCTCATCAAAAAGCTCTTTTAGTAATTATAAATGAAGGTTGTGTCTAACTTAAGTTATACACTTATCACAGGTCTTGACTAAATGGCAGAATATTTTCAAAAATATAGATTTTTTTTCTTTGTACAATTAAACCTGCTATATAATATACTTTAAAACTTTTACACTGAGAAAGCCAAGCCAGTTACATTTCTATGTAACTCAGACTCTGCACAGCAACTGTGGTGACGGGTCCCAGTGTTCGCACAACTGCTCTTCGACTGGGCCAGTATGAGCCAGTAGTACTAGTTGAGAATGTGAACACCACGCTCTCATTGGAGCAATGGCCGCCTCCTCAATGTTCGTGTGTTTTCTCCGTCACACATTTTGACTGGCAGCCTGTGCAGGGCAGCCTAGAAATCTAGACGCACCCTAGCGGCAGCAAATCTAATCTACCTCGAGTGTCGTCTAGCAACTCTCAATACACGTCTGAGCTGTAAAAACCAAACTCTGGTCAGGCCAATCACATCGTGTATAGAGTGGGTGGGCGGGGCTTAACATAATGACGGCAGAGTTGCACTTGCGTGCTTCTAGTAAACATAGAAACTGGCGAACGGCGGTCTTTCGAATCAGCTTTGACCGCGACTCTGGAAGACTTGGAGTTAAGTTTTTCTCTGAGAAAAGAACAAAAAACGGCACTGAAGTCATTCTTAAGAAGGGAAGATGTGTTCTGAGTTTTGCCGACCGGATATGGCGGAAGTTTAATCTATCAGCAAGCTCTACTTCACCTTCGTTGCTCTGGTTGGTTGTAGCGCTATCCAATTGCATGCAGAGGGAGTTTGAAAGACAACCATTTATCCCGCCCCTCAGATTGAGCCCTGTCAATGGTGAGTTTCCGGACCAAACATCTTGATGTGGGTCTGGCTTGTTAGGCTATGTGCAGGGACCAATTCAAGACTCGCAAGTCCAGGATTGGCCGTAACTCACCCTTGGGTACAATGAAGCACAGGCTGTAGAAGCCTGTCTTCATATCGGTTGGAGGGACCGGCTCTATTTTTGCCAGTAGGACTGTGACATCTTTCCCCTAAGACAGGAGCATCCACCTTCAGCACAGAGGTGAAGTGGATGCCCCTGGACACTGGGCGAACTGAATCGCATAGCCAAGTCTGAGAGTACGGATGATCCAGCGAGACAGGCTGGGAAGGGCTGGCCAAGCCCCCAGTGACCAAGCAAGTGGGACCAATGTCACCACAGTCATACCCAGAGTGGGGCAGCGAGGTGGAATGCAGACACTCAACTTGGATGGCCCGAAGTGGGGTCTGAGTATGCGGAGCAACATTTACCTACTTCCGCTGGGGGCAACAAAGGTGTGCAGAGGCCGCTTGAGTGCGTCCTGAACATTGCCAGCGAACGCCCCACCCCACCCCATCCCCGCTGACTAGGGGAGAGGAGCCTGAGGGTGACAAGGCATAGCACAGTACACTGCCAAGCATGTTCTCTAGGGACCCAGAGATTTCAGAAACAGCTCTTTTACTGCTCTCGCTGTTGCCCAGGGTGAGGCTTCTGCTGGGGCTTAGCGGGAGCGAGGCGGCCACACACTCTTAAAAATAATGGTTCTTAAATGGTTCTTTGGCAGGGGTGTATGGTTCCATGAAGAACCTTTAATATCCAAAGAACCTTTCCATTGCATAAAAGGTTATTTGTAGTGCAAAAAGGTTCTTTAAACTATATCATGTTTAGAAAAAAAATGGTTCTTTAAAGAACCTTTCACAAAACAGTTCTTGGGGGAACCAAAAATGTTTTTTCTATGGGTGGAGGCAGTAGTGGTCCGCCAGGGCAGGATGTGACGAATACCCCCTGTCTGCTTCTGGGCAGCCGAGATTTATCGATATTTATCGGTCTCCATCATATCCGACATGTTGAGCCAGAGATGGCACCATGGTGGATATCACCTGACCAACGTGCTGTGATTTTCATCACCCAGAGGGCGAGGTCTGTCCCTGCACAGAGCTCTCTCAATGGGCATGCACCCTTGTTACGGGCGCATATATATATATATATATATATATATATATATATATATATATATATATATATATATATATATATACAGGCCCTGACAAAAGTCTTGTCGCTTATCTTTTCTAGAAATACCTGATATTAACCTGACTTTTAATGAATTAATTGGTGTTAGAAATAGCTCATATGAACAGCTAAAACCCTCCCAAATGATGTTTAATGCACTGAAATAAATAATTTTCACAGAAAAAATATTTATCATTTAATCAAGACAGAAAGGTCAAATTTTGGCAAGACAAAAGTTTTGTCGCCTTTACAGAAATTGAACAAATTTACTGCAAATACAAAAATACGTCAGCAAATTAAGTTGTGGTGCTGTGAGGTTTTAGTTTAGCAAGGATTCATACAATTTATTGATGAAGTCATCAGGAATAGCTAAGAAAGCAGTCTTGCATGCCTCCCAGAGTTCATCAATATTCTTTGGTTTCGTCTTCCATGCGTCCTCTTTCATCCTACCCCACATATGCTCAATGAGGTTCATGTCTGGTGACTGGGCTGGCCAATCCTGGAGCATCTTGATCTTCTTCGCCTTGAGGAACTTTGATGTGGAGATGGAAGTATGCGATGGAGCACCGTCCTGCTGCAGAATTTGGCCTCTTTTATGGTTGGGAATAAGAGGTAGCTAAGATTTCTTGGTATTTTAGACTATTGATGTTGCCTTCCACCCTGCAGATCTCTCGCACACCCCCATATTGGATGTAACCCCAGACCATGATTTTTCTTCACTGTTTTCTGGGTGAATCTCGGATCCATTCTGGCTCCAGTAGGTCTCCTGCAATATTTGCGGCGACTGTGGTGTAATTCAACAGAAGATTCATCTGAAAATCCACCTTCTGCCACTTTTCCAGCATCCATCCTTTTAGCAGGCTGTGGGCCTTGGCAAATGCCACACGGTTTTTCAATTGTCTTTTGTTTAGTGCTGGCTTCTGGGCACTGATTCGACCATGGAGGCCATTTCGAGACAGAATCCGACAAACTGTTCTGGTTGACACAGGGACTTCAGGTGACCAGGTCTCGTGGAGCTCTGCTGCAGTAGAAAATGGGCTGGCCTTGGATTTTCGAGCCAACAAACGGTCCTCTCGAGCAGTTGTCTTGCGGGGTCTGCCTGACCTGGGCTTGTCAAAAACGTCTCCAGTCTCTTCAAATCTTTTTTTTATCCTCTGTACTTGACGCTGAGACACATTGAAGGTGTCTGCCACATCAGCAGTGGATCTGGTCTTCAGCCTCTTGATAATCAAAACTTTAGTCTCTGGGTGAATCTTAGGCATGTTTGCAGAGGTCTAGTTGCAGTTGATGTGAAGGTCTAGTGTACTGGGGTTCTTTTTATACACACTTGAGACCTAATTGATCCATTATTAGTCACAGGTGAAGCTCATATGACAAGGCGACAACACTTATGTCTTTGCAAAAATTGACTCAATGGGCTTTACCAAGCTGTGAATATTAGAATACTTTTTGAAAGTTTAGTTTTTCACTGAAACATTATCACAAAAGCTGGTGGGATTAAAATGAGCCATTTCTTGTAAAAATATCTTGATTAGAAATATATTTCAGCGGCACTTTAGGTCAATTTGTACACAAGCGACAAGACTTTTGTCAGGGACTGTATATATATATATATATATATATATATATATATATATATATATATATATATATATATATATATATATATATATATATATATATACCAGGAAATTTCAAAGCTTCCACGTGTTATGTTACTTTCATTCTGTGGCCTACTATCTAGATACGAGTAAGGTAACTGTGTGTCACCAGAAGATTATACAGGGGGAGGTTGGTGTTCCCAGCCTTTCAGGATTAAGTTATTAGATGCACACACACACGCACACACACACACACACACACACGCACACACTGCTCTCTGGATTACAGCCACTGTCACATTAACTCCTGATGACACATTTGCGAGAGAACACAGCTAGATGCATCCAAAGTTTTCACGTATTTGTTCATAAAGTTACTCTTTAATGCACAGAGACAAAAATGTGTGTAGAATAAAAGGAATGATAATTTATTCAGCTAAAACCTTTAAATCCACAACACAGCATGTTACACAAGGTCTGGGTCACCTATACTTCCTGCAGAGCATGTCAGTACTGAGGCATGAAACTTAGTTTATTTCAGTCCCAGGCTCAAGGTTTGCTTTATTGGATATTTTATAGGCTATATAACGCAGGTTTGCAGTCACATTCCTTGTCTCATAATAGTTGAATTAGGTGTCAGGTTTCAGGAGAAGCTAAGCACAAGTGTAATTGGTCAGCATCTCTCGGTTAGCGACCAATCAGGCGGGCAGGCTTGTGGAAAGGTCCATTAACTCAAATGGAAATCAATGGCACACTACTCAACAGTGCTCCATTTCACTGGTAAAAGCACAGAACACACAATACCACATTGAGCTACATGACTCTAATTATCTGTTAATGACCAAACAAAAAAGGAAAACATATTTCTGTTGAGGTAATTGCAAACTAGATTAGTTGAAATGATTGAAGACTATGCCAAATGCAGATGTGGGTGAAGAAATGTGACAAACAAGTAAAATACTAAATGTACAGAGAATGTACTTATACAAATAAATGAACAAATAAAACACAGAAAAAATTGTAATATTATTACAATTTAAAATAACGGTTTTCTATTTGATTATACTTAAAAGTATAATTTATTCCTGTGATCAAAGCTGAATTTCAGCATCATTACTCCAGTCTTCAGTGTCACACCTCCACACAGCATTTATTCAAAATAGCCTTTTCTAACAATATGAATCTTTATTTTCTAAATCAATTTAACACATCCTTGCTGAATAAAAGTATTAATTTCTTTCACACACAAAAAAAAACTCACTCCAAACTTTTGACCAGAGAATTATTTTAAGATTTAGATTTAGGTAACACTTTACTTAAAGCATGAATGTAAAGTATAATGCATTATAAAAGTATTCATAATGTACAATATAATGCATTATATCTATTAGTAAATAATTTTAACCCAAGCTAAAATGCATTATAATATTCAAAGATTCATTGATACATCTGAAATTGGTTGTTTGTCATGCTTAAAAGCATTAAGCATGCTTAATGCATTTTAAATGTAGTTACAATTATTCATGAGATCACAAAATGCATTATACAGTACATTACAAGGCATAATTAATACATTAATAATACTTGTATAATGTATTATACATAAAGGCGTTAAGTAAAGTATTTTACCAAGATTTCTATTTCAAATAAATGCTGTTCTTTTTTACTTTTTATTCATCAAAGAATTCTTATTAAAAAATAAATATTAAGCAGCAAAACTGTTTCCAACATTGATAATAAATTCTCATATTAGACTGATTTCTGAAGGACCATGTGACACTGAAGGCTGGAGTTGATGCTGAAAATTCAACTTTGCATCACAGGAAATTACTTTACATACAAAAATATCATATTGGCTATATGACAATATTCAGTACATGGTTTAAAGTGGTAACATGGCATCACTACCATCCCATCACCACCGGTACTTATTGTAACTGGAATTGGAGTTCACAAATCGCTTCCAACTCTGAAACGCTGATAGATAGCAAAGTTGAGGACTCATTTAATTAATATAGCGTCGACCTTTAGTGACGAGCTGCGCGTGACGCTGACAATTGCACGAGTTTATTATAGGGGGCCATTAATCTCCGAACCTATGCCCTATAAACTATGTAAACATGTAGGAATAGTTATATTATAATAAGGAAGCACTACACAAAGTTTTGAGTATGTATTTCAAAACATGTTCGCTTACCAAAAAGTGTCTTGAATGCAGATGCACGTCAGATGAAACGGACCGTCTGGATGCGCTGCCATCAAGGCATTGCATTAGGGCGGGATTATCATGTTGATTGACAGATCTGTGCACCAATCGCATTTCACAATCTGGAATTTGAGATTACAACTGTGAGATCCAATCAAATTTGCGCAAAATTGCAAACAAGCAGTCGTGTGGGGATCAGGAGACGCCCAATAGGAGAGTTTTAGAATAGGAAAGGTGAGCTATAAACAGAAGCCTAATTTAGTTAAAAACTGTATCAAATTGTAAATAATTAATGATGTTTAAATTTCATTAACAATAGGCCTACATTAAGATTGTGTGTAGAACAAAATGTGACAAACTAATTTTAGATCTTGTAATATACATTTAAATGTGTATAAATTGGGCTATGCCCTATAAATATTAGGGGTCCCTCAAACATCATATGGGGGTCGGCAACCAAAAGATCGAAAACTCCTGCCCTAAAGAAACTTTCAGTGATCAGTTCTTAAAAGAACCATTTTTCTTAGAGTGAAGAACATTTTTCCACTATAAAGAACCATGTGTGCATTGGAAAGGTTCCATAGATGTTAAAGGTTCTTTATGGAACAATAGTTATATACACATTTAGTTCACTCAAAAAAATTCTGTCATTAATTCCTCACCCTCATGTCGTTCCAAAGACTTTTGTTCATCTTCGGAACACAAATGAAGATTTTTCTGATTAAATCTGTCCCTCTATTACAGATAGGCCTACGCAACTACCACTTCAAGTCCCAGAAAGGTAAAGACATCATTAAAGTAATCCATGTGACTCCAACTGATTCAACCTCAATTTTTTTTTAAGTAATGCTTTAATTGTGCAAAAACACGAGAGCGGACGTTGTTGCATGCACGCTTGTCAGATTTTTTTTTCTTCAAATAAAGCACTCACATCGCTTCATAAAATTGAGGTTAAACCACTGAAGTCACATGGATTGAGGATGTACATAGTAACAATGATTGGGACAATGGAGGGACAGAAAGCTCTCCGGTTTCATCTAAAACCTCCAAATTTGGGCTCCAAAGATCTTACAGGTTTGGAACGACATGAGGGTGAGGAATTAATGACTGAATTTAAATTTTTGGGGTGAACTATCCCAAGAATCTTTATTTTAAGAGTGCAAACTTAAATTCTAATATCACAATATTTGTATAATAGCTCTTGTAAACAAGTTAACAAGTGTAAGGCAGGTTGTCTCATTTGTTCTGAGTGCTGTAACTGATAATCACACATCTTTAGGCCAAATCGATAGGCTATTATCTTACTAACCTTTTGCTGTTGGACTTCCCACCAAAAGCCATTGTGGGCTAAGTGAATGTATTCCTAGAAAATAGGCTAACTCTGTAAATATTTAAATAGCTTATTTGTAGCCAGGGCTTTTTAAAACTACACAAATATGGTCAATCTAAAACAAATCTAACCTGAAAAATGTTGCTACTATACAGTCCTTGTTAACAGATTTCAAATTTAGATTAAATTATTGTATACTTTCTTGAATTGTCCTAGAATACACAGTTGCTTCATAATCTTTGTTACTTTTACCCATTATTATTTATGTAGGTCCCTTTGATTTCTCAAAGGATTATTGATTTAATGTACTTAGATTTGTTCCACTATTGTTTTATATGCTGAGCCATCATCTGCCATCTGTATATTGGCCTGTGGTAATAACAGGGATGTTTGCATCCAGATCAATATGTCAATGTCATTCAAATGTAGGGCAAAACTCCATGTTAGCAACCACTGGCTGTTGGCACAAACAACCTTTCACAATGAAAAATCTGTTAATTTTCGTATAAAAAGATATAATATAAAGGTGCCACATACACTATATTGTTAAAAGTATTGCGATTCTGTTCCCCAAACTGTTCCCACAAAGCTGGGAGCATGAATTTGTCCAAAATGTCTTGGTATGCTAAAGCATTAAGAGTTCCTTTCACTGAAGCTAAGGGGCCAAGCCCAACCCATGAAAAACAACCCACACCATAATCCCCCCCTCCACTAAACTTTACAATGCATTCAGGCACAATGCAGTCAGGCAAGTACCATTCTCCTGGGAACTGCCAAACCCAGACTCGTCTTCGTGCTTTACTCCACTGCATCCCATGCTTTGCTTGCACTTGGTGATGTAAGGCTTGGATGAGCTGCTCAGTCATGGAAAACCATTCCATGAAGCTCTGTTCTTGAGCTAATCTAAAGGCCACACAAAGTTTGGAGGTCTGTACCGATTGACTCTGCAGAAAGTAGGTGACTTTTGCACACTGTGCACCTCAGCATGAGCTGACCCCGCTCTGTGATTTGACATGGCCTACCACTTCGTGGCAGTTGTTCCTAATTGCTTCCACTTTTTAATAATACCATTAACAGTTGAACATAGAATATTTAGTAGTAAAGACATTTTTATGAATGGGCTTATTGCACAGGTGGCCACCTATAGCGGTACACTCTTAAATTCACTGAGCTCCTGAGAGCGACCCATTCTTTCACAAATGTTTGTAAAAGCGTCTTCATGCCTATTGCTTGATTTTATACACCTGTGGCCATGGAAGTGCTTGGAACACCTAAATTTAATTGGCAATATAGTGTAAGTCAATATTTATGATGAAACCAGACCAGTGTGTTGATGTTAGTATTAATGGTTTTGTGTGAGGAAAAAATAATAATAGTAATAAAAAAATTATGATGAACGGCGGTTACTCTTCAAGGACTTCTGTGTGAACTTTAGGAGAACCAACCTTATATTCATACATCCACTAAGGCACCAGCCATTGCAAACATGTCCAAAAAGCTGTTGGTATAGATTGATAAAAGGCTCTATTTGGGGCAGCAGTGTTAGCTGGAGAAGGACAAGCAACGTGTTGGCTCGACTCCAGGCACAAAACACTTTTAAATGAAGTATTGACCATTAAAACACTAATGGAGCCATATTGACATGCAGGGAAAGGAGTGACCTTTATATGTGTTGAAGTAATAATTTGTTAACAAAACATTTTTGTCAGCTAAACCCTACTGACCTTAAAATGTTGCGAATAATAATAAACATTTTAATACCTTTACATAAAAATGTATCTAAAAACATGTTTGTGTTTTTAATGTGATACTTTGTATGTTTGTATGTGGAATATAAGGAATGATGGTCCGTCATTAATAGGTAAATATTTCACTTATTATTTACAGGTTATGACGTTTATTGTAGCTGTATCTATGTGTGGCTTAGTTATTTCCGTCGTTTGGCCAACATCTTGTTTGAAAGCCTATTGGCTTACAAATATATAATATGTATGCTAATGTTTATATATATATATATATATATATATATATATATATATATATATATATATATATATATATATATATATATATATATATATATATATACAGTATTGTTCAAAATAATAGCAGTACAATGTGACTAACCAGAATAATCAAGGTTTTTAATATATTTTTTATTGCTACGTGGCAAAAATGTTACCAGTAGGTTCAGTAGATTCTCAGAAAACAAATGAGACCCAGCATTCATGATATGCACGCTCTGAAGGCTGTGCAATTGGGCAATTAGTTGAAAGGGGTGTGTTCAAAAAAATAGCAGTGTCTACCTTTGACTGTACAAACTCAAAACTATTTTGTACAAACATTTTTTTTTTCTGGGATTTAGCAATCCTGTGAATCACTAAACTAATATTTAGTTGTATGACCACAGTTTTTTAAAACTGCTTGACATCTGTGTGGCATGGAGTCAACCAACTTGTGGCACCTCTCAGCTGTTATTCCACTCCATGATTCTTTAACAACATTCCACAATTCATTCACATTTCTTGGTTTTGCTTCAGAAACAGCATTTTTGATATCACCCCACAAGTTCTCAATTGGATTAAGGTCTGGAGATTGGGCTGGCCACTCCATAACATTAATTTTGTTGGTTTGGAACCAAGACTTTGCCCGTTTACTAGTGTGTTTTGGGTCATTGTCTTGTTGAAACAACCGTTTCAAGGGCATGTCCTCTTCAGCATAGGGCAACATGACCTCTTCAAGTATTTTAACATATGCAAACTGATCCATGATCCCTGGTATGCGATAAATAGGCCCAACACCATAGTAGGAGAAACATGCCCATATCATGATGCTTGCACCTCCATGCTTCACTGTCTTCACTGTGTACTGTGGCTTGAATTCAGAGTTTGGGGGTCGTCTCACAAACTGCCTGTGGCCCTTGGACCCAAAAAGAACAATTTTACTCTCATCAGTCCACAAAATGTTCCTCCATTTCTCTTTAGGCCAGTTGATGTGTTCTTTGGCAAATTGTAACCTCTTCTGCACATGCCTTTTTTTAACAGAGGGACTTTGCGGGGGATTCTTGAAAATAGATTAGCTTCACACAGACGTCTTCTAACTGTCACAGTACTTACAGGTAACTCCAGACTGTCTTTGATCATCCTGGAGGTGATCATTGGCTGAGCCTTTGCCATTCTGGTTATTCGTCTATCCATTTTGATGGTTGTCTTCCGTTTTCTTCCACGTCTCTCTGGTTTTGCTCTCCATTTTAAGGCATTGGAGATCATTTTAGCTGAACAGCCTATCATTTTTTGCACCTCTTTATAGGTTTTCCCCTCTCTAATCAACTTTTTAATCAAAGTACGCTGTTCTTCTGAACAATGTCTTGAACGACCCATTTTCCTCAGCTTTCAAATGCATGTTCAACAAGTGTTGGCTTCATCCTTAAATAGGGGCCACCTGATTCACACCTGTTTCTTCACAAAATTGATGACCTCAGTGATTGAATGCCACACTGCTATTTTTTTGAACACACCCCTTTCAACTAATTGCCCAATTGCACAGCCTTAAGAGCGTGCATATCATGAATGCTGGGTCTCATTTGTTTTTTGAGAATCTACTGAACCTACTGGTAACTTGTTTGCCACGTTGCATAAAAAAATATACGAAAAACCTTGATTATTCTGGTTAGTCACATTGTACTGCTATTATTTTGAACAATACTGTATGTATATATATATATATATATATCTCACATAGTCTCTTGAGTAAACAAAACGCTGTGACCAGTTCATTATTTACCTTTGCATTGCAAACAAGCAGAGATGTGGCGATTCTTCATTCACGATAGAGGCTGGGCGGAGTTTTGAGGTTTGGCTGACAGTTTGAGAAGCCAATGGCCCAATGAAGTTTAGTCACAAGTTGCTATATCAATCAATCAATCAATCAATCAACTTTATGTATATAGCGCTTTTACAATCGCGATTGTGTCAAAGCAGCTTCACAGTGTCAAACAGGATAATATTGCAACAAATTTAGATTTGGCTGTACAGTCGTTCTGGAGAAAACTGTGATGTTATCAGATTATTTTAATTTATCATATAGCGACAATGTTGGCAGATCAATATTATAGTTTATAGAATTAAATATAACCTAATTCATAAATTTTATTTTATATATATTTTTAATTACCTCTCATTGGATAAATATTTGTAAAACCCAAAGACGGACATAAAAGGTAACCAATAGTAATAATTCATAAAAAGAAAAAAATGCTCATTGTACAAGCCTAGCATATATCCAGCCCTGCTCAAAATCCAAGGTATTTGCAGTTGTTGTTTTTTTAAATATAAATGTTTCTTAAATGAGTAAATTTATCTTAAATGAGTAAACTGAGATAACTGTAAATGAGTACCCAAATGCAGCTAGGCCAACTGAATACAAGACAGGAGAAAACACAAGCCCAAGTCCTAACCAACATTAGTAGTAGCCAATGTGTGATGGTTTGCTGTTCCAGTTTTATGACATGATATCTTTATTGTGTATACTTACATCACACTTACACTACATTCAATTTGAACCACAGAGCTTTTGGCATCTAGAAGACATTCTGCCTTCAGCCATTGCTCAAGAACGGAGACTATAATGTCCTGAATAATTGTAGATAATAATGGCACTTATCTCCTCTGATGAAGACAATGGAGAAGGTCATTTTAGCCAGTCTGCAGTCTGTGAGGGTGGAGGACATTGCGTGAAAAGCAGTTTAAAACGTTTAAAATGTATTTTTGAGTAAAATGCAAACATTTGTTAAAAAACCCCATTTTATAAGTTTCATAGCTTAAAAAAAGAACATTTAATCCAGCATCAAAAACATCTTGTTTGGATATGAGGATATTTTTGATGTCACATGGGCAAAAATATTTGCATACGACTGCTTCATTAATCGGCTGTCGACGAACATGTCAAACTAGCAATCAAAGACTTCAGATTTTGGCCCAGGATCACATGAATAAAATGCGTCTCAGTTGGCCAAAATCATTCAGTGTGAATCGCATCATCACACAATAGGCCCCGCCCACCGGCAGTCAGCTGCTTGACCTTTTCAAATTTTAATTGCATGAAATCACATTTGTTAAACCTTTCAAAGGAGTTTATAGTATAGATATGACCCAGGAAATAGTAAAATTATTTTTATGGCACAAAAAGAAAGCAATGGTACAGTTCTAATAAATCTTTAGTAAAGTGAATTAGAACGCAGCACTCAATGATTGAACACACTGATCGAAAATTATATACAGAGTAGAAATAATAATAATAATAAAAGCTATTGGTCCAGCACACTACAGGTGCAAACCCTACGATTCTTTACAGTGTTATTTGCTTTATAGTTCAAAAGGAGACACACATATATCTGAATGCTTTGTCTTGCTGACTTTCAGTTCCGTCAGTGATGTCAAAGAACTGAAACTAAAACCACAAAGATTAAACTTGGGAAAGAAAAACAGACATGTGACAGTGAATATTCATTTGACTGATGAGTGATTTAGAGGGAGAGATGGATGAGGTTACATTTACCAATGAACATTTGAAGTAGGCACATGTTTATTTAGTATAGACAACCGTTTCTTATTCATTTGAGATAAAAGATGTAATATAAGAGGACAGTAAAAGGTAATAAACACTCATTATGTCTATACACTGTCAGCCAGGATCAAAGTAAATGTAAATTTAAAACAGCAGCTAGCATATAAATGGTAAATGTCCATATTAAACAGAGAATACGACTGTTAGTCCATTCATCTTGCATCGATAACAATAGTAAAACTCTTTCAACAGCAATCTTTGTGTATGAGAGATAGCAATGACTTTACATTATGTAAAGACAGAGAGAGATCTGCAAGGAACTGGTTCAGAAAGTCAAGTTATGTAATGATTTTATAAATGATTTTGTTGTTGTATTTGTAATAACCTACCAAACAAATTCTATATCATCACGCTCTAGAAATGAATCCCGTTAGGATGGTATGATTTGATCACTTAGACGGGTTGATCAATGCAGGCGTTTACTAAAAATAACTAAAGAATTTACTTATCAAAGATGCTAATTCAGAAGTCTGCAATCATTTCTGTGCGACCTCTGTAGGCATAAATAAAATATTAGTATTCATTTACAAACTGGCAACCTGTCCGTATTGCACATTATTGGTGACCATTGGCCCCTAATTTAAAGGAATAATTCCTCCAAAACATTATTTTTTTCCCCATTTAATTTACTCACCCTAACATGGAGTTTTTTCTTCAGCAAAACAGAAATTTTGCAAAATAAGGAGGCTGCTCTTTTTTTTTTAACAAGCGATAAAAAGCTCTCAAAAAGACAAAAACAAATCCCCATTAAAAACCATAAAAATGCTCCATATTACTTGTGTGCTATATTCTATATATTGCAAAGCCATAGGCCAGCTTTGTGTGAGGAACACAGCCGAGTTTAAAAAGCATATTTTGTAGTTCATCCAAAAAATTAAAACTCAATGTTGTTCCAAGACTTCCGTTCATCTTTGAAACACAGATGACGATTGTCATCTGTGGTTTGGATTGACGATTGATCCAAACCTTGCTTCAAAAAGTTCATAAATAATTGGATTCATAATTCATGGATTCATTTTACAATAACTTTATATGATGAACAGATTTCATTCTCATTCAACATTGATCGTAAACAAAACTAAACTGGACACACGTGACGCCTGAGAACCTCATCGATTCTTGTGCGTCAAGCAATTATCATCTTTTGTTTAACATTTGGCGTGCATTGATCAATATATGAGAATAGAAGCCTAAATCGAATCTGTTCATCATATGAAGTGACCGTGTCTCTACAGAGGACTTGGATTAAATAACCCGATTAATATAGATATCGTAAACAATATCCTTTTGTTGTAATGTTTTAGTTGTGTGGACTAAAAGCATGAGATAATACTAAAATTAACTTTGTGCTCCTAAGGGGCAGAAGTCTTACGGGTTTGGAACGACAGGAGGGTAAGTAAATTATCTGTTTTTCACTGAAAATCTGCCCCGGCACCACAGCTATAAAATCTCATTTGCACTTCCACATATTCAGGCTTGACATTTGTTTTTGTTTTTTTACTTATAGAACAGTATTTTGCATGTTTCCCTAGTCAGCCCATTAGCAGAGACTCCAACACCTGAAATAGGTGTGTCAAATAGAAAAAAAAGTTGCAGTGTTGTCATATAGGCTATTGCAAAACAAAAAAATCTTTCTGAGTTCCACAGAAGAAATAAATGTATATGGGTTTGGAATTACATGAGGGTGAGTAAATGAAGTGTTTTAAGGGGGTAGTTCACACAAAAATTACAATTTTGTCATTACATACTCACACTCATGTTGTTCCAAACCTGTATGAGTTTTTCTTTTTTTTGTCAAACACAAAAATATATATTTTAAAGAATGTTGGTAACCAGACAGTTGATGGCACCAATTGGCTATGCTTGCATCCAAGTTGCAAATTTAACTTTTTAACATTTGCGCGCAGCAAGTCAAAGACAACAAAACCGTCACTTCCTGATAAAGTGCACTAAATATCATGAAGAAAAATGGAAGCTGCTGCAATAAAAAGCCACTGTATATGATCATCTTCATATTACTTGCGTCTCAGAAAGCACATATGCAACACAAACGCTTTTTTGTGAACACAATCGTGTGAGGCGCTTCTGTTAGGGAATTATACTGAAACACTTTAACGATAGCCTTTGCTCAGGCATTACAGGATGACCAAAACAGATGCTGTGCAATGAAATCAGTCCGCTGGTAAGTCCAGTTAGGCCATCCCATCGCAGTCACATTACTTTTTTTATGCGAGCATAAAAAATAGGTGGATGGAAACAGCTCTTGACTTCCATAGAAGAAAATAATAATGCAAGTTAAAGACTGAAATATCTTCTGTGTTCAACAGAAGAAATAAACTCTTGAAGGTTTGGAACAACGTCAGGATGAGTAAATTATGACAATTAAAATTTTTGGCTGAACTATCCCTTTAATTTTTCTATGGATAAACTATTTTGTTAAGAAAAGTTTCATTAAATTCAAATAGTTTTTAAATGACCTTTAACACTGATTTGGACATTTTAAGAGAACAAATGCTTTTGTGAACCACACCAATCTGTGGATTTCTGTCAGGAACTCTAAAATGTTTAGTGTTGGATGCATTAGCTATAACTAAAAGTGGGATGGATGTGCATCTCAGTGAGACTGGACTGTGGTAAAATCAATGCATCTCAAAATAAGGGGTGTAAAAATCCACCTCTGTGATATACATCAGAGAAACAGATTCCTATAACAACCAAAGTGACCGAGATAAAGGGCCGTTTTTAATCGACGTCTCAGACTCGTAGAGCGCCACGTCCGATAAGCTCTGTGGTATCGTTATCCGAGGGGTGACCCTCCTCATCCTCAGTAACTTCATCCGAGTCCTCAACGGGTGACAAGTACTCATCGTGGCCCAGGAGGGGCACGTCATGCTGCGGTGTGTGTGGCAAGCACTGTGCTGATGTTGTTACCGTAGCCATGGCTTCCACAGACGTTACTGTGGAGGCGTAAGTGGGAGGCGGGCTGGAGGAGGCAGGGGACGCGGGGTTGGAAGAACGAAGGAGAGGGGTGCGCTCAGAATCAGCCTCACTGATTGCTCCTTCCTCTTCCCCGTCAGCCACACGTGGCCCTGCCTCCTCCTCTGAATCTGAAGACTCAGAGTACTCTGGATTGGGACGGGTCACGCGTTGCTTGCACACCGGGCATGTTTTCTTGGTTTGGGTGAGCCAGGGGTCCACACACCTGCAGTGGTAAGCTGAATGAGAGATTAAAAAAATTTGTCATGCTATGGTATTCTGAACAGGGACAAAAAATGAACTACTTAGAAATTTTCTGCATACATGTGGAAAACTTGTTAACTATACTTGTGATGATCAAATGCCCTCACTAATATAATTAAATATTATGACAACCATCTAGATGCCAGCCGAACTCAGCCCCGCCCACAACATTTGAGCTCGGGCAGTTCGGTCTGGACTTGATATATAGAGGAGTGATTTTGCCCGAACAGAAACTGTTTGGACCAATAAAATTGTCAGGGCGGGCTTTAGACGATGATGGACAGATGATAAACAGTAACGTTATCATCCACATCATCAAAGGTGCTTGGGTTGAATTTGTTAATCCTAAACGGAGAACTTGTTTGTATATGCAGTCACCTTGACTATTTCTCTCAGAAATTATGATCGTGTTGTAAGTACTCCGTGTATCTTCAAATTATTTTTTACAACACCAGCAAAGATCGTTAACACTCATCTTTTTAGTCTAATGTTACTTATTCCAGCGTGCATGCAGACAGGGTTGCCAAGTTTTTACAAAAAAAATACTAGCCCAAAACAAGCCCAATAGCTTGGGGGTTTCTCTGTTTGGGGGGTAAAATGTGTTATTTTGGCAAGGTTGCCTGCTAAAATTTGCATTCCTGGGTCTATACACTCACCTAAAGGAATATTAGGAGCACCATAATAATACTGTGTTTGACCCCCTTTCATCTTCAGAACTGCAGAACATTGATTCAACAAGGTGCTGAAAGCATTCTTTAGAAATGTTGGCCCATAATGATAGGATAGCATCTTTCAGTTGATGGAGATTTGTGGGATGCACATCCAGGGCACGAAGCTCCTGTTCCACCACATCCCAAAGATGCTCTATTAGGTTGAGATCTGGTGACTGTGGGGCCATTTTAGTACAGTGAACTCATTGTCATGTTCAAGAAACCAATTTGAAATTATTTGAGCTTTGTGACATGGTGCATTATCCTGCTGGAAGTAGCCATCAGAGGATGGGTAAATAGTGGTCATAAAGGGATGGACATGGTCAGAAACAATGCTCAGGTAGGCCGTGGCATTTAAACGATGCCCAATTGGCACTAAGAGGCCTAAAGTGTGCCAAGAAGACATCCCCCACACCATTACACCACCACCACCAGCCTGCACAGAGGTAACAAGGCATGATGGATCCATGTTCTCATTCTGTTTACGCCAAATTCTAACTCTACCATCTGAATGTCTCAACAGAAATCGAGACTCATCAGACCAGGCAACTTTTTTCCAGTCTTCAACGATCCAATTTTGGTTAGCTTGTGCAAATTGTAGCCTCTTTTTCCTATTTGTAGTGGAGATGAGTGGTACCCGGTGGGGTCTTCTGCTATTGTAGCCCATCCGCCTCAAGGTTGTGCGTGTTGTGGCTTCACAAATGCTTTGCTGCATACCTCGGTTGTAACGAGTGGTTATTTCAGTCAAAGTTGCTCTTCTATCAGCTTGAATCAGTCAGCCCATTCTCCTCTGACCTCTAGCATCAACAAGGCATTTTCACCCACAGGAATGCCTCACACTGGAAGTTTCCCCCTTTTCACACCATTCTTTGTAAACCCTAGAAATGGTTGTGCGTGAAAATCCCAGTAACTGAGCAGATTATGAAATACTCAGACCGGGCCGTCTAGCAACAACCATGCCATGCTCAAAATTGCTTAAATCACCTTTCTTTCCCATTCCAATTCACTTTGGAGTTCAGGAGATTGTCTTGACCAGGACCACACCCCTAAATGCATTGAAGCAACTGCCATGTAATTGGTTGATTAGATAATTGCATTAATGAGAAATTGAACAGGTGTTCCTAATAATCCTTTAGTTGAGTGTATATCACATAATTGAGGTCGCTTCAACCCGTGGACATGGAAAATAACCCTTGGGGAAAACCGCAGACATGGCAACACAGTGCAGTTGAGCTCTGTTGACATTTGACAACTACGTTACTTTTCGCTTCGTTGCTCTGATTGGTTGTAGGTCTATCCAATTGAGGTCTTTCCTGGTTCAGTTAAAACACTCCTCATAATTACAGCCCAATGGAGAAGTATCAGACTCCCCATTTTTTTTCCATTGTTGCACTTTGAGATTCTTCTGAATAAAAGGTGTGTTATAAATAAAATCTATTATGGAGTATGATAACGACTAAAATGGAGTATGATAACGTCATGCTAGTGTTTTGTACACGTTTCTGTGATGGGTAGGTTTAGGGGTAGGAGTTGGGTTAGGCCACAGAAAATATAATTAACCTGATATAAAATCAACGTGTGTGTGTGTGTGTGTGTAACATTCACTGTGGCTCTGATCATTTCCAATCCGCACTAAATGTGTCAAGTGGTTAAATCAGAATGAACAACTAACTAAAACAATTACTTTCACTTTAAAATCCTTTAGATATGCTTATTAGATAATAAGGATAGACAACACAGGTTCATCTAAAATGTGTGTTCATCACACACACACACACACACACACACACACACACACACACACACACACACACACACACACACACACGATTGAGCAGCTCACTTACCATGTGAACACGGCAGCACTCTCAGCTTATCTCCCTCTTCATATTCATCCAGGCAAATCGCGCACACATCATACTCATCACCTGAGAAAAATATGGCATTATTGAAATGATGGTCCAGTAGAACATGCTTGCTATCAGAACCCATTAGTTTTCTTTGTTTGTGTATGTTGGTTTGCAAACCTTATATTTTGGACTTGACTGCTAGTAAAAATTGTGCATTGCAAAATAAAAGTATTTTTGTTGGAGAAGCCACAACTATTTAATAAAAAGCATCCTACTATGTGTTCCATAGGGCATGTAACCCAGAGTATTAAACTGTCATTGCTCACCTTTAACAAACTTATGAGTTGGGATTTTCTTCAGCTGTTCTTTGGAGAGCCTATTTTTCCGAAGTCTCTTCCTGTGCTGCACACACCGTACAACCTGAACCAATTAGAAGGAAAAACATATATCACCCACTAATGAACACATCATTGGCTCTTTTCCAAACCCTGCATTGCTGCCTACCTAGACAACATTTTTGGCATAATAAGGGCACTCCAGATGTGAAGCTATTCCAAACAGTTGAAAGTAAAACTCTTAAGCTCTTAAAATTGTTGGCAATTTTGCATATTTTTTTAAAGCTTACAAGCTGCAATCCCCTTTCACTTTAATTGAAAACAACCACTAATACTCTTTTTGTGTTCCATGGAATGAATAAATAAATTTTTCATTCTATGTGACTTTCCAAATATAAAAACACCAATGTAAGGATATATGATAGTCATTTGAATATTTGTGTAAAAATCTCAATAATGTTCTAGGCACCTATAATTTCATGCATGATTCTTGTACACATTTAGGGGTTTATAAAGAAGTCGTGGCAGCACTGACCAGAATTATGACCATGACAATGATGATAATGCCGACCACTCCAGTAAAGGGGATGAGATAGTAGGACAGAGGAAAGGAGAACTCGGGCTTCAGAATCACATAGGCCCTGCAGCAAAGTCACATACAATAACATACATAAACAACCTTTGACCATGAGGTTGGCAAGCTGAATAAAAGTCATTCAAAATGTGTGTGTGTGTACCAGTCAGAAGTCTGGACATGTTCATTGTGATGATCTCTGAATTTAAATTAGATTTGTACACAAATTTAAAATGCGACCATGCATGCATTTTTGTTACAAATTAAAACTATAAAATTATATTATGGTTTTTCTTCTTTCTTCTTAATAAGTGGAGTTAGAGATTATCGTTAAAGAAAATGAAATGTCTTTTTCACTGGAACTTCTAAACTGCGCAAAGGGTGGCAACTTTGAAGAAGTTTAAACACAAGTGTTTTGATTTGTTGACTAATTTTGGTCACTACATAATTACCACACCAGGGCTGGACAGTGCAGGCATTTCACTCGCATTTGCAAAGTAGATGTGTGCGAACTATAAAAATGTATTTAGGAGTACATAAAAAGCCTGCAGGTATTTAAGTCATGTCTTAAATTCAGTTTAAGAATATCTTAAATGGCTTATTAATAATCACTTTAAGACGTCTTAAATCTTGGACCCAGAAAACAGGAATTGTGATACAACTTAATGTGATTATTACATTTCAAAAGGCGATGATTTCATTAAAGGCAGGGTAGGAGATTTGTTACAGAAACTTTTTTGGTATTCTAGGTGTAATGGTGCGTTCAAGTCCTCTTGGGATGTTTGTATTTACGAAGTCGTGTTTATGACATGTGCGATCAAGTCTCTTTGGTCGGTGGCGGTGTACCTTCTTTTAATAAATTTCATGAAAATACAGCAAGATTTGTTAACTCTGCTTATAGAAAATAAAGAACAAAGAATCCTCATCAGGTGAGTTTTAATCTTTTACTTTTTAAATTAATCTATGAAGTCACTGTAAACGGTATTGTCATTTATCAGGCTAATTGTTATATTAAAAAGCTAGCTTACTTTGTTGTCAATGACAAAGCCTGACAGTGTCACTGCTAAATTTGCATCCATTGATTCCGCCATGTTTCTCACGGACACACCCCCAACTCGAACAGATCGCAAGAAAATCCCCAACTTCCCACTAGTATTTACGACTTGGTGGTGGCGTTTATGTGCGTTCAACTCGTCAATATGACATTTACGAAATATATGACTTGAATGCTCCGTATTTTCTCTCACTCATGTGTTTGAATGATGCTTGAAGTATTAAAGACATTTCAAAATAAAAGTCATGTGTATTTCAGACTTGTTTATAATAAAAAGTCCAGCATTATTTGTTTCTTGTTATTATTGGTATTCTGGATACAAAAAAAACTGTATCTGCCATTTAATTCATACACGATTACATAATTATTAAATACAGTTTGAAGCAGAAATATTTAAAAGACCATTTTGTAAAATTCTCTTCTTACATATTAAGGAAAACCAAATGATTTGATACATTTTCACTGTGCCTAAGTTTTTTATGTGATCCTGTATTTTTCAAATTAGAAGCACACATGCTCTATGGGAAACTGCCCATACACAGTGCCCTGCACACATCCATATTTGTCATTTCATAGCTTTTTTACTTCCTATTACACTAAAAGTATATGAATAATAATAATTATAAAGGAGAAGGTGTGTATTTACGTATCCATGTTTATTTCATTTTTGTGTAAAAATGTATGTAATCTGTTTTATTCTCACCCTTTCTCTGGTATGATAAAGCTGCGCAGTATTTGAGAGGCATAGTAGCTTGTAAACACGGACGGAATCTGGATCTCATCTGCGATGGTGTCTAAACAGAAACAAAACAGAAGTATGTGTCTTACAACAAATGTCTTAAACCATTTTAAATAGGACTGTATTTGCAAAATTCCATAGAAAACCAAGTAGACTCTAAACACCCATCATTCTATATGTCCCCCACAACTTTTCTTTTAACTTATTAAAAATGTTTTGGTTACACTTTGTTTTAATTTGTCCACTTAAGACATTCTAATAACTATAAGTAACTTTGCAACTACATGTCAGCTAACTCTCATTAGAGTATTAGAAGGTTATGGTTACCTGCAAAGGTACTTATAGTCAGTAGAATGTCTATTGAGGAGCATTAAAACAGTGTTAGCAGATATTAAGCAGACAGTCTACTAATACTCTAATGACTGCAAGCTGCATCATGTAGTTGCAGTTACTTATGGAACATCTAAAATGGACAATCAACATGAAGTGTTACCAATGTGTCCAATTTGATTGTTTTCAGCGGTCAATAAGAATGTAGGGTAACACTTTAGTTTAGTGTCCAATTCTTACGATTAACAAGTTGCTTATTAGCATGCATTTTACTAGATATTGACTGTTTATTAGTACTAATGAAGCACATGCCAATGTCTTATTCCGCATAACCATATTCTACATCCTTTAAACCTGCCCAATACCTAAACGTAATACCTTACTTACTGTTAATAAGCAGTAATTAGGATTTTATTGGTGCATAGTTAATAGCTAGTTAATAGTGAGAAATGGACCGTAATCTAAAGTGACCAAGTGTATTTTTTTCAATAACATTTCACCCACAAACAGCACAGAAAACATGAAGTGAACAGATTCTACTAACATTTAACAAACCTAGGTTTATTTCCCATATTTGTTCAATACAAGCAGTGCGTGTGTGTGTGTGTGTGTGTGTGTGTGTCACTCTCACCATTGCTGTATCCCATACTGAGAAGTGAATTAGAGAACATGTTGTGAACAATGGCTGCACTGTAACCGGCCTGCTGTGCATGGAGCACCTATAAAACAAAATAAAATAAAAAAATATTGCTCACTTATTCTTCATTATCAACTAAACGAGTATGGATGCATGCTATTTTCTTGGCCAAATCAGCCTGATATATTATTTCCATGGCTGACTTGTCACTAGATAATATACCCTTGTGAAAACAAAATGTGCTTAATTGTACTAATGTGCACTTAGTGTACCTGAAATATTAAAACTATATATATATATATATATATATATATATATATATATATATATATATATATATATATATATATATATATATATATATATATATATATATATATATATATTTATAAATAGAACTACATGCAGATAATATTAATAAAAAATAAAAGGTCACTTGTATACTTAGAGAGTCCACTACCATGCCAATTTCTTTATACATTTAAGCTCACTTTTAAAATGTGCACTTTGTAAACATGTCAAAAGTTTTTTAAAAGTACAATACATTATTATATTTTAATAATCTTTTGTTGTGCTTTAAAGAACAATTACTGATGTATTGTGTTGACTAACATACTAAAGCACAATTTTAACTGTAGTGTGTTATTTGATATTACATTAAAATATTTACTGAATTGCAACTTCATCATTACAAATGTGTATATATTTAAATGCATGGCACACACTTTTAATAAATGACACTATTTTTTTTTTTTAGTTTACCATAAACGGTTGTCAGTACACATTAAGCATTTTTTAAAGAAAACTGAAGAGATTATGAAATTAAATATAAAGATGTACTTAAAGTCCTACTAAAGTGGGTAAAAAAAAAATCACACTAAAGTTTAGCTAATCGCATTTAATATAAATTTAAACGGGTGAAAATTAGCTCTTGAGCTAAAACCTGGTACTATGCATCTCTCCCTTTGAGGTTAATGTTTATTGTACGCTGTCCCTGTTTCTTAAATAAATAAATAAAAAAATAAAAATAAAAAATAAACTATAATACATTTTGCAATGAAGTGTCTGAAATCATTATATTCAGTTTGCACAAGTATATTATTTTCTTAAGTACTTTTTTTTAAAGTATACTTTTTTACAAGGGTATATTATTTAAAAACATAAGTCAACCATATTATTTTACATTGAAACTTTTACAACCCAAATTTTGAATTCTATTGGAATAGCCTTGCTGTGTAGGAACATTAACCTTGATATCAAAGTTACAGTCATAGCGTCGAATGAGGACAATGTATTTTGTAGTGCTGTTTGTAGGATCGGCGGGAGTGGGAGAAACTGGAGGAGGATCTATTGGCATGCAAGCGTTCTGAGGACGAGCTTCAATCAGTACACCCTGAAGGAGAGAATGAGAGAGAGAGAGAAAGTCAGTCACTCTCATGCAGTTAATTGTGTTACTGGGTAAAGTCCTGCAGTAAAGATTCATTACCATGAGTCCTTCTTTTGGCAAAGGAGAGCCAAAGAGCGCAGGCATATCTTCAAACAGCATGGAGGTCATGTTACTGTAATGCTGCATGGAATAGAAAAGAGGCCATTAGCATCTGCAGTATAAAGACATTATAAAACAATCAAACAACCTACATTATAAAATTAATATTGATTGTTAAAAGGTGAAGCGTGTAGAATTCATGCAACCAAATACTCAACAAATGTACTGTACTATAGAAATGTCTACAAAACCATTAAAAGCCTTAATAATCCTGAAACCAGATACTTACAGCATATATATATGCCTGACCAGGAGAGGGTGCCAGAGTGAAGCACAAGAAGACGAGGAGCGAAACACCCAGCTGAGTCCCCACACACACCATCCTGAATTCGGCTGGGCCCTGATGAGGGGCGATGAAGACCTGCATATTAGATTCATGATTTTACAAACTTCAACTTCAATGACCAAAACTTTCATTCAGCAATGGCTAAAGAAACTAGACAAAGAAAAGTATGCACGTTCAATCTGTTAAATACATAGATCACTATAAAATAAATGCCGAAGAGTGAAGCTCGGCACTGTGTTCATTTACACATGAGCAGCTCATTATCTGTCAGTTGTTCACAGTAAATGCTGCTCCACACAAACTCCATCTCTGCATCTGCTCTACTTTCACAGGTGTAATGTAAAATAAAATCATCATATTTTTCTTAAAGCTGCAGTCTGTAAGCTTTGCCTCTTTGTCGCCATCTCTGTTTGAAACCTGTAACTGCAGTTATTTGTGGAATTATCATCTTTCCGTGGGTTGTGTATTCGCTCATGCCTGACAAGCCAGACCCACATCAAGATGCTTGGTCTGGAAACTCGCCATAGACAGCTCAATCCGAGGGGCGGGATAAACGGTTGTCTTTCAAACTCCCTCTGCACGCGATAGGATAGCGCTACACCAACCAGAGCAACGAAGGTGAAGCAGAGCTTGTTGATAGATTAAACATTCGCCGTATCCGGTCAGCTAAACTCCGAACACATCTTTCCTTTTTAAGAATGACTTCAGTGCCGTTCTTTGTTCTTTTCTCAGAGAAAAGCTTAACTCCAAGTCTTCCAGAATCGCAGTCAACGCTGATTCGAAAGACCGCCGCCGTTCGCCAGTTTCTGTGTTTACTAGAAGCACGCAAGCGAAACTCGGCCGTCGTCATTATGGCCCCGCCCACCGACTCTATACACGATGTGATTGGGCCGTCCAGTTTGAGAGGAATACAGCTCAGAAGGGTATTGAGAGTTCCTAGACGACACTTGCGGGCAGATTAAATTTGCTGCCGCTAGGGTGCGTCTAGATTTCTAGGCTATATTCGCTCCTCAGCGCGGATGAATCTAATGTTTCGAGGATTTATGTGTGGCTGTCAGTGTGGATACTGTACTTCAGAATCACAGATTCTACATCTTGAAAAATAAGCCAAAATAAGAATGTTCACTGAAAAATGTCATCTGAACATGTATGCCACTTTTATTCTGACCAACTGAGAGAAAAAATATTTTCAATAATAAATCAAACTACCAACAGTGATCCAATCTAATGACCGCTTAGCTCATATCATATCAACACATGCAAATTATTCTTATTGTTTTATACTCTGTTCTCAAATTGTTCATGTTAACAACAACAGCGTGGTTTGCATGCATTTAATGTAGCATTACCTGTAGATTAAAATTTCTGTCCAGTCTAATCTTTTGCTTTTGACTACAGGTGAATCTCCATTTGTCACTGATGACTGTCATTTGGCTCTTTCTGGATTACAAACCACCATTAAAATGATATGTTTAATTATTCCAGCTGCTGTGAGAAAAGGCTACAAATGATCTCCCACCTGCAGCATCCTCACGAGATCGCCTAATAGCCGGACTCCTCCTATATGTATACAGATGTGACGCAATGACTCAAAGATGAATGGTGCCATGCTCAAATTTCTGCAGAAATCTAGCCTGGATGCCAGATGAACTCAGCCCCGCCCACAAAATTTGAGCTCAGGCAGATCAGTCTGGACTTGATCCATAGAGGATTGATTATGCCCAAACAGAAACTGTTCGGACCAATGAAATCATCAAGACGGGCTTTAGACGATGAGGGACAGATGATCAACAGTAACGTTATATCCACCTCATCAAAGGCGCTTGGATTATATTTGTTCAAATCCTAAACGGAGAGCTTGTTTGTATTTGCATTCACCTTCACTATTTCTCTCTGAAATGATGATCATGTTGGTAAGTACTCTGTGTATTAGGGGTTGCACTGACTAGTCGACTAATCGACTAGTCAACCTTAATGCTCTGTCATGACGCTTTAACCTTGACGTCGACTAGTCGCTGGCCTATAGAGGGCGCAACAGGATAAGCAATTTCCTGACTGGCAGCAGGCTCTGTTTTAAAAAGTTAAAAATGAAAAATAAATGCATACTATGAGAGCTCTCCACAAGACATGTTTGATTACCATCTGGATGCTCAAAATTGATCGGCAGAATGCAGGCTTATTGTACACGCAAGTTAATTATCGCGCTAAACTGCGTGCTGCATTGCAACGCACACACATAGCCTGATCACGCGGAGATTGCGCGCGCCTCACACAAAACCATTCAGTAGCGCATAAATGTATTGTCAACACAGTTCTGGGATTTATCATTAAAATAGCTTAGAAACTGAAATGTTCCAGCGTATATTTCTTGATAACTAAAACTTACAGCTTCACTATTAGTAGAGAGACACTGCCAGGTAGAATTAATTCACACACAATCACTCACTAATGCATTCATATACATGTAATCTTTATTGTGCTACTTTATCTGTATCTTATTCAGAACGAGCAGAAATCTGTGAGAAATATATAATGACCATATGACAAAAGAACTGATGCAAAAGCTGTTATGTAGGACCAATAACCTTATGAGCAGTGCAGTGTCATATGCTGTAACTGTCCTGTGCACAAGAAGACCCGCGTTCACGTCTCAGCTCAAGGTTCAGGTTTATTTGTGCATTAATTATGTCATCAGCGACTAGTCGACGTCGACTCAACTTTCATCACAAATGTCGACTTTAAAAAAAAATGGAAGTCGTTCAACCCCTACTGTGCATCCTTAAAATCTTTTTTTTTTCTTACAACAACGGCAAAGATCGTTTATTCCAGTGCGCTTGCAGACAGGGTTGCCAAGTTTTTACAACAAAATCCACCAACTACTAGCCCAAAACAATAGCTTCTCGGGAGGTTTCTCCAAAAAAAAAAAAAGGCATTTGGGGGGTAAAATGTCTGTTATTTTGGCAAGGTTGCCTGTGTCACCAAACTTCGCCTGTGTCATTATCACCTCACTGTTACCACACCACATCAATTTCGTAACTGTGCCACATATTGGTCAAAAGTGATAAACCATTAAATCAGTTTATGACTATGATTTTGTCTAAAATCATCTTAAAATGCCTTTCAATTGCTCATGGTTACAGTTTTTGTAAGTTTTTGCAAAATTGTGCAGCCCTAGAGACAAGCACATTACAAATATAAACATTTAAAATCACAATTATTGTCAAAAAAAATTGCAGTTTGACTTTCTCCACCAAATTGTCAGCTCGGTTTTTCTTTAATACCTGAGATTTGCAAAAGCATCACATACACATGAAATTTTCACTTTCACTTAAAAGTACTTTTCATTGACAATTTAATTTAATGTTTCCTTAAAAAAAAAAACTCTCTTAATATGAAAGCATTAAGTCATTCCGAGAATTACTCAGCTTTCCAATAATTAACCCTGCCTGTAAAACACACTGAGCAGAGCATTCAGCAATTTCAAGTGTTACTACACTGTCAGGAACCTGCTGTTTAAATGAGTCACGGGAAGTGAAACCAACCACGGGATGAATTAGCATATTCTGTGAGGGATATGCAGAGACTAGACAATAAACTTGAAACTTATCTCTCTAGTCCAAATTGCATTGACCTCTATGCAGAAGCACAGGTTTAATGCCAGTGTAAAGATCTACTTTTAATGGGGTTAGTTCATAAACACGTATGGGTGAAACCAGCATTCATTTCAATTATATAAAAACAAAGCAGTAGATAAGACATGTATGCAAGGTGTGCCTGGGAGTCATTCAACGGGTTTTGTAGCTGGTGGCTCAGATGAAGAGTAGTATTTCTTAATTCCAAATGGGATGTGTGTGTTATTTCCTGAATAAACGAGGCACAACATTTTCCAGTTATGATTCTAAGTCTGTGGATGTTGTGAGCAAAAACACTCAACAAGACCGATTAATCACCTAGTATCAATTAACAGTAGTTGTTTTTCTTTTGCATTGAAGACTTAGCATCAGTTGTCCATTTAATCATCAACATAATTCTACTTAAAATAGTGTGAATCTCCAAATGCTTATTGCTTACAATACCATGGCTTTTTTTATGTCACGCAAAACATACCAAATGTTATTATTTTATTAGTGTTAACTGCTGACTTCAAAATATGACATGTGACTTTCTTTAGGCATTTTATTACCATGCCCTAAATAACTATGGGGAATAGTAAAACGAAATAGTTTTGTGAGTCAGTACTCATATGTCAGTTAACATTAAACTAGTGTTTTAGCAGATATTATCACTAAGTTACTGAGAAACAGCGTGACTTAGATACGTTATAACCAACGATTACTCAATTAACGTTGAAAAACAATAACAAACCTATACCTCTCTTGATTTATTTAACTGACACACACAAACACGAACAGACTTAAAGAAAATCCCTTCTGGTAAATGTAATAATGTACGAAATTCAATAATTACGTCATGGATCGCTCATCCCTCGACTTGGAGGAAGCTAACGTTACGTCTCATTAAAGACACTATTTCTGAACAACCAAATTATTTTCGAAACGTACAGACTAACTTACAGTGTCCTTTGTAACGGAACAATGCAAAGTCAGTTATTTGAGATAATTTGTAATTGTTTACTCACTGTACAAGCGACTGCCAGCTAACTGGCTAATCCCTCGTATTCCTTAGCGGACAGCTAACGTCTTCCACTTGCGTCGTTGCTTTGATTCGGCTTTAATCGTTGTAACACAGCGCTTACTTTTCCTAAAAGTTCCTTTTCGACGCTCAGAGCTCATTGATCTGCATCGGTTTCTCGGGACGCTTGGCTGATTTGACCCTTCGTGGAACTACGTTCTCGCGTTTGTTTACAATTTTGCAAGGCCAACAGGAAGTGCGAGAACTGTAAATATCGCGATATCGACTAATCGGGATTGAGAAAGGAAGTGGAGTTTAATGAAAATTCCAATGCCAAATTAAAGGCACACTATGTAAGATTTTTAGATTACAATATCCAGAAACCACTAGTCATTATTTTGTTTACTTGTGTACTTACTTATCCCAATTTTTTTTCCAAGAATGTTTAAATCCAAAGAAATAAGCAATTTTAACCAGGTCACGGACCGTGTTTCATCTATCAATGACGCATACCCGCTGTTATCCTCGATTTACGGTTTTATTTTGTGGAAACACCAAAGATGCTGTAATATATGATGTGATTTATTAGAAATGTGAGCAACTGTTTGGAGACATTCATCAACAGAAAATGAATCATTGTTATACAGTTGGTCTTATTGTTTAATTCTCATTTTCTTGATTTACCACGAGTACCATGCTTAATAACATTCAAGCTCACTGCAGTGTGAACAAGTGTCTTGTAACCGCTGAGTGAACACGCAGAGTAGCATTATAACACAACATTCAACACACTGTATCTAATATAATAAACAGCGCTACATTACATTCACAGCGGAAGCAGTGACTGCGTCATAATAAAAGCTTGTGCCTCATCAAAGCTATAACTCTGTTTTGAATAAGTAACCTCCAGTGCAGAAAAATACATATTGTGGCTTTAATTAAGTGTAAAAAATAAAAGAATAAATAATGCTAATAAACAGCTAAAAAATATTAAAAATGTGGTAAGGGTTTAAAATTGTAGTAAATATAAATAATCATTAAAATGACACCGTGGTGGTATATGCAGACATTTGTTTTAAAGGGTAAAACATCAATCAGTAAAGAGACCCGGACTATTATTAGCCTTTATATGATTCTGAATCTTTATTTTGAAACGTATTTTGTCATTACAGTAGGCTTAAATACTATTTACCATCATATTTGATCCATGACCCAGAATGATGATTAGCCAGTGTAAATGGACAAAAGATACAGATGAGATGAGATACATATGCTTCTTAAAACTCAATGTAAACAGACTGCATTCAACAACTGTACATAAAAGACACAATGTACATATCTTCACCCAAATTTATTTAAAACAAACCAAAAGAACAGTTACAAGAAACGACTACTAGTTTAAGGACATACTGTCTCATGACTTTAAAAATAAACACGATTAAAATGGCTATGGAGTAAAACCTACCACAGTTATGTCAAGGCAATAAATATGAATGTTTTAATCAATGGAAATGCAAATGAAAACTATAATCAAACCAAATGTGTTTTAAAAGAGAGCTTATATTAAACAGAGCTAGCGATCACCATGCCAAAATACAAAAGGATTTGCAATATTAAACAACATGTTTCTGTTTATTCTAAGAATGACCTCTAAAAACACATTATTTGAGACAGTAATATAGAGTTCAAAGCATTTTTTTAACAGTGCGTATATACTGTGGCATTTCTGGACTGCCTTTTGTGTGCATGACAATTAATCTTTACCAAACCCTGCTGTTTATGTAAAACGTTGTCATAGGAGTAAAATACTGTTCTCTCACCCAACTGAACATATACACACACTCACACACACACACACACACACACCCCTCACACACCACTGCCGCTGCCAGCTCCTTCTTCCTCGCCTTTCTTCTGCCTCTTTTTGGCTCGGATCTCGTTCATGGCTTCTTCAATGGAGCGAGTGTCTCTCTTATTGGCCACAGGAACTGTAACAGAGAGAGTAAACACGCATGATAAAAAGGCATGCAGGACAGAAATCACCCTGGGCTACTGTACTTCCATTAAAGCAAAAGGTTTAAAGTCAGTATGAAAAATTGATTTACTTCTTTTCATAAGCTGTTTACGTCTGGCATTTAGTCTCAAGATCTCATGACAAGTGGCCAGGCGAGTCGGCTCCCTGTTTATACCTGACCACTTGTAATTGAGTTTGAAGGACTTGAAGATTTGACATCACTCACTACACCACTGTCTGTTAAAGCGCTCTCTAGTTTCTATAAACTAGGGGGGTAATGACATGAGAAATCAAATTTGCATTGATCTTTTGACATATAAGAGGTCTTTGTACAATTAAAACATCCTGCAAGTTTCATAGCTTAAACGTCTTAAGACATTTGTTGAATCAAGCTCCAAAAATGGCTGGTTTTGATATTGATCTGTAATGTCACATGGGCAAATACATTTGTTATCAACGGTAGTTATACTTCATTGCATGAAAGCATGTTCCAAAGAAAGCATGTCTTAAACCAGATGCTAATTTGAAATGATCGGGCTGCGTCTGTGTTCTTTCATTTGTTCGTCATCAGTGGATCACGCGCAGAGCTTTCCACTCCCATCTGCGCTTCCCTGTGTCTTGTCCCAACCACACCCACATACAATGGTTCCCATGTTTAGATCTATTAAAAATATACACACCACAGCCATATGCCCGGTTGGCTTCAAGTGTGTGAGCGGCGTCTTTAGCAGCAGATGTTCCAATGAGATGGCTGTATTTGTCTCTGTAGTTTGAATTGGGCGACGCAGGCCTCTTCTGACTGTGACTGGCCGCTTCCATCTCCAGTGCAGCCTTTTCCTGAAGAGGGAGCAGTAAGACATGTAAACATTTTCAACAGAAACAGTCAATTAAAAAACAGAAATTAAAGATTGATGGAACAAACTTTGATGTCAGCTTGACAAAGCCATATACAAGTTTGATAAACTTTTAGTGAAGTGGAAAGAAAGAAAGAAAGACAGACAGACAGACAGACAGACAGACAGACAGAAATACATTGCTAATGTGAATGAACATGTTTTAACACATTGCATACATGAATTAGCATGTTTTGATAGCATGAATCAGCATGCTGTTAACATGAATCAGTATGCTGCTAACGTTTTGACACATTGCTACATGTTTTAGCATGATTTAACACATTGTCAATATGCTGTTAACATGAATTGGTATGCTGCTAACGTTTTAACACATTGCTAACATGAATTAGCATGATTTAACACATTGCTAACATGAATTAGTAAACTTCCGAGTATCATTTGAGTATCTCATTGCCGGGCGGAGTGTCCTGGTTTTCGGTAATCAAAAGATGGTCACCCTAGATTACTTCCTCTGCTTATCTGTGTTGAGGTTTTGAAGTAGAACAGAGACTGCTGCTCTTGCACAGTATTCAGGATGGATGTTCTTACCTTTAGCCGTCGCCTCTCCTCAGCTTTCTGCGGGTCCCACTCCTCACCTTTCCGATAAGCCTCCAGTTCTTCATCTGATGGTGCAAACTCCTTCATAACCAAACACACATAATCAAACACTCTAAACAATATTTGATTGTTGATCATTTTGCTTGATCTTGGATTGTTTGGTTCTTCGAAGCTTATCTTGGACTTGCTGTCATAGCAACAAGTTTGTTATCTTAAAGCTGATCAGGAGCCAGCCTATTTCATGTAAACAGGATTAGATTGCATCTTGAGGTGATACTTAAAATATGTCCCAGCCACTGCTACTTTATTACAAGAGTTCCTTACTGAAGCAGGGGCAATAATAGTTTTAAATAACAATAATATAATAGTTTATTTGAAAATAATATTATAATGCACTGGTGCGGGTTACGCAGCGGACTCCTTCCGGGAATAACGTTGTGTAAGTGCGGACTTAGAGGAAGACCGTGAAGGTTTAGGGTGCCATTTAGAACAGGGCCATAATTACCTTTTTAAACAGCATGACGTATCTGCTCTCTTCATCGTCACCGAAGGAAAACGACGCCAGCCCTGCCACCTCGGCCACATCATGCCTAAGAGAAGTGAAGGAGTTAGCATAAACTGTACGGTACACAGGAACACAGGATGCCCTGCCTAAAACTCTGCCAGTGGTTGAGCCAGTAGTTGGACCAATCAAAAAAACAAGCAATGGCTTAATTATAGCAGTTTCTTAATATTACACTAGAATGGCAGTATGGTTTTAAAATAAATGTATTTAAAATTTAAGTAATTACAGCTGTTAATGTTAAAACACTGGGGGGGGGGGGGTACTTATCGTAAGTGAAAAACTTGTTGGCAGAGACATTTTAAGCAAGCTTTAAAATACTTTTTTTAAATGAAATTGTAACTGTGAGATCAAAATATAATTTATTCCTTGTGATAACAAAGCTGAATTTTTAGCATTATTACAGAATGAGATTAGAATGACTTCAGAAATCCTTCTAATATGCAGATTTGATGCTCAAGAAACATTTCTGATTATTATCAATGATAAAAACAGTCTCGTTGCTTTATATGTTAATAGAAACTGTGAAACACTACCATTTAAAAGGATGGGGTATGTTTTAAAAAAATTGACACTAACACTTTTATTCAAGGATTGTCCTGGCGTTTGCATAAACTACACCAGATCGTGTAGAGACCTCACGCACAGGAAGTAGATTGTGTACATTGACCTTCTTTTACGGAAGTGCTGCACTTTCAGGACTGTTGAGCATGGTGTTGTATATGAGGTTAAAAATATATATAAATACTGTTCGGTTTGTCGCACAAAACGATAATTTCGTGTCTTAAGAAATCAATGTGTCGTCTCGAGCCGCAGGGTTTCATTTGAAGTTGTCTGCATGTTTTTTTTTTACCCTAATAGAATTAGACCACGTTGACATGTTTATATGACTGACACACAGCAACGGTTGGAGTTTAAAATCTCCATTTGTGTTCTACTGAAGAAACAAAGACTCCTACACCTTGGATGGCCTGTGGGTAAGCAGATACAGGTCAAATTTTTATTTTTTGGTGAACTATCCCTTATTAAAGTCAGCATAAAACAGAAGTTGTGATAGTCAGCTAGACTTTACTTTAAGGTGTCATTGTTACAGTGTAATTATATATTTAAGTACTAACTGTAATATTAATTATCATACTATATGGAAGGATTTGGTTGAGGGTTAGTTGCATGTAATTTTACATAATTTACTGTTTTTACTATGGTAAGTACATGTAACATATGTAACCAGGTAAACTAACTAAAATAAAGTGTTATCTGATAGTCTTTTCTTGCTTATTATGACATATATATTTTGATTAAAGATTACAAGGGCACATAAATCTAAAAAAAAATAATGGTGTGCACGGACAAATCATTTATAATAAACACTGAAATATTCCATAAAGCATTAATAACTACTTTAATTTGATGTAATAAAATGGAAATAAAATGAATAAAAATTGCATATTTAAAATAATAATAATTATAAAATCACACACTAAATACTAAAACATCAATTAAATTTAATTTGAAACATTAAAATAAAAGCTAATTCAAAATATTACTTAAAAAGTATAACAGCATCTAAATTATATTAAAATAACGGTGTTTAACTCACAAAATGCTTCTCTCGATCTTTCCCATTGGGTCATATTTCTTCTTCTGCAGTTTGCTGTCTTGAATGAAGTCTGACACCTCCTTCTCCATCTAAAGGGAAAAACACACACTCATTTACATAAACAAAATCTTACTGTGTTAAAGGCTCCTGTTTATGTGAGATTGAGTTATACCTTTCTCCTGAACTCAGTTTTTTTCCTCCTCTCATGTTCTTCGAGCTTCTTCAGTCTGGCTGCTTGTTCTGCACAGTAAAAACAAAACCATCAAAATGATTTCTTATGCAACACATGTAACTTATGTGTACTGTTGAATTGTTATAGTGAGCACTTGGACAATTTATTGAACATTGTCAGCATTGCTTATGACACTGATGTGGCTGTAATATTATTAGAGATTAGCTATTATAGTTGAACTGCTTTCTTGCTATAACATTAGCTTATTCGTGTTTATAGCACGCGCTTTTATGCAAATATAAGGCCGGCCTATTTATAAAACATTTTAATACCATCCACAAAAGGAACCAACACACCAGATATGACGTCGAGAGGATTTTCAACAGTAAATGACGTAATTACGTTCATATAGTATTTCTCAGGCGGTGATTGGTTAACGTTATATATATATATATTAGGTAGTGTCGCAGAGGGCACTCGGATATTTGTTTATTTCCACTTGTAAATCTACAAGCATTTCTCAGTTTAGTAATCTAAGCTGCAAGGAAGTGTATTTGTAGAATTAAAACTTTATACCTTTAGCTTTCCGTCGACTTTCTTGGTTGTGAACGGTTGGAGGCTTTTCCATCGAGCTCAAGATCGAGCCCAGGAGGTCCGCCATCTTTGGACTGTCTAACTCTGACCGGAAGACCGCTGCATGCTGCAGTCTTGAAATTGCATTCTGGGTAATGTGGTCCAACCAGCGGGTTTCAAAATGACGTCATTAAACCTTGCTACATGGGTACCTTCAGCTCATTTATTCAACTCTTTACTATCATTTTTGAATATGTACTTTTTTTTAATGGTTTAATAAGTACATTTCCAAATTAAATAAATATCTATTTGTTCTTTTTATGTGCATGCCATGTATAGAGATTAAGCAATAATAAACGATTGTTCTACAACCAGCAGTACAACTACAATGATTATATATGTTTTCAAGTTTCAGAATAAAGTATTTAAAACAGCTATTTAATGGACTAGTTTTGTTCAGATCGCATACTTTGTTGTTTCTGAATGGCAAACAAATAAGAATCAACACCATTTTATTAGTTTCTTTACTTGATGAAAGCGTGATTCTTTTCAAAAGCTGGTCTCATATGATATTACTCTTCATTAAAAACAAAAATACAATCAATGCCTGCCTAACATACTAGAAAGAAAATATCAAGTGTTGAAAATTTTGGAATTCCTTTTTTATCCAAAATTTTAAGAACACAATAATTCCACTGTTACTTTCACACAGCTCCTCAGACTGGAAAATGAATGATCAAATACCTTAAACTTGAATACAGTACAAGCAGTGATCTGGTGTGGTACTGGCCTTTACACACCTCCTTATCTTTATTACAACAGTTTCAAGTTAAATGTGCTCAACGTCAGCAAACATGACCAAATGTTCACGGTAAAGCAGTCTTTATGGTAGGACATATGGTGAACATGGTGATCTGAGGCTAAGTTGTCTCTGCATTGGGATCTTGAGTGTTTTGCACAAAAGAATTATGAGATAAGAAAGAGAACAATCTTTTATGATTCACTCAGAATACAGGTTTGGCATCTGTATTGACAAAGATTCCTCACAACAACTAAGCCTGTTGACAGGTCAGTACAGCGTTGACCTCTAAGGAGGAAAAGTTTGTGTCAGGGAGAGGGATTACCTAAATATAATTTAAAACTAAAACAGGGGTCTTGCTGGAGTGAGCGAAACCTTCATTCATTACAATTTATAGTTTGGTTAGTCAGTCTGGAGTCCAAAAGGTCTTCACAGCAACACAGCAAAGGCCCACAATCCAGCGCATACATTGGTTCTGTTACCAACCATCAAAAATGGAAACTATACAGGGAAATCAGATGTGGGAGAGAAACATAACGTGGAAGTATGTCCTGTGCTGTCCCCTGACGACCTTAAGGACACATCTAGGAGTCAAGGAAATAGACCTTGTAGAACTTGTTCATCTGCTCCAGGAAGATGAAGGTAAGAACCGTGTGCGGACCAAGACGAGCGTAATAAGGAGTAAAACCCTTCCACAGACTGAAGAATCCTTCGTTCCTTATGACCTTCACCAATACATCCTACAGAAAGAGAAAGAAAAAAGAGAGGCTGGAAGTGTCAGAGACTATACCACTAACAACAACAAAAATAAATGTTATTATTGCACAAGTGTATTTACAGTTAGCATTTTATCCAGCGTAACCATTACAAGTCATGCCATCCCTAACTGTCAATTAAACATTACTGTTGGTGCTCTAATACCTGCAACTCAGCACACATTTGTTTACCAAGTTTATCTTTTGGTTTCCTCCAAGATATGAAGTTTTCATTGAAGCCTATTTTCACCATAGAATAAAAATAGTGGTGAGGGGGTCAGAATTGTAAGATTTAAACTGAGAATACTGAGGAAAAAAGTCTGAATTGTGCGATGTAAACTGAGAATCCTGAGGTAAAAAAGGAAAAATGATGAGATGTAAACAGTTCTGAGGAAAAAAAAAAAGGTCAGAATTGCCAGATATAAACTGAGAATACTGAGGAAAAATGTCAGAATTGCCAGATGTAAACTGGAAAAATGTCAGAATTGCCAGATGTACACTGGAAAAATGTCAGAATTGTGAGATGTAAACTGGAAAAATGTCTGAATTGCTAAATGTAAACTGAGAATCCTGAGGTAAAAAAGGAAAAATGATGGATGTAAACAGTTCTGAGGAAAAAAAAAAGTCAAAGAGAATACTGAGGAAAAATGTCAATTGCCAGATGTAAACTAGGAATTCTGAGGAAAAAAAGTCAAAATGATGAGATGTAAACAGTCCTAAGGGGGAAAAAAACATTAAAATTGCGAGATGTAAATGGAGAATTCTGAAAAGTCAGATTTGATATATAAACCGTTGCAAAAACCTGTTTATATTTTTATTTTGTGGCAGAAACAAGCTTTAAAAGGTTTTCCTGAAACTTTTCTGATTTCTCCCAACACTAACATGACTGAAAGGTCACAACTCAAGCTACTGATCTCAGACAGCTAAAAACAGACAGAGTAACAGAGGAAAGCAGCAGACTGACTATGAGTGAGAGTTGAGAAGAACATACCAAACCATTCTTGTACTCCGGCTTCCCATCAATCATTCTCATGTTCTGGATTCTTTAGAAAAGAAGGAGATATATGTTAGCATTGCATGATCCGCGCAATTTCTAACCAAACCTGCTGCACAGAAAACAAGCAAAAATTATTATTGATTTGAATTCATGTTTTGATTCTTCTGTTTTTAAGTCAGGTCTTATATAATTAGTGACTCATTAGTTATGTGTAATCATATCTTTTGTTTTGCTTCCAAGTTGTAAAAATCTAAATAATATTAATAATAATAATAATAATAATAATAATAATAATAATGTGAGCGAGATGAAGCACCATTCACATTGGACATTTACATTTATGCATTTGGCTTTTATTTGGCCATTATGCTTTTAATACAAATTATATTGCAATCAAGTTATACATTTTATCATTCATCAAACAAACACATGGGTTAACTTGCTGTTTGTGCATGATATCATATTATAAAAATGTCATATAATATTTTGCAATTAACATCATTATAAATAGTATCAAAATGGTTTGATTCCCAAAAATATTTATTGTGATATATGCAGTTGCTGTTACATATCATTTATACAGTACGCATATTCTGTGATGCGTGTATTGGCCACCTTGCTCTCTATATACGAGTAGCAGTACCAGGCATTGAAAAACCCTTTAACCACTAGCATGTGTACATTATAAGATAATAAATAATGATGTTCCCTTAGAGCAGTGAGCTTGCTTATCAGCTCCAGAATTTACAATCTTTATCAGCACACAACTGAACAAAATATGCTGTCAACTACCCGAGTTGACATACTCTCATCCTTCCAGCATACAGTATTTTGATACATTACAATATATCAAAGCACACCGATGCACAATTTACAGAAATATTTCCGTAATAGTAATGCATATGAGGTTTATTAAACGTTATACGGTTTATGATGTTTCTGCAATACTGATTCTCCTGGCATCAAGCCAGTTCATTATCAACTTGTTTTGTTTAAAAAAAAAAAACTTTTGTTAAGCACAATGCAAATAAAATTGATGCTGATATGGTTATCATTAGGGATGCACAATATATTGGTCCTATAAGCTTATACCACATTCAAGCATTTATTGTGAATGCAATAGCAGGTTTAACGTCTGTCACATTGGTGATGGACCATAAAATGGTAATTAATTATTGACTAATTGTCAGCTTCAGTCAACATATGCATCACTATTTTTCATGCATGTCATAGTTTTTTAAAGAGATCCAAAGAGTGAGTAATTGATGACAGAAATTATGTTGTTCCAAACCCATAAAACTTTAGTTCATCTTTGAAACACAAATTAAGATATTTTTGATGACTTCTGAGAGATTTCTGTCCCTCCACTGAAAGTCTTTTCACCCAAAACGTTCATAAAGAGATTGTAAAATAAATCCATATGAATTGAGCGGTTAAATCCAAGTCGTATGAAGAGACATTATCACTTTATATGATGAACAAGATTGCATTTAGGCTTATATTCACATTAGGGCCGGGACTCGATTAAAAAAATTAATCTAATTAATTAGAGGCTTTGTAATGAATTAATCGAAATTAATCGCATTTTAATTGCATATAAATATTTGACCTGGAACAATGAGAAGTAGCCCAATTTTTCACATGTATTTTTAGCATACCATTGAATAATGACTGAATACATAAGCTTAATCAACAAAATATTGTTTATTTATTTCAGTCCAGCAGACCAGTGCAATGTTTGCCATTAAGTGTAGCAAAAGCATATTTGTGATATTTGAGGCACGATGTGCTGCGGTGATACGCTAATTCCTTGTTGTATAGCAGGGGTGTCCAATCCTGCTCCTGGAGTTTTGTTCTGCTGAGTTTAGCTCTAACCCCAATTAAACACACCTGTACCAGCTCATTAAAGGGGGGGTGAAACACTCATGCTGCGTCCCAATTCGCCTACTTATACTACGTCCTAAAAGTATGTACTCTTTTTGTGAAGAAAAAGTATATACTTTTGAGTGTGTAGCAGAAAAGTATGCAAGTTTCGGGACATACTACTTCGCCATCTTTAACGGACTCTGTCGCTTAGTTACGTGCATCCCGTCACCGTTTATCTGCCCTGTCAATCATCGTCAGATTCGTCACAGTTCAAATCCTCCTCATTCAGTTTAATCTCCTACCGTATCGGAGAGAAATGTAGCCGCTCGTTGATCTGCCATTTGTGGATCTTTAATGCAGAGACTCTCCTCATGGGTTTGCAGTTTAAATATAATGATGCATTTAAAAGTTAATGGCCAAACGTGTCATTACAAAAGTTCACAATGCTGCTGCAGGTGAAATATAATGTGGACAACACTGAATAAATATATTTTTGTCAGGTTAAATATTGATAGTTGGTCACTCAAACCCCTTTATCTAAACTTCTCTACTTAACCGTCGAACTCGCACATCCGTCATGTTTGTAGTTTATTAACGCTTTTTATCCGCGTTTGTAGTTCTAATCGAATCCTCGTCCAACTCGCAGTGGGTTGTGGGCAATATCAGCCGTTAGAGTGCCCATCGATCCATACTGTGAATTCGGACCGGAAATAGTAAACCATCCGGGAATCTTTGGAATACTCTTTTCAACATACTACGATTTGGGACATACTAATTCTATTTTCGAATACTATTTAGGATGGATAGTATGCGAATTGGGACGCAGGGTCAGTTTCAGTCAGTGTCATGTCAATCTTGAGTACCTATAGAGTAGCATTGCATCCTGCATATCTCCGAAAAGTCTTTATTTTTTTTATAATTATATAAGAAAGATGCGCTGTTCCGAGTCTTTCCGAAAAAAGCAGAGCGGGTGGGGGCGTGTCGTGTGAGCGGAGCTAAATAATGACGTGTGCGCGCTGCTATTGTGTTGAGTTGTGTTGAGTGCGTGGTAAAGCTGTCATCCCTAACAGCGGGGAAAAAACTTTATTCAAAATAAAAATATGGCTTTTAATCAGATACAGCCATACATCTATGATCCGGAATCAGACCCAGAGGCTGCAGTTGAACAGGAGCAGCAGCAAAAACGACTAGAGCAGGACGTCTCTATGTGGTACAAGTTATACACTAACTATATAATATGCTTAGCGGCTTGTGTTATTTACATATTTATACTTGAATTATATCGTCGTATTTTTGTCTTTGAAGGTGTACATGTGGGAAGTGCAGTTGTGCACGTGTGTTTGTGTGTTTACGCGTGGTTTGTGTAGACAGGTTAAGTTAGTGTTTACATAGAAAGACACGGAATAGTAGCGCATTTGAATGAAGAAGCGCGCTTATTTAGTTCAACATATTTCCCCACTCTTTGTGTATTGTTGAGTGCTTTTACAATACACAAACATAAAGTTACACATATAGTGGCCAGCTAAACAAATGTACACGCACTACACATCGCATGCTCCATTGATCAATTTCTATATATAGTAATATATATAGTAACTATACGTGATCATGTTTGGGCTACTTGATGAGCATAGACACAGACATTTGAAGCAGTCTAACTCACCGCCTGCGGTTCTAACGTTGGGACTGCTCTATCCTTCAGCATTAGGCGATTGGAAAATCCGGCGTCGAGCTGGGCCTTGTTTATGAAACAGTCGGCACCGAAATGCAGCGAACAGATATAAACATTCGCGCAACTCAGTTGCTGATCCGGAAAAGCAAATTACATCCACTGTTGCCTTACCGCGGGGTTTTGGGGGAATCTGTGCAGGACTGTCTTGGTCTGGCAACCAAAAACGCACTTTTTGATGTCATTGTTAATTGTGCACATTACCTGTGCAGCGCAGCCTACGAGCGCTTTGATGGGCATAGCCTGTTGCTTTCGCTCTCTCCCTCTCTCTCTCTCTCTCCCTCTCTCTCTCTCACACGCTTCCGGTAGAATTGTCCGTAAGGCCCATACAAGGAAATTCCGCCCCCATTAACGTCAAAGGGGACGCATGATCGCAAAAAACTTGCCGAAACTTATGACTAACCGGAAGTAGTATTTTTGACAAAGAAATACTCCCATCAAACGTCCACCTTAACTTTTGAAACTTTGTCTATGTTTAGTATGGGATTCCAAGTCTTTAACAGTGTAAAAAGATCAGTATGCATGAAACAGCATTTCACCCCCCCTTTAAGGTCTTATTAGGCATACTAGAAACTTTAGCAGCGTATTGAGGCAAGCTGGAGCTAAACTCTGCAGGACGTGAGTGGCACTCCAGGACCGACTTTGGATACCCCTGTTGTATAGCTTGCACACAACCATGCTCTTGTCGACGCTTCCATCATTTCGTTTTTTAAAACTAAATTTCCCATCCACGGGGCCAAGCAAATCGGTCTCATCAGCTTCTTCGTTCATGTTCACTATGGTTTGTTGTTGTCGTGACTCATGAGCGCTGGTTGGTGTTCCAGTATAATCGGTCCATCAAAACTCATTCATTGAAAAACGTTCCGCGGGGCAAAAATAAGTGCGATTAATTTTTTTTTTTTTTGCGTAATTAATTAACGCGTTAAAGTCCCGTAGTTAATTAATCTTAATTAACGCGTTAAAGTCCCGGCCCTAATTCACATATAAGCATTGATCAGTGAAAATAAACAGAAACTCAACCATATTTGCGGGGCACGCAGGCTTGACCTTCTGTTTACTAAAATTGAATGCAATGGTTTGTCGATTCATGTTTACAAGTAAATCTGTTCATCAGATAAAGTGACTGTGTTTCGTCATCAGACTTGGATTAAACCAGTTGATTCATATGGATGTGTTTTTTTTTTTTTTAATTGTTTTTAAAGTTTTGGGAAACAGACTTTTAATGGAGTGACAAATCTCAGATTTGTACTTTGAAATTGAATTGGTTTAGAACGACATGAGGTTGAATAAATCATGACAGAATTTCCATTAGGAAGTAAAGCTGTACCTGGTTTTAACAATATCTACTGGCATGGAGGCAGCGGTGGTGACCAGTCCACTGATCATACTAGCACAGAAATGACACAGGATATCATCTCCAAAATATCCTGCACAAAAACAGAAGTAGAAAGATATTTTAAAGAGTTCACTGCAATACATGTCAGTTTGACCTCAGTGTTTTTAGAAGAACACACACAGAACTATACATCCACACTTACTAGGGTAAATAAATAACAGTTAGTGATTGGTTAATCACCTATTCATCTGGTTCAGCTTATAAAACGTTTTCAATAAAACACACGCTGGATTTACTACATGAACAGTTAATTAAGAAAAACTCATAGGTGTTCCTGCTGCTGGATGATCTGTTATTTGGTGGGCTGCAAAACTGATCTGGGCTAGTTTTGCCAAAAGCATCTCACATGTAATTAGATTGGAGAAACAATTTGCACCATTGGTCTCTGTGATCTACTTAGTCATACAATGCTTTAGGGAAATGCAGCCCAGATGGGATTTGGTCATCCTACATCGTGCAGACAACTACTATAGGACACGGATCATGAGAGATCTTATTAATTGCTGCATCATGTTGCTGTTCATTTGCAAATGTCAAACCTTCCGCAAACGTCTATTTCGCCACAATCTGCATTATCTGCATTTTTGTTGTTTCCATCCACCCATTTTTATGCACATTTTGGGATATGGTATTAAAAATTTGATGGAACTTGATAAAAACAGCAAAAGTTGCATGAAAACGCATGTTCTCCATTGATGCGTATACATTTAAAAAGACATACGCAATCGCACAAAAACTACAATGGCAAAACATTTACTGAATAAATCCTTTGATGCACAAAAAAAAAAAAAAAAAAAACCCTTATGTGACTTTCCCTCAACAGTGGATGTGACTGGATAACTAGACTAACCAGTTTCATTGCAGAGCATCTCAAATGTTGATTTGGGTCACTGTGAAATGCCTAAACCCAAGACTAAAAAGTCTGACATCATAATAATTTGGGTTAATTCCCTCCCAGAACTCACACAATTGTGTTCCCAAACACTAGGCATCCAAGCGCAAGACAACGTGACATTGTTTATTGTGTTTTTCATCTGTGTGCTCTGAGACACATCATCTATGAAGGAGAATAAAAGAGTAGAGTTTCTTCTCCGATTGCAGCAGCTTTTCATATTAGATACAGTATTCTGTGCCAATTACCCAGGGAGTGGCGATTTTGCTCTCTTGAACAGGATAGAAACAATGATTTATTTGCAGATGTTTTATGCAACATTACAATTTTAAGCACCAAGTTAAAATGTACAACTCTGGATGGAAGTATAGCTAACATCTCATTAAATCAAACTCAAGTTAAAAAGGAATTTCTTTTAGTAATGTCGCTGCTGCAAAGCACTGTCAGTGTCAAAGTACCCTTAGCTAAAGACCCCTGTAGTCAATAATTTTGTCCCTTAAAACTCATCTTTGACCCCCAAAATTACATTTAACTCTCGCTATAATCAATGACACTGTCTACACAGCACAATGAATCTCTTATTTACATCGTGTTTGAACTGTTAGTTATGATGAAAACATTTCACGAGTCATGAGATCACTGCTTTCTTATCTGTCATTGGCTACAATGCTCATCACTGCAAACCTTCATAAATATGCTACAATCAACACTTTTCCCGATTACTTAATCTCGACAGCTATAAGAGTAAAAATGTAGTAAAAACTTTCGAAAGAGTTCCACATATTTCATATACAAAATAAAGATGCTAGCCAATCACAGCAGTGGTCGTTTACACTGAGGTCTCACAGCAGACCTTCCAACAGAGCGTTCAGATCAGAGGCTAAAATCAAAGGGGTAATCTACATAGACAGTAAAAGAAATGGACAGAGCTATCCATTGACTTCAACGGCGGAAAAATGAGGCCAATCAGAGGCACTCACTTCCTGATGGCTGAGCGAACTGCGCAGGCTCAGACTGAGCTTGACGACGTAGATGTGACGTAAGCAACCTGTCTTACAGTTGTAGGTCTTCTAGTAGTTGTAGAGAGTGAAATCTGAATTAATCTTTAAGATTAATCTAGCACGCCATTGCTAAACAAGCCATCACCTGGTGTTAGCATCCCATTGACTCCCATTCATTTTTGAGTCACTTTGACAGTGAATAACTTTAAATCTGAGGCGTTTAAAGACTCCATTTGTCCATTGTTTATTTCTAAAGAAACACGACAATGTATAAAAGGCTCCATTACCTTGTATCTTACACTATCGCCCCATAGAAGCCATTTTTGTAAAAATAGGCTAACAATTGCGTCATAACCAACGCGACTGTCGCACAGTTGAGAAATTACCGTAGAGACAGGAGGAGACGCTCGCAGGCAACCTTTTACTGTCTATGAGGCAGTCGGGGGGACGTGGAGACAAAGTCCGATAAAGTCAAGGGAGAAGAATGGGGAGAAGCCCATAGTGAGCCAAAAGCAACGGGACAAAACATTTAAACAACGTGATTCAGATTTCACTTTCCACAACTACTTGAAGACTTAAAACTGTCAAACAGGAGGCTTACGTCACATCTACATTGTCAAGCTCAGTCTGAGCCTGCGCAGTACGCTCAGCCATCAGGAAGGGAGTTCTTCTAACTGACTTCACTTTTCGCCGTTTAAGGCTATGGGGTCACTGTGTCCATTTCTTTTACTGTCTATGGCTAAAATCAGGGTAGAAAATTGCCTTTTATATCTAAATGATGACTATTTTTGATGTAAAAACCATACTAACATTATATGTGCACCTTAAGAAAATCAATACAGTTCATGACCCCTTTAATATTACTGACCTAACAATGAACAATCTTTTTGTATTTTTATTAACTAACGTTCGCAAAGATTAACGCATACTGTAACAAATTTATTGCTCATTGTTAATGTTACTTAATGCATTAACTAATGTTAACCAATGGAATCACAAAAAACGATTTTAGAAGATTTCCAGCTCATACCAGCTTAAGCAGTCATGCAGGTTTTTGGAGCATGGCAGATGGTTTCTTGCTGGTCTAGAAAGATGGTCAACCAGGCTGATTTGAGTTTCATTCAGCTGGTAGTAGTCCAATTATCTAATCCCCTAGACCAGCTTGAATGACCATGAATGATTAGTCCGGACTAGCTAACCATGTTTATCCCGCTACCATCAGAATCTGGAATTATCTAGATTTTCCAGAAGGGCTGACACTACATGTTTGTGACTGATAAGATAAATGAAGGTTCATACCAGAGTCCAACAGCGCTTGTTTGGACTGGGAATATGAAGCAAGTTGGGCAGCGTTCACAACAACTGCTCTGGCCATGGTGGGTATGCATCCCTACATTAGAAATAAAACACAAACACACACACACACCCCATTACATAGACTGATTTTGAACAGTAAAGCAAACATATAGGAATAATAAGAAGCACGTTGTCAGATTAAAAAAAAAACAGCCAGTTGTTACACTAATTTAAGCCTCTTGTGTGAAACTGAATCTTTAAGTCTATAAATCTTTCATAAGAGTCAGTTGCTTGTGAATTAGACTACACTGGTCTTTGTATAATTTGGAGGCACCCATTCTTTCTCTCACAATTCAGCTAAAACATAATTTATGAACATTTAGTAGCAGCGCAGCATCACAGCTGAACAGGGTGAAGGAAACACTGAGTATTTCAGCAGATTGGTGAAAGAATGCAGATGTTCAAGAAATGTTAATAATAGAATAAAATCAAAGATGATAAAAATTAATTTATTTTCCGGCAGGGCCGTCGCTATTGGTGTAAAAGGTGGTGACAATTATAAGGGCCCCCAATTCCCAGAGGGCCCACTAAATCCAGTAGAAATGCTATCTCTCTCTCTCCTCTCCCATCTCTATAAAATGGTTTAGTCCAATGGTTATAATATATATTTCAACTCAATCAGCGGCAAACTGCAGAGAGACCCAGAAAGTCCCACCCCAGCTAGTAATCAGAACCAATCATAGTTAAGGCTGCTCCGAGAAGTTAGCATTAATGTTACAGTGGAAGTGAGAGTAACTGAAAACCTCATGAAAAGGAAAGGGAGGCCAGAAAAATATCTTAAGTCTATCAAAACGTTCTTTAACATCAACATTCTTTTAGTGCATCGAGGAAGTCAATGTGATGGGATGACATGCCCTGATCTTTTTGCTGCCAATTTACTTTCGTGGGAATAGGATGCCGACCCACACTTTCAAAGTCCCTGTCTTTTTGCACTATTATGTAGCTTGTGGGTTTGTATAACAGGCAGAAAAATATGTGTGTCAAGAGGATTACAGACTTGCCGACTGTCGATGTGATATTTTTAACAATAGCCTACTGTCAAGAAAACGCGAATACAATTCACTGCTATGGACACATTTAAAAAGACGCACACACAAAAAAACATTATCTTCATTAAAAAATGAAGACTCGTTTTCTCAGTGGTTTTATTTTACATTTGACTGCATCCTTTTTTATTTCGGAATATTTATCTCAACTGATAGACACCAGACTGACTGGAAATACATTTTATAGGCTTAATATATTGCTGGTATGTCCATTTAAAAAAGTTTATTTTAACATTTTATCAATTTCTTGTCTTTAGTTGTCTTGCATAAGTTATTAATCACTTAATGCCATTTTGTTTTATATAGTATTTATATATAACTGTGTATATAAAATAAGTAACAGCAATGACCTTTATTTGCATTTATTTATTTGTCTGTTTAGTTATTTTGTAAGAAATCCTTGCATGGCACCAGATGTGGGCCACTATGCCCATATTTTATAGGCCTAACGTTACCATATATACCGCATATGATATGAGTGGAGGGCGTTGGGGGCCCACATCAATGTTTTTCAGGGGGCTCAGAATTCCCAAGCTAAGGCCCTGGTTCCAGGAGTTCTTTAAAACTGAACCAGTTCTTATTCAAATCCCAATAATAGTCAGAGTTGTTCAGAAATACATAATTGTAAACCACAAGCACATAGGCAAATTTTTTTTAACTCAAATGAATAAACATCTGCAATCTGGGTAATTAGCACACATGTAACAAGGGTGCACACAAACATATTCTAACACACACTCACCCTCCAGAGTGTGGTGACTCCTTCCTCTCTAGTGATTCTCATGAGGGCATTGAAGACGTTTGTGTAACCCCTCCTTTGCTCTGGAGGCAACCTGGACAAGAAACAGATTAAAGAGGAATATTTTATAAACATTTCAATATTTTAAGAAGAAGAAAAAGATGATGATAATATTAAGATTAACACAATTAAATAATAACAGTTATTTTAGTATTATTTATATACTATTATAGCATTTATCAATGTTTCGCAACAGAAAATTATTGATTAAATCATTAAAACTATACCAAACATTAAAGATAGTTTAAATTTGAATGATTTTGTTATGCGATTTTGTTATTTTTATTTTTTATGTCTATTTATTAAGCATTGATTTATTTTTATTTCAGATTTAATTTTAGTACTTCAAAAGTACAATTATTTTAGTTCAGTCAGTTGCCAAGGCAAATTTGAAAAATGTTCTAAAGTTAAGTATAAGTTTTTACATTTTATATTAGATTATTTTCAATTAGCAAAACTATTATGAATAGTTTCAGTTCATTCATTTTATTAATAATAATAAAACAACATGTTGATATTTTTATTGTAGATATAAATGTTTGTATGAATGCTAGGTTTTATAAACAAATGTATAATGTATAATCAATAATGCGTATTGGACAATTCATATTGGGCACAAATTGGATATATGACAAGCACATCATTCTAAATCTGGCATCAACAAACGTGGTTGAAAACAGACACTTTATATCAGGTTGATAGAACAAGCACTTATAAAGAACTAGCGGCATAAAATCCTTGAAATATTACCTACTGAGTAACCTAAACATTCATAAAGAGCTTATAAAATGTGTGAACGAGTCAAAACAGCGGCAAGAATCCCTCCATCACACACACAGATGAAGATCTGCTGCGTGGAGACGCAGTTTTGATGCCTGTACTGAACTGTGATGGGAAACATTGTGCAAAAAAAAACAAAAAAAACTTATGCTTGAACATTCTGTCTTTTTACAGTCGTATCTTGTGAACGTTTTTGATTCATTTAGATGTCTTTGGTCAATGTTGCGTTCATATTTCAGTTGAACCGCACCAGTAGGGCTGGGCGATATGGCCCAAAAAAAAAATCCCCGATTTTTTCACCAAAAATTCGATTTACGATTTAAAACGATTTTTTTCCCCTCCTACTTAAAATCAGTCTGCAGATGACAAAGAAATTGTTCAAAACAAGTTTTAACTTTATTTTGTTTAGGTAAAATTAAATATTTGCAGCTTGGTAGAAGTGCCACCTGGGGTGCAAAACTTTCAGCATGTGAATAACCCCCGACTATTCCACAGTATTAATGGGCACCATATCTTTTGCAATAAACAGTATACATATCAAAGGTTTATGAATTGATATGCAGATAAAATTAACTTTTATTAACAACAGTAATGTGCAAAAAAAGTATATGGAAAATTTAAATGTAGCCTAATGCTCTTATTAAATATAGATTAGCATTGTTCTTCAATAGTCTCACACTGAACTGATCGACAGCTTCAGTGATTATTAAAGGAGCTCTTTACTTTACTGTAATTTAGTCACAATTTGAAGAAAAGTTTAGTTTTTCCTGAGACTGTGACTTCGTACTTTCCATACATTAGGGAGTGAAAATCGCTAATAAATCAATAAGTGCTCTTCTGCTGGTTATAGTGGTGGGCATTTCATATCTTTTTTAAAATAAAAATGCTACAAAATGGATTACACATTTAAAAAAAATAAACTAAAAAAAACATTCGACTATTTCTTTCACAAGACCCCTTTAAACTTTTAGTTTTACAAACCATCACATTAAAAATAACATTACAATCGGATATCTAGAGCTTTGAAGTGCTGGAAATAAGTGTGAAGCTCTTGAAAACCATTGGAAAAAGCTTGAATTTCAATCTCAAAAGGTTGTACGAATCCTGAGATAAATAATGACAACAACAACAACATTAAATCCATGTGGTTTTACTACAGTACAATCGTGGTAAATGTTGGTGTTTTGTGACTGAAACCCCTGACCTTCGCTCAGCTCTGTTTGATCTGATATCTGTGGTTTATAACAGAATTCTGCGCCGACCGCTTCCACTAGATCACAGTAGCGATGGTGTGTTGATTTAAACGGTCTCTCACTGGATCACCAGCGCTGTGTATCGTGTCTGTCACGAGATTGGCCCGTGTGTGAGCTCGCGCTGGGTTCGTGTCAGCGCAGCTTTAAATGAGTATAGCGCCTACCGCGGTTCCGTTCAGACTTCAAACACACTTTGCAGCGGGGTATTGTTAATTGTTCTGTGAAAAACTGAACCAATTACAAATGACACGGTATGTTGTTAGACGCGATCCTTGTTGTTTGTGTACCTGTGGCAAACGCGCGCGGGGAGGGCTGAGCCATTACGGGAGCTCAGAGGGGAGCGTCGGCGGATTTGAAAGAGAGAACCGATTTTCATTCACAAAAATCGTCGTAAACTAAAAACTCGAATTAATTCATAAAATCGATTTATCGCCCAGCCCTACGCACCAGAGTTTGTTTTTGGAAGCAGATCTTTTCAGCAGTCTCGGTCAGTGTTCACACTTATTCAAAATGAAGCCCACTGACGCTTCATTTGTTTTAATTGAACCAAACATGCCAAATGTTAAGACACAAATTCTGAATCCTCCTGAAACAGCTGTGTGGATCTACCGAGTGATTTATTTTGTCACTTTTAGAAGACAAAAAAATATGTGAAATATGGTGAAGTGTGATGATATTCTTCTACCTCCCATCAGCCGTCATTCGAATGAGCGCCACCTCAGCTGGAGTCCCAACGAACGCCCCCGTGGCCCCAGCCGTCATTCCGATCAAAGCCTTCATGAGGAAGTTGGGAGGTGTGCCGTCTGCTTTGGACATCCGCTCAAACAGGATGGTGTAGATGCCCAAGCGGGTTGTGGTGTAGGTAGCCTGTCTCAACAGACCCGCCGAAAGCCTGTGATTAAAAACACAGGACAGAAACAGACCGAGGCGTGAACACAATAAACACGTAGTGAGACAAGAATGAGATTTATGCATCAGATGTAAACCTAATCAGATATTTACAGCTTGTGTAAAGCTATGGGCTCCATCTACAGTCACTCAGTTAGGATGTCCAGCTAGAGCTGCCTAGTTTCTCACATCCAGTGTCTGGTAAAACTAATGTTAAAAAACAAACAAAATACATTACTTGAATAATTCAGTCAAATTCATTAATCTGTACTTGACCATTCTTGCCTTGTGAGAAAGTGTACCTCACTAATCTACAACGCTTGTTTCCTAGCACAGCTGTGGGGTGGCTCTCTTTCTTACCCGGTGTAGATGCCGCCGACTCCCTCATTGCGCAGGATGCTGGCCAGGGCATGAAAGCTGGTCTTGTACTCACGAGCCTTGGAGCCCTGACCGCTCAACTGCATCCGATTCTTCACCAAGTCCAACGGCTGCACAAACACTGTTGCACCCATCCTGGAAGTCAGAGAGAAAGAATGCATGTGAGCTAAATCATGTATTTACTACACTCAGATTTCATCAAAAGTATCTTCATTTGTGTGCCAAAGATGAATGGAGGTCTTACGGATTTGGAATAACATGAGGGTGAGGAATTAATGACAGAATTTGGGTGAATTTTGGGGTGAAGTAACGCTTTAAAGTCAGCATGAAACAAAAATTACCTATATCTGAGTGAAACAGCTTTATGAGCAAGATCAAATATATGGCGGGACTTGATTTTGTCCATAGAGTATTGATTGGATGGTGGTGGTTTGCTATTGGTGGATCTAATGTGAGTGTAAGGTTGCTCCGCCCTCACACCAGTGAAGGCATCATCAGAGAAGAGATGTTGGAAGATATTCTGAATAAAGTAGGGTACATGGATTTTAGGAAAATGACTGTGGGTGGATAAATAATGTATAATAAATACAGCAAAATTACATCAAAACAAAAACAGAAATTGTCACTTTTGATTTCATTGTGACTTTAACATTTGCCCAAGGACAGAGTGTATAAGAAATAGCAAAGGTCGTGTTTGTTTCAGAGAGTGGGAACTGTCTTGCATGTGTCTTAAATTTGTAGTAATATATTTAAGGAGGTAATTTAATGTTTAAATGCCTGAGAAAGTCTGCAAACAAGACACATTTGAAGAGTGGCACAAAATAAATGTCTACAAGTAAGGGCCTGCAAAGTGCATTCCTCGGTGACACATGACGACCCGTGACATTTAAACTAAAGTTCAGATTTTGACACCAGGCTTTCTCTGGGCCTGCAAATGCATTCACAACAGGACTCGCAGAAAGAGCCAAGAAAATCCCAAACATCCCACATAAACTCCTTATGCGTGTTCTGATCAATAGCTCGCGCAGCGGAAACTGGTTGACCCTTGTCAATGATCTTATTCCCATCAGTTGCTCATTCAATCAATTCAAGCCCATGCAACACAGAGCGCCGTTGCACGCACTGACGCACGCACGACCGCATACGTACCCAGCTAAGCCACCGAAGAGAAACTTAATAGATTTGGGCGAGGTTTTGGGCTTGCCCGTGACCGCTGCCATGGCTGCAGTGTTGTTTCGGGTTTCTGTAGGACACCTTCACTTCTGCCGCTCCGCTGATAAACGGCTGCTGTTGTGTGTACAGCAAGGTGACTCGCCTGGAACGCGCACGTCTAGCGGAACACGCTTGGACCAATGACACACGAGCTTACACTCCGTGGTGCCGAGCACGTACGTGACGTATAGTGTTGTGTCTTAAAGAGACAGACACGTCTCTTTTTTTCGCTTTAAAGGGACAGTTCACAAAAATTCTGTCATTAATTACTCACCCTCATGTCGTTCAACCCCATAAGACCTTTATTCACATTCGGAACACAAATGAAGATATTTTTTGATGAAATCTGAGAGCTTTCTGGCCCTCAGTATAGACAGCAATTTAATTAACACTTTCAAGGCCAAGAAAGGTAGTAAAAAAATCGTAAAAATAGTCCATGTGCTGCAAGTGGTTCAACCTTCATTTTATGAAGTGATAAGAATACTTTTGTTTGCAAAAACAAACAAAAATCACAACATTATTCAGCAATTTTGTTCTAGCCTGTCAGAATATTACCCTGTCGTTGTGCTCACGTGAACAGCATCGGCTGCCATAGAACTCAATCCCTGCACTGTTTACAATGTGTGTAAACTATAACCTTGTTTTTTGTTTGATTCAGGTCACAGAATAAGACATGAAAAGCAATGTGAGAGCCGCATGTCATGTCAAAATTCCTCTCTTAGCTCTCTTAGCCCAGAAATTCCTGTGAAAGCTGCTCCAGCCACAGCCCTCTCCAAAGGAGAGGATATCACAGAGGCAGCCATGTCAAAAACGTATATTTGCACACAAACTGAGTGACCAGCAACCGCAACTTTCAGACTCCATCTTTATTTTTTAGCTCAACTTTCACAGAATGAAACGCACAGGATTGTAGGATATCAAAGGCAGAGAAGGATCTACCGGTATGCTGGCTTCAAAACTCGATCAGATGAAGCATCTCAGGAGGCAGTTTGTGAAGCTAACATTAGATTCGGATGTGCTTTGATGCCACCTTGAAATTTGTCCAATGAAGGTTGTTCCAGTTTTTGGACACAACCAGAATTTCCTGTCTTTAGGTGTTCAAACCCCTGCCCTTTTTCAAAATGAGTTAGGAAAATTCGGACACAAAAGTCAGGAAATTCCTGTTTATTGTTTACTTATCTGTCGGTCTGAGCTGTTGCCATGTTGCTATGGGTTGCGTGCGTTTTGCTTGACTGACTGAATCAAAAATCCCCTATACCCTCTATTTTACAGGACAGCCATTTGTAGTCCGAAACCACGTTTTTGATTGAACTCCTTCAATCCCACAATGCACCACAATAACAACCACATGCCTGTCTGTGCCGTGTAACTTTTTTATTTTCTACATGCTCCCCTTTTTTACATTTGAGCCCCTAACCCTAACCCTGCCCCTGCCCCTGCCCCTGCCACTGCCCCAGGCCCTGCCCCTGCCCCTGCCCCTGCCACTGCCCCTGCCCCTGCCCCTGCCCCTGCCACTGCCCCAGGCCCTGACCCTGACCCTGACCCTGACACTGACACTGCCCCTGCCCCTGACCCTGCCCCTGACCCTGGCCTGAAGAACTCTCTTCAAGTCCCTGCATGGGAAGAAAATGCTATCACAAATTTTGTTTCATGTCGACTTTAAAGCAGTTGAGAGAAGCCTGCATTACTGATAAGCTTTGCAGAATGACAGATATGCTTCACTTCTCCCTTCACCAAACCCGAAACATTTGTCGTTCTTAACTTCACAATGGGATATCAATCATTTTAATTAATCATCAGTCAATAATAAAACAAACTGGCTTTTGTATCTCTCTAGATCTTCAAATGCATCTTTTTCTCTACCCATAAGAAATCAATAGATCACTTTCACTGTTTATGCTTTGAAAAAGATCATGCAGTATCTGAAAAAAATCATAAAATATCATAAAACATTTTTGTTTTATTTTAAACAAATAAGGGCTTTTCAAACTGACTCCCCCAGGAAGCCACAAGGGGGCACTAAGGGGTCAGTAGAAAAGTTTAGAGAAAAGTGATAATACATATTGAATTAAATACATTTTATTAAAATAAATTGATTAAGATTTGTTCTTCAACCGGTAGAAAACCTCTTCACATTGTTCAGGGAGTAAGCAAGTGGGGCAACGACCAAAATGTGGGGTCAAAGGCAGTACCTCTGGTCTACTAACTTGATTGTCTAATCCTAACCTCACTCCTAATATTAACCCCTCTCCCACAACTAATCATAAACCTACCAATGTTAGGGGAGCAGTGTTGCCAAATGTATGATAATTGTCATATTTGTAGGATAACTGTGACCTCTGTACAATCAATAATGAAAAAAAATCCCATAATGAACGATAATGTTATTTGTTGCCGCTAGGCTGGATCTTGATTTCCAGGCTAGGAAGCTAGATATTTTACTTTAGTACTTAGTAGTACTTACTATTTGTTAAATATGGATATTTTTCTTACACAATTGCATCGCTTCCTTTCAGAAGGCCTTTATTAAACCACTGGAGCCGTGTGGAGCAGTAATATGATGGCTTTTATGGACTTCCAGAATTCACTGCCATGATAAAGCTTGGCAACTCATAAGTATCTCGGAGTAAATCGTGGACTAATTTTAATTTTTGTGTGAACTAACCCTTTAAGTCTTCTAGGGCAATCTTTGAAATGACTATCACGAAATGACTCTATCACTATCTCTATCTCTATACCCCCCCCCAGCCCCCCCCCCCCCCACACACACACACACACGCACACACACACACACACACACACACACACACACACACACACACACACACACACACACACACACCACAGTGCACATTTTGCATCCAACACTAACACATCTGATTCAACTCATCAGCTCATCGCCTAGAAACTGCAAAACTTGAATGGGCGTGTCTGATAAGGGAGACCAGGACAAGTTTGAGAACCATGGTCTAGATAAATAGTTGTATTCCGTACATTTGTCTCATGTATGACAATTTTCTTCCTAATACGATAATTCTGAGCTTCGGTACTTGGATATTTCCAATCTGGCAACACTGTACGTAGGGGGGTAATCATTTGGGCGGGGGTCAAAATTCGGCACAACACCTGTTTCTCTCACGGCCACCTCCTTGTTGTGTGTGTTGTATAACAACAGCAATGCTAAGAGCAGATCTTTCAAGCTCCCACTCTAAAACATCAGCTGTGTTTTTACCAGTGTGTGACTCAAAAAGCAGACGAGTCTGAAGCACACAACTTTACATTTCTCACTCTGTGGTAATAACATGTGCTGTGACTGTGAATTAGCTCTGAACAGCTTTTGAAGTCCACCCGTCGGTTGTTAACTCCACACTCTTAGCCTTTTCAGACCATCTGTCACATTTGCTTTAGCTTCATTGTACACTACTTGAATTGCCTCCTGACTGAAGTGTGAGCGTTACGGAATATCACCAATTCGCAAAATCCAACATTGCAGACAACAAAGAATATTCTTATGTATTTTGCGAATAAAAACTCATTATTTCTTGAGATTTTGCACTTGACTGAGACCACTTTGAAGCAAAACTTTGTATATGTTTGGCCTTCTTTCACTCTCTTTCTCTTACCCAGCTGCAGGAGTTTGTCGTTGTGGTGTCTGTTTGTTTTTTAGCGTCCTCCTGTCGAGTGACTGGAAAACCAAAATGCTGCCAGACATCAGACTTGTAAGCTAACGGGGCATCTTTTATTTTTAATTTAAGTCAAAGTCATTTTGTCCTGGTACTGCTTGGTTCAAGCGATTTATTTGACTGGGAATGCAGTGATTTTATTATTTGATTTGAGTGTGACGCAGGTGCAGCAGCTCAACCAATAGGATAAAACGGACATCATATCGTAAAGAAAATCTACGATACCGAAACATTTTTTTGCATCACAATATATTGTTACATCCCTAGATAGCCGTACTGTTATCTATAAGCTAGTGTGCTCAAAACGTAGTCTCTCACTTCTGACAGTATGGGTCCATTATTTTGATGACATCACCCTGCACTTTCAGTTTTCTGCCCAATCAAACGCTCTCTAGGATCTGAAACCCCACCCCCTACATTATAAACAGACACTGAAGCTGTTGCTGAAATCAGTCACTTTTTCACATACTATTTTCTACATGGTGAATGGCACATAGTGCACTATATAGGGGACAGGGAATGATTCAGTGTAAATCATTTCCATTGGGGCGAATGAAGTCTGGTTTAACGTTAGTGTTACGCATCCGCTGCAACTCCGGTCCAGAGACATGACAGCACAGATTATGTCATTTAAGCAAATCGACACAGACCAGAAAACATATCGGACCCATTTGAATTGTGCACAGAATGCTTTATTTTAAAACGATATGGAGTAGAAACGGTTAGGGGAAAATGCGGTTTTACAGAGTTCAATAAACATTGAACTCTGTAAAATGTTATAGTGCTATAAACATATAACATTTTTTTTCATTTTGAGGAAAACTGAATCTGTTTTTGTTCAAGTGAGATGGGTAAATGCCTGCTCTTATTGCTCTTATCTTTATGTCTGTCTAGATCTTCAATATCCATCATGCTCATAAACACAGCACACATAACGCCTGTAATAATCTGATTACATGACTTGTAATACGTTACCCCCAACACTACTCGTCTTTCGATCCTCCTGAAGGAATCACACTTTCTGTAGGTTTTAACGCACTATTTTGTCTTTGGCATGATATGCTATTTTGTTCTCTACTGTATAATTGTACTTTTTTTTTAAATATATATCACAGCTTTAAAACTTTGACAAAAGAAAGCAATAACGAAATGTCCAAGAAGGGGATGAAAATATACTTATGTCACTTTTCACTGCGTTTCAGAATAGATGTTTTTGCACATGGCGCCATCATTTTGGACATGCATTTTGGTAAATATAGGGAACTTTTTTGAGAAAATTATGATGATTATTCAGTCCTGTGGTGTATAGTTAAAATGAAAATGGTAAATTTTTCTGAGGTTTTAATGCCCTTTTCTAAGAGCATCCAGGAAAGATCATATCCAAGACAGACGAATGGTCTGTTTTTAGCCAAACGATTAAATATTATATGGTGTTCAGGCATGAAATGAATTGTAGCATGACAATAGGGGGCATCCCTATATATCCCTGCATCCCACTGATATTGCAGTGATCTGACATTGTTTCATGAGCAAGGTCATTTGTTCATTGTCTGTAGATGTGATGAAAGCAGAACTGACAGAGGTGGCAGGTGGATGTTTAAAAAAATTATATTTACTTATAGAAAATATGAGAAAATAACTAATATACAGTCTCTATGCATATACAAGTAAGGTAAATCAGAGTAGAGTACATGAGATAATGAGGCAATATATAATGCGCAAAGTGTGCAATTAGGATGGGTATTGTAATGCAACAATAAGAAACAGGTGCTAAATAATATGTAGTTGTGCATATGTAATTGCTATTCTGGTAGATCTAAGTGTGAAATTAGCATAGAAAATAAGGCATTTTTATTTCTGTGTAAACGGGCAAATACATTGTATATCTTCTTTATATTTTATGCCTAAGGCATGAATAACTTTTTTTTTCTTTTTTTTTTTTTGTAGAATTATAAAGAGTACAGTTGAACAATTATGTATGTTTTCAGCCATGTGTGTAACCAATGAGGAAATGTGCCCTGCACAAACCCATATGACATCTGTGTTCATATCAGGGTAGTATATAGTTTATTCTTTTGAATGCGTGTGTGTATTTTCTGTTTGTGTACAGTTCTAGTCCTGCTTCTCGGGCATTATATATTGGTTGGCACTTTTCCTTTGGTGCAGCATGATAACCCATCACAGTTTCCCCTGAAGGCTGTGCAATGCCTTTGGCGTCTCCCTGTCACCATGCATTATGACTCTTTAACTCATTCATGTGTGTGTCACTGTATATGCCTGCAAATTATACAGTGGATGCGTTTTTAAAGTCTCTCATGCGTAAGTTCACATGACCTTCATTTTACAGTAATATTATTTTCTGTCATGAAGATGTAATCTAGTAATGCCTTCCCTTGTTTTTACAGACAGACCCCATTATGACATCCCCCACTAGAGATATAAATAGACAAATGATTTCTCATTGGTCACAGCAGCCTGTCAAGCTGCTCAGCTTAGATCAGTTGTTCAGGTTTTCTGTTGACCACTGATTCTGATTCAATTCACTACACTTAGTGTTTGTGCTTGGCTGAAAATGAGAAGGAAAGTTAAGTCAGTCCTGCATAAGCAATGTATGCTATTGTTGTGAGAAGTGGTTTGCTAAAAGACATTCTAGAATGAAAGCACCATTTCAAAAGGAAAAGAACATATTTACATTTGACACTGGTTGACACACCAGGATACATTGATAAACCTCTCAATAGGTGAATTGCTGCAAACCAGGAGTTCATGATAGTGATGAATGGAAGTGTGTAGAGGGTCCAGCAACTTTACTAAAGGCTTCCTTGTGAAAAAGAAGTGCACTTAAATCATATTTTAATAACATTTTGTCATGCTTTAAATGGGTCATGAACTGAAAATTTACTTTTTTCTTTAGCTTTTGACATACACTCACCTAAAGGATTATTAGGAACACCTGTTTAATTATCTAATCAACCAATCACCTGGCAGTTGCTTCAATGCATTTAGGGGTGTGGTCCTGGTCAAGACAATCTCCTGAACTCCAAACAATGTCAGAATGGGAAAGAAAGGTGATTTAAGCAATTTTGAGCACTGCATGGTTGTTGGTGCCAGATGGGGCGGTCTGTGTATTTACCAATCTGCTCAGTTACTGGGATTTTCACGCACAACCATTTCTAGGGTTTACAAAGAGTGGTGTGAAAAGGGAAAAACATCCAGTATGCGGCAGTCCTGTTGGCGAAAATGGCTTATTGATGCTAGAGGTCAAAGGAGAATGGGCCGACGGATTCAAGCTGATAGAAGAGCAACTTTGACTGAAATAACCACTCGTTACAACTGAGGTATGCAGCAAAGCATTTGTGAAGCCACAACATGCACAACCTTGAGGCAGATGGGCTACAACAGCAGAAGTCCCCACCGGGTACCACTCATCTCCACTACAAATAGGGAAAAAAGAGGCTACAATTTGCACAAGCTCACCAAAATTGGACAGTTGAAGACTGGAAAAATGTTGCCTAGTCTGGTGAGTCTTGATTTCTGTTGAGACATTCAGATGGTAGAGTCAGAATTTGGCATAAACAGAATGAGAACATGGATCCATCATGCCTTGTTACCTTTGTGCAGGCTGCTGGTGGTGGTGTAATGGTGTGGGGGATGTTCTCTTGGCACACTTTAGGCCTCTTAGTGCCAATTGGGCATCGTTTAAATGCCACTGCCTACCTGAGCATTTTTTCTGACCATGTCCATCCCTTTATGACCACCATGTACCCATCCTCTGATGGCTACTTCCAGCAGGATAATGCACCATGTCACAAAGCTCAAAGCATTTCAAATTGGTTTCTTAAACATGACAATGAGTTCACTGTACTAAAATGGCCCCCACAGTCACCAGATCTCAACCCAATAGAGCATCTTTGGGATGTGGTGGAACGGGAGCTTCGTGCCCTGGATGTGCATCCCACAAATCTCCATCAACTGCAAGATGCTATCCTATCAATATGGGCCAACATTTCTAAAGAATGCACCTTGTTGAATCAATGCCACGTAGAATTAAGGCAGTTCTGAAGGCGAAAGGTGGTCAAACACAGTATTAGTATGGTGCTCCTAATAATCCTTTAGGTGAGTGTATAAGAGGTCATTATATAAGAAAATCCTGTAAGTTTCAGAACTGAAAACCTCCTTGTTAGTCCAAAGACAGCTTTTATTGTAACCAAGTGCAGAGAACGGCTCGCTATTGAATGTGCCTAAAATAAATGACATGAAAGCTCGCCTCTGCAGAAGAAGATCAACGCCTACTTCATCATCGCAACTTTGGCCCCGCCCACCGGAGTGTTAGTGAGATAACGAGGAGAGAAGAGCGATACAGGATCACTGCACTAAAAATAACATTACCTTACAACGGATCCTAATGCTAGGAATGTGGATATGTATTCAACTTTGGGTCAATGTGAATGTCTCAGTTGAGCATTATTTATTTGTATGTGGTACATTTCAATGAGAATTCTTTGGTAAATCAGTCCCCGCAGACTTTGCAAACAGACATTTCAGATATGGATTCGACAGTAATTCCACAACACGCAAGTAACCGTGTTAATTCTAATGCCTGATCTGAGATCAGTGATTTCAGATTTATCTAATGATTCATGTACAGTCAGATGTTAATTGTCTGAGTATCAGTGTAACGAACTGCTCTGAGACAGAAGGTTGAAGATCCAAACGCATTAAAGGGTAATCCAAAGTCGTAGTCCATAAAACAGGCAAAAGGTCAAACACAGGCAGTTCAATCAGGCAAACAAAACAAGGGACAGCGGCAAAAGGGTAATCTGAGACAGGCAAGAAATCCAAAGAACCAAGAAACATAAACCATAGAACCGTTCAGAAATGCAGTTGACACTAAACAAGACTTCACAATGAATGACAGAGATAACCAGGCTTTTATAGGCAGAGGTAATGAGGTGATGAGACACAGGTGTGAACATTGAGTGCTAATGAGTCCGGGGAAAGGATTTATGGGTAATGTAGTTTGTGATGGAATGACAGTCCAGGGTGGAGTGCCCTCTGGTGGTGATCACGGGCACTCACACTGGTGAATTGTGACAATCAGTAAATCAAACCAGTGACTAAATGTTCAACTTCACATTGTTTCTCGGAAAAAAATAGTCTGTTATTTAAACTGTGATTAAATTATATATAGAAAGCGATCAAAGAACGCTCGCTTTAGAATAACTGGAGCGATCAATCAAACAGCGCAAGTTTATAAAACTCCTTATTTTCAAACATCTATTTTTTACATTGTGTTTGCACTGTTAATTATGATGAAAGCATTTGTTAGTGTGCAGATATTCAAGTTGCAATGACAAGATCACTGCATTCATGCACTCACCATCTGCAATCACGTCTGTGATTGGCTAATGTTCATCCCTGCAGCCTGTAATTTTATTTGATATGCAAAGATCTTAGCCAATAACAGCAGTGGGTGTTTACACTGAAGTCTCACAGCAGCCAATCACAGCAGTGGGCGTTTACAGTGAAGTCTCACAGCAGCCAATCACAGCAGTGGGCGTTTACACTGAAGTCTCACAGCAGCCATTCACAGCAGTGGGCGTTTACACTGAAGTCTCACAGCAACCAATCACAGCAGAGGGCGTTTACACTGAAGTCTCAGAGCAGCCAATCACAGCAGTGGGCGTTTACACTGAAGTCTCACAGCAGCCATTCACAGCAGTGGGCGTTTACACTGAAGTCTCACAGCAACCAATCACAGCAGAGGGCGTTTACACTGAAGTCTCACACCAACCAATCACAGCAGTGGGAGTTTACACTGAAGTCTCACAGCAGCCAATCACAGCAGTGGGCGTTTACACTGACGTCTCACAGCAGCCAATCACAGCAGTGGGCGTTTACACTGAAGTCTCAGAGCAGCCAATCACAGCAGTGGGCGTTTACACTGAAGTCTCACAGCAGCCATTCACAGCAGTGGGCGTTTACACTGAAGTCTCACAGCAACCAATCACAGCAGAGGGCGTTTACACTGAAGTCTCACACCAACCAATCACAGCAGTGGGAGTTTACACTGAAGTCTCACAGCAGCCAATCACAGCAGTGGGCGTTTACACTGACGTCTCACAGCAGCCAATCACAGCAGTGGGCGTTTACACTGAAGTCTCAGAGCAGCCAATCACAGCAGTGGGCGTTTACACTGAAGTCTCACAGCAGCCAATCACAGCAGTGGGCGTTTACACTGAAGTCTCACAGCAGCCAATCACAGCAGTGGGCGTTTACACTGAAGTCTCACAGCAGCCAATCACAGCAGTGGGCGTTTACACTGAAGTCTCACAGCAGCCATTCACAGCAGTGGGCGTTTACACTGAAGTCTCACAGCAACCAATCACAGCAGAGGGCGTTTACACTGAAGTCTCAGAGCAGCCAATCACAGCAGTGGGCGTTTACACTGAAGTCTCACAGCAGCCATTCACAGCAGTGGGCGTTTACACTGAAGTCTCACAGCAACCAATCACAGCAGAGGGCGTTTACACTGAAGTCTCACACCAACCAATCACAGCAGTGGGAGTTTACACTGAAGTCTCACAGCAGCCAATCACAGCAGTGGGCGTTTACACTGACGTCTCACAGCAGCCAATCACAGCAGTGGGCGTTTACACTGAAGTCTCAGAGCAGCCAATCACAGCAGAGGGCGTTTACACTGAAGTCTCACACCAACCAATCACAGCAGTGGGAGTTTACACTGAAGTCTCACAGCAGCCAATCACAGCAGTGGGCGTTTACACTGACGTCTCACAGCAGCCAATCACAGCAGTGGGCGTTTACACTGAAGTCTCAGAGCAGCCAATCACAGCAGTGGGCGTTTACACTGAAGTCTCACAGCAGCCAATCACAGCAGTGGGCGTTTACACTGAAGTCTCACAGCAGCCAATCACAGCAGTGGGCGTTTACACTGAAGTCTCACAGCAGCCAATCACAGCAGTGGGCGTTTACACTGAAGTCTCACAGCAGCCATTCACAGCAGTGGGCGTTTACACTGAAGTCTCACAGCAACCAATCACAGCAGAGGGCGTTTACACTGAAGTCTCAGAGCAGCCAATCACAGCAGTGGGCGTTTACACTGAAGTCTCACAGCAGCCATTCACAGCAGTGGGCGTTTACACTGAAGTCTCACAGCAACCAATCACAGCAGAGGGCGTTTACACTGAAGTCTCACACCAACCAATCACAGCAGTGGGCGTTTACACTGAAGTCTCACAGCAGCCAATCACAGCAGTGGGCGTTTACACTGACGTCTCACAGCAGCCAATCACAGCAGTGGGCGTTTACACTGAAGTCTCAGAGCAGCCAATCACAGCAGTGGGCGTTTACACTGAAGTCTCACAGCAACCAATCACAGCAGAGGGCGTTTACACTGAAGTCTCACACCAACCAATCACAGCAGTGGGCGTTTACACTGAAGTCTCACAGCAGCCAATCACAGCAGTGGGCGTTTACACTGACGTCTCACAGCAGCCAATCACAGCAGTGGGCGTTTACACTGAAGTCTCACAGCAGCCAATCACAGCAGTGGGCGTTTACACTGACGTCTCAGAGCAGCCAATCACAGCAGTGGGCGTTTACACTGAAGTCTCACAGCAGCCAATCACAGCAGTGGGCGTTTACACTGAAGTCTCACAGTAGCCAATCACAGCAGTCGGCGTTTACACTGACGTCTCACAGCAACCAATCACAGCAGGGGGCGTTTACAATGTAGCCTTACAGCAGACACACCCATTTAAACAGAGCATTAAAATTAGAGGCTAAAATCAGGGTAGGAAAAAATGCCTTTTTGCATTTTTGATGTTGAAGGAAACATTATAAAACAATGCAGTTCATGACCCCTTCAAAGAGGGACACTTATTTTGATATGTTGACTAACATTCCATGTCATGCTTTTAAGACAATCATTCACTGGCAATAAAATATTTTAAATCTGATTTATTTTTCATGCACAAAATTGGATGCTGACAGAATCTTGAATGTCCTTTTAGTCAATGTAGTTACGGCGTGCACCAGCAGGGGCGAAAGGGGCCGTGCTATAGCCAGCCAAACCTTGTCTCCTTGTTTTGCACATGGATTTATGTAGTTGCCATGGCACCAGAGCATGGGGATGCTGGAGTGACACTGACTTTGCCTCTACATATTGTGGATGACTGGGGTTTACATGTCCCTGCTCATTTAGCACCTTAAAACCAGATCATTTGAGGGGTTTCAGTGTTCCTTAGCAAAACAAAAAAACCTGCAACGTAGATCATCCAAATCACATGCACATGAATTTGCTGTGTTCAGACTAGCTGGTGATGGGACATTTACTAGAAGAATATGTGTTGTTAAAGTAGCAGAATTTTGGATTATCTCTCTTTGCTACCCACACACGTCATGAACGTTTCTCTTGCTTTGGCCACAACCCAATGTTCTTGAATGAAGGCATGAAGAGAGAGTGATTGACGCAATGAAAGAGAAGAGAAGAGACGGAACAGCTGTGCCCAGAGAGGCTGCAGTCAATCGAGTCTCTTAGGCAAGAGTTTAATCCCAGATAATCTGACCCTTTTACAGCGGATGGATCAAGGGCAGCTCAGCGTCCGCTGTCACATCCTGTGTGTGTTTTTGAGTCACATGGTTGAACACTGTTCTGACAGATATGTTGAAATAAATTCTTCTAAATATAGTTCATTTAAAAAAAAAAAAAAAAAGAGGAAGCAACCATCTGCAAAGCATTCTGTCAGGTCGATGCTGGTGTTGAGATGCATGATGCAGATTAACAAATATAAATTCATTAATTTCAACCAAATGGCGACTTTAGACAAACCACAACTTTGTAAAAACAACAACAAAAAGACTAGAGCTAAAGATGATTAATTTTACATAAAAATGTTGTGCACATCCTCATAAATCAGTGCCTACTCTTGACCACACTTAAATAAATTATTCAATTGCAAGGGATTATGGGTATTCCCACAGCCACAGTGCTTCTCCAAGGTTGCAATATGAACTATATGAAGATCAAAGTGCTTAGACTTTATTGCTTTGCAAAAGGTTCCTTATGGACAATCCCATGTATTTCTTGCACAATTTTTTATTTTATTTTTATTTATTTTTATATAAATAAAGCTCATCAAAGTAACAAGATCAATTAAACAACCTAAGTATTTATTTAAGGAGAAACGTAAGAGTGCTTAATTCTATTGAATGTGTACTTCAATCTTATATATATTAAGTATTAAGTATTAACATATAAAATATTAATGTATTAAGTATTAATAAGTATTTGAACACCCTGTTATTCCCTGTAGTCTCCCACTTGGAAATCGCGGAGGGGTCTGAAATTGTGAATGTAGGTGCATGTCCACTGTGAGAGACATAATCTAAAAAATTAAAAAAAATCCAGAAATCACAATATATGATTTTTTATTTTATTTTATTTTATTTATTTGCATGATACAGCTGCAAATAAGTATTTGAACACCTGTCTATCAGCTAAAATTCTGACCCTCAAAAACCTGTTTGTCTGCCTTTAAAATGCCCACCTCCACTCCATTTATTATCCTAAATTAGATGCACCTGTTTGAGGTTGGAGTAACTGTTGGAGCAATGATTAGAAAATGGAAGAAGCTAAACATGACTGTCAGTCTCCCTTGGACTTGGGCTCCATGCAAGATCTCACCTCGTGGAGTCTCAGTGATCCTAAGAAAGGTTAGAAATCAACCCAGAAATACACCGGAGGAGCTGGTCAATGACCTGAAAAGAGCTAGGAATACTGTTTCCAAGGTTACTGTTCGTAACCAGATGTCATGGTTTGAAATCCTGCATGGCACGGAAGGTCCCCCTGCTTAAACCAGCACATGACCAGGCCCGTCTTGAGTTTGCCAATTAGCATTTGGATGATCCAGAGGAGTCATGGGAGAAAGTCATGTGGTCAGATGAGACCAAAATATATCTTTTTGGTCATAATTCCACTAAACGTGTTTGGAGGAAGAAGAATGATGAGTACCATCCCAAGAACACCATCCCTACTGTGAAGCATGGGGGTGGTAGCATCATGCTTTGGAGGTGTTTTTCTGCACATGAGACAGGGCGACTGCATTGTAATAAGGAGAGGATGACTGGGGCCATGTATTGTGAGATTTTGGGGAACAACCTCCTTTCCTCAGTTGGAGCATTGAAGATGGGTCAAGGCTGGGTCTTCCAACATGACAATGACCCGAAGCACAATCAGGATAACCAAGGAGTGGCTCTGTAAGGAGCATAGCAAGGTTCTGGCGTGGCCTAGCCAGTCTCCAGACCTAAACTTAAAAGAGAATCTTTGGAGGGAGCTCAAACTCCGTGTTTCTCAGCAACAGGCCAGAAACCTGACTGATCTAGAGATGATCTGTATGGAGGAGTGGGCCAAAACCCCTCCTGCAGTGTGTGCAAATCAGGTGAAAAACTACAGGAAACGTTTGACCTCTGTAATTGCAAACAAAGGCTACTGTACCAAATATTAACATTGATTTTCTCAGGTGTTCAAATACTTATTTACCGCTGTATCATACAAATAAGTATAGTTAATCATACAGTGTGATTTTTGGATCTCTCACAGTGGACATGCAGCTATGATGACAATTTCAGACCCCTCCATGATTTCTAAGTGGGAGAACTTGCAAAATATCAGGGTGTTCAACAAATACTTATTTTCCTCACTGTAGGTGTGTATGTATATATATATATATATATGTGTGTGTGTGTGTGTGTGTGTGTGTGTGTGTGTGTGTGTGTGTGTGTGTGTGTGTGTGTGTGTGTGTGTGTGTGTGTGTGTGTGTGTGTGTGTGTGTGTGTGTGTGTGTGTGTGAGACCTGGTAATCCCTACGTTATGGGGACAAAATGTCCCCACAAAGATGGCAATATCCGAAATCCTTGTCCTTGTGGGGACATTTTTAGGTCCCCATGAGGAAAACATCTTATAAATCACACAGAAGGAGTTTTTTTGAGAAAGTAAAAATGCAGAATGTTTCCTGTGATGGGTAGGTTTAGGGGTAGGGGTAGTGTAGGGGGATAGGATGTACAGTTTGTACAGTATGAAATCCATTACGCCTATGGAAAGTCCCCATTAAACATGAAAACATGACATGTGTGTGTGTGTGTGTGTGTGTGTGTGTGTGTGTGTGTGTGTTTGTGTGTGTGTGTGTGTGTGTGTGTATATGTGTGTGTGTGTGTGTGTGTGTGTGTGTGTGTGTGTTATTATAATCTATAATAATTTTAATTAATTAAAAGGCCAATTTTGACTAGAACCTCGTCTTTTTATTGAGTGTTCACCTGAGTTGTCCGAGACCCTAGCGCTTTTGTCGTACTTGGACTGGATTCAAGGAGTTTTGTGGTTAAAATTGAAAAAAAAAAGAAACAAATCCTTTCCTCCCGGGTCAATTTGACCCCCATTGGAATGAATGGAATGCTTCAGTACACTTTTTTTTTTTTTTTAACCAAAAATGGTTTTATAATATAATCGTTTATGTTTCTTTTCACAAGAGGTCAGCAAAGACACCCAGTCTAAGATATTTTGAGCTGAATTTAAAGGGTTATGCATGCAAATGAGAGTTATTTTGCATTTAAGTTGAAAGAATGTAAAGAAAGTAAATTAACATTTATTGATTGATAAAATCTAGTAATTTAAAAGTAAATTAAATAAAAAACACAATTTAATACACTTAATTGTATGCCTTTAGATAATAAAGCACATGCATTTGAACTCTTGTGTGTTATTCAGTATTACTTTTAAAGTTGACTAAATTGCAACTGTGGTTGCAAATAAGCATGAAAATAAATAGGGTATTTTAGAATATATAGTCTTTATTTAGAAAATTAACTCACAGGATATTGCAGGAGAAACGCAAACCACACATAAACTAATCGAACGAGAGCACCTGAAATACAGGGAGTGTAAATAAATACTTGATACAAACAAATGAAACACGATGAAGAACAGGTGAACATAATCAAACCACAGCAACCATTGAACAACAGGAACAATTGAAACAGGAACTCAATGAACCATAACATAAAGGGGCAGCAGTGGCTCAGTGGTTCATGTAGATTGACCAAGTGTCGAGGTGTCCTTGAGCAAAACACCTAACCCCAGCTGCTCCCGATGAGCTGGATGGCGCCTTACATGGCTGACCTCGCCGTCGGTGTATGAATAGGTGAATGTGAGGCAAAATGTAAAGCGCTTTGGATGGCCATAGGGTCTGTTAAAAGCGCTATATAAACGCAATCCATTTACCATTTACCAACACAGGAGCACCAGAGGGTTACATGATTTAATTGCATTGCATTCAGTTTGTAATCACTGTAAGAATATATTTTAAAGTACAAACATGATTCCAAAAAAGTTGAGACTCACTTTGTTTGTACACTGTACACATTCACACTGTACAAATTGTGAATAATAACAGAATGCAATGATGCAGAACTTTCACATTTCATTATTTTATTCAGAATACAACATAGATGACATATCAAATGTTTAAAGTGAGAAATTGTTATGTAAAAATAAGTTGAATCTAAGTTTTATGGCATCAACACATCTCAAAAAAGTTGTTTACCACTGTGTGGCCTCCCATCTTCATATTGCAAACGTCTGGGGACTGAGGAGACAAGTTTCTCAAGTTTAGGAATAGGAATGTTTTCCCATTCTTGTCTAATACAGGCTTAGTTGCTCAAATGTCTTAGGTCTTCTTTGTTGCAGCTCCTCTTTATAATGCGCCAAATGTTTTCTATGGGTGAAAGATCTGGACTGCAGGCTGGCCATTTCAGTACCCGCATCCTTCTTCTATGCAGCCATGATGTTGTAATTAATGCAGTATGTGGCCTGACATTGACATGAAGGAAAATGCAAGGTCTTCCCTGAAAGAGATGACGTCTGGATGGGAGCATATGTTGTTCAAGAACTTGGCTATACCTTTCAGCATTGATGGTACCTTTCCAGATGTGTAAGCTGCCCACACACACTCCTGCAACCCCATACTGTCAGAGATGCAGGCTTCTGAACTGAGCGCTGATAACAACCTGGGTTGTCCGTTTCCTCTTTAGTCCGGATGACATGGCGTCCCAGTTTTCCAAAAAGAACTTCAAAGTTTGATTCGTCTGACCACAGAACAGTTTTCCACTTTGCCTCAGTCCATTTTAAATGAGCCTTGGTTCAGAGAAAACGCCTGCTCTTCTGGATCATGTTTAGATTTGGCTTCTTTTTTGACCTATAGAGTTGTAGCCGGCAACGGTGAATGGCGCGGTGGATTGTGTTCACCAACAATGTTTTCTGGAAGTATTCCTGAGCCCATGTTGTGATTTCCATTACAGTAGCATTCCTGAATGTGATGCAGTGCCGTCTAAGGGCCTGAAGATCACGGGCATCCAGTATGGTTATGGCCTTGACCCTTACGAACAGAGATTGTTCCAGATTCTCTGAATCTTTGGATGATATTATGCACTGTAGATGATGATAACTTCAAACTCTTATGTCAAACTGCAATTTTTCTCTCAGAAACTCTTTTCTGATATTGCTCCACTATTTTTCGCCGCAGCATTGGGGGAATTGGTGATCCTCTGCCCATCTTGACTTCTGAGAGGCACTGTCACTCTGAGAGGCTCTTTTTATTCCCAATCATGTTTCCAACTGACCTAATAAGTTGGAAACTGGTCCTCCAGCTGTTTATTATATGGACATTTAACTTTTCCGGCCTCTTATTGCTACCTGTCCCAACTTTTTTGGAATGTGTAGCTCTCATAAAATCCAAAATGAGCCAGTAAAAAAAAAAGCATGACATTTCAAAATTTCTCACTTTTTAAACATTTGATATGTTATCTATATTCTATTGTGAATAAAATAAGTTTATGAGATTTGTAAATTTTTGCATTCTTTTTTTACTCATAATTTGTACAGTGACCCAACTTTTATTTTGTATATCATTTTTATAGTACTCTTTAAAAAAAAAGTTATATCCTATAAGTGTGCTTCTTTTATCCCGATAGATTTATGTTTGCAAAATAAAATTATATTCTTGTGCTTTGATAAATGAATGGTGTGCTGTTAAAGAATGCACTGCTTAAAGCTGGAGCTGCAACAGATTAATCACTGTGAATCTGCTGCAGTCCATTACACCGCTCTCTATTCCCTCACCCTCTCCCAATCCCTGCTGTGCTCCTCTGACACAAATGGGACAGAGAGCAACACATCTGTCTGTGTGTTGTGTGTGTGTGTGTATGTGTACGAGAGAGAGAGAGAGAGAGAGAGAGAGAGAGAGAGAGAGAGAGAGAGAGAGAGAGAGAGAGAGAGAGAGAGAGATTGTTGTACTCAGTGTTCCATAGAGAGGCTGTTGAAAAAACATCCAGCAGAGTCTGTGGTGTAGACATTGATTTTCATGTCTAATTTTAATCTCAACTTTGTTTCAGATGTTTCTCAGTTGTGACTGAGCCGACAGGGCTGCGTGTAATCACATTTGTGCCGACATTCATTACAATAACAGCGAGCATGTGATAGAAAGATTTTTATCAGTTAACTGTAGCAGATTCAACCTGTGTTACGAGTCACCAAATAACACAGAGATTACTGTTGTCTGAAGCGTAGAAAACACGTGGAAAGTGGTGTGAAACCATCCAAAGAAGTTACAAAAAAAATGTCAGCACTCTTGGAAATTAAAATGAAGGCTTATTTAATGTAACTGTTTGCATACAGTAATAATGGGCAAATGAATAAAAATGAATGTGGATATCACAGTTCAGATCATTTGGTCTCCAAAGAATTTGATGATTAAATGTTCAGTATATATGAATTCCTGACTTTGATTTGATCACAGAAGTCTCCATCACCATGTATTCTCAGGCAACAACTGAGATCAAAAATAGATCAAAATGGCAATTTTTCAATTGTGAAAAAGACTTGATCTTGATTCTGTACTGAGTAACATCATCATACCATAATCTGTTTATAGTGCCCTTTTTGAAAATGATGTCATTATGCCTGTCAAACCAATCGTTTTTATTATTAGATATTGGTGTGGTATTTTTGGTTTCCTTTTGGATGTCAGTCCTTTGTTTTATTGTGTCTTTTTTAGCGTTCCTTTTTCCACATCATCTGTGTGAGCTGTTGAGGGAGGGGCGACCTGGTCACTTTTTATCTGAGTTTTTTTTTTTTTTTTTGATGCCAATCAAACCCAATGCAAGCAGCTTGAGCATTAGTGTGTGTGTGTGGTGTGTGTAGTGTGTGTGTGTGTGTGTGTGTCTGTGTGTGTGTGTGTGTGTGTGTGTGTGTGTGTGTGTGTGTGTGTGTGTGTGTGTGTGTGTGTGTGTGTGTGTGTGTTTGTGTGTGTGTTTTAAATCTAAATCTACATCACTGTAAAGCCTGTCATCTTTCATTCGAAAGAGCGAAAGAGACTGGGAAAAAGAGAAGAGAAAGCAAAAGGGACGAAAGTAAGAAACATTTTCTGAGATTTGTAAATTTTTTTAAATTGTTTTTTATTTGTTTTAAGCATAATTCTTTACGCAACAACTACAACAAAAACTATTTGGGGTAGGAAAAGTAATATTAAATCAGGGGATATTCTATGAAAACGTTATTTTTCGCAACTTTGCTTTTTGAGTAAATGCATGGTTTTCTTTTAGAATGTTTAGAAATATTTACTAGATCTCTAAAATTACTTTTTTTTGCAGTGAAAGAGATGTTTTAAAAAAAGAATGTGTGTGTGTGTGTGTGTGTGTGTGTGTGTGTGTGACTTTTGACAGTGATGTGTACAGATATTCTTTTTTTGTCATTTTCATAGTGTAGAACAACAAACATCCAGGATGGGACATTTTTTTTCTTTTATCTGTGTGTGTTTCGAATGAATGTGGCATTTCCAAATGATATATTTAATTTGGTACCTTTATGCTGAAACTTTGTTCTCTGATTTTTTTGCCTTTCTTTTATCTGTCTACGTCTAGTCCTGCCAGTTGGAGTGTATCTAAATGCTCAACTGAGAGCTCAATCCACAGACGAACACTAACACTGCAAATATGGCCATGTTTGGAGGTCGTGGGGCGAAGGGGGGCAAGTTCTCCGTTGAGGACCTGTACGGGATCAGCAAGAAGCCTAAAGCCTCGTCAGGGGCAGCGAGCAGCACTGGGGCAAAAGTTAATGTGCAAAGCCGTGGAAAGGGGCAGAAAGGAGAAACAAATGCGCTTGCTTCTCAGATTTTGGAGGCGGCGCACAGACTGGTTGAGCGGCGACGTCTGGAGCTCTACCTGAGGGAGTGCGGCCTCAGCATCAATGACTGCCAGTCAGAGAGCCAAGCCATGCTGTACCGGTGAGTGTGTGGAAGTGTTTCGGGAAATCCACTCTCAGTGGTGTCAAACTGTCAAACCTGATAAAGCGAATGTGAAAGGATAATAAATGAAGTAGCAGTAGCACAGAAGCTACATTCAGAGCAGAAGACATAATTAGAAATGAATACTGGTATTCATCAAGGATGCATTCAATTAATTAAAAGGGACAGTGAAGACTTTTATGTCACGGTACGTCTTGTTCAGTTCATATGTCTTAGTTTTAAAGGGGTATCATTTGACAATGGTGTCATCTGTAAGCAAAAACTGAATTAGAAAGCAATTAATTTCTAGTACATTGTTGTCATGTAAACGTACCCTTAGGCGATGTTCAAAATAACCCCATTCCCTATACTCCACTAATATAAGGAGTGAATGAAAACGAGTGAGTGAATTTGGACACTGAGTGCACCAGAAAGGCTGCCGCTTTTCTATAGTTTGTGCTGTTTAGTAAACATTTGAAACTTAGCAAATTGGCAGCTCCGGACCCGGTAGTAATGAAAAGATTTATCTTGAGCTTTGCAATGGAAACTAGTATGTATAGATCTTAATTAAACCATTTAATGACCAATTCAAAAGGAACTGATACCTGTATGACTTTAAGCTGTACCCACATTGGACCAGCACTTTGGAAAATAGATGAATAATTAAGCTGCGGGCTCCATCTGGCGAGACGCAGGAATTCATTCAGCGTGACCCTCACAGTGCATTATGGGTATTCTCTAGCTGTTGAAGGCACATCTGTTGTACACTCGCATTGTGGGATTGAATGAGTGCACTCGACAACATCCACTATGTTTTCGAAGACCAGTACAAATCGCTGCCCCCTGAAATAGTGCCCTATTTAAAGTCCTCGTGAAATCGACCTTATTTACTTTGTTAGCACATATTGAAGGTCTTAGGGAGAACAATTAATCCATGTAAGTTAATACACAGAAGAAGAAAAAAGTTTGCTGTGGTAATCTTTAATCAAAATCTGAAAAGTAACTTCTGGTCTGGAAATGGCGTTCCTAGGTTTGAGTATCCTTACTACTATCCTACTTCAGCGATTAGCATATGACTTTGTATCAGTAGAAACCCTGGAGTATATTCAAATGATTGTGCTTTCCCCCCTCATATGCCCATGAGACAAGAGATTTATGCATTTTATTTCTGGAAAAATTCCTCCTTTGATGCAAATTGACGATATTTGCATCATAGGAGGAATGTTTGGCCAAAGGCTAAAGACTACAGGCAGCAGAGGGAGCCATTTCCGCATGTTTTGAACCCACGCATGGGGGATGGAGATCACACTCAGAGCTCAGCTCTCAGCTACAGGCACTCATTTAAAGCTACACTGTGTAACTTTTTTAGTTTATTCTTAGCTAAAATCACTTAGTTCTTTCAAAAATATATGTGCTCATTAATGTATATTTACTTCTTTCAAGTAATAATGCATTCTCATAATTTTATAATATACCATTGAAAATACATAAGTGTTGAGGGTTCGGATGGCGGTCGCCATGTTGCTCCTCCATCTTGAAAGTACATTTGCCAAAGAGGGACATACCCGTAAATTCAAGCTTCGCTTTTCGCGTTTTTACACTCGATGGCACTGTGTCGAATGTGAAGAGGAGGATTGCTTGAGGCTGCTTTATGATGATGGAGGATCACTCTTAAGCCCCTTTCTCACTGCACGTCGGACCCGCAATATTCCCGGAACAATTGTCGGGTCGCCTTCTGTGTAAAAGCAACCACGTCCCGGAATTGATTACCGAATTCGACCCCGGTCGGGGACCTAGTAACATTGCGGGATATGTATCAGAGTCGCCAAGGAAGCGGAAAAGAGAATTAAGACGGCAACGCAACAGGCCAATCAACAAGACAAAAGTAAATACTGGAGTGGCCTTTCCAAGATGGAAAGAGCTCAGGAGGAGCAACGATTTTAAAAAGAACGCCGACATTGCCTGCTTTCTTCTCGACAGGTAATATTAATTCAGCCTATTTGTGTATATTGGAAGTTTTATTGTTGCTTGGCTAATTATATCATGGTGTGCTGTGCATAACACTAGAACGACGTCTAGGATAGTTTTCCTCGCGTCAATGATGAAAAAGTATTGTTTACCTTATAACATAAATCCGTGTTCTATGACGGATAACATGAGATTAATATTTGAATTGCATTATAATTTGTTTGCCTTACGCTAGTGGTGTTGTACAATATACAGAATAATGATAGCACTGATAAAAGTTTGGTAAAATCATTTGGTAAATTAAATAACTGCAAATTATAATAGTTTTCAAAAATTACCTCATCACTTGAGTTGACGCAACACTCACCGAAGAGGTCGAACTGGAAGCCATAACTAAATCGGCCACCGTAGGAGTTGAAACGAAATCGAAATTGAGAGGAACAGAAACAATTATTCACTGGATGGTCATATACCTTTTCACCACTAGATGGGAGAAAATATCACACAGTGTAGCTTTAAACTGAGCTATGGTGAGCAATATAAGTCTTTTAACTTCTCAAATTAATTTCTATGAAAGTTAAGCTTGCAAAGGCATGAACTGAAACGCGCCAGACTGAACTCGCGTTGTGAATGTATGCCACGAGTGTAGTCGCGATTACCTCAGCTCTCATCACGAGAGCTCATCAGCTCATTTATCTGACTCCTGCAGTTAGTGCTCAGTGCTGTGACACTCGCGCGGTGACTCACTCATTATATTGAACAGACACGTTCAGTTTTTAATTGTAGTGTCTTCTCTAACTCAGTCACAGTAATCCAGTAACGGTGGCTTTGGGAATGGCCTCACAGGGCAGCGAAGCATTCTGGGAATTGTAGTCTTTCATCCCCATGAGACAAAAATACATTTTCTGTCTTTTCTCAGTCTAGAAGGCACCAAATTCGAAAATAATTTCCCATTTCTACTACATTGATGACCCAGTTTAAATACAGATTCATCTTCCCAGCGCTGAAGTACCCCTTTAACCACTCCCCTTTAATGTTCGTCTGCTATGAAAGAGAGACGGAGAGGAGGAGCGCTGAAGTCAAACCCTGCCCTCTATTCAATATTCCGTTTCACTTATACGTCACAGCACTAAAATAAAATAAGTTGCAACTTCCGGTTCATATTCCGGTATAGAGGGACATTTTGGACACAGTCTTAGTCTTTAGTGTGTTATTAGCATAGACTGTGTAAAACAAAGGACGTAGAAGTAGGACGTAGTTTCTGAAGAGCGTTTTGAAGCCCAAAGTGTGGGGCATCTGTTGCCATCTTTATAGCGTGTCACTCCCGTATAACCGAAAATGGGCAAGGAGGCGGGATGTGTATGGAGCTGAGGTGCCTGGTTGACAGCAGACAAACGACCTGTCACTGACTCACTCAAGTGGCCACGACCTTAATTATGCAGAACTTCAAGGCTCAATATAATTTAAATGGATGAGCTATAAAAAAAATCCACATCTCTCACAGTTGTCATGAGGGGCGAAATTAGCTATATAGAACAAAACCACTTTTTGTACCGGGCTGTAAAAAAATTGTTATGCTTTAAAGGTGCACTATGGAGCTTTCCGTCCACTAGAGGGCGCCTATTCAAAACAAATCGTAGTTTGATGACGCAAAGTGTGAGCGCAGCATCTTGGGAGATGTGGTCTTCTCATCACAGCCGGTGGAAAATAGGACTCGGGCAGAAATCACGTTCATGCATGCGGTTATTAATGTTACTGTAGTCTAAAGCAGAGCAGGACCGAGTGTTATGGACCTGAGCACAGCTGCTGGAGAGATTTTTAAACAAATACCCGCCTCGCGAATACCAGGACTTTTATGATGAAGGGACGGGAGACATTCGCCGGGCGCCTGCACAGATCCGCTCTTCCGGTTATGATTTTGAGGTAATGTAGCTCTGTTTATCATATTAGATACATTTAAGTGTGTTCAAAACGATGTTATGACTTTACTCCGTGTGTTCACTTGTTCACACTGCTAAGAGTAAAGCACTCCTGTCAAATAAAAGCCGAAACCGAGGTTAACGCAGATATGACGCAATTGACAGGCGACTCCCTCAAATGCAATGTTGAAACGTCCCTGTCCTTAGTTAAAATAGTAATTTTCTCACAATTTACAAATAGTTGGAAACTTCTGGGATATTGTAGGTACTCAACTGAACAAAATATATAACACTGGCCTAGTGGTTTTTGGATATTTTACTGCAAAAATACTACATAGTTCACCTTTAATTTTGGGCATTTTAACATGGGGGATATATGAAATTAACTTAATGTTGCAGAATATTGTTATTTTAAATAAATGCTGTTCTTTTGAACTGTTTATTCATCAAATAATCCTGGGGAAAAAAATCAGTTTCCACAAAATATGAAGCAGCTGTTTTCAACATTGATTATAATCATAAATGTTTCTTGAGCAGCAAATGATCATATTAGAATGATTTCTGAAGGATCATGTGACACTGAAGACTGGAGTAATGATGCTGAACATTCAGATTTTGATCACAGGAATACATTTTGGATAAAAATTGGAACTCTATTCCATAAAATGACTCAAGCTCCTGAAATGACAATTACTATAACTATTAGAAAGGCACCATAAAAACAGTCCACATTCTGCATCCAAGTCTTTCTAGAGCATTGTGTTATATGGACTGATTTTATGATAGGTCTTGAACTTTAGTGATAGTGTAAACATTCTTCAAAATTCTTCACTATCAGCCATGTGGACCATATGACAATTTATAATGTAAAGAAGCATGCCAGTCATTCATTTACGTTAATGATAAGCATTTCAATGAAATGAAATAGCATTATACATCTGTATTGTCTTATATTGCTTCTTTCTTTTGGAAGACAATAACCAAAAAAGCATAATAGGGGCACTTTTTACAGTTTTTGGGATGCAGTGGATTACACAGGGTGTTCTGGTTTATATAGTACACATTTTTTGGCAAATGTAGTATAAGTCATCCATGTATTTCATGCCCTGCATGCAATACACAGTAATCTTCCTGCAGAGTAATATAACATTCCAAATATCCACAATATCTTTATCAATAATAAATATAACCATTGGGACACTTATGGCATATTGGACATTTTCTGAAGTTTATAATACTTATAATCCTGTTATAATTGCACCACAAATCCCACAAGGCTATTCTGTGTTCCCAGGTGATTTGTTCTATGAGGGTTGCCATGGGAACTGCCGGCCGTGCTCAAGGTTCACTGGTTTGAGACACAGGGCTACAGTATCTTTATATAGCCTGAGAGAACTCAGAGTGTTTGTTTGTGTGCGTGTGAATGTAATGAAGGTCCTCTATGACTTGACCGGTGATCTCTCTTCAATACAGATTCATAAATCTCCATTTATAAGTGCAAAACAGCATGTTTTGGTTCAGTCCTAGCTCAAAACACACAGACAACAATAAATAAGTCATTTGTATTTGCCTGAAAAGTGTAAACACAATCAAACTCTGTTTAATTAGCATCCTTAAAGGGTTAGTTCACACAAAAATGAAAATTCTGTCATTAATTCCTCACCCTCATGTCGTTCGACACCCGTGAGACTTCCATTCATCTTCGGAAGACAAATGAAGTGTTGAAATCCGATGGCTCAGAAAGGCCTTCATTGACACCAATGTCATTTCCTCTCTCAAGACCCATAAAGGCTCTAAAGACGTCGATACAAAGCCCATCTCACTACAGCGGCTCTACAATCATTTTATGAAGCAACGAGAATAGCTTTTGTGCGCAAAAAACAAACAAAAAATAACTAAATAACTACTTATGTAGTTATGGCCGATTTCAAAACATAGCTTTGAACCGTTAAGAATCAGTGTATTGATTTATGATCACTAACGTCACATGATTTCAGCAATTTGGGGGTTTGACACGGGATCCGAATCAAGAATCGATACGCTGACTCATAACGGTTCAAAGCTTTGTTTTGAAATTGGCCCATCACTATATAAGTCGTGATTTAGTATTTTTTTGTGTTTTATTTGGCCTCCGTTTTATTTGACAGAAACGCTTTACTGTTAGCAGTGTGAACAAGCGTCACAGCAGCCACTGAGCGAACACACAGAGAAACGTCATAACATCATTTTAAACACACTTAAATGTATCTAATAAACAGGTTTGAGTCAGGTTTGATAAACAGAGCTGCGTTACCTCATACTTATGACCGGAAAAGCGGAAATGGTGCCGGCGACTGTGTCCCTTCATAATAAAAGTTCCGCTGCTTGTGTGTGTTTGCGTTCAATCGCTCCAGCGGCCGTGCTCAGCTCCTCAACACTCGGTCCTGCTCTGCTTCATACCTCTGTAACGTTAATAATCTCATCGATGAACATGATTTCTGCCCGAGTCCTATCCTGATTCTTTTCCACCGGCTGTGAGGTGAAGACCACATGTCCCAAGATTCTGCGCTCAAACTTGCCGTCGTCAAACTACGCTTTTGTTTTAAATAGGCTTTTGTTTTAAATTGTTTTAAATAGCGACCTCTAGCGGACAGAAAAGTTACATAGTGCAGCTTTAAGCTCTGCGACTTTTCAATATTTTTCCTATGTGAATATGCACTAGATTGACATCTTTGACCGTTTTCGGGCGAATGAAGACAACAGTGCAAAAGTTTAAAGTCCCCATGAAAACAAAAAGAATGTTGTTTCTTTTTTGGCTTTTAGTTATGTTAGTCTTACTGTTATAAGCTAGTGTGCTCTAAAATAATCATATCAAATAATCATATCAAATCAATCAGCATATAATAAATATCGTTTAAAAAAATATAAGCAATCAAAATGTACAGATTGAAATGTACAAATGAGGTTTGGTGAAGTGAAGTCTGGTTTCACGTTAGCTTCATGTGAACCGCCACAGTTCTGGTCCAGAGACACGACAGCACTGTGACATGTCTGACTTGTCTTTGTGTGAGCACATGGCTTGTATTTGTCATCGGGTATCAGGTGTGTGTGTTCAACATCGGCTGCGGCTGGATGCAACCGATCAGCGAGAGTAGCCGTGTGCAGGAGGAGCAGCAAAATCTATTTATTCCTGCAAAGAAATAAATGCAATATTTGTCAAATACACAGATGTTTCAGAAGACATTTTCATTGATGTACTGCTTAAAACAGCGTGTTTTTGTAAAAGAATAAAGTTAAACATATAAACCTACACCATCAATGAAGTTTAAGTTTGTTACAATATAACATTGCGAATACATGAAAAGAGGTTTTACCATTATAAAAACAGATTGGTGAGCATTAGTGGAACAGAAGGTTTTAGAATAAACACGAAACACACAATCGCTGTCATGCGGTGAATCTGGCTAATCGTGGATCAGCTGTGTTGTCATCAGAGCTTGTGCAGCCGCTCTGGAGAAGTTGCACAAAATACACCTGCCGGCTGCTCTCGAATCGTTCTCGCAGCACTTTGTTGACATACGTCACAGTCATGTGCCGTCTGTGCTGCCTAAAGTCGGACAACATTTCTAACCAGCACGCACTGTTTCAAGTCAGCCGCCGATTGGTCTGCGCATCGCTGTATGAAGTCGAACAAGCCTATTGCTGGTCATCTGCTTGTGTTTGTCATGTTTGGTGTGAGCACATGGCTTGTCACGTGTTCCTTGTGCCATGTGCTCTCCTGTTTATTGTCTTGACCTCGCCCCTCTTGTTATCTGATTATTGATTCATTTGCTCCACTTGTTCTCCATCATAACCTGCCTTGTTTGTTCCCTATTTAGTGTCCTTGTGTTTGCTGTCCTGTGCTGGATCGTTGTTTCTGTTCCCGTCACGTGCTTCTGGTCTGCTTCATGTTCCTGATCCTTGAGTAAAGTTTGGTTCCCTTTCGGGGAACTCGAGCTGCGTCGAAACGCTGTGAGAACGCCTCTGTGTTAATGCGTCGTGAAGCGCCTGTAGAACCATTCCATCGGAAAAAAGATCGATCGTCGGCGTGATGACGTCATTGACCGGAAGCTATAAAGCGTCCGTGAAAACAAACAGGAACTAGCTTCTGAGCCTTCAGCAAGCGATCTGTGTGAACCTGTCTGTCTATTTGGTGTTTTTGTCTGTCTATATCCAGAGATTTTCCACCCTTTTGTTAAATATTGCAGTATATATTAACAAACAAAGAGAAAATAAAATAGATAGATTAAAATGGCGAGTGAAAGCAGCTTTAAGAGGTGTGTTCATCCCTGCCCACGCTACATCACGAGCGGGGATACACACTCTCTTTGTGTAGCCTGCTTGGGAGCGCAGCATGCCCAGGCAGCCCTCGAGGGGGCTGCTTGCGAGCACTGTGAGCGTATGCCACTGAGAACGCTGCGCTCCCGCCGGGCACTCTTCGAGGAGGGTGCCTCGGCTCGTGTTCCCCGCGGCTCTGGTCCCGCTGCCGCCGAGGCGGAGCGAAGGCTGCAGTCGTGGGGATCACAATTGGATGTTGCAGAGGGGTTAGAGACGGGCGCTGCCTTATCTCTGCCCTCACCTGCTCCATCCAGCGGCTCTTCTCGGGGCATGGAAGCACGCATGGCGGTTTCTTCCCCCCCGAGAGAGTCGCCGGTGCTCCAACTATCCAGCTCCGAGGAGGTGGACGTTGAGAGCATCGCGACTGAAGATTCGCCACTTCAGTCCCCTGCGAGTGAGGAGCTCGTTGAGGTTTTAACGCGAGCTGTGGCCAGACTAAATATTGACTGGCCCATAGAAAGATCTGAGGCAGGAAGAAGAAAATCTAGTAAATTAGATGAAAGATTCCTGCCCGCTCGCGCTTCAGAACCTCAGCGACGGGGCCTGCCGTTCTTCCATGATTTGCACACCGAGGTGGCAAAGTCATGGAGGAGACCGGCATCATACCGTGTGTTCAGCCCTCAGACTTCGGTCTATAACAACATCATGGGGCTGAAGCACTACGGTTATGGGGCGATGCCAAAGGTAGAAGAGACGCTCGCGAGCCATCTCTCGCCTTCCTCGGCATCGTCCCTGAAGGCCCCGACTTTGCCCACCAGACCATTAAAAACAACGTCGGCACTGGTGGGCAAAGCGTACTCGGCGACAGGTCAGGCTGCTGCATGCCTGCATACTATGGCTATAATGCAGGCTTATCAGGCTGACCTGCTCAGGGACCTAGATGGACGTGATGAAGTGGGGGGAGATATTATAAATGAGCTTAGAACATCAGCTGATCTTGCTCTCCGGGCCACCAAGGAGACGGCCAGATGTGTTGGCCGCTCTATGGCAGCCTTGGTGGCTACGGAGAGGCATTTATGGCTCAACCCCACTGAAATCAAGGAGAGGGAGAAAAGCTTCCTGCTCGACGCGCCGCTGTCTCCTGGTGGCCTCTTCGGTGACGCAGTACACACTGTCACCGAGAGGTTCCAGGAGTCAAAGAAGCAAGCTGCGGCGCTAAAGCAGTTTCTCCCTCTCCGGGTCCAGGTCCCTGGGGCTGCCGCTGACATCAGGCAGCCCAAGCCGAGTACGAGCTCCGCTCACAGGGCGCAACAAAAGCAGAGCGTCGCCGCTCGAGCTCCCCCTCAGCGCGGGGACGAGGGGCGGCGCTCTCAGGCGAGGCCTTCGAGGGGCAGGGCTGATCTGCGGACAGTCCTGATCGCCAAGAAGGCCTCGTCGAAGCGTTCCTGACGCCAGAAGCGCCAGGACGCTGAGGGTGGTTCCCCCCGTAGGGAAGCGGTGTTTACCCCTGCCAACGGTACCCGCTTCCCTACGGCACCCTCGGGGGGCCGCGCTGCCAACCCCGCCGCAATGCCGGGGCGCAGTCGGTCTCCGCGGGCCACCCGAGGGTGGTCCGCAACCCCTTCGGGGGGCCCCCGAGCAGTCAAGTCAGTCGTTCCCTGCCGGTCCGCCGCTTCAGGGCACTGTGCTTGTTGCTCAAAATACACCAGAGGCCAGCCTCGAGAGGCTGGTTCCCTTAGTAGATTTTCTAGACGAGTGGAAACGTCTATCAAATATATCTCATTGGGTCCTGCAGATAATAGAAAAGGGGTACGCCATTCAATTCAGAAGTCGGCCACCTCCTTTCTGCGGTGTCCTACCTACAGAGGTGGGCCCGGAGCAGGCTCTGGTAATGGCACAGGAAGTAGAGACACTCCTGCAAAAAGGGGCTATAGAGAGGGTTCCCCCTCCCAGCAGGGAGTATGGCTTTTACAGCCGTTACTTCATCGTGCCGAAGAAGGATGGGGGCTTACGCCCGATATTAGATCTGCGGCTATTGAATCGCTCGGTGGCCAAGCTCAAATTCAAGATGCTTACACTCAGACAGATTGTAGCGCAGGTCAAATCGGAGGATTGGTTTGTCACCATAGACCTCAAAGATGCGTATTTTCATGTCTCCATCCTTCCACATCACAGGAAGTTCCTGAGGTTTGCCTTCGGGGGAGAGGCATACCAATATCGTGTACTTCCCTTCGGTCTAGCACTGTCACCCCGCACGTTCACCAAGTGTGTGGATGCAGCTCTGGCGCCGCTGCGTCTGCAGGGCATCCGCATACTGAACTATATCGACGACTGGCTGATTCTAGCGAATACAGAGCAGATGGCGGTTCAGCATCGAGATGCTGTTCTCGCCCACATGTCGAAGCTGGGGTTGAGGCTGAACGCCAAGAAGAGTGTGCTTTCTCCGGCTCAGAGAACCACTTTTCTAGGTGTGAACTGGGATTCGGTAATTATGCGGGCGCAATTATCGCCAACACGCATAGCATCGGTCCTGGCAGCCGTCAAAGAACAGAAGCTAGGCCGGGCCGTCACTGTGAAACAGTTCCAGAAACTGTTAGGTCTCATGGCAGCAGCGTCCAACGTGATACCTTTTGGCCTACTGTACATGAGGCCACTGCAGTGGTGGCTCAAAACGAAAGGGTTCTCCCCGAGGGGAAATCCGCTCCGCACGATCAAAGTCACGCGGCGATGCCTACGTGCTCTGGTCATGTGGAAAAACCCGGGGTTTTTATCTCAGGGTCCCGTGTTGGGGGCTCATGTTCGTCGCGTAACGCTAACGACAGACGCCTCTCTCACGGGCTGGGGGGCGACCATGAGTGGTCGCTCGTCCCAGGGTCTATGGCAGGAACATCAGCGGCACTGGCACATAAATCGGCTAGAGATGCTCGCAGTGTTTCTTGCATTGAAACAGTTCCTGCCCGACCTCAGGGGCCACCATGTGTTAGTCAGGACAGACAACACGTCGGTGGTCGCCTACATAAATCACCAGGGTCTGAGGTCCCGTCCTTTGGACAAATTGGCACATCGGATCCTCCTGTGGGCCCAGGGGAAATTGCTGTCAATCAGGGCAGTATATATCCCCGGGGTCCTGAATCAGGAAGCAGACAGCCTGTCGAGACAGGGGCCGAGGCCCGGGGAATGGAGACTCCACCCAGAGGTGGTGGAGCTCCTATGGAAGGTTTATGGGAAAGCGGAAATAGACCTATTTGCTTCGGCGGAGAATTCCCACTGCCCGCAGTGGTTTTCTCTGACCCATCCGGCCCCGCTGGGGCTGGATGCCATGGTACAGGAGTGGCCGAGGCTACCTCTGTACGCCTTCCCCCCGATTGTCCTGCTTCCAGGAGTTCTGGAGAGGGTACGCCGGGACGGGGCCCAGGTACTTCTAGTGGCTCCGTACTGGCCGACCCGAGTATGGTTCTCGGACCTGATATCTCTCCTGGAAGGCTCTCCGATGGAGATTCCGACCAGGAGGGATCTACTCTCTCAGGCGGGCGGGAGATTCCTGCACCCACGCCCGGAGATGTGGAAACTGTGGGCCTGGCCTCTGAGGGGGCTAGGCTCATAGAGGAAGGTCTCTCGGCCGAGGTCGTAGAGACCATCCTTCACTCCAGAGCTCCGTCCACGAGGAAACTGTATGCTCTGAAATGGAAACTTTTCTCAGCATGGTGCAGAGAACGCCAGTGGGACCCAGTTAACTGCCCGGTTGGTACAGTGCTGGAGTTTCTGCAGGCAAGGTTCTCGGCAGGGTTGACCCCCTCCACAATAAAGGTGTACGTGGCGGCCTTGGGTGCCTTCCACGTCCCTTTCGGTGGAGTGTCTTTGGGAAGACACCCTCTGATTACACGTTTCCTCCGTGGCACTTTAAGGTTGAGGCCTGTGATGCACTCGAGGGTCCCAGCATGGGACTTAGCCATTGTTCTACGGGGCTTGTCCGAGCCTCCATTCGAACCCTTGGAGGAGGTTTCGGATAAGTTCCTTACCCTCAAGACGGTATTTTTGTTGGCTATTTCATCTCTAAAGAGAATAGGAGATATTCAGTCCCTGTCTGTAGGGCCCTCATGTTTAGAGTTTGCGCCTGGGATGGTGAAAGCATTTCTGCATCCCAGGCCGGGTTATGTCCCCAAGGTTCCTACGAGCCCACGGGGCCCCATCACTCTTCAGGCGTTCTGTCCTCCTCCTTTCACGACGTCAGACCAGGAAAGATTGAATCTGCTGTGCCCTGTCAGGGCGTTAGATACTTATGTCCACAGAGCTGCCCTGTGGAGGAAAACTGATCAGCTGTTTGTCTGTTTTGGGCCCCCTAAGAAAGGGGCCCCAGTATCTAAGCAGAGGATGAGCAAGTGGGTGGTCGAGGCCATCTCACTTGCTTATGAGGCGGCCGGGCAGCCGTCTCCACTGGCTGTCCGGGCGCATTCAACCAGGGGTATGGCTGCTTCAAAAGCGCTTTTGTCGGGGGCTTCCCTCCACGATATTTGTAACGCGGCCGGATGGTCGTCTCCTTTAACCTTCGTCAGGTTCTATGAACTAGACCTGGCATCTACAGTTGGGGCACAGGTACTCTCGTAGCCGTGTGCGCTTCGGCTTCACACATACGAGACACTTGGTCCTATGGCGATGTGGGTATAAGCGTTCTCACAGCGTTTCGACGCAGCTCGAGTTCCCCGAAAGGGAACGTCTCAGGTTACGTATGTAACCCTAGTTCCCTGAGGGAACGAGACGCTGCGTCGCTCTGCCATACTACCGGCGTGTCCGTGATCACTTACTTCAGGCTTTATCAGAAGTTAGTTCCTGTTTGTTTTCACAGACGCTTTATAGCTTCCGGTCGATGACGTCATCACGCCGACGATCGATCTTTTTTCCGATGGAATGGTTCTACAGGCGCTTCACGACGCATTAACGCAGAGGCGTTCTCACAGCGTTTCGACGCAGCGTCTCGTTCCCTCAGGGAACTAGGGTTACATACGTAACCTGAGACGTTTTCCCCTCATGGGTGTTTATTTTTGTTTATTTTTATTATAATTTTTTTTTAAATTCAATTTAATTAAATTAAATTAAATGTATTCATAAAAACTACCATTCTTCCTGCACTTGAGTACTTGCTCCTTTTCACCCATACCCACCGTGACAAGCACAGAGCAGATCCAAAATCATGAATTGTGTACAGAATGCTATATTTTAAAATGAAATGGACGAGAAACGGTTAGAGGTTAGGAGGAAATTGCAGTTTTCACAAGCTCAACGTCTCTTGACGAGCTGTGATATAAACTAAAGCATTTAAAAAAGGTTATGTCCCGTCCTGTTTTTCTATTTCAGTGGAAATTACGTGCATGTGCGCATCAGAACTGGACCACGAAGCAATGAAAGAGAGTGACCTGGTCTGATGAATCATGTTTCCTTTTATATCATGTGGATAACCGGGAGCGTATGTGATACTTACCTGGGGAACACATGGCACCAGGATGCACTATGGGAAATAGGCAAGCTGGCGGAGGCAGTGTGATGCTTTAGGCAATGATCTGCTGGGAAACCATGGAAGCCGTCCATGTGGATGTTACTTTGACACGTACCACCTACCTAAGCATTGTTGCAGACCATGTACATCCTTTTGTAAACGGTATTCCCTGGTGGCTGTGCCATCTCAATCCAATCGAGCATTTGTGGGATGTGCTGAACAAACAAGTCCAATCCACGGAGACCCCACCTCACAACTTAAAGAGTCTATGCCTTGATGGGTCGGGGCTGTTTTGGCAGCAAAAGGGGAACCAACACAATATTTAGTCATAATGTTATGCCTGATTAGTATATATAATTATTATAAGTTAACATTTAATATTTTTGAAAGTTGTGAAACAACTATTATGGAGTTTTTCTTTTGCTACTTGAGCAAATGGGATAACAATTCTTTTTTTTTTTGGATGTCTCAATGTTAAGTGGTCTCTTAATTTTTTTCCAGAGCTGTATATATATATATATCCTCCTGGCTCAAATTGCTGCCTTTAATTCCTGATATTGTGCGTTTTCTCATTTTTTTTCAATGTGTTGCCTGAAATGATGTGACATATTGGTTCTGTGGAGATAAAGATGACGAGGAAGCAGAGGCTTATGCTCAGCGGCTTAAAGAGAAAAAAACACTGAGAGAGGGCAACGAGTACCACAGGATCTGGAAGATGAGTGACAGGAGAAAAGCACAGAGGGAGAACAAAATGTCTTGGGTTTGTGTTTGTCTGAATGCACAAACTGCTGCTAGAAGTGTCCGTGCACGTTGGAGTATCTGTGTTCGCTTTTATGTTACGGCAAATTGTGTTTTCTCCAGATGGAAGCACTTAAAAGCTCCGTCTCTCCAGGGGGGACAGCGATCTGTTTCCAGGTTTCCTCTTTTGAAAAACATTTTCTTACTTCCATGAATAATTGACGTGCAGTTCTCTATGCTGTCCACTGGAGGCCATGGAACAGATTTATTAAAGAAGAAAAAATAATAATAATGAGAATTAAACAGTTTTTCAATGTGTTTTTACTCCATGAAATTGGAACGAGAAAGAAAGTAGAGTTTTTTGTCCTCTGATAAATCCCTCCACACTATCGGTCGAGACCTACTTTTGTCATTTTTCCACCAATTAATTTTCAATTATATCTTAATTATGCTTTTAGTAGGACACACCTTACAGGCAAATAAGAGGGCATATTCTATCGTCCTTTCCGCCGTCGTATGGACTCAATCACACACCAGGTGGTTTGTGCTCTGATTTCACAAAGCACATGTTCAGTCACCGCACCTCACGTTGCTCGCAACTGAGACAACTATTGAAGCTAAACAGGAGTCCAATCTAATACATGAATATTATAAGCTTCATTTCAGAGAGAGCCTTGCTCAGGGACACAGCAGAGGAAATTCATCTCTGACACAGCTGTGACAACACAGAGAACACAGTATTGATGCACTTATCATATGATCAGTTCGAGTATTAATATTATATTAATGCTAATGCTATTTTTTATTAAAACCAGCTCTTAGAAAAAAAGGGTTCATTGGTGTTCTATATAGAACCATAGAGTTCTTTACTCAACTCCAAAGAACATTTTATGCTAAAAGGTTCTTTAATGACAAGAAAGAACCCTTTTTGTCACAAAGGTTCTTCATATATTACTAATAATGAAATAATAGACTATTATTCATTCATATATTACATTATTCTGCAACATTTTGTAGTTGTAATTCAATTATTGTTTATTAAACTGTTGAAGTAACTTAATATCACATTTTAATCATGATGATTTTTGGAGGAGAAAAACTGAAATGGCACTCTTCGTGTGATATTGATTAACTACATACAGATAAATATATATACATTTTCTAACCCCCATATATTGAATTTTGTGATCATTCACATGCATTCATAAATGCATGTGAATACACTGAATAATGCAGTAAAATGTCTGTCAATAATATTATATATTTAATCCGGAGAGGACAAAACAAATGATAATGAATGAACCCCTAAAAGGTTACATATAGAACCTTTTTCATGGTTACATTTAAAAAGGCTTCTATATAGAACCTTTCAGGGGTTCCAAATACATAGCGCCGTCAGAACCTTTTATGGCTCTATATAGTAGGGCTGTGTATTGCCAAGAATCTGGCGATACGATGCGTATCACGATTACAGTGGTTACGATACGATATATTGCGATATTGTACGGAAAAAAAACAATGAATATTTTTTTAGATTAATTTAAAAGAATAAAGAACACAACCATATGCATAAAATATGACAAGTAACTGTTTTATTTCATTAATGCAGTATCAGTTATATCACTAATCACTGATTTGTGCAATCTAAGTAAAGGGAAACAGTAAAGTGACTGCAGGAATCTTTATTCTACATGTTTTAAAGGTTCACTATTTAGCAACAGAAAGTGCATAGTTCATTGATTCCATGACTGTTTTCTTTAATAAAGTCTATTGTATAGTCCCATTTCAAGTAGGCTGAACTGCAGAGCTGGTGCATCCATATCCACATCACTATGATCAGATGATTTCGTTCTGCTGCCACCGCTGTCAGTTTCGGATTTTGTTTAACGTCTTGTGAGGTTTACTAATGCTAATGCGTGCACATTCACCTTGCGCTTCTCTGGCTCCGTGTCAGTTACGTTCTGAGATAACACACTGGCATCTAGCGGTTGGGTTCGCGAATCTTGGATGTTAATAAATGAATATATAAATATCGATACAGTGTTTTTTAGAATCGATAGAGTATCACCAAACAAAATATCGTGATATTCACGTGTATCGATATTTTCTTACACCCCTACTATATAGAACCTTTTCTTCTAAGATTGTACCCTCTCCAGGGTGCTGGAGGGTTCATGGGAGTTTGCCTAACCAATCCACATGTGCTTTGTGGATTTGGAGATAGCATTCGACTGTGTTCGTCATGGCATCCTGTGGAGGGTGCTCTGGGAGTATAGGGTCCTGGGCCCCCTGCTTAGGCCTGTTCGGTCCTTGTACGACCGGAGCAGGAGTTTGGGCCACATTGTAGGTAGTAAGTCAGGCTTGTTCCCAGTGCATGTTGGACTCCGGCAGGGCTGCCCTTTGTCACCGGATCTGGTCATAATTTGTATGGACAGAATTTCTAGGCACAGCCAAGGACCAGAGAGTGTCCGGTTTGGGGATCACGGATGATGTTGGCGTCCTCAAGCTTTCAGGACCTTCAGCATGCACTGGGGTGGTTTGCAGCCGAGTGTGAAGCAGCTGGGATGAGAATCAGCTCCTCTAAATCCGAGGCCATGGTTCTCAGTCGGAAAAGGGAGGCTTGCCCGCTTCAGGCTGGTGGAAAGTTCCTGCCTCAAGTGGAGGGGTTCAAGTATCTTGGGGTCTTGTTTATGAGTGAGGGAAGGATATAACGGGAGATCGACAGACGGATCGGTGCAGCTTCTGCAGTAATGAGGTCGATGTACCGATCTGTCTTGGTGAAGTAGAAGCTGAGATGTAATGCGAAGCTCTCGATTTACCAGTCGATCTACGTTCCTATTCTCACCCATGGTCATGATATCTGTGGGTCATGATTGAAAGGGCAAGATCCTGGATACAGACGGCCAAAATAAGCTTTCTCCGCAGGGTGGATAAGGTAAGATAAGGTGAGATCCCTTAGAGATAAGGTGAGAAGCTCGGCCACTCGGGAGGAGCTCAGAGTAGAGTTGTTGCTCCTCCACATCCAGAGGAACCAGCTGAGGCGGCTCGGGTATCTATTTCGGAATGCCTTCTGGATGCTTCCAATAGCCTGGGAAAACCCAAACAACTTCCGGAAAATTTAGATTTGCTAAGCAAGTAGTCTGGCAAAGAGCTCATTGAAACCCATTTCTGATCTGTCGAAATTGCGGCACGAATCAGAAACGTTGGGGTGGGCTTTACTCGATGATGGCGACGGTGAAGCAGGATGCCGCTGGGGAATATCACTCGTTCTAATCAGCTATCGCATCGGTTTTAAGCTATTAAAACTTTTCCTTTTCGTTAAAACCGGAGCAAAGAACAACACTCGGCTACCAGATATGGATTACACCGGCTACTTTGATGAGTAGGACGGGGAGTGTGATCATGTGCTAGTGGATCTGGCCTTTCTGTGATTATTTCCTCACAATAGATCTGGTAATCCTGTAAAAAAATCTAAATACTTGTAAATAAATAACTAGAGTAACTATGCTCAAGTCTGATGCTCAAATGTTCCAGCACATCTGAAATGGCTGATATTGAATAAAGTTTGTGAGACACAATTTTCCACAGACTCTTTTTAATTGAAATTGATTTTATTTTCAAAATATTGGGAATTGCGTTCTAATCACAATACAAATGCCTTACACCGGGGCAAATGCGATCAGAGCTCGATGTTTTCTGTTCGACCGTCAATCCGAGATGTCTCAGTGAGTCTGAAATGCTATTAGGTTTTTTACATTTTGCACAAGTTTCGATGGAGGATGTTGATGTTATTTTACAACAACGAACAACAAGTCGTCAGAAGCCATTGCAACATCTTCCTCCAAATCACAAACAGAGAATTGCCGTCTCAGATGTTTCTCCGTCGCTCTGCATACGTCATCGTCCGTTGGTGACGCCCTTTGGAAATGATTTGTCTATGAAGCTTTGCCAGACCATAACTTAGTTACTACTGAGAATGGTCTGATTTTAACCAGGCTACGCTTCCCAGGGAGGTGTTACAGGTACGTCCCACCGGAGGAGACCCCGGGGGAAGACCTAGGACACGCCAGAGAGTTGATGTCTCCTGGCTGGCCTGGGAATGCCTCGGTGTTCCCCTGGAAAAGCTGGAGGAAATGTACTAGGGAGAGGGAAGTCTGGGCATCTCTGTTTAGACCAAGCGGCAACCTCCCGCGATCTCTCTTGTAGCCAATACGGAAGAAATGTAAACTGCAATTCCTCGACTGGCCACTAGAGGCAGGCTCCAGAAGGGAGCAGAATCTCATTGAGCCCAATTTTAAAATTCCCAACTTTACAGCAGAAAAAAACATGTTTACAGCCTGGTACAAATTGTGTCTTTGGTCTATACGGCTAAGTTTGACCTTCATGACAACTGTGAGGGGGGGGGGGGGGAATGATTTTTTTTTATAACTCATTCGTTTACGTTATTTAAAGACTTTAAGTTCTGCATAATTAAGGGCGTGGTTGCTTTGAGTGACAGGTGGATAGCCATTTATCCACCGTCTATAGTCATTGCGTCAAAGATTAAGAAATAATATTTAGCATGAAGAAAATTAGGCCTATTTCATTATTGTCGGTTACACTTTACTTCGATGGTCCACTTTAGACATTAGCTAAGTGACTTGTCAACTACATGTCAACTAGCAGTTATTAGAGTATTAGTAGACTGTTAGGTTAAGGTTATGTCTGTTGGGGAGCATAAAAATATTAGCAGATATTAAGCAGACAGTCTACTAATACTCTAATGACCATGTAGTTACTTATAGTTAATTACTAAAGTGGACCATCAAAATACAGTGTTACCTTTCATTCTTGTCTCCACAATTCTTGTCACGGTAAAACATTGAAATAATTGCTTTCTTATTACAATTATGTAGTATTTAAAACAAACAGTAGTGATGATACTATTTGTTACACAGGCTTATTAAAATTGTCTCCAGGCAGGATCATTTTCAGTACTGAGAAATTTAAGAGAATCATCATTGAGCAAAATTATTTGACAATGAGATGCTCATTTATCAAAAAATAAATATAGAATTAAGGGGGAAAATGTCCTGCCATGAAATAATGCAAACATCTTTTTTTTTTTAAATCTTTTTATGCTAATAACAATAGGCTTAATTTTCTCTCCATACATGCACTCCCATTTCCCCCCCAATATTTTTATTCAGTGTTTGATCAAATAAATGATCAAATAAACATTACTAATTAATAATCCCTTATTAATAATAAAGGACACACTAATACACAAATATAAAGCACAAATGTTTTCAACATTAATAATAATAATAGGAAATGTTTCTTGAGCAGCAATGTGATCATGTGGGATCATGTGACACTGAAGACTGCCGTAATGATGCTGACAATTCAGGAGATATACAGTATATCATATCATATATCATCTGATTATTTATACACCGATCAGGCATAACATTATGACTGGTGAAGTGAATAACACTGATTATCTTTATCACAGCACCTGTCAGAAAGTCAATATTTTATCCTCAAAGTTGATGTGAAACAGAAAAAATGGGCACGCGTAGGTATTAGAGCGAGTTTGACGAGAGCCAAATTGTGATGCTAGATGACTGGGTCAGAGTATCTCCAAAACTGCAGCTCTTGTGGGGTGTTCCCGGTCTGCAGTGGTCAGTATCTATTAAAAGTGTTTCAAGGAAGGAACAGTGGTGAACCGGCGACAGGGTCATGGGCGGCCAAGGCTCATTGATGCACGTGAGGAGCGAAGGCTGGCCTGTGTTGACCAGGTTAATGCTGATTCTGCTAGAAAGGTGTCAGAATACACAGTTTGTTGCGTATGGGGCTGCATAGCAACAGATCAGTCAGGGTGCCCATGCTTACCGACAGTGGACATGTGAGCATCAGAACTGGACCATTGAGCAATGGAAGAGAGTGGCCATGTCTGATGAATCACGTTTTTCTTTTACATCACGTGGATGGCCGGGTGTGTAAGTGACGCTTACCTGAGGAACACATGGCACCAGGATGCTCTATGGGAAGAAGGCAAGCCGCCGGAGGCAGTGTGATGCTTTAGGCAATGTTCTGCTGGGAAACCTTGGGTCCTGCAAGGGTCTGATTAATAAAAAGCCCTAAAAAATGATTTTAAGTTTGGATTAATTGCTTTTCATTTTTTAATTTCAGACTAATTACAAATTCTTGCTGATCCGGCTTTATTGGCGCATTTCAGAACCATGGACAGTTCCTGCAATTCTGGCCTGGTTAGAGAGGTTTATTGCCAGCAAATAATAAAAGAGGATTCATAATCGATTCATTTGCATTGTCAGAAACCGCATGCACTGAGTGACAGACTCACTCCCATCTCTCTCTGGATCTGCATGCAGATGTTCTGTGATGAGAGCAGATTTGTTCCTTTTCCCCTCATGTTCACTACACAGCACGGCTTCGCTGTCACTGGCTGCCTCCTCTGCACTGCCACGCTCTGATTGGCTGGCAGCAGTCTCTGTGTGCACTGACTACAGCTTTGAAAAAACATGCTATAGCTGCATGACAGTGTACAAATGTTGATCCATCTGAACAGCCGGCTGAGAAAGAACTCCCATGACTCAGAATGCAGAAATACTTGGATGTCTCTTAAACAACTCATTCAGGATAAGGCATTCTTCAGGATGCTTTTCATTTTGAGGTTTGTACCTCTTGTCTGTGGTCTGCTATCAGAGAGCTGGTTCAGTGCAGATGTTACAACATCCTCAGCAACAGAAGCACAACCATCTGGCTCTAAAAAACACCCTTGGCATTGCTAAGCATATTATGAGGCGAACCGAGAGCACATTTCTATTATTCGTATTTGTGTTAAGGATACAATTCACTCATTGTTCTGGTTTATGATCATCTGAGAGGTTCTTGCAGTTTGGTTCAACTAGTATTGTGATTGTTCCCATGTTTATGTGATGTTTTACCCTGGTTTTTATCATCATGCCACCTTGAAGTCGCTATGAAATGAAAATTCACACTGTATCTTTTCTAAAAGCATGTTATAGATCGTAATGTGAGCAATTCAACCATGCATGTTTAAACTTGTAATGTTTAATCAAAAGTACCATAGCAAAAACAACAGATATATGCAGGAATTCTCCAATCATCAAGCTTATGCTCATCTGCATTTTTAAGTGCCACGCCCACATCCCAACGTCCAATCAACAACTGATGCACTGAACGGAACTGAACCGAATCAACCACCCTACATTTGTTCTTTTTTCAATAATACCTTACACTCAGATGTACGTCACCATGATTTCGCCAAGTAGGACATGTTTCCTGGAAACATTCCTGTCTGAAAATGTAGTCCTAATCCTATAAACCCTACCCATAAATTATCCCTAAAATCAGAGTGAAATGATATGTGAATAACATTGATTTAGAAGCACATAACCCTGGTTGTAAGCCTAAACTTGACAATGTGTCTCTCAAACATCGGATGATTGAAATGTTGATCCAGGAACATGTTACACTCTGTGAAATAACCTTCACTATTAAAGGGTCAGTTCACCAAAAATAAAAAATCAGCCCATGATTTACACACCCTCCAGTTCTTTCAGATGAACACAATCAGAGTTATATAAAAAAAATGACCTTGCTAAGCCAAGCGTTATTGTAATTTGAAGCAAAAAAAAAAGACAAATATCCATATTTAACACATTACAAAGTAAAATATCTATTCACCTTACAAAAAAGCATAACTGACGTGACGTCGGACGGAGAGTAAGTGTTTTGAACTGCGAGAGGCGTTACATATTCTGCGTAATTGAATACAGAAATCGGTCTGTCGAAAGTGAACTATTTTACTTTATAAAGTTTTAAATATGTAGATATTTCTTACCCAAACCCATCGATTTGCTTCAGAAGGCCTTTATTACTCTTTAATATAACTCAGATTTTATTTGTCTGAAAGAACACCTAACTGTTTGGGTGAACTATCCCTTTAAGGTCTATCCCTTCTGTTTCAATGTGACTTTAATATTTTCCCTGCTCTCTCATTCTCTTGGCTTATGTGTTTGAAGTATGGCTGTGTCCAGAATGTTGTGAGCTTTCTCTAAGGATAAAAGTGATGACCTCATGTCTTACTTGAGGAACTAGCCTACTTTATTCAATAATATTCTGTTCACTGAATGTACTGCGGGGTTTGTGTGGACTGATATATCAAATTCATTTATAAAGAAAATAATCTATATTGTATTGCAGTTTTCATCTCAAGATGTTATTTTATATCAAATTTGGCCAATGTATCTTAAAAAAGAAATTGATGCAACTGATGCAATTGCAAAGATTTAATAAATGCTTTCAGTGTTATCAGTCAAATGTAGCATTATATATAAGTTCACTTAGCCTACCTGTATTGGGAAAAGTACAGATATTTAAACTTTTATTTTAAAAACTTGTATCCCTTCACGTATTCTTTATGTTTTATAACCTAATCTTAATTTAGAACGTTTGTTTCATATAGGCTATAATTTTACTATTGTTAAAAAAAATGCAGTCTATGTATTTTTAAGCAACTGAAGAATATAAAGTATGGTGTGTGTGTGTGTGTGTGTGTGTGTGTGTGTGTGTGTGTGTGTGTGTGTGTGTGTGTGTGTGTGTGTGTGTGTGTGTGTGTGTGTGTGTGTGTGTGACCCAAACAATAACGTGATTATTCCGCAGTGGTCCTGCTCAATTCACACATTAATCACAATGGAAATCCGAGAGACAGAGCAAGAGAGAGAGAGAGAGAGAGAGAGAGAGAGAGAGAGAGAGAGAGAGAGAGAGAGAGAGAGAGAGAGAGAGAGAGAGAGAGAGAGAGAGAGAGGAGGTTCACTGAGGGTTTTATCGGGCTCTGAGTTGGCAGTATCGCGTTTGATGGCTCTGTCGCTCTGAACGGAGGCACAACTCCCTTCACTTCTCCATCGATAGCATTGTGACGTTGTTATAACGCGTTCATGATGTGACATTTCGGCTACTGTCTAAGATTTGACGATGGAATATGGGCACCGCGGAGCTGTCAAACTCTCTTTTGATCGCGTTCGATGATCACCATGGCAATAATTACGCGTCAGAAAAACAGCGCGACATTTGCTGCCTTGTGTCGAGCGCGTGAGGGCGCGTTGTGTGTCAGATAGTGACCATCACTACATAGCGGTTGCGTGTGCGGGTATGCGTGTTTTTATGTTCATTCGACTGTAGACGAGGAGATGGCCAGCCACGGGTGAACACTCGCGTGCGCCTAGCTATTTCTGCAGTCGCGTTCGAGCTCCGCGTAGCTGAGCTGTACTGTCATTAGGTGAAGCGGCACCGGCTGTTGCGCATCCTCGGTGGACACCCGGCGTGGATGGGTGGTTCCGCATTTTGAGGAGGTCCCCCGCCTCGCACAGAGAGACACCCGGATTCTGCGGAGGAATGCCTCAACAAGGAGAGGAGCCTCTTCAAGTTGCGTCGATCCGGGTATTGGAGAAGTGCAGTGGGCGACTGCAAAGACAGACTGTTCACGCAGCATCACATTAAAGGCCTGGACAGCAGCCAGTCGTGACTTTTTGCCTGGCGACATAAACACGCACCCCACCGCATTAGGGTTGCGTTTGGACGCGCGCCTCACGCGCAACAGCTGTTTGTGCCAGCAGGTGCAAGACCTGACTTGAGTGCAGGTTTGCCCTGTGCATCCATCTATCTATCTATCTATCTATCTATCTATCTATCTATCTATCTATCTATCTATCTATCTATCTATCTATCTATCTATCTATCTATCTATCTATCTATCGTCTGTCTGTCTGTCTGTCTGTCTGTCTGTCTGTCTGTCTGTCTGTCTGTCTGTCTGTGAGACTACCACAAACATCTTCAAAAGTGATTCAGTCTGATAAACTCAAACACACAGCAAGTGTGTAAAAAAGACAGCAGGATGCAGGTCTCATTTGCTTGTACGGAGCACAATCTGAAGAGCCGCAGCGAGGACCGGCTGTGTGGCCTGAGAACTGCCCCTCCACCAGGGGGCAGCAGCAGTGGAGGAGGTGGAGGAGGGAGCGGACAGGGGGGAAATGGCAGCTACCCCCCTCAGAGCACAGTCAAAACACGGCCCCTGCCTCAAGGCCACGCCCACATGAAGGAGGCTTTTGGTCGACACAGTAGCATGAAATACAGGTGAGACAGGTGGAACTGACGTGTGTATCTGTGTGTGTGTGACACCACCTGTTGGGTGGCAGCTCAGCCTGGGACTGGAACCTATTCTGCCCTGGCTGATGTTTTATGGCTTCTTTAAAGATTCATAAGGGGCCGCTGATGGTCGCTTTAATACTGAGTGTGGTTGTGCTCACTTGAATGCTTGTGTTGTGGGTGAGTTGAACGAATGGCAAACTGGATGTCAAGGAGCCAGGCATTGAATCACATCCTTTGCTTACATTTTCTGACCAGTTAATCTAATGCATCCAGTGTTGTTGAGTACATTTAAATATATTGTATATTATAAATTACATATGATAAGCACAGTTAGTTGTTACAAAAGACACAGAACTTGCCAAAAGTTGCACGTTTAATGAGTCGGGTTTGTTTGATTAGTTTGAAGATGCTGACTTGTGAATTGTGTCTGGTGATGATAAAACGGGTGAGTTTTAGAGTGGATGGTCCTGTACTGTAAAAATATCCTGTTCAATTTACCGAAAATAACCCCCAAAACAAAACAACAGCTGTTGTTGTCAGAAATTTGCTGTAGAAAACTGGCAATGTTTCAGCTATATTGGACTGCATATTGGTGCCTGTGTTACAACTCTTAACAGTATATTCATTCACTGATATAACGTTATATATCGATCTACCAAACTACCAAAATCTGCCCCTTACCTTATAGGGATAGTTCACTGAAAATGTTTAGATATGTCTTTAATTACTCACCCTCATGTCATTCCAAACCCTTAAGACTTCAGTTCATCTTCAAAACACAAATGAAGATCTTTTTGATGAAATCAAAAAGCTTCCTCAAGAACCAATGAGGTTCATTCTCGTGTTGCACAGCACGTTTAAGCTTCTGCAAGAGCCAATGAGGATCATTCATGTGTTACGCATCACATTTGAGCTTTTTCAAGAGCCAGTGAGGTTCATTCTCATGTTGCGCAGCATATTTGAGCTTTTGAACATTACAGAATACACTAGTAACACAGATGACAATAAAATAATGCAAAAAACATTAAATAAATAACAGAATATGTAACACAAAACACCCCAATGTGCATTACTGATAACAAAACTATTTAAAAATATATATATTCAGTGGGGCAAAAAAAGTATTTAGTCAGCCACCAATTGTGCAAGTTCACCCACTTAAAAAGATGAGAGAGGCCTGTAATTTTCACCATAACACTTCGACTATGAGAATGAGGGGGGGGGGGGGGGAAAGAAGATCACATTGTCTGATTTTTTAAAGAATTTATTTGCAAATTATGGTGGAAAATATGTATTTGGTCAATAACAAATCTCAATAATTTGTTATATACCCTTTGTTGCCAATGACAGAGGTCAAACATTTTCTGTAAGTCGCCACAAGGTTTTTACACACTGTTGCTGTTAGTTTGGCCCATTCCTCCATGCAGATCTCCTCTAGAGTAGTGATGTTTTGGGGCTGTCGCTGGGCGACAGATTTTTCAACTCTCTCCAAAAATGTTCTATGGGGTTGAGATCTGGAGATTGGCTAGGCCACTCCAAGACCTTGAAATGCTTCTTACGAAGCCACTCCTTCATTGCCTGAGCTGTTTGTTTGGGATCATTGTCATGCTGAAATACCCATCCACGTTTCATCTTCAATGCCCTTGCTGATGGAAGGAGATTTTTACTCAAAATGATACATGGCCCCATTCATTATTTCCTTAACACGGATCAGTCGTCCTGGTCCCTTTGCAGTAAAAACAGCCCAAAGCTAGCCTGACAAGCCAGACCCACATCAAGAGGTTTGGTCTGGAAACTCACCATTGACAGGGCTCAATCTGAGGGGCGGATAAACGGTTGTCTTTCAAACTCCCTCTGCACACAATAGGATAGCACAACAACCAACCAGAGCAACAAAGGTGTAGCGCAGCTCGTTGAAAGAGTAAATTTTTGCCGTATCCGGTCGGCAAAACACCAAACACTGTCATCCCTTCTTAAGAATGACTTCGGTGCCATTCTTTGTTCTTTTCTCAGAGAAAAGCTTAACTCCAAGTCTTCCAGAGTCGCGGTCAAAGCTGATTCGAAAGACCGCCAATTCGCCAGTTTCTGTCTTTACTAGAAGCACGCAAGCGCAACTCTGCAGTCATTATGTTAAGCCCCGCCCACCGACTCTATACACGATGTGATTGGCCCGACCAGAGTTTGGCGTTTACAGCTCAGAAGTATATTGAGAGTTGCTAGACGACACTCGCGGAAAATTAGATTTGCTGCTGCTAGGGTGCATCTAGATTTCTAGGGTAGCCCAAAGCATGATGTTTCCACCCCCGTGCTTCACAGTAGGTATGGTGCAACTCAGCATTCTTTCTCCTCTAAACATGACAAGTTGAGTTTTTACCAAAAAGTTCAATTTTGATTTCATCTGACCATATGATATTCTCCCAATTATCTTCTGGATCATCCAAATGCTCTCTAACAAACTTCAGACGGGCTGAGATATGTACTGGCTTAAACAGGGGGACACATCTGGCACTGCAGGATTTGAATCCCTGGCATGTTTTACTGATAGTGTGTAGCCTTTGTTAATTTGGTCCCAGCTTTCTGCAGGTCATTCACTAGGTCCCCCCGTGTGGTTCTGGGATTTTTGCCCACTGTTCTTGTGATCATTTTAACCCCACGGGTTGAGATCTTGCGTGGAGCCACAGATCGAGGGAGATTATGAGTGATCTTGTATGTCTTCCATTTTCTAATAATTGCTTCCACAGTTGATTTCTTCACATCAGGCTGCTTACCTATTGCAGATTCAGTCTTCCCAGCCTGGTACAGGTCTACAATTTTGTTTCTGGTGTCCTGTGACAGCTCTTTGGTCTTGGCCATAGTGGAGTTTGGAGTCTGACTGTTTAAGGTTGTGGACACGAGTCTTTTATACTGATAACGAGTTCAAACATGTGTCATTAATACAGGTAACAAGTGAAGGACAGAGGAGCCTCTTACAGAAGAAGTTACAGGTCTGTGAGAGCCAGAAATCTTTTTTTTCCACCATCATTTTAAAATATATATTTTTTAAAATCAGACAATGAGATTTCTTGATTTTATTTCTCATTCTGTCTCTCATAGTTGAAGTGTACTACCTATGATTAAAATTACAGGCCTCTCTCATCTTTTTAAGTGGGAGAACTTGCACAATTGGTGGCTGAATAAATACTTTTTTGCCCCACTGAATTGATATGTGACGTGCCATGCAGTAATTTCTGGGACTGTCCTTTTCACTGTTTTTCACTAATTATATGGTAATTCATAGTTTTTATTTGTAAAACCTATAAATTCGATAGCATGTTAAAGTAAAATGACAGATATAATGTAATGTTAAAACATTAACGTTTTTTCACTGTTGACCAATTAAAATTACTCTTTTAATTTTTAATCAACCATCCAGGAACCACCTATCAATGCTCTTGCAAACATCCAGAAATCTGCTACCGCACAACAATGTGCTACTCCAAACACCTTAGCAACAGCATAGCAACACTCTGGCAGTCACCTACAATGATCTAGAGTAGTGGCAGTGAGTTTTGCACAGACAAGAGCCGCTCACATTTTCATCAGGAAATGTAAACATCTAGTGGGGTAATGGAGTTATTTCCTGCTTAACTGTGTGTGTTTGTGTGTGTGTGTGTGTGTGTGTGTGTGTGTGTGTGTGTGAGCCTGTTTATGTGGTTTATGAGGACACAAATTTGTATAACTACATGGGTATTACTCTGGTATTACACTATAAATGTGGTTTATGAGGACATATCAAATGTCCTCATAATTCAAATGGCCTTAAAAACATACTAAATGATGTTTTTTAAGAAAGTAAAAATGCAGAATGCTTCCTGTGATGGGTAGGTTTAGGGGTAGGGGCAGTGTAAGGGGATAGAAAATACGGTTTGTACAGTATAAAAACCATTACGCCTATGGAGAGTCCCTGTAAACCACATAGACCAACATGTGTGTGTGTGTGTGTGTGTGTGTGTGTGTGTGTGTGTGTGTGTGTGTGTGTGTGTGTGTGTGTGTGTGTGTGTGTGTGTGTGTGTGTGTGTGTACAGCCTTGGCTATAATTGTGAGGGTCAAAAGTCCTCACATACACTGTCAGAAAAAAAGGTACATTGCTGTCACTGGGGCGGTATCCTAAGGTATAAAACCAAAAAGGTAGCAATATGTACCTTTAAGGTACTAATATGCACTCTTAAGTACTGATATGTTCCTTTTAAGGTACTTATATGTACTATCTAGGGGTTAGTAAGGTATAAAGATGTACCTTTTCACTTTTGTACCTTAGGGTACCGCCCCAGTGACAGCACTGTACCTTTTTTTCTGAGAGTGTATGGAAAGTATTCACAGCGTTTCACTTTTTCCACATTTTGTTATAGACTGAAGTCTTTTTGAGTATGATGCTACAAGCTTGGCACATCCATTTTTTTGGGCAGTTTCTTCCATTCTCCCCTTCTTTGCAGGACCTCTCAAGCTCCATCAGTTTGGATGGGGAGCATTAGTGCACAGCCATTTTCAGATCTCTCCAAAGATGTTCATTCGTGTTCAAGTCTAGGCTAGGCCACTCAAAGACATTCACAGAGTTGTCCCGTAGCCACTCCTTTGTTATCTTGGCTGTGTGCTTATAGGGCCGTTGTCCTGTTGGAAGATGAACCTTTGTCCCAGTCTGAGGTCCAGAGCGCTCTGGAACAGGTTTTCATGAAGGATGTCTCTGTACATTGCTGCATTTATCTTTCCCTCCATCATGACTAGTCTCTCTTAGTTCCTACCGCTGAAAAACATCCCCACAGTATGATGCTGCCACCACCATGCTTCACTGTAGGGATGGTATTGGCCAGGTCATGAGCAGTGCTTGGTTTCCTCCAGACATGATGCTTGCCATGGGGGACAAAGAGTTTAATCTTTGTTTCATCAGACCAGATCATTTTGTTTCTCATGGTCTAAGAGTCCTTCAGGTGCTTTTTGACAAACTCCAGGCGGGCTGTCATGTGCCTTTTACTTAAGAGGGGCTTGCCACATCTCCACACTATCATACAGGCCTGATTAGTGGAGAGCTGCAGAAATGGTTGTTCTCCTCTCTCCACAGAGAAAAGCTGGAGCTCTGTCAGAGGGACCATCGGGTTCTTGGATAAAGTCCTTCTGCCCCAATTGCTTAGTTTTTAAATAATTAATTTAATCAATTTTGGAATAAGGCTGTAACATAACAAAATGTGGAAAAAGGAAAGCGCTGAGATTACTTTCCGGATGCACTGTATCATACATGAATTATCCATAGCAGATCTATACAGGTGGAGCTGGGGAAGGTGGAGGTTCTTTGAAACCTTGGTTGAGTTGGGTTGGTTTGAGCAGCGAGCTCATTGACTACTGATATAGCAGGAACCAATCAGCTGTGCCCTTTAGAGAATGATGTGATTGCAAGCAGATTGAGTTAAGGACCGATCAGTATGCATCATCTAGAGTTTCATGGCAGAACATTGTATTTAAAGTGTTATTTGTAGGTTAGGTCTATTGTGTGGAATGCAATTATACAGCACACACATGCACATATTTCATAGTTGGATGATCCATGCTGTCCATTAAGTCTTTAAAGGTCATGTTTTACTGTCAGTGGGATGCTATTATTAGAACATGGGGCATTGCAGATTGATCCATTAAAGTCAACATAGAATCCTAATTGACCCTAATACACATTCAAGGTCTGACTGTGCAGGATTCTATGGAAACTTTTGTCAAGGAATAATTAAAAAAAAGGCGTTTTATCTCACAATTATGTCTTTTTTGTTTTGAAATTGCGAGTTTATATCTCACAGTTCTGACTTTATGCCTTTGCAATTCTGAGTATATATCTAAAAGCCAGAATTGTGAGATATAAACTCAAAATTATGAGGAAAAAAAAGCCAAAGCTTTATAAACTTTTACTTGTGAGAAAAAAAGAGTTTATGTCTTGCAATTCTGACCTTTTTTCCTCAAAATTGTGAGCTATAAACTCATAGTTGTGAGTTATAAAGGGAGATATAAATCTGGAATTCTGAGAAAAAAGACAAAAAAGTTGGATGTTCTAATAATAGCATCCCTCTGACAGTAAAACATGACCTTTAAAGACTTAATGGAGGGCATGGATTGTCCAACTCTGAAATATGTGCATGTGTGTGCTGTATAATTGCATCACAGAATACACCTAACCTACAAATAATACACACAAATAATTACCATTTTTAATCTCTTTAATCCGTGGAGCAAACAAGCTTCCACATGAATAATCAGCGCATGTTATCCTGAAGAAAATAATTGCTTTATAATCATTCATGATCAAAATGCACATGCTCTGCTGTTGAAATTACTTTCCATGTTGTTTCAGAGGGGCAGTCATTCTTCACAATCTGCCTTCAGATCTTTTTCATTCTGGTGTGGGATGCCCTCTTTACATGATCCAATCAATTCTGGGTGGATAAAATTCAGTTCCGAAATGTATATCAAAATTTCACGTTAACTTGAACACATTTTTGTGTGTGTGTTTATTCTTTTTTTTTTTGGGGGGGGGGGGGGGGGGGGTCCAGGCAAACACTACATTAGGGAACAAAATGACCCCTCAAAGATGGCAAAATTCTTGTCCAAGTACCAAGTCAGAACACTGACTTTTTAAATGTAAAATGTTTAAATGTAAAAATGCAGAAAGTTTTGTGTGATGAGTAGGTTTAGGGGCAGGGTAAGTGTAAGGGGATAGAATATACAGTTTGTACGGTATAAAAACCATTACGTTAATGGAGAGTCTCCACAAAGAGTGAACCAGACCTGTGTGTGTGTGTGTGTGTGTGTGTGTGTGTGTGTGTGTGTGTGTGTGGCGTGCGTGCGTGCGTGCGTGCGTGCGTGCGTGTGTGTATGTGTGATGCGTGCGTGCGTGCGTTTTATGTGTTGTCCTAATCTTAGCCTCAGATTAAATGAGTTACCACTGCACATGAGTCTTTTTAATCTACCTGGCCCTAAAAGCAAAGTCTGGCTACATTTTTTTCATATTGAACAGACACTTAGCAAAGACTAGAATAAGCAACAAAGTGGACCTGACTTTATACCACTACAAAGACTGTGGCCATTTCCTGGGCCACAAACACGCACACGCTCACGCACATGCTCACACACACACACACACACACACACACACACACACACACACACACACACACACACACACACACACACACACACACACACACACACACACACACACACACACACACACACACACACACACACAGAGAGACACAGTTAAGCTAGAACTCCATTACCCAAATAGATGTTTGTTTACATTTCCTGATGAAAATGTGAGCGGCTCTTGTCTGTGCAAAACTCACTGCCACTACTCTAGATCATTCTAGATGATTGCCAGAGTGTTGCTATGCTGTTGCTAAGATGTTTGGAGTAACACATTGTTTGTCGCCGATCTATCTGCATGGCCTTAGCATTTCAGACTTCAAGCTTTTAAAACTACTTCAAAACTTTAGCCAGCCTTTCTCAAGCCAACATCAAAGTGCCTCTTGACAAACTTTTTAATCTAGTTAACTTTGTGTTATTATTGGAGTCATCTTTATTGAGCAGCAGCTGTGCCATTGTGTGTATAAAAGACAGAGATTATTAGCTTGAGGGTGGAAGTTTGCGGATAAAAATAGGAAGATAGTGTTTCTGGAGTTTTCCTCAAACTGTCATCTAAGTTTGTAGTTAATATAGACTCAAAACCACTGTAACCTTGTTTTATTTTCATGCCAAAGCATGTTTAAGAGACTCTCACGGCAGAGCATTCATACCACCTAATATGTTTTTATTCTAGTAAAGTTAATATGTTATTCACAACATCACCACAAATGCATTTAATTCCACCCACAGTTTTCGAAATGTAAGGCACGAGTACCAACACAATAGAATATACTTGCTTTGTAAGACCATTAATGGCATTCAGAATAACAATTGCTATAATTATGGTAATTGTTGTTATACCATTTCATTTCCATGTGCTGGGGGATGGAGGCCATTAAGAAACATACGCATCTGACGACACTTCATCTGTGAATATGGCAGTTTTGCTTGTCATAGCAGTTTTACAGCCAGTTCTCTGAATTAGCCAGAAAAATATACACAAACCATGTTAGATTATTGTTTATATTTAAGTATATGTAATTGTATTATTAATGTATTATTCTATTATTGTATTTGAAATATGCATAAAGTTTTGAATGTACTGACAAGCATATGGTAAACTAAAAGTTGTATAGAAAAGTGTGAGTGTGTGTGTGTGTGCATGTGCGCGTGCGTGTGTGTGTGTGCGTGCGTGTGTGTGCATGCGTGCGTGTGTGTGTGTGTATGTATGTTTATACATTTGTAATTATGAAGTTGCAATTTCAAAATATAAAAAATTAACTTAGTTTAACACAGTTAAAATTATAATCAAGTACTTTGCATGTGCTTTAGTATGTTAGTCACACACCAAAGTATGTGTACTTATTTAAAGCATGACAAAAGATTATTAAAAACACAATGATTTAAAATGCACTTTAATGTAAAACATTAATATATTATTTGCAATTACAATTTTTTTTTTTTGACATACTTTTAAAGTCTTCCTGTAGTAACTAATTGTATCCTTTAAAACTCACTAAAGGTTTTTACCTGGGGAAAAAAATGATTCATGCCTTAAAATAGCTTGAATGTAACCCTTAACCCTTGCTTAATTTAGAATACGCATATCATGAGTATGCAAATGAGCCCCGTCTCCAGAAAGGTAGTGCGTTTTATGTATCGCTCTCTACAAAGTTGGACACATAACAGTAATTAATATGATAAGCCTTTTGCTTAACTGTGTTATCAAACAGCTAATAATGTGTTGCTTAAGTTACAGAAACCATGTTCCCATTCGCCACCTCAGAGTCAGACAGCCTGCTTCTGAAAATCAGCATCCTTACAAACACTAGAACATCAGTGGAGAACGGCATATACAGGTCCTTCTCAAAAAATTAGCATATTGTGATAAAGTTCATTATTTTACATAATGATAAAAATTAAACTTTCATATATTTTAGATTCATTGCACACCAACTGAAATATTTCAGGTCTTTTATTGTTTTAATACTGATGATTTTGGCATACAGCTCATGAAAACCCAAAACTGCTATCTCAAAAAATTAGCATATCATGAAAAGGTTCTCTAAAAGAGCTATTAACCTAATCATCTGAATCAACTAATTAACTCTAAACACCTGCAAAAGATTCCTGAGGCTTTTAAAAACTCCCAGCCTGGTTCATTACTCAAAACCGCAATCATGGGTAAGACTGCCGACCTGACTGCGGTCCAGAAGGCCATCATTGACACCCTCAAGCGAGAGGGTAAGACACAGAAAGAAATTTCTGAACGAATAGGCCGTTCCCAGAGTGCTGTATCAAGGCACCTCAGTGGGAAGTCTGTGGGAAGGAAAAAGTGTGGCAAAAAACGCTGCACGAGCAGAGGTGACCGGACCCTGAGGAAGATTGTGGAGAAGGACCGATTCCAGACCTTGGGGGACCTGCGGAAGCAGTGGACAGAGTCTGGAGTAGAAACATCCAGAGCCACCGTGCACGATATGGTGACGTCTAGTGGGCACCTTTAGCGTCTTTATTGTGATTGGTGGGGCGGCAGCGGCTCAGTGGTTCATGTAGATTGTCTACAAACCGAAAGGATGGTGGTTCAATCCCCGGTTCCACCTGACCAAGTGTCGAGGTGTCCTTGAGCAAGACACCTAACCCCAGCTGCTCCCGATGAGCTGGATGGTGCCTTACATGGCTGACATCGCCGTCGGTGTATGAATGGGTGAATGTGAGGCAAAAACGTGAAGCGCTTTGGATGGCCATATAGGGTCTGTTAAAAGTGCTGTATAAAATGCAGTCCATTTAGCATTGGCACTTGACCATGCTTCGGATTTTGACGCCTTGGGAGTGAGAACGGTTTGTCATACATCATATACATAATTCACCCGCTATATTACTAAATTTACATGATTATTCATATCAACAGAAACATATATGGTAACACTTTATTTTAAGGTTCAGTTATTAACTATTAACTAGTTGCTTATTAGCATGCATATTACTAGGATATTGTCTGTTTATTAGAACTTATAAAGCACATATTAATGCCTTATTCTGCATGACCTTATTCTACATCCCTTAAAGGTGCACTATGCAACTTTCCGTCCACTAGAGGTCGCCTATTCAAAACAAATGCGTAGTTTGATGCCCCCAAGTGTGAGCACAGCATCTTAGGACATGTGGTCTTCACCTCACAGCCGGTGGAAAATAGGACTCGGGCAGAAATCATGTTGATGGATGCGGTTATTAACGTTACTGTAGTGTAAAGCAGAGCAGGAGCGAGTGATGTGGAGCTGAGCACAGCCGCTGCCATTTAAACTTAAATGCTACAAAAACTACCTTACTAACTATTAATAAGCAGTAAATTAGGAGTTTATTGAGGCAAAAGTCATAGTTAATAGTGAATATGTGTTCCCCATACTAAAGTGTTACCAAATATGCTTATGCTTCTCCCAGCACTAATCAGCCCAGACCAGCTCAATCTGGTTCTGAGATGGATGCGATTCTCCACTCACTGTTCGTTTTCAGATCTTTCTCCACTGACGTTCTAGTGTTTCTAATGATGCCGATTTTCAGAATATAGCGGGATAACCCGGCTTCTCTTGAGACTCTGCTTCAGAGAATAGTTAATGATATGCTAAAGCCCGCCCCCATCGTGACGCGATTTGTTACATGGGATTTTGTGCGTCTTTTAGCGTCTTTTTCCATTGCAGTTTTAAGGAGAAAATCCTCAGCAATGTTGCTGACATTTTTTGGTATTTCCAGATCCCAAATTGAAAAGCTTCCCATACACACATACAGTGGTCTAGGTTCAAAATGGTGGTGTCATTTTACAGGAAACCCTTTGAAGTTACATAAAACACTGCTAAAAGTGATAAACATGTAAGTATATGTTATCTAAGCTGTAATAACCCCCCCAAAAAGTAGGCGCTTTTTGATTTTTCCCCCCATACAGGGATGTAGTGGAGGCTAAACGGACGTAAACGCCGTTTACGTACGGAAATAGCGTTTACCTACCTCCAAAGTGCGTTTATCCACCTCTAAATTGAGTTTATCCACCTCTAAATAGCCTACAGTTCCTAAGCCATTTTAAATTAAGCTTATGTCATTTTAGTTTCATATTGTTCATTTTCATTGGTTGTTTGTTGTACAGTTAGATGAAGTCTTTCATATTGCGCTGCAACTGTCAGTGTGAGTAGTGGGAAGTTCGGATCATTTTACTGACTCGGATCTTTGAGTCTCGTTCAGCAAAATTAACTAATCTTTTCTCTTTCTGTCTCTATGGGACTGACAGGAAGAACAAAAGACTCGGATCTCACCTGTCGATTCAGAATCAGAACCCATATGTTGCGTAATGCGCATGCACGGTCAACACAAAATGAACGAATCACTGGGACAACTTGGTAGTCCCGAGTCATATTAAAGATTCGTTCAAAATGAACGAATCATTCATGAACACACGCAAAGATTCAAAAATGGATATCCGGCAATTTTTTAAGCGCCGTCAAGACAGCAGCCCTCCTCCTAATGCTAGCAAACGGGCTCGGCTACAAGCCCAAAGTGAGTGAGCTCGGAAAACATTACTAAACTTTTTGTTTTTGGGGTTAATTTGGTTCACGGTTAGATTCATGCCACTGACTCAAAAAGTCATCTCTTCCTTTTCCCATTAGCCAATGTAGGCATACAAGTAAAATTCAGGATACATTTTTATCAGATAAATAACTGGATGTAATTATATGCATTCTCTGGTATTTAAACCACTGAAAGTTTGTGACAACAAGCTCCCTTTGCTAGTCAGCTAGCTAGTAATTGTCATCGCTCATTATCATAGGCGTCGCTGTTAAGCTTAGGACTGTGGGTAGTGTAGTTTTTCTTACAGACCTCAAGCTACAGAAGCAGAAACTTTCGTTTCACAACTCGTGGTCAGTCTACCTCAGATGTTTTAGACATTATGGCTGATAATCTAAATCCTTATGGAGAAAAATCAATGGGAGTTTTACTTCCTGTTTGCGTCTGTAGATTTCTCATAAATTCATCAAAAGTTTACATTCTAAATGCAATCGCAAGCGATCGCTGTCTGCACCCTGTCATCCAGGGCCGTGCACAGACATTTTGAGGGGCAGTGGCCCAAACCAAAAAAGGGGCATTAAGGGGATTGAGTATCATCTTAATGTATAGAATGAATAACAAACCTTTTACAATCATACTGTAAATACATTTGTTAGGCTTTAGAGCTAATTACATTTATGTTGTTCTAATTATTCTTCCAAAAAAATGATTCTAGGCTAATTTGATCTCTTTTCTATTTTACATTTTTGTTGGAGATTTAAGTAGCAAATGAGAATCACTAAAATTATTGAATATATTTTGAGTATAAGGTATTGTTTATGGTATTTGGGGTAAAAGGCATATTTAACATGATGATAAACAGCTGACTGACTTCCATTTGTTGACATGACATGGTTAGATTCAGCTGGTAAATATCTTAAGTTGGGTGTCCATCTTAGAAGTAACATCCTATTTATAATAAAAATATGATAATAATCATGTAATACAAATATATTTAGTTGTTACAACGATAAAACTTTATTAAATTATTATGGGATCTCAGTGTTTTCAGATTATTTACTTAAAAATTAGTTTTGGTATTTCAAAAATATTTTTATATTAACATTTTAATATTTACTGAACAATGGTTGATTATTTTATTAATCAAAATAAACAGAAAATACTGCAAACATTGCTAGAGATTTTTTGAAAGCATTAACGTTTTTGAAAAATGAGCACATTTTTCTTAGGGTGTGCTTGTACCCTGATACAACTTATTTATATTTATAATAGTCTTTATTACCTTTTTTAAAATTGTGTATACGATTAATATGGTTTAAATAAAATATCATAAGTATGACATGTTATAGATACTAGTATTAACTCGTAAAATTGATTATAATCGGAAATCTATTTTACAGGAGTTAAAGAGTGACAAACTGTCAGCAATATTCAGTATGGCGATTTACCCGCTGGCATGCTGGAGCTTTGAATCCATGTTTGCACTGTTGAAACAAACTAGCTACTAATTCGCGGATCAACCACTGTCTGTATGTGGATTGTAGTTTGTAATATTCTTCGACATTCTTTAACTGCCGTCTCCACAGAGAGCGGACACCGCCGCAGACTTTGAGCGGTGCTGCGGAGCGAGCAGGAAAACACGGAACGGATTAGCGGAATTAGTGGACTTTAAGCGGAACAGAATGCTTTTATGGGAATCCTCTGAAGGTGAGGGAGGGAAGAGGGCAAGAGGGGCACCTTAGCCGATGAGGGCAAAGGGGCAGTGGCTCTAGCCACCGGGCCACCCCCCTGTGCACGGCCCTGCTGTCATCATCAACACAAAGCTCTCACTCTTCTTGGTTTTATTGTTTTTTTAGTTTAGCAAAATTGTCTGTTAATGTAGGCAGCCATTACACTTGTGGAAACTACAGTGCAGCTTATATTGTCTTTCTTCTGTTAATTACAGAAACTGAGTTTTCTTTAAATTAAAATATGTGGCACCAAATTCATGCACCTGCACCTGCCTCATTAGCAATTGGCAAAAACTGTAATCGACAACTATTTTGATAATCAAAAAAAAAGTAAAATTCGTTGATTCCAGCTTGTGAATATGTTCTAGTGTGTTCTCTCATATGTGACAGTAAACTGAGTTGTGGACAAAACGAGACATTTAGCCACCTCGTAAAATTAGTACGCATTGCCGTGTGATCGGGCCGCATACACTGGTAGGCAGTGGCCCACCTTACCGTGACCACGATGCGGTCACCCAGAATTTATAGTTTACCCACCTCTTTTTTTACCACTACACCTCTGCCCCCATAAATTCATTTTTGAAAGTGTGTAGCTCAGACCCTGTGTGCTCTAGGAACCTGCAGACAGTTTGGACTATTTCCACTAAATTACAGAAAATAGTGGAAAAAAGAAGTTTGTCTGTATCATGTTGTATGCCAGATTTACTCAAATGGGTCTGAAGGGATGACCCCCCACTCCCCTGACCCTGCCAAATCCAGGCGGAAATGACATCACCGTAATTTAGTGTAAATACATTACTTTGTGTAAAACAAATGCTAAAGTGATGCATATCTCCAGAAAGAAGAGACTATAAGCTTTCAATGGTGAAAGCTTTCCACACATGACATCATAGCTCCTCCACAGACATTTAAAATGGAAAGTATATACATGACGATGACATTCCCGACCCTGTACAGGGTCCTTGGAGTTTAAAAACACCACATAGACGTATAAACAGCATTACAAACTTGATTTTCACCACAGGAAGACTTTAATATTTGAAGTAGACACCAAGTGCACATTCAATACAAAAAAGACTCTTCTTTTTCATGAGTTGGAACAGGGTAAATTTTATTTGTTCAGTTCCCTGTATGTGTGTGTCTATAGAAGGGATGGGGTCAAAACCAGATCCAGGGATGAGTGAGACACAGACCAAGAGGCTCAGAACTAGACCACGACTTTAGCCCAAGACCAAAACCTCCAGAGTGCACCACAAACCAGTACTGCAACTCTGACTGGACTTTACACATTTTTATTTGGGTTTTAGTGTTTTCATTCTAGCTCCTGGGTGTTAACAGTCATGTTAATGAAACCGATCTGTTTGATCACATTAAGCAAATTAATTTTATCAAGTTCATCTCGCAGGCATATGATGATTCATATTTAACTGCGTCAGATTTTTTCCCCGTATAATGTGATGAGACATCATTCAGTCTCATTCCTGTCCTACATGGCTACACATATTCCTCTATGTCTGCTGTTGCTTTAGACATTGCATCACAGTTATCACTGCCCCAGCAACAGCACTGTCTGCCGCTTTTAAGTTAGCCAAGCGAATAGCTGCTTTATGCTGTCAACTTTGGAGAAACTCATGTTGCTATAAAGATGCCTAGATCAAATCTTTAAGGCTGAGGAGTTCCAGCGAATGGACCATTTCTTAAAATGCATTACGGGACATGGATTGATCCGGCATGTCACATAAGTACTACTTCTTCCGATGCAGGGTTATTTTTTCTGCAGCTACAGTTACAGTTAACTTCGTTTGAACCTTTTTTGTGCGATGAGAAGTTCTTGCCAGGCTATTTTTCTTTTTAAATTATATTAGGATTGTTGACACAGAAATTATACATTCTGTCATCATTTACTCACCTTGATTTACTTTATTTCTTCGCTGAACACAAACAAGATATACAGTTTTAGTAGCTACTTATTATTGTAATCTTCAGTTCCTTTTATTTAGTGTCCGTTTCAGTGGCTACTGATTATGTCCTCTATGTTTACTTATGATTTGCACCTGTCTCTCATTATATTTACCTTGTATTTATACTCCCAGTTCAGTCCGTTGTCGGTTCCCGTTTATGATTTGTGTGGATTGCTATGTTCTCCTGAGTGTTTCAGATTATCATAAACACTGTCTACTTTAATCTTCTTCTTTGTGAGTGCTTACCACCACATCTGACAGAAGAACCGACCTCAAACAAAGACTTAGGGTGCTTTCACATCTGTTGTTCGGTTCATTTGGTCTGAACTAAGTGCAAACAATTATATATTTTTGCATTTTTCAGCTTTTTTGGAACCTTTTCACACAACACTAATTGCTTTAGTCCGAACCAGTTGAAACAAACCAAAATGCAGGCACATGACAACATCCACATCACTCATTGGCCATGGCGTATTTCTTAAACTGCTTTTCGATTGGTCAGAATTTACGCGTGGGAAAATTCTAACAGAAGAGGAAAAGCCAGCAAACTACACAACTATGGAGAGGGCTGGTTTTGTTCCTGGTCATAATCTACTGCATTGTGTGTATTTACCACAGTATGCAAACAACACATTTCTATAGTATAATGCAGCGCGGATGTGGCTTGAAAACATTCTAATGCACTGCAAACTGTGTGCATCGCTCGTCACTTCAAGCGGAGGGGAGCATGAACATGCTCATCTTCCGAAAATATTGCCAATGATCTATCAGGTAATGTCATGCACATAATGTCAGCACAGCTGACTACGGCAGCTGGTTTAGTCCAAAAAGGATCAGTAGGCCTACTTTTGCAGCTGGTTCTGTTTAAGGTCGAATCATGTTCTCACCACAAACGAACCACTCCAGAGTTTGTTTGAAAGCGCACCGAGACCACCTCTTCAAGGAGGTCTCGGTACGCTTGTTTGGTCCGCTTTTGGTGCGCACCCGAGTGCGATTGCTGCTTACACACCTGACCAAACGAACCACATCAAAAAGGGAAACGAACTCTAGTACGATTCAACCGAACCAAATGAGGCAGGTGTGAAAGCACCCTTAAAAGGACTATGGACTATACCAGTTGTCCGCCCCCTTCTCCAGGATCAGGGGGAACATCCCCTTGAGGATCACATAAGGGATTTTATTCACCTGACATGACTTACACTATCCTGGCCGCTCCCTCTGTGGGTTTTAACCATAGACTGTAAAAAAAAAAATGGACGTAGTGTCCGTGACGTCACCCTGAAGTGCAGTTTTAAATTGCAAAGTAGAGAGACGAGCTGGCAACGCATCATCGCGCATCACATCCGGATAACAGAAAATGGCCAAAGAGGCGGAGCGTGGGGGGAGCAAAGGTGACTCGATGACTAACAGACAGCGGATAAATGGCTATCCGCCCTATCCACCTGTCAGTCAAAGTGGCCATGCCCTTAATTATGCAAACCTTTGGGGCTTTATATAATGTAAACGAATTTAAACGAATAATAAATTATAAAAAAAATCACCCCCCTCAGTTGTCATGAAGGGCAAAATTAGGCGTGTAGACCAAAACCACAATTATGTACCAGGCTGTAAACATGTTTTTTTTCTCCTGTAAAGTTGGGAATTTTAACATGGGGCTCAATGAGATTTTGCTCCCTTCTGGAGCCTGTCCTTGGTGGCCAGTCACTTTCGTATTGGCTTCAAGAGAAACTGCGGGAGGTTGCCGATTACAATCTTATTAGGGACCTAGAGACACTTGGAAACTTTTTGAATAAACTGTGGATGCAGTCGTGTCTGCCTGTAATATCCTAGGTTTTATATCATATAATACACAAATTGTTAGGTGTAGTGATGGGATGGGTTGCATGTTCAAACTTGTCAAAATAGTGTAAATAAATATATATACAATCATGCTGGCTGATTAAATTGAGAATCACACTCCAACATGTCATGGCGATAACATTCTAATGCCCAACGCGTCTGTGTATGATGCCAAAGGTTTCTCTTTAAAATCAATTGCGTACCCGTATAGTGACGCCTAGTGGGCACCTTTAGCGTCTTCATTGTGATCAAGGGGGTAATCTAGCACTCGGAAAGCGTTCCACCCATAGGGGCGGCCATTGCTAACCAAGCCATCATCTGCTGTTAGCATCCCATTGACTCCCATTCATTTTTGGGTCACTTTGACAGTGAATAACTTTACATCTGAGGCGTTTAAAGACTCCAAAATCAGTGCACGCCTGTGAACATGGAGCATGTGAAAACAACAGAGTCAGGAACTGCAAAACTGATTGACCATGTAAAATCAACCGTTGTGTAAAAAGAGAAACTGTTGCAAATGTCTAAATGAATTGTTGTGCAAAACAAGTTACCGAAATGAACTGATTTGTACAGTTTTGTCTTTCTTTTAGCTGCTCTTACAGTTTTGGCACGATTCTCTCACGCAGTGAGTTTTGCAAGCGCGAGGAGGAAGGCGGGACCACCTTCTTCTGTAGCCATTCAAAGGATCTGCTGCTGACTCTCGATTTACTCTTATCTGATTGGTTCAATAAACACCCCAGACGCCAGAACACATCTTTATCTTCATTTAGCTCATCATCGTCCTCGCTGGCAAAATTGTGAAAACGCATAAAAAAATAAAAAAAAACATATCAGAAACGTGTCAAAAATTATCCTTTACAAAACTTATCTTGTGCATGCAAATTTAATTTACACTTGCAATCTTATTCACACTTTCACAAATCTTACCCTGCGCATGCAATTCTTTATGGCATTAATTTACTTTCATACAGACTAGCCTCAATGAGCTGTCAAAGCTGTGCACTCCTGTCTATGAAAGGTCCTCAAGGGATGTTTGCCGGTTATGTAGAGTGGGTGCTGTGGAATTTTTTTTTATTTTTTTATTTTTTATTTTTTTGTGGAAAGCCCGCTAGCCCGCACCCAGCAAGGAACCTGCCCCAGAACATGATTACACCGCTAACCCTAAGCCCTAGCCCACGCCCAGCATGGACCAAGTGCAAGAGCCCAGGAGCCCGAGGCAGCCATCGCATCCATCCCGGAGCCAGTGCCAGCTGCCATGTCAGTCCAGGAGATAGTGCACACTGTCCAGTCCATCCCAGAGCCAGGAGCCACTGCCTGATAGACCTGTAGTCCGCAGGTCCAGTTCCCTCCCGAGTCCCCACCCTTGAATCTACATCTTCTCCGCCGGTCCCATCTAGCTGTTTGGATGTCCGTCTGGAGACAGACCTTTCTGCTCTGATTTTCCCGCCCAACTCCATGCTTCCATCCCCTCCCCTGTTTCCATCCAGTTCCTCCGCTGTTGTCATCTAGCTCCTCATTCTCCGGCTCTGCCTCAAGCCTCACACTCACCAGCTCGGCACGGTGCTAAGGATTCCCCAGCTTCACTTCGGGCCATTAGGCCCATGTCTCCACCTTGGCCTGTCAGCCCTAGGGCTCTTCTGTACTCGTCCATCTGACTCAGCCTCTGTCAGTCTCTCTTCCTCCACCACGGATTCTCCACCCCTTGGGCTCCATCGGTCTCCTCCTTTTCTCTGGTTTCCCCGTCATCCTCACTCCCTCAGCGGCTCCATCTTGGACTTCCAAGTCTCAAAGTGCTACAGATTTAAAACAATCAAAAATTAAAAAATAAAACTGAAAAAAAAAAAATTAAGAAGTATCAAATCAACCGAAATCTCTGGGATTCAAGACCACGTTTAAAAGCATCTACTGTCTGTGGGATCCGCAAGTGGACAGGGAGAGCATTCCACAGATCTCCCATAGTACGGATATTGGTCCTGGGAGTCCCGAGAAGACAAGTCGAAACATAACTGAGGTTACGCGTGGAAGTTTGCGTGGTGAGGAGTTCCTTGAGATAGGAATAAGAAGGGAGATCTTGTACTCAATCCTGAGCGAGACAGGAAGCCAGTCACTCTGGTCAGTCGGCCTATCAGCTCCGCCTGCATCTCCATTGGTTCCGGCTCTGCCTCCATCAGTTGGTTTCCAGGTTCAGCCCAGAACTTCTTCTAAAGTCCATCACCAGCTTCGCACGTTTAGTCCCGAATTAAATTAAGTCAAGTGCAAATGATACAAATGATGCTAAGCTTGGAACAGAATACTAACATATTGATAACTAGATATAGCTAAAACATATAATTAATGTTTAAAATATGTTTAAACCAATAATTTACAAAACAAAATGTATTAATGTGTATCAATATGACAATATTTCCATCAAAATAATTGTGAATATTTAAAATTCAACAAGCTTACTGAATACACAGTATAGATTTGTAAAGTATCAAATGAGATATTTTAGTCACATGTTATTACCAGAGTAATAAAATATAGACGTAGTGTCCTTGACGCCACCCATAGGTTTCTGAAGGGAAGTTCTGAAGCGTAAAGTATGCCCCCTTCCCCCCCCCCCCCCCCCCCCCACACACACACACACACACAGTTGTCATGAAGGGCAAAATCAGCTGTATAGATCAAAACCACAATTGGTACCCGGCTTTAAACATGTTTTTTTCTGCTGTATAAAGCTGGGCATCTTAACATGGGGCCTCTGCTCCCTCCTGGAGCCTGTCTCTAGTGGCCAGTCGATAAATTGCAGATGAAGTCACTTCCGTATTGGCCTCAAGAAGCACTGGGGGAGGCCGCTTGGTTTATTACCCTTCATTAGTTTAAATGAAGAAAATGTTACACATAATTGAATTTATTTCATTCAAATTAAATCGGTTTAGTTGGCTTAACACAATTTAGGTTATGTTAAATTTATTTACTGTAGTATGATTAACTTTTTTAATTTACCGAGGTTTAATTAAGACTGGTGTCAATACAGATATTATGTTAAGTTTAAGGATGGGTTAAGGTATAAGGAAAGGGCCAGCTGTAATTATAGACATAATTACAGAAATGTATAACAGCTTTAATTAAATACAGGTATTTTATTGCCTGTATTTAAAAATTGCAAAATTACAGTGTTACAGTGCAATTATGTATTTAGTACTGTGTGATATTAATAAACTAAATGTGCTTAATATAGCGTTAGGTTTGGGGTTTAGTTTAGGGTAAGTTGCATGTAACAATGACAAGGACACTGTAAAATAAATGTTCCTTTTTTAATTTATAAGAACAAAAACATGTACAAACACAATTGTGCATTGTATAATAATTTATATAAATGCTACTAGTAGTCAAATACACTTTATAATGTAAGACCAAAATTTTAAACAGTAATATTTTATGTTGATGATGCCTGATCTTTGTTGCGTCTTTAATTCGGCAATTGGCATTCGGTTTTCATTTCAGAAATAGATACAGTACTTTGCATTATTCTAGTTTTGTTGATTCAGCAAAACTTTTGGCAGTCCAGTCAAATAATATGATGGATAATAGGTTCATTCATCACACCGGAAATAGAAGGTGAAGCTGAGCACATTACATTATGTAATATTCTCTTGTGCACACTATATGTAGTATTCAGAAGTATGCCATTCTGCACATAACTCTCTCTCTCTCTCCTGCTCACTCACTCGTTTTTCCTCCTCTCTTCTCAGCATGTGCAATAATTGCCTATGCTAACTCATTATAAAGTACATTAATCAGAATGGGCCTTTTACGGCTTGCAGACAGACACTCTGTGGGGGAAATGTGCGCTGCTCTCTCCCACCACTTCTGTTCATTCTGTTTCCTCTCTTCTGCTATTCACCACACTCCCTCAAAATTGTTCCCTCTCTCTTTCTGTACCATTGTTTTTCTCTCTTTGTTCTCTCCCGATTTCCATTTTCTGAATGTTGCCTGTGCTTGTCATTATTTCATTTCCCCTTTATCTGCCTTCACTCATACTTTCACATTTGATCACATTTGGTTTCTCTCTCTCTCTCTCTCTCTCTCTCTCTCTCTCTCTCTCTCTCTCTCTCTCTCTCTCTCTCTCTCTCTCTCTCTCTCTCTCTCTCTCTCTCTCTCCACCCTGTTGTGGTGCACTGCAGTATTCTAGGAGGAGTGTGTCTGGATGGTGGTGTGCGCTCTGCATTTCAGATTTTTATGAATCTGCCTGATGTCTCCTTTGATGTACGATCATATTCAGTGGGGTCCAAAAGTCTGAGACTACATGTGAAAATAAATGTGAAATGCCATTGCAAAATATAATATAAGCATAACAAATATCAATTTGAGTGAGATGTTTACATTTTTTATTTATTTTTTATGGAGGGACACCTTAAGACAAAATCTTATCAATTTCAACAGAAGTATCAAATTTGATACAACAGGCTTTTATGGCTCATATAATCTGATATAGTTTGAATATGGAGCTCATACTTTAAGAAAATACACAAAATACACAAATGAGCAAAACAATTGGTGCAGTTTCTGATATGGACAAAAAAAAGAAGATTAAATTCTGATAGCGTATAAAGTAAATCAATGATATCTTTATAAATGTATAGCACTAACATAAAGTGTATTCTTTGTAGTTTTTATTGTGTGGAGCAAAACATACAATACAATGATTGAAAGACGGACAAATAAACATCTGATTGTTCGTAATTGATACTCACATTATACATGACTTTTCTAAAGAACTATGTATCGATAAACTTATATTTTATTCATAATAGAATATAGATAACATATCAAATGTTGACAGTGAGACATTTTGAAATGTCATGCTAAATATTGGCTCATTTTGGATTTTATGAGAGCTACACATTCCAAAAACGTTGGGACAGGTAACAATAAGAGGCCGGAAAAGTTAAATGTCCATATAATAAACAGCTGGAGGACTAATTTGCAACTTATTAGGTCAGTTGGAAACATGATTGGGTATAAAAAGAGCCTCTCAGAGTGACAGTGCCTCTCAGAAGTCAAGATGGGCAGAGGATCACCAATTCCCCCAATGCTGCGGCGAAAAATAGTGGAGCAATATCAGAAAGGAGTTTCTCAGAGAAAAATTGCAAAGAGTTTGAAGTTATCATCACCTACAGTGCATAATATCATCCAAAGATTCAGAGAATCTGGAACAATCTCTGTTCGTAAGGGTCAAGGCCATACTGGATGCCGGTGATCTTCAGGCCCTTAGACGGCACTGCATCACATACAGGAATGCTACTGTAATGGAAATCTCAACATCGGCTCAGGAATACTTCTAGAAAACATTGTCGGTGAACACAATCCACCGCGCCATTCGCCGTTGCCGGCTAAAACTCTATAGGTCAAAAAAGAAGCCAAATCTAAACATGATCCAGAAGAGCAGACGTTTTCTCTGAACCAAGGCTCATTTAAAATAGACTGAGGCAAAGTGGAAAACTGTTCTGTGGTCAGACGAATCAAAATTTTTAAAGTTCTTTTTGGAAAACTGGGACGCCATGTCATCAGAACTAAAGAGGGGATAGGACAACCCAAGTGGTTATCAGTGCTCAGTTCAGAAGCCTGCATCTCTGACAGTATCGGGTTGCAGGAGTGTGTGTGGCATGGGCAGCTTACACATCTGGAAAGGTACCATCAATGCTGAAAGGTATATCCAAGTTCTAGAACAACATATGCTCCTATCCAGATGTCATTTGGGTACTGAAATGACCAGCCTCCAGTCCAGATCTTTCACCCATAGAAAACATTTGGCGCATTATAAAGAGGAAGATGTGACAAAGAAGACCTAAGACAGTTGAGCAACTAGAAGCCTGTATTAAGCCGGGTGCACACTGTGCGATTTTGGCCACGATTTGGCCGTCTGGGACAAATTCGGCAAATCCTAAAAGATTCCTCAGATCCTAGGCTAAAATCTGACGTCTTTGGTGGTTAGTTTGACATGTTCACCGACAGCCGATTAATGAGCGCTGCGATCAAATTTGACCTCAGACGAAATTCTGGCAGTGTCAGAAGATTTGGCACACAATCCTGCAGTGTGACTTCTCCTACGACGACAGTCAAATATCTCCGTTTTTCAAGACAAACTATGACCAAAACGAGTACTAGAGATTTCTTTGTAGCCAGCATTTCAGTCCCGCGTGTAATGCGGCTCACTGTCACTGAACGCGTCATTCATTGATGATATAAAACTCCGGCTGAGTTTTCTTGCGCGCGTCCGTTTTTAGCGCGCTTCACTATCGTGCAGTCTGACATTAATGTCAACTGAGATCTTACAGTGTGACATGGCGATCATGTTCGTACAGTCTGACAAGGGACATTCGCAAAGGATTTTGAAAAATCGCAGTGTGCAGGATCCATTAGACAAGAATGGGACAACATTCCTATTCCTAAACTTGCCTCCTCAGTCCCCAGACGTTTGCAGACTGTTATAAACTGAAGAGGGGAGGCCACACAGTGGTAAACATGGCCTTGTCCCAAAATTTTTTGAGATTTGTTGATGCCATGAAATTTAAAATCCACTTATTTTTCCCTCAAAATTATAAATTTTCTCAGTTTAAACATTTGATATGTCATCTATGTTGTATTCTGAATAAAATATTGACATTTCAAACTCCTGTTTTTATTCACAATTTGTAGTGTCCCAACTTTTTTTGAATCGTGTTTGTAAAAATCAGTCAAGATTAACAGCAAAAAGGCTGAAAAAAAGGCAAAAAGTGTGACCTATCAATCAGGGAGTGGAAGTCATGCAGTGTATTGTGTGTAAAAGCTCTTAGAAATCAACACTACTTCTATAGGTTAGATTCAAATACTCCAGCAATAACATGAGGGTGCAAAAGTGCACCATAACATGGATTCTTAAAGTGCTGACTTCACAAATTACTGCTGTGTGCATGTCTATACATACACCAGAAACATATCAGTAAATAGAACACCGTGGTTGTTGCAGAGGCCGGTGTTAGCATGTGTTTGTGTGTGAACAGAATGATTTATAGGCTTATAGGATTTATAGGCTTGTGGTAGAAAAAAATGATTCAGCCAAGATCTCAGCATCATTAACCTCTTTCTTTCTCAGAAAAAGCTTGTGTTCGTAAGAGAGAGAAACAAAAGCGATATAGAGGGTGCATGACTTCTAAAAGTCTTTTGTTGCAAATGCCTTAACAAGCAAAGACAATAAAAAGCCTTCACTGATGATGACCAGGAGACAAGTCATTTGTCTTTCTACAATGTTGCTTCAGAGCCAAAACCAATCAGAAAGTGGTTTAATATAAGCCAAGGCATGATGCCTAGAATAATGCTGCAGAAACAGAAAGCAAGTGATTAACAAAATGTACTCTTGTTTTGTCGAAACTGCTGTTGGTTTTGCGATATTAGAAATATTAGAACTCATGGAAAAGACTTGTTTGGACTCATGAAGTGTGAGAGCCAGGATCTGTCAAGTGTGCATGTGTGGGGTGGTCGGGTTTGGCCAATATTGTTAGATAAACCTGAAATGACTTCCTGTTGGCTGGTGCCTAAAAGGAAAACCACTTAAAAGATTAGCTAACCCAGAAATGAACATTTGATCACTATCGTTCAGAGGTTTGGGGTTGGTAAGAAACAATTTGTTATTATTATCAATACTGAAAAAGTTGTGCTGCTTTATATTTTTGTAAAACAGTTTTTTTTTAGGAAGTTTTAAAAGAGCAGCATTTATTTGAAATAGAAATAGTTTGTAATATTATAAATGTTGATCAATTAAATGGTTTCTTGCTGAATAAAAGTATACATTTATTTAAAAAACAAAAAACAAATATGTAACAAAGTTCTTAATGTGAGGAAGGAAGAGGACACAGGGGTCGGCTGGACGGTTGATGCTCTTTTATTTATCAACTCAATATATCAAAAGCACACTTATGGTGTGGAGATTCTTTCCAACTCCAAACACTCGCGATCACTTCCGGGTCGGCACTTCCGGCTTCCGGTTTCTCAGTCTGTGTTTCAGCATCAACCGTCCGTCTCTCTCTCTTTCTGGTCTCTGGTTCCGCCGAGGTTTTATACCCTCTCCGCGCTCATTACTGGAACAAGAGACAGGTGTTATTAATCTGCGTCCAACCCACTCACTTACCGCTCGTCCCGCGGCTCTCTCTCCCGCTGCAGACCTCGCTGAACCACGCCCCCCTTGCCACATACCCCCACCGCCCGACTCAGGCCGGGGAGCCGTCCGGCCTGCAGCCCCCCCCCCCCCCCCCCCATTTCTGGAGAGGAAATCGGCCACAGCCATCTGAGCACCCGGCCTGTGGACCACCTTGAATTTAAACGGCTGAAGAGCTAGATACCAACGGGTGATCCGCGCGTTGGTATCCTTCATGCGGTGGAGCCATTGGAGAGGAGCGTGGTCCGAACAGAGGGTGAACTCTCGCCCCAGGAGGTAGTAGCGGAGGGTGAGAACGGCCCATCTGATGGCCAGACACTCCTTCTCTATGGTGCTGTACTTAGCTTCCCTCTTGGAGAGCTTACGGCTAATGTACAGCACCGGCCGCTCTCCCCCCTCCACCTCCTGGGCCAGGACTGCGCCCAGCCCCCTGTCCGACGCGTCAGTCTGCAACAAGAAAGGGAGAGAAAAGTCAGGGGAGTTTAAGAGCGGCCCGCCACATAGAGCAGCCTTCACTCGGGTAAAAGCCTGTTGACACGGCTCCGTCCACTGGACCGTATCTGGTAGCCCCTTTCTAGTAAGGTCAGTCAAAGGGCTGGTGAGGTCCGAATAATTTGGTATGAACCGTCTATAATATCCCGCCAGCCCCAAGAACTGCCTAACCTCCTTTTTGGTCTTGGGTCTCGGACAGGTTGCAATTGCTGCGGTCTTATCAATTTGGGGACGCACTTGTCCATGGCCCAAGTGGAAGCCCAGATACCTTACTTCCACCCGCCCAATCGCACACTTCTTTGGGTTGGCCGTGAGCCCCGCTCCCCTCAGCGACCTCAAGACCGCCCTGACATGCTGCATATGCCGCTGCCAATCGTGACTGTAAATCACGATATCATCCAGATAGGCAGCAGCATATGCGGCATGGGGACGCAAAATCCTGTCCATGAGGCGCTGAAAGGTAGCGGGCGCCCCGAACAACCCGAAAGGAAGCGTGACAAATTGGTGCAATCCAAACGGCGTGGTGAAAGCTGTCTTTTCTTTGGACAATGGAGACAAGGGGATCTGCCAATAGCCCTTTGTTAAGTCCAGCGTCGAATAAAATCGAGCCGTGCCCAACCGATCAAGCAACTCGTCAACCCGCGGCATTGGATACGCGTCGAATTTTGACACCGCGTTCACCTTGCGGTAGTCCACACAGAACCTGACCGAGCCGTCTGTTTTGGGAACCAAAACTATCGGGCTCGCCCAGTCACTGTTGGACTCCTCGATTACTCCCATGTCGAGCATTGCGCCTAATTCTTCCTGAACTACCTTTTTCTTGTGTTCAGGCAAGCGATACGGCCGGCTGCGAACTACCACGCCCGGCTCGGTCTCGATATGGTGCTGAATCAAGTCGGTACGTCCCGGTAGGGGCGAGAACACGTCAGCGAACTCCGCCTGCAATTTTGATAAATCAGTGAGTTCTAACGGTGAGAGGTGATCTCCCCCAGGGGCCAGCGCGACTGATTGCGCTTTAATGCTCGCCTCTGGCCCGAGATCATCCTCTCCCCCGATCACCGTTGCCAACAACACTGATTCCACCTCATTCCATTTTTTTAGCAGGTTGAGGTGGTATATTTGACGTGCCCCGTTCCTATCGGATCGTATCACTTCATAATCGAGCTCTCCTACCTGTCGTGCGACCTCAAACGGCCCCTGCCACTTTGACATTAATTTTGAGCTCGACGTAGGGAGTAGAACGAGCACTTTCTCTCCCGGTGTGAATTTGCGTAGTTTTGTACCCCTGTTATATGACCGGCTCTGGCGGTCCTGGGCTTGCAACAAATTCTCCCTCGATAGCCGCCCCAAGGTGTGGAGTTTTGTTCGCAAGTCCAGCACATACTGAATTTCGTTCTTGGCCAAAGAAGGCCCCTCCTCCCAAGTTTCTCGTAGGACGTCCAGCACCCCCCGGGGCTGCCGTCCGTAGAGAAGCTCGAAGGGGGAAAACCCCGTGGAGGCTTGCGGGACCTCCCGCACAGCAAATAAGAGGGGTTCTAACCACCGATCCCAATTTTTGGCGTCTTCCTGTACGAATTTACGGATCATGGATTTAAGAGTGCGATTAAATCGTTCGACCAAGCCGTCTGTTTGTGGGTGATAGACGCTTGTTCGAATGGATTTAATGCCCAATAATCCGTACAATTCGCTTAACGTGCGTGACATAAACGCCGTGCCTTGATCAGTGAGGATTTCCTTCGGAATCCCCACTCGGGAGATTAAACGAAACAGTGCGTCCGCAACACTCTTCGCAGAGATGTTGCGGAGAGCCACTGCTTCCGGATATTGTGTTGCGTAGTCCACGATAACTAGCGCAAAACGATGTCCGCGTGCGGATCGCTCTAATGGCCCGATGAGGTCCATCGCAATTCTCTCGAAGGGGACCTGCATTAATGGAAGGGGGCGCAATGGCGCTTTTGGGGCGGCCAGTGGATTCACCAACTGACATTCAGGACAAGACGCGCACCACCTGCGCACATTGTCATGAATGCCTGGCCAAAAAAATCGGGTCATTAAACGATTCAGCGTGGCCGCCTGTCCCAGGTGGCCCGCCATCGGGTTAGAGTGAGCCGCCTGAAAAAGCATTTCCCGGCGGCTCTTTGGTACTAACAACTGGGTTGTATCTACCTTTGTCTGAGTGTCTTGGGTCACTCGATACAACCGATCTTTTATTATGGCAAAATAAGGATAGGAGACAGGCAAGGCAGGTTGGAGAGACTGTCCGTCGATCGATCGGACCTGCTGGAAAGCGTTCTTAAGGGTGTCGTCCTGGGACTGCTCCAGAGGAAAGTCATCGCGGTCCGAGAGAATTAGTCTCTCAATCCCGCTCGGTTCCTCTGGAGTTGTCTCCGAGGGTCCCGGTTCAGTCTCCCCAAGCTGTACTCGCACCGCCCCCTTCCTTGCCTTTTTCCCCCAAGCGGCATCCGCACACAACGATCCCAATAAAGCCGTAAAGGCGGGCCAATTCGTCCCCAGAATTAGCGGATGCCGGAGGTGTGGACTAACCGCCACCTCTATACTATGCTTTTGCCCCCGAAATTGTATCGTGACTGGGACAACCGGATATTCCACCACATCCCCGTGCACACACCGCACCTTAACCATGCGGCTTGTATCCAATGCCCCAGGCTGCATCAGGCTTTGATGGATCGAGGTTTGGTTACATCCTGAATCCACCAAGGCCTGATATGTACCCCCCTTGATACTTACAGGAATTTGGTACTCTCCTGCTTGATCGGGGGTGGTCCGCTGGACGTCCGGGATCCGGATCATTGTCCCGATGTCCATCCTCGGACATCGGTCCACAAAATGATCCGGATCACCGCACCGCCAGCAGGCCAGCCCAGGCTTACCCGCCACCCCTGTGGCGGGGAGTGGGTTGGACAATGAGCGCGGGGAGGGCGCGGAACCAGAGCCACTATCACCCCCCATCCCCAGCAGCCCCGCCCCCCTGGGCGGAGCCCGCGAACTCCCGAGCGGTCCAGGGCCCATCCCACCCCGGCCTCTGGGGGGAATCCGAGGAGGGCCCGGAGGGCGTGACCTAGGGAGAGGGATAGGAGGAGAGGGAGACACAGAGGGGGGAGAGAGAGAGCGAGAGGTTAAAAGGGGTGCGCCGACCCCCGGGCACGCCACCAGGTGGTCCTCCGCCAGGTGGATGGCCGTCTCCAGCGACGTGGGCCGGTGGCACTGGACCCACTCGGCAGTTTTCCTTGGGAGCCGAGCGATGAACTGCTCCAGTACCACCAGATCGACGATGCGGTCCACGTCGCTTCCGCCGGCCAGGAGCCATCTGCGGCATGAGTCCCGGAGCTGTTGGGCCATCGCGAAGGGTCGGCCGGTCTCCCCCCTCTCCAGGGAGCGGAACCTCTGTCGGTGTTGCTCCGGGGAGCGGCCGACCCGCTGGAGGATGGCCTTCTTTAGGTCATCATAGTCCAGGAGGTTCGCCACCGGTAGCTGTTGTGCAGCCGCCTGGGCCTCGCCTGTCAGCAGTGGTATCAGGCGCACCGGCCACTGTGCCCGGGGCCACCCGCAGGCCTCCGCGGCCTTTTGAAAGAGGTCAACGAACGCCTCTGGGTCATCCTGTGGCCTCATTTTGTGCAGGGCCACGTGGACCGGTGCGCTGGCGAGCCCGGCGGCTTCGGTGCGAGCCTCCCGGTCGATCCAGCTCCGGAACTTCTCGCGGTCCTCTTGCTGGCCTCGGGCAATGGCCTCGAAGCGGCGCTCCTGGTCTGCCCGAAGGTCCAGCATGGCTTGGTGTTGGTCCTGATGGAGGACCGCGAGGGATGTAATAATGTCCGCAAATGGCGAGGCGGAGGGCGTTTGCATGGCGGCGGCGCTGTCCTACTTCCTCCCGGGTTTCGGCACCAATGTAACAAAGTTCTTAATGTGAGGAAGGAAGAGGACACAGGGGTCGGCTGGACGGTTGATGCTCTTTTATTTATCAACTCAATATATCAAAAGCACACTTATGGTGTGGAGATTCTTTCCAACTCCAAACACTCGCGATCACTTCCGGGTCGGCACTTCCGGCTTCCGGTTTCTCAGTCTGTGTTTCAGCATCAACCGTCCGTCTCTCTCTCTTTCTGGTCTCTGGTTCCGCCGAGGTTTTATACCCTCTCCGCGCTCATTACTGGAACAAGAGACAGGTGTTATTAATCTGCGTCCAACCCACTCACTTACCGCTCGTCCCGCGGCTCTCTCTCCCGCTGCAGACCTCGCTGAACCACGCCCCCCTTGCCACAAAATAAAAACATCATATTTGATGTTTTTCAACATCACAGTGTAACAACAACGACTCATGAGTTTAATGTCTCGGGGAATAATTAACTCAAAAGGGATTTAATATTCAATATTCATGAATTTATGAATATGATTTGCCAGTTGTTCATTACGTATTAAAATTTTCCGATAGGGAAAATTGTTTAATTAAATACAAGTAACCCTTTATGAAATTGCTTGAAATTATCCTACTAAGTTTGTCCTGCAAATTAGTTATAGACTTTTCAAATCAATTCTCAATAAGGGATTACTGCTTTACGAGCGCATAAGAAACATTAACTTTACTGATCAGGACAAGTTCAATATTTCAAATGGTCATACAGTTTACTTTACTAACATAGTAGCATAAGCAGTTAGGTAACGTTTAATCACAAGTTTCATTGACTTTGTGTATGTGGCAGAATAACAGATTCAACTCATTAAATGTCTTCTGGAGGTTTAATAAACACAGACTAAAAATAACACTACAATTCACACAGAAAGTACATACTAAATATGCATCACGAGAGTAGAAGTATAGATATTAACGAAAGAATACATAAAAGAGAATAATGAATAGACTGAAATTAGAGAGAGAAAAAAGAGAGAGAGAGAGAGACAAAGAGAGAGAGAGAGAGAGAGAGAGACAAAGAGAGTGGGGGAGGGTAAGAAACAACTTTCCTTCAGTTCACCAAATACGACCTTCACGGAGTTAATTTATCCCAACGGGAAAATAACACACCCTCTTTACAGCAGTAAGAATAAGAATACTTGCATTCTTTTTGGTTTCGTTTTGGCTTCTCGCTTGTGTGCGTATGTTCCTGCGCGTTCGGTGGTTCTTTCCGAGGAAGAGAGGAAAGCAGCTTTTCTCTAGCGGCGCTTCGTGTTGTTGAAGATCGGATTGTAGAAGAGAAGATTTTTGGAAGGGCTGAGGCCTGCTTGGAGGGCCTGCATTGGTGGCATGGCTTAAGTGTCAGCCCCCCAGAGATTTTCGGAGAAGAGAAGAGAGCGGAGTAAGAGAGAGCGGGAGGGCATCCGAGGTCCTCCTTTTATGGTCTGGGGTGGTAGTCCCACCCTCCAGGGTTAGACTTAACCAATGAGAGTGTTGGGATGTCCCGGCAGGAAATTCCTCAGCAGATTTTATTGCCCTTTGTTTGAAAGTTCGACTCAGTGGGTCTCTGAGTCTTCATACTATAATTAATGCAACAAACACACACTGCATTTTCTGAATAAGTGGTATACATGGAAGTGTAAGTCGTGAAGTGAGCATTAATTTGATAGGAGACATGACATATATGAGGTTATCTGAACTAGTACTTTGTTAAGACACAGACAAAAAGATGCAAAATACCATACAGAATAAACATTTTACAAGACAGTTATGTGTTTACATATAATGTCCTGGGGTGCATGTTCATTTATAGATGGTTTGTCTATAATTTGAGGCAAAAGCTCTGTGTCTTAAACTCTTTGTGTATAAGACTTCATGTGGCCAAATTCCTTTCGGGGCCATAAAACATCTTATCAGATGGTTTCCCGGGGTAACGAAGAATCTCCCTCTGTTGTGTTGGGGGAAGGTCTGCCACCCAGCACACAGCTTTCACAACATATTTGTTAAATGTAACTGGCGATTGTGTGTTTGATTCGCCTGAGTCGCTACAACAGACTGACACTTGAGTCGTTTAAGGGTTAGTTCACCCCAAATTCTGTCATTAATTATTCACTCTCAGATCTTTTTTGATGACATCTGAGAGCTTTCTGTCCCTCCATTGACAGCTACACAACTACCACTTTGACTCTTGAAATCGTTCATAAAACGATCTAAAACTAATCTATATGAATTGAGCAGTTTAGTACAAATTATCTGAAGACTCGATCGCTTTATATGATGAACAGATTGAATTAAGGGTTTTATTCACAGAACATGGGAATTAACTTCATTGGTTCTTGCTGAAGCTTTTTTTTTCACAGTTTAAAAATGCAGAACGTTTTCTGTGATGGGTATGGTTTAGGGTTAGGAATACAGTTTGTACAGTATATTACATGTCTGGAAATTCCCACACGTGTGTGTGTGTGTGTGTGTGTGTGTGTGTGTGTGTGTGTGTGTGTGTGTGTGTGTGTGTGTGTGTGTGTGTGTGTGTGTGTGTGTGTGTGTGTGTGTGTGTGTGTGTGTGTGTGTGTGTGTGTGCGTGCGTGTGTGTGTGTGTGTGTGCGCGTGATGCAGCATCGACTGTGAATATTCAGCGTATAATCTTGATGTTTTCTTCCCTGCGGCTTCTGATCATATACATGCATAGGGGTGTGTGTGCGTGTGTGTGTGTGCGTGTGTGATTCAGCACTATAATTCAGCGCTGTAGAAAAAAGGAAAGGATGGAGAAAGATAAAAATGAAGGATGACAGAGAAAGTGAAAATATTTGTGTCAGCGAGAAAGAGCTTTGTCGTTTTCTCTCTCCCCCATTCCTCTCATGTGATGAATAGATGTCTTTTTTCGCTGCTTTTTTAGATAAAATTAATGATTCATGCTATTAATTTAGTTATTCCTCTCAGTCTTGACTGGTAATATGTCAGTATCAATATAATGAATAGTCCATTACACACACACACACACACACAGGACATACACACTTTGGACACACAAACACACACTGGACACAAACAAATGCACGCAGTTGCAACATTTCTATAAATAGACTTGCCGGGCAAACAAAAATAGATGCGGAGAAGAGAAAGCGTGGTTCAGCCGCCTGGATCTAAACACACTGACAATCTGTCTCTCTCCATCTCTCCGTTTCTATTGGACACATAAATGAGCAGCGGCTCAGATGAAAAGCAGGCACGGGTAACACATCGCTGATCTTCAACTGGTGTTCATCCATCTGTGATTAAAGAACCCAAGGGCAGAGTCCTGCACGGGTCCATTTTTGGAGACCCGCCCCCGCCCGTACCCGCAAGGTTTAGCACCAGATCCGACCCGTGACCCGTGAAAATTTCAAAATTAAATCCGTACCCGCCCAGACCCGTTAATATTTGGCCCGTTACCCGACCCGTGCCCGCGATAAATCACACACGCTAAAACATTCAAATTAAAATGCTTTATTTTTTTATCCTACACCTCTTTCAACATCAACAGCGTCATGAATAAGCTAATGAAACAGGCAAAAGTGCCTTTAAAGACTCATTGTCAACAATTTCATATAGCTACTCCACTCACCAGCTTTACTTTTACTTCATCCATTGCTACTCCTGCAACGCTCGCTCCTTCTGCGCTGCGAGAGGCATCAACTAAAGTTTCAATGTCGCAGTGGTGGTGACGTGATGGGTCAAATGGTATATCATTGTTGCGTGTATGTGTAATGGTAATTTGGACATAGAAATTGTAATAGCCTACAATATGTTGGATGGGGGAAGAAGGAGCTGGGAACCAGCGAACATTTAAAAGACTTAACCAAACAAAACGGAAGTAACGTGAGTAGCCCTTCATGGACATCTCCCATGCGCACACGCATAACAAAACGTAAACACAACTCAACGTCAAATCCAGGTCTGGTGATCTCTCGTCCTTATATGCTTCCGAGCTCCCTCAGAGGACTCGAGACCGGTGTGGCTCGCAGGTGACGCTCATTCACAATCACGCCCTGGTCTCTCTCTCTCTCGCTCTCGCGTTCACTTTGCCACAGAAATATTGCACATATTTTTCATCCGCCCATCCGCGCTACTACCCGCCCGCACAGAGTTAATTATCCGCCCGCATCCCCGCCCGTGAATTTTATAAATGTCATAATCCACCCGTTTTAGCCACTTTTATGCGGGTACCCGCGGATACCCGCGGGTACCCGACCCGTTGCAGGACTCTGCCCAAGGGTGCTACTCTTTTTATCAGCTATTTTACTATGCTTTTGAACACAGCTTCATATCCATTAGCCAATATGTGCAATCTGATGTTAAAATGAAACGTTAACATCTGTGTAAATAAAACAACTGCTGTAAAAAACATACACATTCACTCACCTGAACATCGTAATTATATTACATCACAATAGCCCCTTTACTGTTACTGATATCATAAAAATATTTGCTGATATGTTGTATTTTAAACCAACATTTAACATCCCACAAAATAATAATAATAATAATAATAATAATAGATTTTATTTGTATTGCACTTTACATTTGGAACAAATCTCAAAGTGCTACAGTTAAGATCATTTAAAAAAAGGGAAAATACTAATGGATTTAATAGCTAAAAGACATAAGCTCTCCCAAAAAGAAATGTTTGAAGTCCTTTTTTAAAAGTCTCAAAAGCTTGAGGTGCCCTCAGATGGTCGGGTAGGATGATCATTCCAAATCCGAGGAGCGGCAGAACAGAAAGCCCGATCACCCATAGTGCTGAGCTTAGTCTTGGGAAGATGAAGGAGGTTTGAGTTTGTTGAATGAAGCGATCGAGCTGTAGTTGAAGGTGTGAGTAGTTCTTTCAGATAGGAATGGGTATTTCCAAAGATGAACTGGTGGTTTAGAAGGGAGACCTTATATTCAATTCTGGTGGAAACAGGAGCCAGTGAAGGGAACGGAGAATGGATGTGATGTGATCGAATTTTCGAAGTCTCAACAAATATAAATGCATATTTAACAGAATTATCTCCGCATACAAAAATATGTTCTAAGAACAGTTTTGCGATCCAGTTTTTCCTTGGTTATGTGAATGTTGGAGAAAACATTAAAGGGCTGCTTTCTCTATTTTATCATTTTACAAGTATTATGGGAACATTAGTTTTGAATGTTTTCCTAACCATCTGAAAAAAGTAGTAAGTAGTTAACGTTTTAAAAAAAACTAAAATGTTTCAGAAAAACATGAAAGCGTTTTTTGTATATGAGACACGGACTTCTGCTGTAACTTTACTTTTGAAAAACAAGTGATTTATACACTTTAAATGTCACGTTTTGTATAGCACTGATTTATCTTATCCAGCTTTTGGTGGAGGCAGTGCTTCCCAATTGCCTCCTCGGAGGAAACGCCCCTGCTATGAACAATAACGTTCTAAGTAAGCATTATTTATATAGCACCTATCACAGATAAAAATCACAAAGTGCATTATAAAGTATATTCAATTTCACAGATTAAAACACCACCAAAACGAAACATAAAACATAAAAGCCCAAAATGATCTAAATAAAAGTGTCTTCAGCTGCTTTAAAGGGGGGGGTGAAACACTCAGTTTCAGTCAATCTCATGTCAATCTTGAGTACCTATAGAGTAGTATTGCATCCTTCATATCTCCGAAAAGTCTTTAGATTTATTATATTTATAAAAGAAATATGGGCTGTACCGAGTCTTTCCGGAAAAAAACGAGCGCCTGGAGGCGTATCGTGTGGGCGGAGCTAAAGAATGACGAGCGTGCAAAGCGATGACATCCTCAAGCGTGGAGAGAGCCATGGCTATCGATCTCAGCTAATACAGATATGATCCAGAATCATTCAGAGGCAGAAATAAATTGAACAGGAGAAACAGCAACAGCAGGACGTCCGTGTCTGTGGTATGGACTGTATTTAGTGGCCTGTCAACATTTGTGTGTCTTTACTCGCAGTTTATGAGGACATGATTCGGTTTATGGACTATTGTATGCGACTAAACCTTAGCAAAACGGTTTTGCACGTCAGACTAGTGTAACGTTATACAGAACAACAATGGAGTAACCGTTAGCGCATTTGAATGACGAAGCACGCGATCGTGTGGTTTACTGATGTTTACTCACGCGACGATAGCAGACATTTGAAGCAGTTTTACTCACCGGCTGCTTCCAAAGCAGGACCGAACCTTTATCGCTGGGACCGCTCCGTCAAAAACACACTTCTTTGGTATGATTTGGTGAAGTCCTGTGACAGCAGTGACCATGGAAATCCACTTAGCGACGCGACTGAAGCGATGTTGTGAAGCTTCCCGTCATTTCTGCGTTCAAACCGGTTCAAATGCAGCGCTGCCTTCCCAGAATGCTGTGCTGGAGCGTTGAAGTCGCTCGACGTCACCCATAGGAATAAAGTGGAGCGCGGCGTGACAGAAGTGTTCACGGACGACTGGATCTGCACCTGAGCGAGTGTTTACGGCGTGTATTTCCTCTCTCACTCTAGTCACGCGCGCGCGCACCCTACCGGGAGAAGAGCCCGTACGGCCCATACAAGGACCTTCCGATCTATTTAACGTCAAGCCGACCCATACTCGAAAAAAACTCTCCGAAACTTGTGAGAAACCGGAAGGAGTATTTTTGACACAGAAATACTCCATCAAACGTCCAACATTAGTTTTTGAAACTTTGTCTATGTTTAGGATGGGAATCCAAGTCTTTAACAGTGTAAAGAGCTCAGTATGCATGAAACAGCATTTCACCCCCCCCTTTAAAAAGAATCAACAGGCGTTCCATAAATTAGGAGCAATTTCCTAAAATAACCTGTTGCCCCAAGTTTTTAGACAGGTTTTTGGGGACACTCAAAATTTTGGCCTGAGGAACGAAGAGTGCGAGTGGAAGAGTACGGTGACAGCAGGTCTGTGATATATTGGGGGGTCTGACTAGCCTGACGTGGTCATACTCAATTCTAGTCAGAATATGAGTCTGATCTGCTCCATTGGGCTGTGATTATGGGGCGTGTTTCAACCGAACCAGGAAAGACCTCAATTGGTAGACCTACAACCAATCAGAGCAACGAAGCGACGCATTGTCAAATGTCAACAGAGCTCAACTGCACTGTGTTACCAAGTTTTTTTTCCCCGCGGGTTGTTTTCTATGTCCGCGGGTTGAAGCGACTATGTGATATATAGACACATGAGTGCGAATTTTAGCAGCAACCTTGCCAAAATAACACACATTTTACTCCCCAAACACCATTTTTTCCCGGAGAACCCCCTGAGAAGCTATTGTTAGGGCTAGTAGTTGGCGCGTTTTGTTGTAAAAACCTGTCTGCACACACGCTGAAATAAACGATCTTTGCCGGTGTTGTAAAAAAATAAAAGAATTGAATGATACACAGAGTACTTACCCAACATGATCATCATTAATTTTGAGAGAAATAGTGAAGGTGATGCATATACAAACAAGCTCTCTGTTTTGGATTTGAACAAATATAATCCACGCGCCTTTGATGACGTGATGATTACGTTACTGTTGATCATCTGTCTGTCATCGTCTAAAGCCCGCCCTGATGATTTCATTGGTACGAACAGTTTCTGTTCGGAGATAATTACTCCTCTATGGAGCGAGGCCAGACCGAACTGCCCGACCTAAAAATGTTGTGGGCGGGGCTAAGTTCGGCTGGCATCCAGGCTAGGGTCTGTCCATGTAATGCTCTAAAAGTTAGAACTAAAATTGTGTAATCAATTCTGTATTTAAAGGGGAGCCAGTGTAATGTAAATAAAATTGGAGTGATGTGTGCCCTTCTGTTGTTTCCTGTTAAAAGCCTGGCTAAAGCGGTTCGAACCATTTGGAGACTCAGAGAAGATTTATTAAAGCAAGTAAAAAGAGAATTCATGTAATCTAAACGCAAAGAAATGAAAGCATGCATAATCAACTCCATGGTAGCTTTGGGCAACAAAGTCTTCAGTTTAGAGATATTTCTCAAATGATAAAAACTGTTTCTGACCAACTGCCTAGAATGACCATCCAGAGACACTGATTGGTCGAACCGAACACCAAGGTTTCTTAGGCTCTGCTAAACGGTCGAGTCCAAAGAACAGAGATGCTGTTTAATTAGAGGGGTTTTTTTTTTTAGGTCTAGACTCTAGAGCAATGATTAAGGATTCAGTCTTTTTTGTGTTTAGTTGTAAGTAATGATTATTTAACCAGAACTTAATGCAAGACATCCATTCCAGCAATTCAGTTAACTTACCTAACTCCGATTCTTTGAATGAGCAGTACAGTTGAATGTCATCAGCCAAAAAGGGATCCATTATTAAAATTACGAATGAATTCAGCAAGAGGGTTAATATACATTAAAAACAAAATAGGACCTAAAACCGAGCCCTGAGGAACTTCACATGACAGAGGGGTCATTTCTGAAAGAATGTTGTTAGCAAAGAGAGAGAGAGAGAGAGGCTATACACAGAACACTATTTCAGATGATATTAGAGCAACTTTGGTGGTTCAAGTGGTAAGTCATGGCCTGACAATGAGGGAAACTGGGCAGAGAGTCCACCCACAGTTAAGCCGGTTTACAGTTGCATCCATCATAAGGACATTCAGACTGGAAAACAGCAACTCTCCATTCCAGACTGTATCAGTATTTACAGTACTGTACCGTATTACATTACTGTATTGCAAGTTGGCTATAGTGCTCCTTTTGTAACAAAAATATGGTAGTTTTGTGGAACATACAGTACAGTACAGCACTGCACTATTGAGATTGTACTGTAGTGTGAAGTATAGTACTGAGATGTACAGTATTGAGTATGTCATTTGTAACCTTTCAGTACTTTCATTTTAGGTTGTTGTGAAAACCTTTGTTGGAAAAAAAGAACAGAAACGTTAAGTGTTGCATTGCTTCACAGAATGCTAACTGATGAACTGAATAAAAACAGTGGAAATTAAAGACTGCAGTGTTTTATTTAAAGTAGACTAGTGTGTTCCCCCTGATTTGAAAGTGTATTCATATGATGCAAGTGTGTATCATTTTGTCATCAGAGTTACTACAAAGGAATGTTAGGTTTTGATATTAGAGTTTCAATTTGACACAGATGCGAATGGTATATTTCCCAGTGGTGTGTCATGTTTATTTGTGTGTAGAGTTTTGGCACAATGAGCGAAGTTTTGCCAAATGTGTTCAAGCGAAGGAAAAAACTGTAACACTGGAAGAATGTTTGCTTATAAATTTAAGAGAACCTTGCCAGAACGTTAACTAAAGTTCTGAGGACGTTCTCTGGGATTCTGTTCATTTTATATTGCTCTGTCTGTTTAACGCGAACAGCTTTTTCATATCAGAACTGTTACTATTTCAGGTGTTTCTGATAAGTGAAAATGAAAAATTTAGATTCTAAATATGGATGAGTAGAAGAAAGATACTAATGAGTGTTGCCAGTGTATATAAAAATTAACAGAGTACTAAATATTCTTTCTCTCACCTTTTCTTTCAGAAACCTTGGAAAGTCGGGTCTACGGGTTTCTTGTTTGGGTCTTGGTGAGTATCCAGAGAGTTTCTTTCTTCTCTGTTTAAGACAGTCAGTTATTTATTTATAGCTGAAGTGTCTATTTCTTCCATGTAATGTAATACTTAAAAAGGAACTGTATGTAAGAAATGTGTTTCAAATAATCACAAAATGGCCCTGATGTGTCACTAGACATTAAGAAATCATGTTAATTTCAAATACTTATATCACTGACAACAGTAGTCCGGTCAGGATATTGTCATTTAAAAGTTGTTGTTGCAGCCCTCGACTGATGTTGACATGTTGTGTTTTGGCCTGAAGCTCCGCCCTCCACCTATCGACCAATCACAAAGTCAGAAGTGTGTCAGATCCGGGTTGCCAGATTTGCTCTAGTTACCACAGCTGCAGATCTCCAAAAACGTTCCTGCTGATCCTGCAGCCAATCTGGCAACCTCGAGTCAGGGGGAGGGGGAGGGGGATACACCGCTCTACAGTCATTTAAAAGTGATTGCAGTACCAGTTTTGGCCACAATCTTACATACACTTCCTTTAATTTAACCCAGTTTAATATTGTGAAAAAGAATTGTAGTAATATTAGAATTGTTAATATTGTGAACAAGAATTGTGTGCTTGATTGTAATGAATGTGCACTTGTAGTGTACTTTAAATCTTAAAGGTATTTGGTAACACTTTAGTAGAAACACAGATTCACTATTAACTATGATGTTTGCCTCAATAAACTAATTACTGCTTATTAATAGGGTAGTTGTTACATTTAGGTATTGGGTATGATTAAGGGATGAAGAATATGATCATGCAGAATAAGGCATTATGTGCTTTATGTGCTAATAAACAGCCAATATCCTAGTAATATGCATACTAATAAGCAAATAGTTAACAGTGAGAACTGAACCCTAAACTAAGGTGTTACCGTATATATGTAAAAAAAACTGGATGTGCAGATAGTATAATGTTAATTAAATAAAAGGCCACATAAGTGGACTTAAAGATCCACTTAAAGAGAGTACACTTCTTTTTTTTCTTAACACACTTAAAAAGTGCACTTTGTAATAATGTGAAAATAAAGTTGTACATTTAAATACATTTTAAATCATGTTTTAATGATCTTTTGTGGTGCTTTAAAGAAGTACAATTACTTTATTATGTCTAACTAACATAATAACGCATATTAAAAGTACTTTTAAGTACTATCTGAGTCAGCGTGTTATTTTGATATGATGTTTAAAGTTAATATATATTAAATATACGGAATTGCAACTTTATCATTACACCCTTCTCCTATCCATCCTTCATGCTTCTGTCTCGCACACTCTCTTTCTGTTCGCAGGCACCTGGGTGACATTTGGATCTCAGATCTCTGATGAGGTGAACTGTTATGTTCAGCATCAATTTTACATTATCTCACATGATCACCTCCTAGAGCTGCACAATTAATCGTTAAAAGATTGTGATCTCGATTCAAACTCCTATGTGATTTTATTCCTAAATGACAACGATTCGCCTCTGTCTATAAACCTTTGACACGTATCACAGCGAGCATTCAGATGTGTTACAATAATTCAAATTATAAAAGAAGGTCTGGGATAAAAATGTATAGTTCAGATATCAACACTGATGTCTACAGGAGCTACCAAAATGGAGCAAACCTTTTGAAAGTACCAAATAAAGATTGTATCAATTACATTGTTATGCCAATAGGTGGCGACAAGTGACTTAAAAATGTATTTGTTAAAGGGCTAGTTCTCCCAAAAATGAAATTAATGTCATTAATGACTCCCCCTAATGTCGTTCCACACCCGTTAGACCTCCGTTCATCATCAGAACACAGTTTAAGATGTTTTATTTTTAGTCCGAGAGCGTATCCAAGTGTATGCACACTATACTGTCCATGTCCAGAAAGGGAATAAAAACATCATCAAAGTAGTCCATATGAGACATCAGTTGGCTAATTAGAATCTCTTGAAGCATCGAAAATACATTTTGGTCCAAAAATAACAAAAACTATGACTTTATTCAGCATTGTCTTCTCTTCGCAATTGTTTTCAAACCTCAAATAAAAATTCAAACGGTCATGAATCAGCGTATTGATTCATGATTCGGATCGCCAGTGTCACGTGATTTCAGCAGTTTGGCACGCGATTCAAATCATGAATCAATACGCTCATTAAATCATTCATTCAAGAAATTTGTTCAAAATCCAGTAATGAAACAAGTGGAGCCTTTATGAGTGAGTCATTGAATCATTCATTCGAGAGATTAATGAAAAAACACTGATTCGTCCAGTAATTAAACAAGTAAGCCTTTATGAGTGAGTCATTTAATCACTCATTCAAGATTCATTTAAAAACACTGATTTATCCAATAATGAATCAAGTAAAGCCTCTATGATTGAGTCATTGAATCATTAATTCGAGAGATTAGTTCAAAAACACTGATTCATGCAGTAATGAAACAAGTGAAGCCTTTATGAGTGAGTCATTTAATCACTCATTCAAAAGATTCATTTAAAACACTGATTGATCCAGTAATTGTCACGGCTGTAATGAGAGACAGAGAGGATCCAATAGCGAATCAAATATAAGTTTATTGTTCCACAGGACGGCAAGCGTCAACAATAAACCAAGCTCAGATAACAGGTAAAGTGATAAAGAGACAGGCTCCAGGGTACAGGCAGGCGAGCCGCGGCGAAGGTCAGGTGCAGGCGGGCAGGCAGACGATATGGCCAGAGCAGGGACGCAGCGGACAACCAGAGGCCGAATCCAGGACCGGGAACAGAGATAATCCCCCAGGGGAACAGAAGCCGAAGCCAGCCACGCCAGAAACGCCTGTAACAATCTGACAATGGGTGCCAGTGAGAGAACGGTATAAATAGTGAGACTGATGAGTGCAGCAGGTGAAAGTGATGAGTCCCATAATCAGTGGCCACGCCTCCCACACAACCTCACAAGACACAGAGAAGGAGACAATGAATTCATGAACCGTGACAGTACCCCTCCCCCTAGGAGCGCCTCCTGGAGCTCCCAGGAGGACCTACCTGTCGATTGTAATCATCGATAAGGGAGTGATCCAGAATGTCCCTAGCAGGAACCCAACTTCTCTCCTCCGGACCGTAACCTTCCCAGTCCACCAAGTACTGGAATCCGCGTCCCCTCCGTCTAGCGTCCAGAATACGATTGACCGTATAAGTTGGTTCCCCATCTACGAGTCGCGGCGGGGGGGGAACCGGGGTAGGCGGATTAATAGGAGCATGAAAAACAGGTTTTAATTTGGAAACATGAAACACGGGGTGAATTCTCCCGTACGCGGGAGGTAGTTTGAGGCGGACTGTCACCGGGCTAAGAATTTTGATGACAGTAAACGGGCCAATGAATTTAGGAGCTAACTTGTTACTCACGGAGCGGAGAGGAATGTTCTTAGAAGAAAGCCACACTTTTTGACCCACGACGTAGACGGGAGGCTTAGACCGGTGGCGATCGGCTTGGGCCTTGGTGCGTCTACCCACCCGGAGCAGAGTCTCACGGGCTCTACTCCAGGTGTCTCGACACCTCTGGACGAAGGCGTGCGCGGAGGGGACCGCGACTTCGGATTCCAGACTGGGAAAGATAGGTGGCTGGTACCCTAGACTACATTCAAAAGGCGAAAGGCCCGTACCTGACACTGGTAATGAATTATGTGCGTACTCAATCCATGAGATGAGTTGACTCCAAGAGGAAGGATTTCTGGAGGCCAAACATCGTAACCCTCTCTCAAGGTCCTGGTTGGCCCGCTCAGTCTGGCCATTGCTCTGAGGATGAAACCCTGAAGACAAGCTAACCGTCGCCCCTAATAATTTACAAAATTCTCGCCAAAATTTGGACACGAACTGGGGTCCCCTGTCGGAAACCACGTCCATCGGAAGGCCATGTAAACGAAAGACGTGATCGACGACAGCTACCGCTGTCTCCTTGGCTGAGGGTAATTTGGGCAAGGGAACAAAATGTACCATCTTCGAGAATCGGTCCACGACAGTTAAAACAACCGTCTTGCCCTGGGAGGGCGGGAGGGCGGTGATAAAATCTAGAGCGATATGGGACCAGGGTCTCGAAGGGACGGACAGCGGTTGAAGGAGCCCATCGGGAGGGCGGTTAGATGTCTTCCCCATGGCACAGACTGAACAGGCCAAAACAAAATCTCGGATGTCACGAGCCATACCGGGCCACCAGAATCGTTGCTTAACCAAAAATTTGGTTCTATTGACTCCTGGATGACAAGCTACATTGGAGCAGTGTCCCCATCGAACTACGTCGGACCGAACTCCCTCCGGAACGAATAATCGGTTCGGTGGTCCACCGTGCGGAGGCGTTACCCCTTCTAAGGCCGTCCTGACCTTCGATTCGACCTCCCATACGAGTGTGGAGACTCTAAGTCTCTCAGGTAAAATGCACTCGGGAGTAGACGGGCGTTCGGAGCGGTCAAAAACGCGCGACAAAGCATCGGGTTTGATGTTTTTGGAACCCGGGCGGTACGAAAGAGAAAAGTCAAAACGTCCGAAAAAAAGGGACCACCGAGCCTGCCTGGAGTTGAGTCTCTTAGCAGATCTGATGTATTCCAGATTCTTATGGTCGGTCCAAACGATAAAAGGAACCCCCGAACCCTCTAGCCAATGACGCCACTCCTCCAATGCCAGTTTGACTGCCAACAGCTCTCTATTACCAATGTCATAATTGCGTTCGGCTGACGACAAGCGATGAGAAAAAAACGCGCAAGGGTGCATCTTGTCATCCGAGGAAGAGCGCTGGGATAGAACCGCTCCTACCCCCACCTCTGACGCGTCAACCTCCACCACAAACTGGCGTGATGGATCAGGGGTCACTAAAATGGGAGCCGAAACAAAGCGGCTCTTCAGGTTGGTAAATGCAGTCTCGGCTGCAACCGACCACCTGAACGCCGTTCGGGTGGAGGTCAAGGCAGTCAGAGGCGCGGCTAGCTGGCTGAAGTTGCGAATAAAACGCCGATAAAAATTGGCGAACCCCAGAAACCTCTGTAGGGCCTTACGGGAATCTGGACTTGGCCAATCTATCACAGCCCTAACCTTATCGGGATCCATGCGCATTCCCTCGGATGAGACGATGTAACCTAAAAATGGTACAGACTGTGCATGAAACGCGCATTTCTCCGCCTTGACAAAAAGCCCATTCTCTAGCAACCTCTGTAACACTAGTCTGACGTGCTGGACATGTTCCTGGAGAGAAGAAGAAAAAATCAGTATGTCATCCAGGTAAACATAAAGAAACTGATCTACCATGTCTCCCAGCACGTCATTGACCAGTGTCTGGAAGACTGCGGGAGAGTTGGACAGCCCGAAGGGCATGACCAAATATTCAAAGTGCCCCCTGGGGGTGTTAAATGCAGTCTTCCATTCATCCCCCTTCCTGATGCGCACCAAATGATAAGCATTGCGTAAATCCAATTTCGTGAATATGGATGCTCCCTGTAGCCTCTCGAAGGCTGAAGACATCAACGGCAAAGGATAGGTATTCTTTACCGTGATGTTATTCAGCCCCCGGTAGTCAATGCAAGGTCGCAGAGAACCATCCTTCTTACTCACGAAAAAGAACCCCGCCCCCGCTGGAGAAGAGGAAGGACGGATGAACTTGGAAGCTAGAGAATCAGAAATGTATTTCTCCATGGCCTCCCTTTCAGGAGTAGAAAGTGAATATAACTTGCCCTTAGGCGGAGACTTGCCTGGAAGTAGATCTATAGCACAGTCATAGGGACGATGAGGAGGAAGAGAAGCAGCCCGGGACTTACTGAACACCTCCTTCAGGTCGAGGTACTCCTTGGGCACGTTAGATAAATCCACCGTCTCCTCCTGCAACACAGAACTAGACATACACGAACGAGCAGACACAAGACAAGAGGCATAACACTGATTACTCCAGGATGTGATAGTATTATGTCCCCAGTCAACCCTGGGGTTGTGTTTCTGTAACCAGGGATGACCGAGGACAACAGGTGCGTGTGGAGTGTCAGTGAGGAGGAATGTGATAGTCTCAGTGTGGTTCCCAGAGATGGTGAGTGTAATGTTTTCAGTGATGTGGGTGATGGTGGGTAAAGTCTGGCCATTGAGGGCGTGAACAGAAATGGTACTGGAAAGGGGGGTGACGGGAATCCTGAGTCGATGTGCCAGTGTCTGATCAATGAAATTACCCTCTGCTCCCGAATCCACGAGGGCTTGGCAGATGTAAAAACTGGCTGCCCACTGCAATCTTCCCGGGAGGAGAGTCGCGGACGAGGCTTTCTCTAACGCAGCTCCACCCGACAGTAACCTCCTTTCTACTGCCGGGCTCGATCTTTTACTGGACACTGGTTGAGGAAATGCCCCGCCGCACCACAGTAGAGACAGAGACCCCCCGCTCTGCGACGCTCTCTCTCCTCCCGGGAAAGCCGAGCTCTACCCACCTGCATGGGCTCGGGATCGTTGGTGGGGCTGACCGTGTAGGTGCCACTGGGCTCACGAAACTCAGATGTCCTCCGTATATGAGAGCGGGATTCCAGGCGTGAGTCAACTCGAAGTGCTAACGTCATCAGTCCATCGAGATCCGTAGGTAAATCCAAGGCGTACACCTCTCGTTGTACACGGTCAGCCAGCCCATGCAGGAAACGGTCCCACTGCGCTTCCTTGTTCCAACCGCACTCAGCGGCCAGGGTGCGAAAGTCGATGATGTAATCAGAAACGGGTCTGCTGCCTTGTTGCAGATCGGAAAGCTTGCGGGCCGCCTCGCGTCCCACGGCAGCTCGGTCAAAGACCCGTTTCATCTCCTCCGTGAGTGCGTGGAACGAGGAACAACACGGATGACGATTCTCCCAAACCGCCGTTCCCCAGCGTGCCGCACGGCCCGTGAGCAGGTTGATTACCAACGCCACTTTGGAAGTCTCTGAAGCGAACGTGGTGGATTGCAGAGAAAAGAACAATGAACATCTTGTTAGAAATGATCTACAAAGATCGGGCTCACCAGCGTAGCGTTCGGGCGTCGGAATCCGGGGCTCGTGCGGGCTGATGTTAGCTGGTGGCTGGGGAAACGGCGGCGGCGGTGGGGGCGCAGTGGGAATCCGTAGCTGTTGAAGTTGGTTGGAGAGCTCGGACACCTGCTCCGCCATCGCCTGTAGTGCCTGGGTGGTAGCAGTCGCCTGTTGCTCCTGGCGATCCATCCGCAGACTGTTCGCGTTGAGATACTCTTGTAATTCGTTCATCTTCGCTGGATCCATGATGGTCAGATTGTTCTGTCACGGCTGTAATGAGAGACAGAGAGGATCCAATAGCGAATCAAATATAAGTTTATTGTTCCACAGGACGGCAAGCGTCAACAATAAACCAAGCTCAGATAACAGGTAAAGTGATAAAGAGACAGGCTCCAGGGTACAGGCAGGCGAGCCGCGGCGAAGGTCAGGTGCAGGCGGGCAGGCAGACGATATGGCCAGAGCAGGGACGCAGCGGACAACCAGAGGCCGAATCCAGGACCGGGAACAGAGATAATCCCCCAGGGGAACAGAAGCCGAAGCCAGCCACGCCAGAAACGCCTGTAACAATCTGACAATGGGTGCCAGTGAGAGAACGGTATAAATAGTGAGACTGATGAGTGCAGCAGGTGAAAGTGATGAGTCCCATAATCAGTGGCCACGCCTCCCACACAACCTCACAAGACACAGAGAAGGAGACAATGAATTCATGAACCGTGACAGTAATGAAACAAGTAAAGCCTTTATGAGTGAGTCATTGAATCATTAATTCGAGAGATTAGTTCAAAGACACTGATTCATCCAGTAACAAAACAAGTGAAGCCTTTATGACTGTCATTGAATCATATTGTACATACGCTTAAAGAGATAGTAATAAAACAAAACAAACTATGATTTCGTCATTATGGACTGACTCCCATGTCATTCTAAATCTGTATGGCATACCGTGAAACCTGTGTGTATAATAAACTCACACTGTATAGAGAGCATCAGCTGGTAACCACAGAAAATGATCTCAGCTTAAAAGCACCGCATTGCACATGGATCAAAAATAGATGCAATCGATGACCACGTCTGTGTAAAGTTATATATCTTTCAACTCGTGAGCAAACATAAACATATCTACTGCATGATAGTCTGTGCAAGTTTAAATCTTTTTCTGTGGTAACTGAAGCATCTTTTACAACAAGACCACTGATTTAAATGGCCAGATCTCTGTCATCTCATGCATGTGTTTGTGTGGATGTTTCTTCTGCAGATGGCAGAGAGTCTGATGACGATAGCCTATGAGAATGGAGTGAATCTGTTCGACACAGCGGAAGTCTATGCCTCAGGCAGGTACGATTCTCACCAGTGTATTGGATAAAATATTCCAAGCACTTTTTTCTGCTGTTATGTACTGGACCACAGGGGTAGATTTCATTCCTACCAAAACATTTCTGAATGTATTATGTGAAAAAGGAGTGTGTTTAATTGTTTTGAATGGCCACTATCATACTTACGTACTTAAAGCTGCAGTCCGTAACTTTTTGAGCTCTAGCGGTTAATAAACAGAACTGCACGTGTTCTGCTCCAGTCTGGCCTGAAATAGTCCCAATGTAAACACTTATTATAAGTGTACCATAATGATTCAGGGTAAGACAAAAACATGGTTTAGAAAATAAATTCATGTTGTACATTGTCATTGTATAATATTTGTAGATCTTGAACACAAAAAAAGTTACGGACAGCAGCTTTAAAGAGAGTACACTTTCAGGTTTCACTTTATTTTAAGGTGCCTTTATTAAATAATATTAAATAAGTACTGAGTAATATTAAGTAACTGTACTGTACACTTTAAAAAAAAACTCCCTGTAAAATTTACAGTTAAAAAAAATGGCAGCTGTGGTTGCCAGAACTTTACTGTAAAAAATACGGTATAGAAAAATGTTTTGTTATTTCAACCAAATACATCAAATGTGAAGTGTCACACAGGGAGTTCTGGAAATGTCAATGTACATTTTTTCACTGTAAATTATACAATGTACTTTTTCACTTCCAAAAATGGTAAAATGTAGCGTATATAATACTTTTATATATGTATATATTTTACTTATAGCTATCGCTATTTGCTTCTGGATAGATACTTCTGTGTTTAATTGTGGTTGTACTGTACTCTGCAAAGTGAAAGTTGATTCTAATCTGATATTATATAAATTATCTAAATTGTATGATATAAATTAATTCACATTTGTTTGTCAACAAAATTCTGCCGGGCGACTTTTGACAGGTCCAGGGCTTTCATTAAAACAACAGATTAGACTTTCGCATTTTTTGTATTCTTGCCCACGGACGGTCGGATTGGCATGAAATAACTCACTCCGGCTAAACATTTCATCTTTGAATTCTTGCACACGGGATCCATACAAGTCAACACCATAAGTCAACATCATTGAGACTAAAAGTTTGCTAAGAAGTATTCCCTACTAAAGTCAGGCAGTATTTGGCTCAAGTGTATAGCAGGCTGGTGGGAGTGGCCTTAGAATGGGCAACATGCCCAGTGCATTATGGGTGTTGAAGTTTTCCTATTTGGCAAAAGGGAAGACAACCTAATTTTTTCTTTGTTTTCTCTAGCCAGGTAGCACCGATTTCATTTTTACGACTTTCTACTGCATTGGCGGTTATTTAAGCACATTTTGCCAGCAGTGGCAGTATTTTTTTAAATCTGTTAAAGAAATAATTTTGATATAGTCAATGCTGTAAAATGAATTGCTAGTAGCCAGCTAGCCAGGTCACATTTAAATGCAGGGTCACTACACATGAAGAAGCATGTCTTTCAGTTTCACGCTTTCAGCATCTGGCTGCCATACGGCTCTGGTGACCTACATTACCACTGCACGGTCACACGTAGTTACTTCTGTTTTCACATCAGCTAATTTCATGAATGTGCTGACATTATAGGTTTTTAAAAAGAATCTGCCTCACAAATTGATCTGTAAAGAAATCAACCTTGCTCCTGTAAGGCCCCATTTGATTTCAGACATTATTAGTACCACAAATGATTGAAGAATCCTGGATAAAACACACCAGTCCTCCTCTCAAATCACAAGGTCATTGGTTTACTTCTTATTTCATGTTAGAGGCTTTCATTTTCAATACATTTCCTATGTGTTATAGAAATAAAAATGATATATATTTTACCAGCCTTTAATAAGCTATCATACATGCCCATACACAAACAATGTGATATAAGTTACATGCTAAAGTTTAAGAGTTTGGTATGTTCAGATCTTTAACCCAAAGTATAAGACAGTTATAGTGATGCCTGTCTTAGCAAGCAACACTACTGAAGTTCAAGAGCACAGACTAAGATCAGCGCTTGTCTGAATGCGTTCAGAGAGCCGAAGCACCTGATAAATGTGTGCTCACGGCTTCTTTTGGCATTTACACACCTTTCTCTCAGTCTCCGTTTCTATGCACATTCTCCTCATGTTCTTGCTGTCATGTTGTTGCCCATCTCTCATTAGTTTCTTTCTCAGTTGTTCCCACATTTGTCTTCTTTTTTATCAGTATAAATACAAATTGATATACTGAAAAAAGTATGAAGAATAAGAATTAAAATCATAGATTGTGACATTTATGATTATAATATAATATAATTAATATAACATAATATAATACATTTATTTAAACTATATATGATTATTGTCATATGTTTTGGTTTTCAGTTAAAAATAAAAATCCCCAGAATGTTTAGATATCTTCTGAAAAGACTTGATATTGAGGCTAATGGATCTCTTTTTTTTCCAGTGTTGAAATAATAATGATGAAAAATAGATTTTCAGATTGTGTGTGCTTCTTTTTCTGCAGAGCTGAAATCACTCTAGGGAACATCATTAAGAAGAAAGGCTGGAGGTGACCTGTTTATTCTTATTTCTCTCATTTTGTTAGAATTTTACGGCAAATCATTTTCTTCTTCTCCGTCATCAATCATGGAAAATGTTTTTACATTAAATCTTTTCCTCCAGTGCTCTGGGTTTTGTCAGGTTGAGTTTAGAGTAAATGTGAGTGCTATCTGGATTCAATGGAGCAAAACTATAAGAGTTGACCTCACTATAATAGCCACCATTTCCTCCCGTTTCAGACGGTCCAGTTATGTAGTAACGACTAAGATCTACTGGGGAGGACAGTGAGTATCTGTTCAGTTCTATAAGCTTATATTCAGATTGACACAAATCAGACTGAAATTTACAAATGTAACCGTATTTCATAGTACTTAAAATATGTATTTGTGAATCAAAATCTGTTAGTACAGTCTCAACATACAAGCAAGTACAGTATATGATTATTGATTATTGTTAAAAAAGAATGTGAACAATTTTACAGACATTACATACATGTAGTAAAACTTTAGTTTAGGGTCCAATTCTCACTATTAATTTGTTGTTTATTAGCATGCATATTATTACCTGTATATTGACTGTTTATTAGTACTTAATAAGCATCATATTCTACATCCCTTAATCACCCAATATCTAAACTTAAAAACTACCTTGCTAACAGTATTTAGGAGTTTATGGAGGCAAACGTCATAGTTAATAGTGAGAATTGTACCCTAATCTAAATTACCATAAATATATGTCTATATGTATATGAATGCAAGTGTGCTATACATACACAGTTATGATCAGATTTGATATTCACTGAATTCATCTTGAGTCGTCTTCTGACTCCATATCTTCTCCTCTCTGACATTTGCATTCATATTCCTCAGGGCAGAGACAGAGAGAGGCTTGTCTAGGAAACACATCATCGAAGGTAAAGTGCTGTTCATCCCACCTCCCTCGATTATGACGATAATAATTATGCGGAGAGACAGTGATGGTGATGTATTCACAGGTCTCAGAGGTTCCCTGTCTAGACTACAGCTGGATTACGTGGATATTGTCTTCGCCAACCGAAGTGATGTCAACAGCCCTATGGAAGGTCTGTCATTGCTTTTACATCTTTCATGGCATGTGTTACGAATGAATAATTTATGCTATATCGCTTATCACGATCACTGTTGTGTGCTTGTTATTTCAGAGGTAGTACGTGCGATGACATTTGTTATAAACCAGGGTATGGCCATGTACTGGGGCACATCACGCTGGAGCGCCATGGAGATCATGGTAGGATTTATCTGCCCTCACTATACCAAAGTTCATTCCATAAGCATCTGTTCTTCATAATATAACACATTTACCATTGTAATGAAATAAGTGTATCCCAGTGTAGGGCAACTTTTAGCTTAAAGGGATAGTTCACCCAAAAATGAAAATTTGATATGTATCTGCTTATCCCCAGGGTATCCAAGATAACGGTGACTTTGTTTCTTCAGTAGAACACAAATGAAGATTTTTATCTCCAAGTTGCAGTCTGCCAGGCGTATAATGCATGTGAATGGTAACAAAATCTATGAGAGTAAAAAAACATACACATACAAATCCAAATTAAACCCTCAAGACACATTGATGTCTTAAGACACAAAAGTATCACTTCCGCCACTTGCGTAAACTATGGCAGATTGTGTACAGACCTCATGCACTGGAAGTGATTGCGCATTGAAGGCTGTTGTACATAATGTTGTATTATAAGTCAAAAACTATATAAATACTCTTCAGATTCTCGCACAAACCGATCGCTTCATGTCTTAAGACATCAATGTGCTGTCATGAGCTGCAGGCTTTGGATTTGTCTGTGCATGTTTTTTTGATTGAACATTTGGTTGACACTTCTACTCATTGGAAAAAATATAGGCTATTGTTACTGATAACACTTATGTATATCATGTACATTTTGGCCCTCTAGTGGTTTAAAACAAACATACATGCATTTTGCAGAAGAACATTATTTTGATTGTGCTTTGGCTCTGCGCTAGACTAGAAATCTAGACGCACCCTAGCGGCAGCAAATTTAATCTGCCCGCAAGTGTCGTCTAGGAACTCTCAATACCCTTCTGAGCTGTATTCCTCTCACTCTGGACGGGCCAATCACATTGGCCCTCATTTATCAAAAGTGCGTACACCAAATTTCCAGCGTACACCTTGCGTACACCCAAACCCACGGTGACTTTGAGATTTATCAATATGGACGTTGGCGTACGGCACGCTCAAATCCTACGCCAGCTCAGGAGGTGGTGCACGCAAGTTTGAGTTAGTGTGAAAATGCGCAGAAAAGCAATTCCTAACACCACAAAACGCACTGACAAGATATGCTATATGACCCACTGTTAAAAACCACAACAACAACATTCAGTGTTTATTTTTGTGTAACATTAACGTCAATGTTTAATTTGTGTGACTTTACCAAAAGCGTTTGATTTTTAGGCATATGTATTCCTCCAGTCGCGAGCCTGTGCGCTTTATCTGACGTTTCAGGCCCGCCTGGCTCAGCAGCTGCGCACGGACTGGGACTAAAATAATTCAGACTGACAAAATAATAAAAATGACCACCTTCTTTTAAATAATAATAAAATCAATAAAAACGACATTCTTCTTCTGAATAACAAGCGTCATTAAGAATAATAATCATAATAATAATAATAATAATCTTACAAATTGTCATGTAAATATTATTGTGAATGAATGGTAGTACTCCACATCACATCATCATCACTATTGTACACCCCAATACATGTGCCGTGATACGAAATTGCTAATTTTTTCAAAACGTGCTGTAAAATAATGCATTGTAATTTATCATCCAAACAGCTTTAAACTGCTGGAGTGCGCTACTCAACCCCCAAACTATTAACAGTACTCGTAATTTGGGTCCATATTTTGTTTTTGTGGGTGCCTTTATTCCCACTCTTTATACTCTTAAATAAAACAATTTCGTTTTTTTTTTCCACTTCCCTGGTGATCTCGATGGCGCGCGTCTCAATCATCTCACTAGTTCAGTAGTCAGAGCACTGATCAGGGAGTCAGCCCATTGACTTATGTCCTAATCAGTGCCCTGACTAGTGAACTAGTGAGATGATTGAGCGCGCCCGATCTCCACGTCGGAGAAGTTTCGCTTCTTTGCCGTCTTCTGTGTGTCCATGGCGTAAAATGAGGGCGTGGGAGAGGCGGAGACTTGAATATATAGGGGCGTGTTATTCTAATGACGATCGTTTTCAGCCGCCGCATTTATCAAGGGCAAATATTGCGTACCCCTGGATTGCAGAGGTGCGCACAGTTTCATAAATCAGGCGGTGAGAGGAGTGTAAGCATAATCTTACGCCAACATATACACCAGTTTCTACGCAAGATTGATAAATGAGGGCCATTGTGTATAGAGTCGGCGGGCGGGGCCATAATGACGACGGCCGAGTTGCGCTTGCGTGCTTCTAGTAAACACAGAAACTGGCGAACGGCAGCGGTCTTTCGAATCAGCTTTGACTGTGACTCTGGAAGACTTGGAGTTAAGCTTTTCTCTGAGAAAAGAACAAAGATCGGCACTGAAGTCATTCTTAAAAAGGGAAGATGTGTTCGGAGTTTAGTCGACCGGATACGGCGAATGTTTAATCTGTCAACACGCTCCGTTTCACCTTCCTTGCTCTGGTTGGTGTAGCGCTATCCTATCGCGTGCAGAGGGAGTTTGAAAGACAACCGTTTATCCTGCTCCTCAGATTGAGCCCTGTCTATGGTGAGTTTCCAGACCAAACAGTTTTAAACAGATTTAACCAGTTTAGATGGAAAGGATCTCAAGCTGAAGGCGTTACTGTAGCTTTACCCAATAATAGACACGCTACTTGCTTGCAAATAAATTCAATCACAGCACTACAACAACCATAATGAAATGATCCTTCACCATAGATGATGCTTTACAGTGAACTCTGTTAGAGAGATACATTTGGCCGTTAATCTGTTCAACAAAATATCTTACTCACCTGGTGAGTAATAAAAACCCCTCTCTGTGTTGCTTTTACAACATTTCAAATCTCTCAGTTTTTGCCATCTCCAAAAAGCCAAGCCGATGTTGATTCTTGTTTTATTACGAGCTTTCTCTTTTTGCCAGCAGACTTTTCTCTGTTGGGATATTTGTAACACGGATGATTCTCTAGAGGTTGGATATTTAGCTGTCAGCCCTTTACCCTTGTTGCTACTCCCACACCAGACATGCGTCAAAGTAGTTGGAGCATCTTTTCTCTATTTACGTATGTGACGAGAGAGTGACACATATACGCAATTTCCCGTGAAAACCAGACTGGTCTACAATATAAACACTTATAATAGGCCTGCCATAGTGAATCAGGATAAGACAAAAACACCTTTTGGAAGAAGGATTGATTATGTATTGACAGATCATTTCAATTTTGTTGATTTTGAATTTTAAAAAAAAGTTACATAGTGTACCTTTAATTTGGATTCTCGCTTTTTTTAGTTATTCCTCAACACTGCCATACACCACTGGTTGTTAGCATCTTGGCTAAAAATATGACAACAGTTTAACCTTTTCTTGTCTTCTGCGTGTGTTTTTGTGTTTAGGAGGCGTACTCCGTAGCAAGGCAGTTTAACTTAATCCCACCGGTATGCGAGCAGGCCGAGTATCACTATTTCCAGAGGGATAAGGTCGAGGTGCAGCTGCCAGAGCTCTACCACAAGATTGGTCAGTCCACAAAGATTACCTTAAAGTGAAATACAATCAGAACATTATATTATTGCAAAGTGCACTTTTTTTAAAAGAGTGTTAAGACACGCAGTCATGAAAGTGTACTCTCTTTGTGTACACTTAAGTTGCCTTTTATTGCATTTTAAATTATATTACCTGCAATTGCAGTTTTGGACCCACTTTATATTAGGTGGCCTTAACTACTATGTACTAACATTGTAATTAATCATTTGATTCAATGCACTTATTGTGTATACATGTTTTTACATTGTACTTACATTTAAAAAATACCTGCATGTAATTACGTCTGTAATTAATTTATGTAGTTACATTTGTAATTACACAGTTGGCACTTCCCTTACACCTAACCTTACCCTTAAACTGTATATGAACCCATATCACCACACCTGTCCCTAACTCTCTCCGTATCCCACCTCAATATCAGTTTTGCAATACAATTTGAAAACAGTAAGTACATTGTACTTATTTTTTAATGTTAGTACATAGTACTTAAGGCCACCTAATATAAAGTGGGGCCGCAGTTTAAAAAAAAAAATTATACTTAGACAAGAATATACATTAATCCAATGTGTAAAGCCAGATACATTCTCTATGCAGACGTGAATGCTACACACCGCAAGTATGCTGTCGTGTTGCCGGTAACGTGCATCGTTATGCTGTTAACACACGTAGGAGTCCAGAGGACAATATAATTACTATAATTCATATGTCTGTCATCTAACCAGTTATGTTGTTAAACCAAAAAATTTGCCATTAAAAAACCACATGGCAGTTGCTCAGCTGGTTGGATATATGTAGGCAACGTGCCATCGGCCATAGATGTCATGAGACTGATCACTGTATTCACACTAATAAAGAGCTCAATCACTGATGAGGCAGCTACTATGATATAATGAAATATTTTTGATGTTTTGTGTGATGTTATGCATCAAAAGTAGATTTTGTTAGTGCATAATCCACCGACGGGTTATTTAATTAACTAACCATGACACCATGTTCCAGCATGAAAATAGCTGAGCTGAAAGACAAAATGTACCGAAGAAATAGTTTACACTTGCAAATGCAACTTTTAAAATGCCCATCTTCTTAAATTATGCACATAAAAAAAATATATTTAATTTCATGATTTTAATTGCTGATTTTGAGGTTTAATTAGGACAAATGTCAACTCAAACTGCATGTCTTGTGTCAGGTGTTGGAGCGATGACCTGGTCTCCTCTCGCATGTGGGCTGATCACAGGAAAATACAGCGATGGCGTTCCAGACTGTTCAAGAGCCGCAATGAAAGTGAGTCATAAAGAGTTTGTTTATAGTATTCTCTCCTCCCTATATGCATCTCTTTTCAATTTCTCAATGTCATTCGATTTGATATTTTGTTATCTAATGCAATGATATACATATTATAGGCCTGGACTTATTGGTCTCAATGTTTGATTGTGTATTAGGGTTATCAGTGGCTAAAGGAGCGAGTGTATAGTGAAGAAGGGCGCAGACAGCTGGCAAAAATCAAAGAGCTCCATCTGGTGGCTGACAGGCTGGGCTGCACAGCTGCTCAGCTCGCTATTGGTAAGTGTCTCTGCTCGCCCAGACTTCTGGCTATTGGTGTAAATGATCAGGGGTGTGTTTCCCGAGAGCATCGCTAGCCAACTCTGTTTGCAAGTTCCGTCATTATCAGCATAGTTCAATGAGTCTGTGTTTCCCAAAATAGTCGTGTGATGGGAACAGAAGCTCATCATGGGTTTAGAAGCATATATGTGACCCTGGACCACAAAACCAGCCATAAGTCGCACAGGTATATTTGTGGTAATAGCCAACCATACATTGTATGGGTCAAAATTATTGATTTTCTTTTATGCCAAAAATCATAAAGATATAAATAAAGATCATGTTTCATTAAAATATTTTGTACATTTCCTACCGTAAATATATAAAATGTATTATTATTAGAAATATACTTCGCTAAGAACTTAATTTGGACAACTTGTGATCAGACAATTGGCGATTTTCTCAATATTTAGATTTTTAGCCCCCTCAGAATCCAGATTTTCAAATAGTTGTATCCCGACCAAATTTTGTTCTCTCCTAACAAACCATACATCAATGGAAAGCTCATCTATTGTTTGCATGACATGTGGACTTAATAAATCTGCATCTTGAGCAAAATAAGCAAGCTGACATTAATTTCAATCTAAAGCTTTTATTTCAAATATATTTAAATGCCATTTACTTATTTTAGTTTGTCAAGAGATTTAAAGCACCTTTTTTGAAGTGTGTGCATATGTGTACATTCTCTAGTACGAAAGAACGAGCTTATGATTGAATATGGAAATAACGCAAAATAACTGAGAAAAATTTGAATTTCTCCTCAGATACCATGTCCATTATTTATAGCAAATATCTAGCATTAATTTAATATTAAACGGATTAATTAAAAGAGGTTGTTACTCCACCACCTGCGTGAGATTAACAAGCGAGGTCGAAATAAAAATTTGTGACGGCATGGTTTCAGGAAACACTCGTGACTAGCTAGTTGATTTCTTTAACGATGCATCATGATAGTTAAAGTCATCATGAAATCAAAATGGACCCCACATCAACCAGTCTTTGTTACAGAAAAAAATGTGTTTGTTGTGGTCTTTAATCGAAATCTGAACATTTGCCTCCGCTATAGTTCCCTATTTGTTCCCTCTCTGACGATGTCAGATAGATTGGGTTGAATATCCTTAACCATTGCTCTCCAGCCGTCAGTTTGCCATGAGCGAGGGAAGGAGAGGAGGTGCACTAAAATAAACCCCGCCCTCTATTCAATATTCGGTTTTACTTGGTAAAATGTCACAGCATTGAAGTAAAGTCATTGCAGCTTCCGGTTCATGTGGACTTCAAATTATGTCGATGTACAAGAAACACACCCCTGGTCCACTTTCAAGCTTATTCTGGGCAAGAATCATCCATGTATATCATCCACAACTTCTTCAAGGTCCTGTCCCGTATGGCACACTTTATTCACTCTTATGGACTTGCAATGGCTGCTGTGTGTGCTTGTCCATTAAAGGGGTACTTTATCACTGGGAAGATGAATCTGTATTTAAACTGAGTCATTAATGTAGTAGAAATGTGGAATTATTTTTGAATTTGGTGCTTTCTAGACTGAGAAAAAACAGAAAATGTATTTTTGTCTCATGGGGATGAAAGACTACAGTTCCCAGAATGCTTCACTGCCCTGTGAGGCCATTCCCAAAGCCACCGCTACTGAATCACTTTTACTTTCCCACCACCGCGTTCATCTTCATAAAATCAGTTCAGTTAGAGAACAGACCCTACAATTAAAAACTGAACGTGTCTGTTCAGTATTGTGATTTAGCCGCTGAGGAAGTGTCAGCACACACGCAGCAGGAGTCAGACAATGAGCTCTGGTGATGAGAGCTGAGGTAAACGCGTCCACGCTCGCGGCAGTAGTTCTTAGCATGTGTTCAGTCTGGTGCGCTTTTAGTTCATGCCTTTGGAAGATTAACTTTCATAGGAATTAACCTGAGAAGATAAAATACTCACTTTGCTCCGCCGGCCGCGCCGTTTCCATGAATGCCTGAGCCGAGCTGAGCTGTGAGTGTGACCCCATCCCCCACGGCGAGTTGAAAACATGCATTTTACCGATGATGCAAATTGACGATATTTGCGTCACCGGAGTAATTTTTCCAGAAATAAAATGCATAAATATCTCGTCTCAGGGGGATATGAGACGGGGGAGCACGATCATTCGAATACACTCAAGGGTTTCTACTGATAGAAAGCCATATGCTAATCGCAGAAGTAACCCTTTAAGTCCTCAGAAAGGTGCTTGTGAGCGCCCCCTTTGCGCACTTTTGCCGAGCCCGCACTGAAGCGAGCTCCACCGCTGACTTCTTTCCCAAAGTCAAAGCGCCGTTACGTCAGGAAAGTGCGGACTCATAAGAAGACCACTAGTGTCTAGGGTGCCATTTGGGACAGGGCCCATTTTTACATGCATCTGTGCATTCAATGTCTTTAATAAAAAAAGTGTTTGACTACAATAATATATTGTGAAATCTGTCACTCAGCGTGGTGTTTGCGCAGTGAAGGGGTCAGTTCTGTGCTTCTTGGTGTGTCCAATACAGAGCAGCTTATTGAGAACCTCGGAGCCCTGCGGGTAATATAAACACACACATACACAGATACACACACAGACACACACACACACAGTCACATTATCCTTCAGCATTCCTTTGTCAAAACAGAAGTGCGCTTAGTTGTATTACATGTGTACTTGTAGTGCACTTTAAATCATAGAAGTATGGTTAAAAAGGCTATACTTGCATATATAATATTAATATTATAATATTAATCACTTAATTGTACTTTAGTGTAAATGTAAGTGTAAAGAACACATTTATGACTACTGTGTGTTTCTTAAGTACACATATAAAATTTGCACTTTTATAATAATGTCAAATTATTTTGTTTTACTTTAAAGTCTTTTGTTGTGCTTTTAAGGAAGTGACTTATTTAGCACATGTTAAGTACTAGATTATACTTTTACCTGCAGTGTTATTTGTAAATATTTTATAAATTTACTAAACCATATCATCACACATTAAGGTGCAATTACAAATATGTTTAAATGCATGAAATATATTGTAATATAATGTAAACATGCGAATTTCAATATGGAAATGACCTTTAGTTATGAATGTGTGTCAGTGCAATCGGCAGTACACTTTAACCATATTTCTAAAGACAATAGAAGTAATTATGAAATAATTAATACAATTAATTAATATAATTATTAAATTATTAACAGTAAACTATGATACTTTTTATTTATTTGTAAATAACATGCAATTAAATTTCCAAATGTGTTATATTTAATTCACAATTAAGTATATTCTTTTGAAGTATATTATTTACGTAACAATTACTTGCGCTAAAGTGAACTTTTTTATATTCTGGTTTGATGTTCATAAAACATTTCTTTATTATTATCCATGTTTGTGTTGCTTAATATTTCTGTGGGAACCGTGATACATTTTTTAATACATTTCTTTGATGATTTTCCTGATTAGCGAGTTCAAAAGAACAGCCTTGATTTAAAATAGAAATCTTTTGTAACATGTCTTTACAGACTCTTTTGATCAGTGAGACTGAGCCTCCCTCATAACATTATTTTCATATTCTCTTTAGGTGCTGTCTCACATGACGCCTCAGACTGTGAGCGAGATGGATGCTCTCCTGGGCAACAAGCCTCACTCCAAGAAAGAGTCACGTGCGTGAGATGACATGAACATGTGCAGCCAGAAAAGACAAAGAAAGCAAGGGGGAAAAGACGGAACACGGCGTGCCATCGCTTTTCTGCTCTCCCGTATATTACGACACCTGCATGCCTTCTGCAACATGCTTCCAGCCCATTCCGCACTGCTCTCTGTAACCCTACTCAAATATCCCGACATAACCTACGAATTCAACACGGAAACGGCTGTCATCACAGAAATGCGCCCAATGAGAACTTGTCCATTTCTTTATTCGGAGAGACTGACGGTTCAGTCTTCCAGGGGGAAGTGCTGCCGATTGAAGGAGGTGAATGAGTGTCAAAAAAACGTTTCTTTATCGGCAGGCCCAGACGAAATCTACTTTTCTGAAGTTTTCACTGCAGAATTCTGTGCAATGGATAAAACGTGATGAAGTGACTTAAATAAAGCTAAAAGGACTATCTAAGAATTATCAAATATTTATTAAACGAACATGTGCGGGACGAATGATGTTTAGACAGTTTGCGAATCAAGGGCATTGTGCGCAGATTCCGCGTGGGCCTGGATGTGCGGGTGTGTGCTCAAGAAAGTGTGTTTGCGCGTGTGCATGCAGTGACTCTTTCGACTCTGATCCAACTCTGACTCGTAAAATGGACGCCGGGTGGACTTTAAGCAAGCGAAGCTGTTTCTGAGGTGCCCGTCCTGTTTGCTGGAGCGTCCGCTGCCTGATGCATTTCAGTCTCGCGGTGCAGGAGAGCGTGGAAAAGACTAAAAAAAAACAACATGCAGCAACTGCAAAACAGCTGTTTGGACACATCACAAGTCTTCCTCCATTTCCCTCCTTTCCATCTCTCCTTGTGTTTACAATGGTGCACCTGTCCCTTTAAGAGAACCTGTGCAGTTAGGGGAGGAGTGTGTAAGTGTGTAAGCAGTACCTTGCAAATATATTCAGACCTTCACACCAATTTAGTCACACTATTACTATTGCTATCAGACAACAGACCTCATCCCTCACTTTTTGAGCTACAGACATGAAAGACCCCTTTAACCATGCGTCTTCTTTAAGAAAGGTGTGCTACTTAAGAGAATTTCATTGAAAAAATAAGACAACAATGGTAATGGTCCTTATGTTTAAAGGATTATAAAGGATCTAAATGTGGAATAAAAGAACAGTAAAACAAAAACAAGAACTAAGAATTCATTTAAAGGGTTAGTTCACCCAAAAATGTAATTCTTTCATTATTTACTCGTGTTGTTCCAAATCCGTAAGACTTCGTTCATCTTCAGAACACAAATGAAGATCTTTTTGATGAAATCTGAGTGATTTCTGTCCCTTCACTGAAAGCTACACAACTACCAACGCTTCAAAAAGTTCATAAAGAGATCGTAATTTAGTCCAAATTTTCTGAAATGACTCAATCATTTTATATGATGAACAGATTGAATTTAGGCTTTTATTTTATTACTTATTTTAAAATGTTACATTTTTGGGTGAATTATCCCTTTAACTGTTAAAGAATCAATTTGAACTTTTCTTATATAGTTACAAAAATGCACACATTCAATCTTATTTGTAAACTTAATATGTCGAAAACTCAAAACAGAAAAAGGCTTCTTGTCTAGTCACATTCAATTATGAATCACATGAATCACATAAATGAAAGACAACCTTTTTTTTCAATTCAAAAGGCCAAATTTAATAAATAATGTGAGTAGTTTGCTCATATTCTTGTTGGTCGTTTAACAATTCTTTCGTGAAACTGTCAAAAATGTAATGATTATACTACTAACATCTTACCTTGCACTTTTTCACCATTAAAAAATGACACGCTTGATGATTGTGATATATAAAGCCTTCCAAACGCCACAAGGTGGTGATTTCGTATGAATTGCACAGAATAATTTTCACTGGTGTGTACATGTAACCCCTTCTGTTCGGACTGGGACTTGAACCCCGGTCTGCTGGCATGGGAGTCGGATGCTCTAACAAGGAGGCTAAAAGCTGCAACACCTAACGTCCACCGCTAGAGCATCTCTTGAGGTCAGAGGAGTGAGGTTTTACTTGCACAGCAACTACTAGCTGGCCTCCGTTACATACAATTGTTTTGAAAAAACATAAGCATGATCCATAACCTCACCACTAAATCTAACCGTCATTGGGGCCTAAGCAGATCGTACGAAAACATAAATGATTTGTACTAAAATGTATTCGCCACCAATTCGCCAAAACACCAAACAAATTCTGACCTGCCGTGAGAATGGGTTATAGCGATCCTGTAGCGTTTGTCTACTCAGGTTTGAAAATCAAAAAAAAAAAGTTGTTGTTCTTTTTTCTAGAAATGAAACTCAAAATTTTAACGCAAACATCATTTGAGTGTCTTGATAAAAAAAAAGAAAAGTAGCAGAATTCTGTGGTGTTAACTGGCGTGAGGGCGGGGTAACCCGTCACTCACATGAGATCCACCAAGAGCAAACCACACCCATCCAAACATCCAATCAATTCCCAGAATTGGGAAGCTATTTTTCTCAGATATGTGTCTGGGAAGTATGACAGGGCAGGGACTGTTTGCTCAAATGATGCTTGAAATTTCATTATATTTTCAGTGCAGTGCAGACAATACTCACTTCACCTTTATATGCAGGATTTGTAATTCATTATCATTAAAAAAATTGGTTACTGGTCTGAATACTTTTGCAAGGCATCGTATGTGTAGGGCTTGGCTTTGGTCAGCATCCTTTGCACTAAGTGGACAGAGTCGTAATTTAAAGGTCATAGTTCACAAATAGTCATGAAAGGTCATAGGTTACCATGACCAGAGAACTGTGCTAGAATTGCTTTGTGTGTTTGACAAATACAAGCTGCGTCAGTGACAATGAAAAGCGAAGCGCTTCACTTTTAACCTGTTTGTGTCATTCCATGATTTCAGATAGAAAGACACATATTGGGCTGATTAAATATCTATTGTTAATTTCCCATCAGACATGATTACTTATTATCACAATGAGCAGCGACTCAGAACACAGTTCATAAATATAATGGGTCCATAAGACACATGGCATGCTGTCAGTTACCACAGAAAATCATTTGGACTGATCCTCAGCCTGTAAAAATAAAAATGTGGTTTACAGTAATGCATTTGAAATGACATCTGGGGCCAAACGCAAAAGGTTTAAAGCTGAAATGTGAAGCTCAGATGGAAAAAGCAGGTACTTTGCACAGAGAAGGTTAGTAAGTGATTTTCTCAAATTTGTCTTATCTAGTCTTGTGGTTACACTTTCAAAATTGTATGAATTTGAACATTTACCATACTACAATGCCCTGCCCCATAGACTTCCACTATTGACAGTGCCTTACTATAAAACTCAATTTTTATTTCTGCAAACCAAGCATAAGCTCAAACTATTTTCTGTGGTAACTGACAGGATGCTAAGGAAGCTCGTCTCGGACACGGAATAAAAAAAATAACTTAATTGCGACTTTTTATCTCACAATTTATCGACTTTGTTTCTTGCAATTGCTAGTTTATATCTCACTCTTTTACCTTTTTGCACTTCTGAGTTTATAACATGCAATTTCTCAGAAGTGTGAGAGATAAACTGGGAATTGCAAGGAAAAAATTGTCAGAATTGTGAGATACAATTTGCAATTTAAAAAGATAACTTAGAATTTTTTTTTATCTCACAATTCTGCCTTTTTTCTTGCAATTCCAAGTTTATGAGGATTCTGTGAGAAAAAGTCAGAATTGTGAGTTTAAAAAGTCATAATTCAATTTTTATGTTTTTATTCCGTGGCAGAAACAAGCTTCCACTTCCAACTTTAAGTTCAGCACAAAAAACTGGCACAGACAAAATAATACCTTTTATAATTTAACTGATATAAGTTTTGCAGTCTTTTAATATGGGTAATATGCGTTGCATAGGAGAACTTATGAGACCGGACCCAGGTCAGCAAAGTTAGCCACCTGATTTACTTTATTTATTGCACATACAAGCTGGTTCTGACATTTTATTGGAAAACTCCACCTGCTTTCTCCAAAATAATCTAGTACTGCTACTTTTTCAGCTAAGCTTTACGCTGCGTTCACACTCTCTCAGACTGCAGGCCAATCCGATTTGTTCTCAAAACTCAAGTGATCAAGCAAGATTTGTGTGTCCAGATTTAGTGACGTCCAGACTGAGATGTCTCTGTAAAAATCGGATCGGAATCGTATTTTAAACCACCTCCATATGTGGTTTATATCAGATTTAAAAAAAAATCAATTTCATGTTTTTTGTTTTTGTTTTTGCTGTGCTGACTTTCAAAAGCTCATCTGGATAAAATCTGAATGTGCAACAAAAAAAAAAAAAACGGATACTGATCACCCTATCGGGGTTTGCTCTGTGATAACAATCGGCTGGATGTACATTTTCTCTTCGAATCAGGTTTCTTGCTGCTATACACACAATTTTTGCCCAGAAAAGACGAAATATAAATGAAATCAGCATAAAATGAATGATAAACAAGAAACAGTGATTGCTGCCATCACGGCTATTTATTTGCGGCAAAAGAGCAAGCGCCGGTTTATTTGGGTTCACAAAACCACTCAGGATATACAGGATGTAGTGACGGATCATGTGACTCCACAGACTTCACTCCTATTGGTTGTCCCTCCCGAAAATAGCTTTTCATTTGCATAAAGTTACACATATAGACTGAATCCGAAATCCCCCCTAAACCCTCAAACAACAATTCCCTACTTTAGTCCACTAATACAGTTCACTTGAAGGAGTGAATGAAAACAGTTGAGTGAAGTCGGACAGCTGCTTTGTGTACATCAGATGTACACTTGTTATTGCGGTGCATTGTGGGACAGAACATCCACTATGGTTTCGGACACCACTACAAATGGCTGCCCCCTCAAATAGTGCCCTATTTAAGGGTATAGCAGGCGATTTCGGCTTCAGCTAATGAGTGGTGCACGGATGACATTTTTGTGGGCCAACCCGGAAGTTAGCATCACCCTGGTGGCTTCCTCGACAAAAAAACAGTAGAATCTTTTTTATAGGCTTCTGGATTATCGCAAAAAAATAAGCAGTGATCAACAAAAGATTATGATACTTACCTGTTTTGTCCATTAAGATGACAACTCTTTCAGTTTTTATCTAAAAAACATTTTCCTGGAAGTTGCCTGATATTTTGTAAGAACGCAAATATAAAAGTGGACTGCGCTTACCTGTTTGCCGAGATGTTTAATGTCCCCGACAGCCTCTGTAGTCCCATTTAGCAACTTGTTAGGAACCGCCGTTTTCAAGACAGCTTTAAAAAAAATCATGAGTGGGATAATACTGAGATATTTCATGTCGTATAATAAAACGTGAAAGTGCCTTGAGCTTGTGTTCGCCACAGAGCTTATTTCAGCCATTTAACAAAAAAAACTAAAAACATACATTGACTTTGGGGCGATGGAACAAGAAGTTCACCAAGTCGTAAATACTAGTGGGAAGTTGGGGATTTTCTTGGCGATCTGTTCGAGTTGGGGGCGTGTCCGTGAGAAACATGGCGGAATCAATGGATGCAAATTTAGCAGTGACACTGTCAGGCTTTGTCATTGACAACAAAGTAAGCAAGCTTTGTAATATAACAATTAGCCTAATATATGACAATACCGTTTACAGTGACTTCATAGATTAATTTAAAAAGGAAAAGATTAAAACTCACCTGATGAGGATTCTTTGTTCTTCATTTTCTATAAGCAGAGTTAACAAATTTTGCTGTATTTTCATGAAATTCATTAAAAGAAGGTACACCGCCATATCGCACGACCAAAGGCACTTGATCGCACATGATGTCGTAAACACGACTTCTCACTTCGTAAATACGAACATCCCAAGAGGACTTGAACGCATCATAGATCTCAACTTTGTCACTACGCCTACATCCTGTTGCCAACGGTCCCTGACGCTCAAGTCACAGGAAATCAACAGCTTTCCATTGAAATGTATGGGATTGAGTCGTTTTGTCTCTGGTAGTGTGAACGCAGCTGTACTCTGTCAAACAGAGAATGAGGAGCATGACAGATCTGAGATCCGTTTTGCTGCTTTTCTTAGCATACTTAAAGGTAAAGGGCGATGATCAAACTGGTCCTGAGTCACTTCTGAATGGGGTAAAACCCATTAAAGTCCCTTTAGAGTTAATCCAAGTTCACTTCTGTATCCAGTACTGGTTGGTTCTAATGTCTTTTTGTATTTATAGTGCTCAATGACTGATGTAAGTACTGCACCTGAGTTGATTACTGAAACCTTTTTGGCAAGATGGAAAGGTATTTAAATGATTAATCTTTTTTAATCAACATGCATAATCATTAGCAAGACTGAACTGTCATTAGTTAACCTAAACTAATGTATATATATATATATATATATATATATATATATATATATATATATATATATATATATATATATATATACACATTTAGTACACTCCCTCATATGGTAATTTTGCCTGAATATGTTAAATTTGTCATGCAACAAGAAAAAATGAAAAAAAAAAAAAAAAAAAAAAACAACAACAACAAACAAACAAGAAACATGCCCTGTACTGAATGTATCTTGCTTGCCTTTAAAATGTGTGGAGAAAACTATTGTCACAGGTGTCATTTATGCCATGAAAATCACAGCAATACTTGCATGACACACACACACGTGCGCGCGCGCACACACACACGTCTGTGTTGAATGCTCTGAATGTCATCCAACAGGACAAAATCACAGTACACAAAACTCACATAAAAAGCACAGTCATTTTAGATTCACATGTAAAAGGTCATTTGAACAAATTCACAATTTAAAAGTGATTTGACAATGAGGAGTGAATCTTGCAAAAATTGCCAAAAACATAGTAGGTTTCAATTATATCGCATAATCAACAGGAAAAAAGGGACAAATATAAAAATATTTATATTGGCGTATAACTACATATTTTGTTATAGAAAACAGGTTAGTGCCAATCCCCAATTAAAAAAGAAAAAGAAAGGGAACAAGAGGCACTTTAATTTACAGCCCGCACAATCTAACGTACCCCGTACACGGATAATTACCCCTTAATTAAAAAATACTTACAAATATTTTGTTAATTTTCCTGATAGTTTTCCTGATAGTACCCCTTTATTCCCCGAATATTACATATTGTTCCCATTTACCTACACATACTTACTTAGTTACACTATAATTACCGAAAGTTATGCTGTAAATTCACTTTAATTATGCAGTACTTTCCGGGCCGTAATCTAAAGCGTTACCACAGAAACATATATTTTGCTTGTAGGTGAGTGTGTAAGATCAGACCCAGATGACACAGTTGACCCAGTTCTTTCGCAAAAGGCTTATAAAAGCTACGTGACAGAAAGCAGTAGAGAAATGTTTGCTCTGCATTTACTGTAAAATATGCGCCTCATGTCCCACTGAGAGCCTGTTGTTATGATCATTGTGCACACAGTGACATAATGTGCTGAATGTGCATAATACAGTACAGTACAAATACAGCACACACACACACACACACACACACACACACACACACACACACACACACACACACACACACACACACACACACACACACACACACACACACACACACACACACACACACACACACACACGCAGCAGACACCAAAACCTGCTGAATAAATAAATTAGGGCTACAGATTATTGTGCATAATTATGTGTATAAAGACAGTCAGCAGGAATAATTATGTATGAGCATTACATGCATTCACACATGGGTAACATTTTAAAATCCTGTTCCATCATTCATGAATAACTACACAGGAACAAATGAGTAACACACTAACACTCTAGTTATGACTATTAACTAACAAGGAACTTATTATTAATAGCAGTCGTTTGAATACGGTAGTTCACTATTAATAGGTCTACTATTTTTTTCACACCTCCCAGAGGACTACTAGGAACTGCTATATACGGGTTCATTAGTGTGAATAAAGCATTGGCCTAATGCATAACTCATTCTACATTTACATTTATGCATTTGGCAGACGCTTTTATCCAAAGCAACTTACATTGCATTTAAAGCTACACTCTGTGATATTTTCCCCCATCTAGCGGTGTAAAGGTATATGACCATCCAGTGAATATTAGTTTCTGTTCCTCTCAATTCCGATTTCATTTTAACTCCGACCGCACACTGAATCCAATAAAGACTGAAGAAGTCTATCAAAACATCACAAACATCACAAGCCCATTGTTTTAACAAAGAAGTTTCTTGAGCTTTGGCTCTGTAGAGTTTGATGAGTCCTCTGGATGTGTGGCCTGGTTGGCAGCCATCACATGTTTTAATGCCAGTTGTAGATATATGTAAATTAATGTTTACTCTTTTTCTGTTACCTCAACTGAGAAATTACTGTTTATTTGTCAGCAAAAATTTAGACCGCTCCAGCTTTTGTGAAAGCTAGACTGTACTTCTGCATTCTTGTATCCCTGCCCACGGACAGTCAAATCGACAGAGGGTTATTAACAAAACAGTTGAAGAATGTTTTGTACTTTTGCAAATGTAACATTATGGCAACAGCTTCCTAGGGTGTACTCACACTAGCCAGTTTGAACCGTGCCCGAGTGCGTTTGACCACCAAAGCGCGGTTCGTTTGACTAGTGTGAGTGCTCCGAACCGTGCCCGGGCTCGGCTCGATTAGCCGGCCCTGGCCCGCTTGGAAGAGGATGGCCAGAGCACGGTTCAGTTGGACTCGGGCGCGGTTTGCATGCAGAGTGAGTGCTAACCATGCTGGAGTCCGTAATAAAATCTGCAAAGTCCTTGCTGCACTTCAGCTGGTACCTTGCAAACCTCCTCATACGAGCAGCACGTTTTTGTGAAAAATTTCGCGACACATCTGTTTAACAACAGGCTGTGAGAGGGCTGTGGACCACCGTGGACCAAACGACACAAAATTATCCACAAAGAAAACAGAGCGATGGACTCCATTGTGTTCAGAGCACGCCGCTCTTCCTGTTTATCCCGAAACTGTCGCACCATAATGATGTAAGCATGCTCCGGCACGAATGCTGAAACCCTATGTGAGTGCAGGCCAGAGGGGGAGTGGGGAGGGGGAACAATCGTACTCGGGCCCGGTTCATGGCAACCGTGCATAGTGTGAGTACACCCCTAGCTTAAAGGGTCAGTTTACTCAAAAATGAAAATGATTTCATTAATTACTAATCAGAAGGGTCAGAGTTGGACACCCATAACACCTTTGTTCATCTTCGGAACACAAATGAAGATATTTTTGTGTTAAAGCTGATGGCTGAGAAAGGCTTCAGAAAGGCCTCCATTGGCATTCAGTATATTTCCACTGACCCACTCACAAGACCCATAAAGGCATTAAAAACATTGATACAAAGTCCATCTCACTACAGTGGCTGTACAATAATTTTATGAAGCAACGAGAATAGTTTTTGTGCGCAAAAAAAATCTAAATAATGACCAGCAAGTTATTGTCTTCCGTGTAGGTCTCTGACGTGAACTCACCCGATAGCGGCGCTCCTCCTCTTCCGGGTCATGAATCTGAACGGCGGATCTGCGTCATATTCTCGCGCATGCGTCGAGTTCACGTCAATAACTTGGTGGATAAAGTTGTTATTTTGATTTTTGTGCGCACAGTAACTATTTTCGTCGCATTGTAAAATTATTGTACAGCCACTGTAGTGAGATGGACTTTGTATCGACGTCTTTAGTGCCTTTATGGGTCTTGTGAGTGGGTCAGTGGAAATATACTGAAAGCCAATGGAGGCCTTTCTGAAGCCTTTCTCAGCCATCAGCTTTCAACAAAAATATCTTCATTTGTGTTCCGAAGATGAGCGAAGGTCTTATGGGTGTCCAACGACTTGAGGGTGAGTAATTAATGAAATAATTTTCATTTTTGGGTGAACTAAACCTTTAACTGTAGGCTATGCGATGGCATTTTGGTTCCATTTCAAATTCCAGTGTCTAATGTTAAATTGTTTGAAATGAATGTGTATCCAATTTTATGGGAATCAGCCACAAGGTGCAGCTATGATAAGCAACTTCGCTGTGATCCCACAACTGTGCATGATATAGGCCTATCAAAATTCTATTTTTTCCTAGAATGCTTGCTTTAAAGTTCTCATGAAATCAACATTGACTTTTTTTTTTTGGCTTCTAGTATAAATATGTTATCTATAAGCTGGTTGTAATGATAAACAGGACGGAAGCAAATGCAATGCAAACAAGTGTTTATTAGAACCAATACTCAAGGGTAAAGACAGATCGATGCAATAGCACTCCAGCACAGAGGCAGTGGAGCGGGAAACAGCAGACAGGACTGATGACTGAGATAGAGGTGAAGGTGAATCCGTGAAGAGATCGGTGAAGAAGTAATCCTAAGTCCAGTACACAGAAAACACGAGGGAACAGGAACAGGCACGAGGATGGGAAACTCAAACAATGATCTGACAACACGGAAAGGGAGAGAAGGCATTAAATAGGCTGTGATGATGACATAATGCTGCCGCTGATCGGGATAATAGGTGACCACGCCCACCTGAACAAACAACGTAATGAGACACACCCACACATACACCACACATGAGACTAGTGCACTAAAACAATGACACAATTCGCATTTAGAAGATATATACGTCCAAACTTACAGTCTCTCACTTCCGCCAATATGGATCAATTATTTTGATGACATCACTCTGCACTTCAGCTTCTCATCATATTTCTGTCCAATCAAATGCTCTCAAGAATCTGAAGCCCCGCCCCCTACATTATAAATTATTCAGACAGTGTAAACAAGCTTTCCATTGGGACAGAGCGGATCATGTGATCGAGTCGGTCCAGAGTCCTGACAGCACAGAGCGGATCATGTGATCGAGTCGGTCCAGAGTCACGTCAGCACAGAGCGGATCATGTGATCGAGTCGGTCCAGAGTCACGACAGCACAGAGCAGAGCGGATCATGTGATCGAGTCGATCTAGAGATACGACAGCACAGAGTGGATCATGTGATCGAGTCGATCTAGAGATACGACAGCACAGAGCGGATCATGTGATCGAGTCGATCTAGAGATACGACAGCACAGAGCGGATCATGTGATCGAGTCGGTCCAGAGATACGACAGCGGATCATGTGATCGAGTCGGTCCAGAGTCACGACAGCTCAGAGCGGATCATGTGATCGAGTCGGTCCAGAGTCACGACAGCACAGAGCGGATCATGTGATCGAGTCGGTCCAGAGTCACGACAGCTCAGAGCGGATCATGTGATCGAGTCGATCTAGAGATACGACAGCACAGAGCGGATCATGTGATCGAGTCGGTCCAGAGTCACGACAGCTCAGAGCGGATCATGTGATCGAGTCGATCTAGAGATACGACAGCACAGAGCGGATCATGTGAACAAGTCGGTCCAGAGTCACGACAGCACAGAGCGGATCATGTGATCGAGTCGGTCCAGAGTCACGACAGCACAGAGCGGATCATGTGATCGAGTCGGTCCAGAGTCACGACAGCTCAGAGCAGATCATGTGATTGAGTCGGTCCAGAGACACGACAGCACAGAGCGGATCATGTGATCGAGACGGTCCAGAGTCACGACAGCACAGAGCGGATCATGTGATCGAGTCTGACCAGAGTCACGACAGCACAGAGCGGATCATGTGATCGAGTCGGTCCAGAGTCACGACAGCTCAGAGCAGATCATGTGATTGAGTCGGTCCAGAGACACGACAGCACAGAGCGGATCATGTGAACAAGTCGGTCCAGAGTCACGACAGCACAGAGCGGATCATGTGATCGAGTCTGACCAGAGTCACAACAGCTCAGAGCGGATCATGTGATCGAGTCGGTCCAGAGTCACGACAGCACAGAGCGGATCATGTGATCGAGTCGGTCCAGTCACGACAGCACAGAGCAGATCATGTGATCGAGTCTGTCCAGAGTCACGACCGCTCAGATCGTTTGGTGTCTTAAGACATCAATGAAATGTGTCGGCACGAGCCACAGTCACTTTCAGACATCTACAACAAACAAACTACTATAAATTATTAGTTCTTAATCTTGTTGATGTTAACATGTTGTGTTTTGGCCTGAAGCTCCACCCTCCACCTATCCACCAATCACGAAGTCAGTAGTGTTTCAGCATCTGGCTTGCCAGATCTGCTCTAGTTACCACAGCTGCAGCTACAAACGTTCCTGCTGATCCTGCAGCCAATCTGGCAACCTCGAGTCGGGGGGAGGGGGGAAAGTGATTGCAGTACCAGTTTTGGCCACAATCTTACATTCACTTCCTTTAAGAGCTATAGAGGCTCGCTCCATGACATCCTTCCTGATCTGAGTCCTGCTACTTTTGCACTGCAACGGAAGTCATGCACAGTTGCGCTATCACACATCATTGGACGTGTCAAACATCAATTTAAAGAAATATTAACATAGAGTAATAATCATGAATATTTTGAATGGGACTCGAATGGACTTGGAAATAAGTCAGAGTCCTAACATGCTCGAGTACAAGTCAAGACCGAATCCAAATGCGAGTCCATGACGAGACCGAGACCATTAAAATATGTCTCGAGTACAAATCCCTGGTAAACATCCACATCACTATGATCAATGCTTTCTTTACTTCTGTTCTCATCACTTATTTTTGTTGTTTATTTTATTTAGAGGAAAGCATGCAGCAAATATTACTACTACTTCTTACATATTTGTATTGTATTTTGGAAATTATACACGAACAATTAATTGTGCTTTAAAACAAATACATCAAGTGGAACAATTATGGTAAAATGATTTATTTTTTCAATTGTAGATCATTGTCAGTTAAGAACATACAAATGGTCAAAGTGGGAATAACAGCATGTCTTGACCAGGTGTGACAATACAGCAAGAATTCAACAGAATTAGCCATGATTTATTCCTCAGCCAAAACTATCTGATAACAGACCTTAGTCAGGGTAGACACCATATTCAATTTAACACGATGAAAACAAGGCTGAGGGGTAGAGTTGGGCTTTACATGTGCTGAATAAAGGTTCTAGATCACACCACTTTCAAAAAACTGAAAGTTGTCATCTACTGAAAGTCTTTTGGAAAGATGTTTCATCAGCTGAACAATCGGCATGTCATTGAACAACAGTACAATCATTAAATACTCTGTATCCCTCACAGCCTTCCTTCCATTCCTGTTAAACAAGGTCTATATGGGTTACCAAGACAAAAGGGTGAAGTATTTGGCTTGTGTCAGAGTCAGACTTTTGACTGTTTGCATAAAGTCTGGTCCGCTCTGTAGCTTATTCTGGCCAAAAATAAGAATCAAAAACCAAAGATTTTCCCCTGCGGATCCAGTCTTTAGTGTACAGCTGCTGAATGTAGAGCAGGATTTCAACTCCGCTTAAGTTGTGTGCATTGCGAACACTTTCGCTTGTTGCTAACTCTCATTAGCTATGTTTCCATCCACTTATTTTTATACACATTTTGGGATATTGCATCAACAACTGCTGGATGAAAATGCTAAGATGAGCATAAATCCTACAAAATGCGCATAAAAACATATGCACTCATTTGAATCAGATAATTTTTTATCCAATAAGAAAACCACCGGAGAAACAATTACCGAATAAATTCTTTGATGTGTCAACAAAATAATGTGACTTGTGCGCAATGGGACGGCATAACTGGCCTAACCAGTGGAACGATCTTTTTGCACAGCATCTGAAATACAAAAAGTCTGCCGTCAACGTGCATGGTTCGAAATAATACAGTCCATTATTACCAGCATCTGCTGAAAGAAAGACAACACATTTATTGCATTTCGTCTGGACACTGATACGCAACGCATTTATTATGAAAATGTTTATAGACAGTGGCTTCTCCTACTTGTCAACGCAACGCCAGCAAAGCTCCACTGGTATACACACACTGGTGGCCGGATTTGTGAGCTTTTTTTTAATCTCTTAAATATTATTACAAGCACACGCATACAAACCACACTCTGACATTCATACCAACACACCCACACAATTATAGCTGCATAATTGATCTAATTGGCTCTATTATATATGCTGAAGCAGAAAACAGGAATAAAGCGACTAAGCGAGTATTTGCTTTATAGGCCAAATCTGAGAAAATGGCACCATCTGGTAAAAAAAAAAAAAAAAAAGTAAAAATGTACATGTTTAAGCCTTGCCGACAGAATGAAAAACTATCAACAAAGATTGCATCATTTTATAGATAAATGGATAAATTAAAAGTTGCTGTTTTAATGGGTTTCAATGGGGAAAGTTTTGACCTTGAAGTCATAAATCTAAATTGACTCTATTTACTTCATTAGCACACATTAAAGATCTTAGGGTGAACAATTCATTCATGCTAATGAATACACATAAAAAAATAGTTTGTAATTGTTGGTAATCTTTAATCAAAATCTGAAAAGTAACTTCCGGTCTGGAAACGGCGTTCCTTCTCAGATGATTTTATTTTTAAGTTTGATGGCTTGGGTTTGAAAATGCTTACCCACTGCCCTCCAACCGTTAGTCTGCTATGAACGCAAGATAAAACTCTGCCCTCTATTCAATATTAAGTTTCACTTTGAAATACGTCAAAGCACTGAAGAAAACTCACTTGATACTTCCGGTTCACTGGGACTTTAAAGCCACAGTATGTCATTTTTCGCCACTAGAGGTTGCTTATTCAAAACAAAGGCGTATCTTGATGCCTTGATTTAACTGAGCTTTTATTCTTCCGCTCATGCGCATGTAAGGAAATGCAGCGCTTTTTAAGATTTCACATAAATTTGTTGAAAGTGGTGTTTTAATGCTACTCTGTGCTTTCGCTCCGCAGCGCAGATACTATGAGAGACTTGCTCACACTCCAGTGAGCTAGATCGATACTAGGCTCGGTAAAACATGGTCCTAGCGGAGTCGCAGTAAATCAAGAAAAGCAGATTTAAACAACAAGACTAACGGTGTTGAGCTATAAAACAATGATTCTCCAAACAGTTGCTCATCTGTCTAATAAAACACATCATATATTAAAGCGTCTTTGGTGTTTCCATGGTTTCCACAAAATAATCAAGGGTTATGAGGTCAATGATAGTGTCCTGGTTAAAATTGCTTATTTTTCTGGATTTAAACATTATTGGAAACATTAGGGATAATGTTAGTACAGAAGTCAACAAAATATATAGTGGTTGTTGGATATTTTAATCTAAAACAATCTTACATATTGTGCCTTTAAGGTCCTGAGCGCTGAGCGTACCTAGTGCAAAATAGATTTATTAAAGGAAATGGGTATGAAATAGTAAAATTTCAATAAAAATACACACCATTTGGCACAAAAAAAAAAAAAAAAAAAAAAAAAAACACTAAAAAAAACACTAAATAAATAAAAAACTAAAAAAAGACAAATGTCTAAGGTCATAACAAGGGTTAATCAGGAAGTGACAGGTTTATTCTCCTCGACTTACTGAATGGAAATTTTGCTTTATTTGCAAACATTTTATGCGATATTCCAATTTAAATTCATAACTTTGGATGGAAACATAGCTATCGATTTGCTTTGTTGTCGGTGTGATTGCACCTGAACAGAGATGAGCAAGAGTTAGTCTCTTTATCATGTGCCTGAATAAGACAAAAAAAAAAAAAAAAGAGATGAAGACAAAAGAATTTGCCACACCAATTGTTTGCACTTAACGGTTTTAGGATTATGTATCCCATGTCTTTTTATCCCCTAACAACAGAAGACAATTTCTAAAACACATGCCCCTCAGGATGCAAGAATAAAACATTAAATGGCAAAGATTTAAAAAAAAAAGAAGAAAAAACAACTATAAAAGGCAGCATTCAAAGCGGTTATGAATCTGAGGGTTACTAAATCACCAAAGTCTTTGGCTTTTCAGAAGGCACAATGTAAAATCATCAAATACTCTCCAAAGAGCTTCATAGGCCATATACAGTACTTCTCAGGCCATCAATGTTGCAGTGCATAAAGAAGCTCAATTCTCTTGCAAATACATATGCTTTCAATTTATAACCTACTTATAGATATATATACACATCTGAATAACATAGATATGTGCGCACATAAAATCAGATATTGGTATGAAACTGCAATATGTACATACAAACTCATGTGCTTTATTTCGTACAGCATTGTTATTGCACTAGGGAGTTTCTCCCTTTCTGGACGCTCCCAGCATCTTCTAAAACCCTTCCACAACAAACCACTACACCGTATCTGAGGGTCAGAGGTTTCTAAGAGTCCTTTCCAAGAACCGTGCACAGGATCATGGTCTCCACAGATGAAATCAGGTCTCCATGGGGGTGCTATTGTAATCTGGGATAGAAGGTGGATTGGGATTGCCTTCAGACCTAAATCGGCTCATCTCTGGAGGGTTGTCCTGCTTGTGGGGGTGCTGGTAGTGGTTGAACTGTGAGTTGGGGTGTTTGTAAAGACCTTGTCTGCTTTGGTTGTAGTTATAGTACTGGAATCCTTCTCCAACAGCCTGGTCTGAAGCAAAATTGGGATTGTACCAGGTGTAGCGTGCTCTGCCTTGCTTGTGCTGCCCTTGGACTGTCCCACCGTCAGCGTTCCCAGCTTGCTCGTTGGTTAAATATCCATCGAACGGATTTCTTCCCCTGTTTCGTGGTCGTTGCCTATTACCCCAGTTACCGTAGCCTCTGTTACCGTGATTGCGCCGTTGTTGGTGATGGTTGTGTGGCCATTGGCCCTTGTTTGGCGAGGGAGAAGACTGGAAGGTATGAACCAAATCAGCATCGGAGGACGACTGAGCGGATGGGTCCTTTTCGCATTCTTGGTTTGCAGACGGGCCCCAGATGAAGCCTCTGTGCTGGGGATTATTCTTAAAGGGGAACTGTAGCTTCCTCTCTTGAGGCGGCAAAAAACGGCCAGTGCCCGGCAAGAAAGGCCCATTGGGGTTGCGAGGGGTTTGGGAAACAAAAGATGGATTTGAGAATCGAGATGATGCCGTACTAAATGGGTTGTTCTGAGTGTTTCCTGAGGGAGCGGTGTAGAGGGCATTGTTTGGCTGATTGTTGGTTCCTTTGCGGCGTTTAGGGTCGTGGTACTTTTCCGGGTACTGCCAGCGATGACGACCCCGCCGGTACCCAGAATCCTCATCGCGTCTGTGGACTTGTGCAGCCGGTTCATCACCTCTGGCCCCATCCAATTCAATGTCCTCATCGTCTCCCTGTAATTAAAATAAAATGACACTGGCTTTAAAGGTTCACAAAGTGATTTGTGTAGTATTAGGAGCTCACTGAGATGATACAGATGGAACAAAGATCATGCAATTCTTCAGGCAGGATCCTTTTTTTTTTTTTTTAAAGCAAAATCTCTCTATCACTGATGCCTCCAGGTCACTCTCAGTCCCCATTACAGGTCTAAAACACAACTGCTCTCATGTTTTGCCACAGGACCGCAAATGCGAGTCCATTTTTGGTCATCTTTGCAGGACTGCGATAATAAATGTGTGCAAAATAACATTTTAGCAATTGTGTGAAAAGTGAAAAGTGAATTTATTTCTGTGATGCAAACCTGTATTTTCTTCAGTCGTCAGTGTCCCATGATCCTTCAGAAATCATTCTAATATGCTTTATTATCAATGTTGGAAACATTTTTTCTTAAAACTGTGATACTTTTTTCAGAATTCTTAGACAAATAAAATAGTTAAAAAAGAACAGCATTCATTTAAAATAGAAATCTTTTGTAACAATATACACTAACATTCAAAAGTTTGGGCTCAGTCATTTTTTTCTCGTTCTTTTCCCCCAAAGAAACCAATACTTTTATTTAGCAACGATGTGTTAAACTGATTAAAAAGTGATAGTAAAGACTAACTGTATATTGTTAGAAAATATTTCTATTTTTTTCTGTTCTTTTTAGCTTTTTAAACCAGCACTAGGTAACTTTTGCCCTCGGGGGTCCCCCTACAGTTGGGAAAAAATATTGTCCTCTACTACTGTCGTAAACTCTGTCATCCTACACCAGGGGATGCGCGCGTGCATTTGTTGACATGACAACCATGATAGCCCTGAACTAGTGATGCGCGGGTCGTCTCATAACCCGCGGACCCCATATGTCTATTTAATGGTCGCGGGTGCGAGGCGGGCCAAATAATTTCATAAAAGCGGGACCCGCGGGTTGGAAAATAAGCCGTGTTGGAAAAAAAGCAGAAGCCGACGCTAGCTTGTAAATGTGAGCATCGTAATCATATGGCGTTTGAAAAAAAAAAAACATGAAATTATATTCATATGACATGCTGAAACATATGCCACTGTACTTGGGATGAAGACATTTCACACGCGACGCAAGCGGAACAACTGCATGTGAAAAGTGTCATATGAATATAATTTCATGTTTTTTTTTTTCAAACGCCAAATGCTCATGTTTACAAGCCAGCTTTATTATAGTAGCCTAGTCTATTGGTTTCCGTTTTACAGAATCTATGATACTTCAATTCAATGTTTGAGTGGTAGGTAATCACCATAGCAAGCATGACAGCATCAGTCGGACACGCCTCCTTCACCTCACGCCAACGAGCAAACGCTGGTCTAATGTTGATCCTCGTCCTGCCTTTAATCCGCTCCAACAAAACCTTTTCTTTCTTATTAGTCTCTGCTGCTTCGGACATGACTATATTATCCAACGAACAAAGTTGGGCTCGCACCTCCGAATGTAAGGAAGTGTGGGTGTTGGTGGAAGTGACGTATATGCCGTAAAGCAGTCGAATTTTGTAGTTATTTTTGTTCTCGGGTTACTACCTGAAACCCGACTGTTAAAAGTACGATTAAAAACGATACAGATCCCATCAGGCTATGGCAGACGTGTCATTCAGCCTATTGTAAATCGATGTATCATCATAAGAGTCTTGAAAATATATTATGAATGTTGAAAAGTTACCTAGTGCTGCTTTAAAACATTTTTTTTTTACATTTATACTTTAATGAATCCTGAAAAAGTATCACAGGTTCCACAGTATCAAATCAGCATATGACAATGATTTCTGAAAGGAGTACTTCAGTGCTGGGAAAGATGAATCTGTATTTAAACTGAGTCAATGAAGTAGAAATGTGAAATTATTAGACACAAGCAAAACTGTCTAATAATAGGATGGTTTGTTTTTAAATGTTGTTTGTTAATGTTTGAAATAATTAATGTCATATTAATAGATCAATAATACAGTGACTATTTTTTCTTCAGAAGTGAAAATTGAATACATTTGAAGCACAACTAGCGAACATCTTCTAGGCTGGTGCATTGACTCCATGAAGTTGTGTAAGGCGAGTCAATCAGATTTTCAGATAGCACTTGCCAGCTTTGTTTGCATCATTCAGTTAGTAAATGGACTGGGGAGAAGTGCAGGTACATGTTGTAGCTGTTTCTAGATAAACAAGCGTTACCTGAACTTCAACAGGGAATATTTTCTCCATCTTCACCATGCGATCCCGTAGCGATCGTATCTCCTCATCCTTCATATTATTCTGCAGCTTCACTTCTTGCAGTATATCAGTCAACTTGTCAATGTGAGCCTTGAGATCTCCCATATCAGTCTTTCCTCCTTCATTCCCTCCTCCTCCTGCGGTTGTTGTTCTTTCCTCCCTGTCTCCCTCCTCTTCTCCGATGCCCACAGTCTCACACACATCCTTCGCTACACTCTTCCAGGTCTCTCTCTCCTGAGGGTCTTTTTGGCTATATGTCCGACAAAGCTCCTTCATCCTGACAATGGCCAAGGCCTCGATCTCTTGCCGTGTGTGCCTAAAGTCTCCAAGCGCCACCTTAAGAGGAAACATGAAAAGAGATGCTCCTATTAATGTAAACTCCTTCTTATGCAAGTGTCTGCAAGTTAGACATTAAAGGTCCCGTTCTTCGCGATTCCATCTTTCAAACTTTAGTTAGTGTGTAATGTTGCTGTTAGAGCATAAATAATACCTGTAAAATTATAAAGCTCAAAGTTCAATGCCAAGCGAGATATTTTATTTACGAGAAGTTCCCTTTCAAAGCCTACAGCGAGCGGCCGGTTTGGACTACAGCAGGAAGTGCAGGGATGTAATGACGTCACTAGAACCGTTTGTTGACTAACCCTCCGCCCACAAGAACACGCAAAATAGGGGGCGTGGTTTTGTTGCTCTCCCACGTGAAGAAGAGCGCGCATTCAGCGCTTACATCCCCCCGTTATGGTAAGAGGCGGGACCTTTCCAGGCAAAGTGAGCTAAGCTGCTGTCCAATCACAACACGGGAAGCGCTGGCCCAATCAGAACTCGTTACGTCTTTTCTGAAGGAGGGACTTCATAGAACAATGAAATCATCAGGCCGTTTTTAGGACAGAGGAAACAGCGCTGCACAGATAAGTAAATTGTGTGAAAAATACTGTGTTTTTTACTGTGTTGAACTCATGTTATATTACAAAATGTAAACATAATCAAAGCTTCGAAAACCCGCGAAGAACGGGACCTTTAATATACATATGGTCGGTGACAAGCCAATCAGATTGGTGCATGCAGTTTTGAGAAAGCTTTTGCCATTTCTGTGTGCAATATAAATACGAGGGCCTGCAGGCGGCCCATCAGAAAAACCATTCATACAAAAGGATGATAACTAGAACGATAATTATATAGTCCTTCTAAATGTAAAAGAATGGCAGTCCACACTAAAATGGCAGAGATGAACAATAATATTGGAATCATTTTCAAAATTACTTTTTTGACATTAGTTGACAAGAAGAGGCTTAGTCAACAAAATTAGTTTAGATTTGATCAAAGATTGTCATCATGGCTGGTCCATGTGGTCATGTGTCGGGTAAGAAATCCAAATGTTCGCTGATCATTCATTGATCTTTTGAGTTATTGACATTTGAAAGTAGTAGCCTAACAACGTTTGTCACTTCACTTGGCCGCTCACTCTAATGTTAACCTAGATAAATGTGTGCTATTTTTAGGTTCATATGTGTTTGTGTGGAAGCTAAATTAGTACAGCGCTTACTGCATGCATCTATAGGCAGTCACATCACTGCAGAGATGAGAGTCAGTCATCAACTTCATCTTTGCAGCCAAAACTGACTCAGACAACAACAGTTCATTAATAAATTATTAAAACATTCAGACAGATTCATAAACATTCATAATCTTTATATTTTGGGTGCGCTGTGGCATGTTTTTGTGTGTGCATGAGCACTTAATTTATATTTTAAAGGTTCACCACTATGGTTTAGTATTTCTCTGTAATGAACAGAGGCGGACAGTAGTGGAGTACTTTTACTTTCTACTCAAGTACATTTTTAAGTATACTTTATCAGTGTTTTTCTTCAGAAAACATTTACTTCACTACATTCCAAAGCGTAATATATAATGTCATACTTTTTACTGCACTACATTTCATAAATAAAAGTTGTTTTCTTCTTACCTACAATACATTTTTACATTACATTACATGTTACATTACATGTAATAAATTACATTTTTTTTTTAAAAAGTACTTTTTTACTTGTAAAACCTACTCAAGTAAAACTTTGAATTACTTTTACTTGAGTAAAAGTATACAATACTAAATTTTTTATGTAGTTAAGTATTAAATGATATTCAATATGAACTGTATTGCAGTAAAAAGTACAATATTATGTTTTGGAATGTTGTGAAGTAAAAGTTTTCCAAAGAAGAACATATAAAGTCCATATACTTAAGAAACTAAATTACTTGGAAAGTAAAAGTACTTTAATACTGTCCACCTCTGGTAATTAAGAATGTTAGCAATGTTAGATATAATATTCTTTCCCAGCCCTAGTTAAGTCAGTGCCTGCTTTTCCCAATTTAGATTTAAGGCATTCACACTTGTATTTCGGTTCACTTCTGGTCCGCTTTGCATTGGTATTTTAACACCAAACCTAAAGAGACAGAGCCTGGTCGGCTTTTAATATGTACCTTTCGTGGCAGAATTTACTCAAAATCCAAAACAATGCTGTGTGCGGCTAAATGCACTCATTGTATGTACGTAGCTTAAAATGATGGTATTTTGAGCAGCTGAGAACTCATAAAGAGCTTATAAAACATGTAAAGGAGTCAAAACAGCAGCAAGAATCCCTCTGTCACACACACACACACACACACACACAAATCAAGACCAACTGTGATGTGCAACATTATGACTATAAGGAGAAAAAAACAGGTATGCTTGAGCACTCATATTTCGTTTGAATCACACGATTTGTTTTGAAGCAGATTGAGACCCATCTTTTCCGCATCTCGGTCCGCTTTTTTAGTGCGCACCAGGGTTCAGATGTAGCGTTCACATTCAAATTAACCGCACTAACAGAGCAATCACACAAGGGTCCGTTTCAATCCAACCAAACCTGCCAAGCCTGAAGTTGGCAGGCTTAAAGTTACACTCAAACACAATCAGGCACCTCATAGCAGATCTCTTTAACAGCCTGTGTGCGAAGCTCTTCCAAGCTGAGTCTATGTTTGGACTCCTGGCTGGCAGGTATGCGGCGGCGCTGGGGGATCTGATACACGCGTAGTGGCTCCCTCCTCTTCCCACTGCTGGGCAAACCACACTTCTTCACGATAGACTGCATCTGCAAACATTTAACAAGAACAGAATATTTACTTCCTATTTTAAAGGGGTGGTTGCATGCAATTTCACTTCTTTTAACTTTAGTTAGTGTAATGTTGCTGCTTGAGCATAAACAGTATCTGAACAATTTATAAGACTGATGTGTTGTTCGGAGGGATGGGCTTCATAGAAGCAGGAATCAAACGAGACGTTCAAAGGACAGTGGAGACAGTGGTGTGGAATAAAGGTCAAATATAAGAAAAATATGGCGTTTAAAAAAAAAAGAAGTATTAAGACATGGTATACTGCGCCCCATAAACACTACCATGGCTAGAAAAAAAAACACGGAACCACCCCTTTAAGGCAGCATCTCAAAAACACTAAGATTATAGAGTGTATAGGTGTTTATAGGTGTAAGATTATATTACTTTTTAGAAAAAAAGTGAGATTTTTTGATTGATTAATTATATTTATTGCCATGCCACCAACTATGGCTATATTAATGGCAAGAACAAAGCAAAAAAAAAAAAAAAGATAAAAAGGTAAATGAAAACCTGATTGAATCAATCTAAATTTGGTCTCATTTAATAAAAAATTCACACAAAAAAAAAAATTCTTGATGTAATCAAAAGCTTATTTGGCCATTTATGTTTATCATTTATGTTTTATGTTATCAAGAATAAGATGCATAATAAAAAAATATTCTGAATATTCTAATAAATAGTTTCTGTCTTTTCTTGGAAATGTAACATTAAATTCTGTATATTTAGTAGAATAACAAACACCAAAATGACATTTCTCTTTGATATTCTCACTCATGTTGTTCCACACTGTCGCTTTCTAGTACAGAACACAAAAGCAGAATTTAAGAATATCCTGGTCGCTCTTTTCAAAACAATGAAAGTAAAGGAAGACTGAAAAATGACTACAAAAGCACCATAAAATAAAAGTGGTTCATGTGCAAAATAAGTCTTCTGAAGCCATATAAAGGCTTTTTGATAAAATATGTAAATAAAAGAGTTAGTGCACAGGTTTGGATTAAAAACTACATTTACACACTCCTGAGAATAAACAGTAAGATTATAAAGGTGTAATATGTAACACAAGGAAGGAGACAAGAAGGCTTTATTTTAAGGAAGTCAATGAGGGAGAGGTTTCGCTACGCTGAATAAACTGATTTGAATTGACAATTGAAGCAATTTCAAAACAAGATTGATTGTGCAAGGGTTAGAGCGAGAAAAACTAAATTGACTTCATTAAAGTCAAATGAGGTCGGTATCAATGTATTGGTGTTACAGTGGTGTGTGTGTGTCTGACCTTGTTGGCTGGTAGTTTCTCCCTGAGAGAAGAGATGAGCCTCCAGCTCTCTTCACAGGACCGCTTATCTGAGTCATCACCACTGTCTGAGTCTGCATACTGCACAGAGACAGAAAGACACATTAGCCCGTTTCTAAAACCGAGTGAGCTCCATTTACTGAAGCTTTTATGGCAATGTGCTAACTGTCATGGGACCTCTAATGGACTGATTTAGAGCGCTTCTGCACACAAAACCCATAGTGCTTCACGCCCAAAGCACACAGGAGACTGGACTCATGATAAAGTTTGACGCCAAGCTAGGTCCACATTGAAAATATGGAATTCAAAGACTAATTATTTAAGTATTTGCAGTAAAAATTTGAAACACAGAAAAAAAGTTTAATACAAGGTTATAGGGTACTAGACCGAGCCCTGCCCATCTTGATCTTTTCTAAACAAGAATGATTGGGACACGTGTGGGTAGACTAAAAGACCCGATACTAACGAACCAGTGTGACAATTTCGAACAAAATCAGGCCTTTGGAGTTTGTTTCAGGTCCAAACAGCTTGACCAAGCGAACTTCACCGGGTGGTAAACGCCGTCGTACTACCCTTGGTCCATGGCGATGATGTAATAGGTATGTGTGGCTCTAAGGCTCCGCCTTCTTTTATGTGTAAATCTTCTCTGGTTAATTTCTTCTGTTCCCATCAGACATGAATAAAATGAACACAATGGAGGGCAGCTTTATTGTAGAAAATTAAGTTTTAATTCTATTTGGAAGAGACACTGACAGTGTTTTTCAAGTTTAATACTGTAAAGCTGCTTGCTTTTAAGTAATCTACTGTATAAAGCGCTATATGAATAAACGTGACATGACTTTACTAGAGTGACGAATTGCAGCGCTTATTCACAGATCCACAGCACTACGATCAGATGCTTTCTTAACTGCTGTTTTCTCACCGATGTCATTTTTGTTCATTTTCAGCCGATTGATCCGATCAACCAAAACGCATCTTAATACCAGGTGTAAGCAAGGACTAAATCTGCATCACAAGACGGAGCAGAGTTCATATCCCAGGTCCTGGAGTACCCCAACATATTTTTGGATGCCTCTCTTATATTAAACAGCGTCTTTTCTTACCAGTCTCTGCTGTTCCAGGATCTGGTCGGCCTCTTCCTTCTCTTTGCGGTACTGATTCTCCAGATCCTGCAGTCTAGAGAGAGATAACATCAGCCAGGCAAGGTCTGATGAAAAAATAGAAGCTAAAACCAGGTTTTACATGTTTTTTTTGCTGGTCTAGAAAGGTCAGATGGACTACCAACTGGTCCTGCTGAGGGTGACCTGTAGACCATTTTGGTCATGGCTGGAAGATCACCTTGGACCAGCAACAAACCAGCAACCTTGTTCCAAAAACCAGTTTGACCGTACATTTTAAAATTTCAGGTACATTTGTACAAGGCTATGACTTAAACACAGATCCATCCATAAAGTAACATCTGTTAAATGTGTTTTTACCATAGACAGTAAAAGAAATGGACACAGAGACCCCACAGACTTCAACGGCGAAAACTGAAGTTTGAAGTTAAAAGCACTCACTTCCTGATGGCTGAGCGTACTGCGCAGGCTCAGACTGAGCTTGACAATGTAGATGTGACGTAAGCCTCCTGTCTGACAGTTTTAAGTCTTCTAGTAGTTGTGGAAAGTGAAATCTGAAGCACGCTGTTTAAATGTTTTCTCCCGTTGCTTTTGGCTCAATATGGGCTTCTCCCCATTCTTCTCCCTTGACTTTATCGGACTTTATGTTTCCACGTCCCCCTGACTGCCTCATAGACAGTAAAAGATTGCCTGCGAGCGTCTCCTCCTGTCTATACGATAATTTATCAACTGTACGACAGAGTCGCGTTGGTTATGACGCAATCGTTTGTCTGTTTTTACAAAAAAGGCTTCTACGGCTTCTACTTTAAAAATAAACAATGGACAAATGGAGTCTTTAAACGCCTCAGATGTAAAGTTATTCACTGTCAAAGTGACTCAAAAATGAACGGGAGTCAATGGGATGCTAACAGCAGGTGATGGCTTGGTTAGCAGTGGCCACCCCTATGGGTGGTATGCTTTCCGAGTGCTAGATTACCCCCTTGGTTTTTACCTCTTCTCCATCTCCTGCTTTATGTCAATGCCTTGTTTCTCCAGCAGTTCTTTCTGTGCGTAGCTCCAGTCCACTGGCTCCCCCTGCTGTTCCTGTGTGGCACTGCGCTCTCTTTCTAGGCGGGCCTGCTCAGGGTGGTTAAACCTGAACACATGGTTCTTCCCCATCACTATACGGTTACCTACACAAGCACAGGACAAAGAAGAACAAAAGAGTATTTAAGCTACGGTTAAGATGAATGTTGGGATGACATACTACCAGACTACCATTTCGGCAGCACATAGAACTGCGCATGGCATGACAATTTTCTGTGTGAAAAGAATATCCAGATAAACAGTAGTATTTGCCATAAATTCAAGTATACCACAAGAGAAAAATGCACTGGTTATTGCTTCCTACAATTCAGCATGACATTCCTTCTTTCATGACTCATCAACCGGCAAAGGTAAGTGGTTAAATGGTTAGTTTACCCAAAAAATTTAAATTCAGTCATTAATTACATGTCGTACATCTTCGGAACACAAATGAAGATATTTTTGGTGAAATCCAAAAGCTTTCTGACCCCTCCATAGACAGCAACATAAGGTCCAGAAAGGTAAGATAGGACAGACATCATCAAATTAGCCCATGTGACTCCAGTGGTTCAACATTAATATTATGAAGCAACGAAAATTAATACTTTGTGTGCAAAAAACAAACAGAAATAACGTCTTTACTTAATTTCTTCTCCTCTATGTCAGTCTCCTACGCTTTTGACGTAGTAAATACAGTGCAGCGCTTCAGAGTTACGTCAGCTCTACATCAGAATGCCGGCTTACCATTGGCCGATGATGTTCACGTGACACCACGACGCATGCGTCGCATGCAACGTAAACTTTGTAGGAGACTGCTGTCTATGTGTGGATTGGAAACTTCTCAGATTTCATCAAAAATATCTTCATTTGTGTTCTGAAGATAAAAAAAGATCTGACGGGTTTGGAGCGATATGAGGGCGAGTAATGTATGACAGATATTCTTTGGGTGAACTGTAAAAAATAACTAACCCTTTAATTCTTTCAAAAAATAAAATTCTGTCTACTTTCACTCAGCTTCGGAAGATAAATAAAGGTATTAAAAGATATAAAACTAAGATTTATGACCCTCCATTGAAATTCTATACACCTCAAACTGACACAGCACCATAAAATAAAAGAATTACAAGGAAAATAACTGCATTTTCCCCCAAATAAAGTATTTGAAATGTTTTCAATTGCATGTTAAGCCCTGCAAATAATAGTAGGCAGTTATGTACAGAAAGGTCTATAGTGTAGCAAACAATACACTAGTGTTTCATTCTGAACAACGGAAAAAAAGCACATTTAAAAAATGTAAAAAGTCACCTTGTTTGAGTACAACACCATCATTGATGCGTTTGCCATTGACGTATGTTTCTGCTCCAACTAATGGCTCCAAAGTCACCACCACTGCAGACACGCGTGCGTGCGCGCACACACACACACACACACACACACACACACACACACACACACACACACACACACACACACACACACACACACACACACACAACACACACACACACACACACATATGTTTAAGACGGGATTACATGCTTTTCAACATTAAAAAGATAAAAATTGCTTTGTTTTTGTCATGCCCAAAATATCAGTTGTTATGGCAAAATACACCATCTTTAAAACTTTCTTGCATTATTTAACAACCATAAACGTATGAAAATGTATGTAATATTTTATATACAGTACCGGTCAAAAGTTTACAAAAAATACTATTTGCTTTTGAAAGAAGTCTTTTATGCTCATCAAGCCTGCATTTATTTGATCAAAACTACAGAAAACAAAAACAAAACATTAATATTGTGAAATATTACAATTTAAAAAAATGGTTTTCTATTTGAATATACTTTAAAACATTATTTATTCCTGTGATCAAGGCTGAATTTTCCGCATCATTACTCCAGTGTCACATGATCCTTCAGAAATCATTCTGATAAGCTGAAACATGTCTTCTTATGTTGAAAACAGTTGTGCTGCTTAGTATGTTTGCAGAAACCATCATTTTTTTTCATGATTCTTTGATGGACAAAGTTCAACAGAACAGCAATGACTTTAAACAGAAATCTTCTGTAATATTATGTCTTGTGTGTCACTTTTGTGTGAATCAGTGAATGTCATGAAAGATGAAAGTCATGTGGCTGCTCTCACCCTCATTGTTGTCATTTACTTCACTGCAGAAGACACAATGCAGCTCCTTTATAAACTGACCGCTGAGACGAATATCCACATCCTCCTGACCAACCCTGCAACACATACACAAACAAACACACACACACAGCCATGAGACATACAGTGCAGTATTTACAAAGAAACAGATCGCTCCTTCAAAACCTCACTGCTCACCTGGTGACTCCATCTTTAATATAATAGATCAGACACTCTGACATCAGAGGATCCTCGTTCAGGTTCACCAGGTTGGGCGTCTGGGGAGAAAACACATGCTCAAACACATGGAAGCATTTGGGGCTTAATGAAGGACATTAAGTGCTAGGATAATGGAGTATGAGTACAAATCATATTTGCATGTTTTTAAGAAACTTTAAGACTCAAGGTGTGGTCACATTAGCACTATTTCTGTGAAATTTCATGGGCATTGTCTGTCGTCAATAGTGAAGCACAGCTCACACAGAAGTCACTTTCAAACCAAGCAGATTTTTGCTAGTCAAATGTCAAATTCCTGTCAAATTTTTGCAAGTCAAATGTCAAATTCCTGATTGATGAATTCCTATTGAAATGATCGGATTTCGTCTGAAAAACTGTGAATGTGACCGCACCTTTGACAGCCGCTTTGACAAAATGTGCATTGTAAACAGTGCAACACAAATGAATGTGACTTGACTCACTCTTTTGGGTGAGAAGACACCCACTGTTCCTCCGTCCTCTTTCACAGACACACCCATCTCAGCCAGCAGTGACTCTCTAATGTGTCACAACAGAGAAACAGTGTGAGTTTCACATTTGTATGAGTCTCGCAGAGCCAGACCGGCCACTGAGGCTGGAGTCATCTGACTGACATGTAAAGCTCACATTGATTATCCAACAAGCTATTAGTTGGTTAAGGCGGCATCTAGTGGTGTGCGATATGTATCATCTATGACAGTGTTTCCCAACCCTATTCCTGGAGGCACACCTACAGAGCACATTTTGGATGTCTCCCCTATACCTGCTACAGATTTCGGGAATCCTATAAGATCATTACAAATCACACTGTACGACATGGATTTAATAAACTTGGGTATGACATGTATTTAGACTGTCCACTGATGACACTTATAGTATCGTAGGCTACAATGCAAGTTAGTATAGAAGAATAAACGTAATAGAGCAAGATGAATTTCACTTTGGCAATTGTGGTTTTTATGTGTGCTGCGAGAGAAAAGTGGAAAATATAGACTAGGGAAGAGAGACCATCTTGGCATGCCAACTTTGAGGTAAGCAGTTTTAGGTTTTAGCAATGTCGCGTTGATCAATACACCATGTCATGTTGCATTTTTATTGGCTAGTCAGTAGACATAGGTTGTAGCACCTAACAAACTGATGATCATGCTAAATTTCTGACACTGTCAGAAAATTATCACAGGCTATTTTTGGTCGCAAGACCTCTCTCACTGTATGACATAGGAACACTGTTTAGGAGCCGCAACCACAGAAATCATCACGATTGGTCATTTTTTGTCTGGGACAGCCCAAAATCGTGCAATTTGTACCAGGCGATACCTGACCCATTCGTTTCAGGTTTGGAAGTTGTGTTGGTGTGCCTCCATGAACAGGATTGGGAAATACTGTATATATGTATAACTATATATTTATAAAAAAAAAATTTAATATACTTTTTTTATGATTTTGAAGTAGGACGCTTGCTTTGTAAAAACCTAATAAAAACACCTTGATGCAGTGTATTAAATGCAGTTAGAATGCCCCCGAAATTCAAGAGTTTCAAGAGTTTTGTTTTATATTCATGTATATTATATTGGATTTCTGTCCTCATATAGGATATAGATCCTCATAAATACTACACACTGCACCTTTACGCAAAATCAAACAAGCCTTTTCCCAAATATCAGCACGATTGTGAATGGCATATTGATTTAATAACAGTTCAATAGACAATAAGTTAACATTTTGTTACATTTTTGTTAATACTGCCATTATTTTATCAATGAAAAGAAATATCAGCAGAATTGTTTTTTCGTCTCGAAGCAACACCTAGCTTCATTACAGAATGAATCAGTTTAAAGAAAGATTTAACGGCTGAATGAATCAGCTGTTTGAACGCTAATGACTCATTAAGACAGTGACTGCTAGTTGTTTTGGTGTTATTTAGTGTAATTAAAAATGTAAATAAAAAAACATTGCATTTTGCAATTGTTTATGCAATGTAAATGCATTCAAGCCACCTCCGAGCTGCATTAAACAGTCTGTGTAAATACATCTAAAAGCTCATTCAGATGTGCAAAGATGGATTTTGTTGATATGGATTTCATTTGGCAATGGTTATAATACATTTAAGAATTTGACATTCAAGATGATGCATACATCTAATAACTCTGCACTGTTTTTATTACCACATCCTAGCTCTTGCCTTTTTTAAAGATTACTGCCACGTGCTTGTATGAAGAGCTAGAGTCTATCATATAGGCACAGAACGTGTGTGTTAGTTGGCCAATGGCTGTAGTCTTTGAAGTGTGTTTAAGCTCAACTTTTTAGCCCAAATGCACACACAGCAAGCTTTCGTCCCCACTAGTTCTTGTCAGTTTGGTGTGTCTGGACATTAATATTCACAGGTTAAAGTTACCCCATAACTCCTAATTCACTCTATCACAACAGTTTATGTTATAAATGTGTACACATTTTGAACACTGCGAACACTTCATTGGGTTGTGCCTGCTCTCACCTATCTTGTCTTATTGACTCGGTTTTCCTAAGTTTTTCCTCCCATGTTTCGTTCAGCTCTGCGATTATCTTCTCCGTTTCCTGTTTGAGACACAGTACAACAATGGCAGTCAGATATATTTTCTCTGGTTTTACACTTTTTTGTTATAAAAGTAACAAAATTTGTTGTAAATATTTAAATTAAATATACGTATATATTTTAAAAAATCTAATCAGAAACATTCTGCAGCTGCTGACATTGGCTTAATTTACATCATCTTTTCGGAAGCTGATGTAGCTGCTGAATTTAGCAAAACATCTGAAAATACAACTCTGTTACCTACTTTAATACCAAGCTACTGGCAAGCCACCACATGCTTTTGCAGTTGTGATAATTGGCTGTTGTTGGTGAGAAAGTGCCTGTCATGTGTACCTTGAGTCTCTCCACAGCCTCCTCTTTGCTGATGTGCTCAGCAGGACTAGCGGGCGTCACTCCCTCCTCCATTGGTGCATCAGAGGTAGACTGTACATATGAGAGCGAAGCCTGATGGAGCTCACCCGATGCACCTCCCAAAGCGGGACGGCCGGTTTCAGACCCTGAGAGAAAATGAGCATGCGAGTTATTTATTATGGCACATGGCTGTGACTGTCTACAGCTAAAAGACAACAAGAAATCAAAGTTTGTGGACTTTAGTCCATGTCTGTTAACTTCAATGCATTCTGTGCCCATGCAATCAAATTTCTCTTCCAATACTCATACCTGTAATGCAAAAAAACGTAACATTCCTCAAATGAGGAATAAAAAAAAAAATTGTGTACTTTGGTTCAGATGCATCAAATTAAGATCAGCATTGATAATAATAATAAATATTTCTCGAGCATCAACTCATCATATTAGACTGATTTCTGAAGGATCATGTGACACTGAAGACTGGAGTAATGGTGCTGAAAATGCAGCTTTGATCACAGGAATAAATTACATGTTACAATATATTCACATAGAAAATGGTTTCATAAAATTACTGTTTCTACTGTATTTTTGATCAAATATATGCAGCCTTGATGAGCAGATGAAACTTCTTCAAAGTAAAAAAAAAAAAAATCTTACAGACCCCTTTTTGACTCATTATAATAAAATAAAAAAGTATTAAACTTTTTTTTTGAGTAATGAGTATCTGATGAGAATCACAAATGAGAATTAATAAAATGTCTATGCAAAAATCTGGTCCTAAATATAGGCTTAAAAAATATTTTTATTTTTTCTATGATTTTGTGGTGAAATGTGATTTGAATGTTTTGTGAGACAAACCTGCATCACTGCCAAAAATATTCTCTTAAGTGTTATAGCATCTTCCAGACCATCTTTAATTTTGCTTTAAAGTTGACATGGAATCAAAATGGAAAATTCTTATATTTTATGGAATATTGCAGTATTTATTATAAATGATTTAATCGGCACACATCAATATATACTTTTTAATAGTCATGTGTCCTCGTAATCTTTAATCAAAATAAACTTCCCTCCCTCTTGCAGCGACATCTGTTTTCTGATAAGTGTTTACTGATGACGAGGACGGCACAACCTTTCACTCACATGAGATCCACCAATAGCAAACCACAACCATCCATTCAATTCCCCATTGACAAAGTCAAGTCCCATTTTTTAAGTCCCAAGATTTAATATTTTTCCTGGAGGCGTTTCACTCAGATATGTCAAAATAGGGAACAAAAGAGTATTACTACTTCCATTACATGCAGACTTTGTTACACATCACTCATGTTTATACTTATTTTAGCACTGTCCACTTGTGAACAGACCCTTCTGAGAGCTGTTAATGCCAGGTGTAAATATACCTGAGGCAGTGATGAGGTTGCTGAGTCCCTGAGACAGGAGGAGCTCTTTGAGTCTGTTGACCTCGTCTTTGAGTTCCCGGACGAGACGTGCGTTAGGATCTTCATTTATCACAGCGTTACACTTGATCTGCTTTGCTCTGTCTGCATACCTGCAGTGAGACACACAGTGCTGTAGCTTAGACAGTGTAAACAGGACAATGAACCTAAAATTCATGCTTAAAAAGAAGGAACTGTTATTTTACCTGAGAGTACTGAGTGTTTCTTCATAATTAATATCTGCAGGGCTCAGAGCAGCAATCATGGCTGTGCGGGAGTTTCCACCTTCAAACACAAACATCAGTGTTTAAAGACTTGTTCGTACCAAGAAAAAGAGTACACTATTGAACGCAAATCATTATGTAATCATTAAAGTTAAAAATGTATACATTAACAAATTCAATTAAAGCAATGATTTATGGCTTTCAAGCATTTCTCAATGAAAATGTTTTTCAAAAGTAAATTTAAAACAGTAAAAAATAAATAAATGAAGAGAAGTGGTTTGATTAATAATAATGATTCTCACGCTAAACCTAGCCAAAATGTCAAACAAATGAGTCAGTCTACAGTCTACAAATGACATATGACTATTTCGTTGCCAAATACACTTTTTTCAGAGTATGTCCAATTGCTTGTATGGGCAGTTCTCCCGGATGAGAGCGTGCGCATGTCAACCTGAGCGAGAGTGTGGCCATCAACGCACTTCGTTCAGGTTATGGGATCCGTCTGCAGCGCTGTAATTTTGTGTTTAAACCAGGAAATCTAAAATGTCACTATAGACATTGTAAAAGACATATAACACATAAGCCCCTTTCACACTGCGATTCCGGCAAATACACGGATAATACGACCCGGCATTTGTTCCCGGGCCGCTAGATTTGGTCCATTCTCACTGCCAGCGAAATACCGTAATATGTGCGCTCACACACAACCCGTAACGGTCCCGGGTCGAGTTGACACGTGACATCCGGATGTGACGTATAATGGCGAGCGATCTCCGCTGCAGCGCGGATAGTAAGGAGCTCCGTGGTCTCGACTTGTGTCCAGTTTGCGCACATTTCTTGCTTGTTTAATTTTAGTTTCTTTTGTATACGAACACTCTCTGCGTTTAAAAAACCGACAAGCTCTTCTGGCACTGCAGGGTTGTATAATTGAAAAAACAAGCTCTAGGAGTCGCACGATAACTACGTACACGTTGCGGCATTAGTTTCGGCTTTTGTTCACACAGCGCTCGTCCCGGGTCGAATACCGCAATGTTACTATGTCCCCGACCTGGGTCGAATTCGGTAATTAATCCCGGGACGTGGTTGCTTTCACACAGAAGGCGACCCGGCAATGTTCCGGGAATATTGCGGGTCCGACGTGCAGTGTGAAAGGGGCTATAGTGAACCAAATGTTATTTAGGGATAATGCCAAGTTGTATTGTGTGTGTGTGTGTGTGTCAAGCCTGCAGTCTCCCTCTCAAAAACTGAAGCTTTCGCGCCTCGATTGCCCCCCGGTGACTGGTCCCAGTATAGTCGCCCCTCTGTGTTTTCTAATGGACGCGAGGCAAACTAAACAATAAAATTACACTTCAAATATTTTTTCCCCAAAGTTAGTTTATGTCACTGAAGGCAGTTATCATCACGATGATTTCATTTCAAGTGTTCGTTTTTAAAATAAGTTCAGTCTTAGTTACTTATCTGATGCTTTAAAAACGGGGGGTGTGACGTCATGATTGACAGCTGAGACTGAGGGCTTCTCTGAGTGAAGTTGTCACTGAGGCACTAACGGACTTTTTTCGGGATTTTTGGGAGCAGATTGGAGCTTTAGCTTTACTTTCTACATTTCCATAATTGTCTATTTCACACCAACATAATTAATTGTTCTGCAGCTGTGTGAGTGTGGGCGGGCTTTTGATATCGCAGTTGTACTTCCTGCTCTACTTCCTGCTTTCTACTGCGCAACTGCGGTCCCGAAATCGCTACTGGGCACACTCAGTCCCAAGATGTCAGCGCCGTGCAGGCCGCCTGAAAGCTTCAAATATGGCAAGCGGAAACGGATGATGTTGAGTCGTCCATATTTTTTTACGGTCTATGGTGTGTGTACACGTCCTCATGTCTCTTTAGCTCCACCCACTGCACGCCTCCACGAGCTTGGTTTTATTTACCTTTTAAAAAGAATATCTTTCTGACCACAAACTTCAGAACGGTAAAGTACTCTGGCTCCACACACTTTCAGGAAGTTATACTATTTTTCTCCATTTATTTCGTATTCCAAAGTCAAGTACTCGTATTCAAGTTTTTGAAAAAGATCCAGCCATTTTCTTAAATCTAAATCTTCTAGAAGACAAACAGCCAATATCTTCATATCTGTAATTTACTGGAACCCCTCATGAAAAATATGCAATATACACATGATTTACTGATATAATTTTACAGAATTTTTCTGTCACCGTTAAATATTTTGTTTCGTGTCGTGTTTGTCTTCAGAAGTAAGTTTGAGAAAAGGTTTTCAACACAAGACAATGTTTGCCTCTTGGACTAGTAGAAAAGTCAAGTAATGGATAGCTGGATATCAAATATACTCGACTGGTTTTAGGTGTCAGACCAAATTCTGCGCTAAGTGGGAGGACAAAATGGATATTCTGATGGGACATTCCTGGTCTATCAACAGGGTTTAACAACACATGACTTAAAGCATCTTATTGGTCGATGAGTTTATTTCAGTAACTCTCTAAAAGGAAAAAAAAAGTTCTCTTGTCAGACCAATTTTCCCTGGTGTAAGCAGATCTATAGGAATGTATCGTTTCAATTCACAGCCTGTGAATAGACCTTTAGACAGCAAGACATACCTAGATTTTCTCTCAAAAGCCACGTGAGCACAGAATCCCTGTAGGGAATGAAATCAGAGCGTCTCTTCTTTGTGCCGTGCTGTTGAGGGGAAATATATAATTACTCTTGACAAAGAACTTAACATTTAAGACAAAGCACTGAAAGACAAGGAGATGACAAATGTGAAACAAACAGAACTGAAGCAGTAAAAAACAGAGGAGACAGAAAAACTAATCAGCACTAAAAGAAAAGGAAGTTCTTACCATGTCTGCCAGTGCTGAGATGACTTTACCCAGTGTCGTCAGAGATTTGTTAATATTGGCTCCCTCCTAAAAAACGAAGAATATTTTAAATGATGTTTTAATTCTACAATTAAAAGTTATTTCAACTGAAAGAGTAGATGTCCAAAGCTTTTCTGTACAGAAAACTTGATGTCAAGCTCCAAAAAGTACAAAAATAGAATGATAAAAGTGTAACATCTGATTAAATGTACAATTTAAGCAATAATTCAGAGGAAAAGTTCCCTTCCGTTCATATAGCTCATTTACAATTTCCACATTTTCAAATTGATCATATAATTATACCATATATGTAGCTTCAGAAGACTTTATAGTAATTTCTCTCTCTCTCTCTGTCCAGACAAGCGTGTAAAAACATAAATATTGTGACATATTATTACAACTTAAAATAACTGTTTCTATTTTAATAAATACTTAAAATGTAATTTATTCTTGTGATGACAAAGCTGAATTTTCTGCATCATTACTCCAGTCTTCAGGGTCACATGATCCTTCAGAAACCAATCTTATTTGCTGATTTGATGCTCAATTATTATTGGTGCTCAGTTATTAATAAAGGTTCTAATTGTAATAATATTTCACAATATTACTTTTTGTTTTTGCTGTTTTATTTTGACCAGTTGTGTATGTGCCTGTCTGTCCATCTACTTCATATACAAGTCAAATGAACTACTTTTATGATACGTTTATGAAGTATTTTAATTTTGACATCCATTTTGTGCTTCTACTGTATGAAAAAGAGCCACATAAAAATCTCAGACTATCGCCTTTTGAGTTCCACAGAGAATAAAATGTAAGTCAAATAATTAATGATGACAGTATGATGTTTTTGTTTGAACTCCTTCCTTTAATTCAGGACTAATATGACAAACACACCTTCAACCTCAAGCCTTTGGCTCCAGATGAGTCCGCTCTCTCACTTCCTGCCAGATCAACCAGGCTGATCTTGCTCACCTGAGTGAGTAAAGAATTGAAACCAGAGTGAGTAAATAAGAACAATTAGGAGTGTTTTGTAATCTCTTGCACACACCTTCTCAGTGTCCAGGCTGGTCATGTGGTCATGTCGGCGCTGTGTGAAGAGGATGGTGAAGACTGCATGCGAGCGACTGCTGGTCTCGTTCATATTGGTAGCGGCAACTGTCCTTTAAGTAACAGAAAAATGATTTGTAGAGTTTTATCTGAATAATAAAAGTAATCATTGACAGATGAATTGATTATCAAAAGAGTTCTTATTTAAAATGAATTAATCATGTTTGTGTGTATAATAATACCTGGCTTTATTGCCAGTGTCCATGAGATCTGCAATATCACTGTAGTTTGTAACCGCCATTTTGGAGAGGTCTTCTACATAAGGGCCCATTATTGGGTGCTCTCTGACCCTCAAGGACCCTCTGCTTTTTGGGTTCAACAAGTCCCGAACTCGCTCGCAGTAAATCTCCATATATGAAACCTAAAAAATATATTATTAAGAAATTGATATCAAATCCTTTATTGACTAATATACAGTAATACATAAAAAGTCAGCTCATTTTATATCAAGAAATTGTTTTAAAGTTTAATCTGGGCCCGCATTTATCAAGCCTCTGAGAAATACTCACAAGAACACGCTAAGAATTGACTTAAAGGCCCACTGAAAACAAAATTTAAGTTGTTTAGCTTTTAGTATGACTGAGTTCGCCTTAAAGTTATGAAAAAGCTGGTATGTTCCAAAACAATGATAGAATTTGCATTTAGGAGACAAAAACATTTAAAATGTACAGTCTGTCACTTCCGTTAAAATTAATCTCAGATTGTGATGACCCCCTCATCTAATCCCCTCTTTTTCGAGAGCCTGCTCTGCTCTGATTTGTCAGATGGCCCAACCAAACATCTTTTACATATGTGAATTTCAGCTCCGGATCTTACTCAGCACATGATGCACAATGACACGAACAGTAACGATGGTGCCAGTTCCTTTAGATGTTAATCAAAGTGGATTTGCTTTGACAACACAAACCAAACTCTTCCAGTCTCAGCAACTAGTGTTTGACGCTGGGTTAAAGTAGACGCTTTTCGCAGGCAGCCAGTGAAGACCATAGTTTGGCATTATGGAAATCTGTTACAAACCTAAGTATGTTAATGCACGGAGAAAGACTCGTTTCAGGCAGTTCAGAATCTATTCTGTTTTATTTGTCATCTTTAAAACTTTGCTGACTGTTTGCATACACAAACATCTACATTACTAACTACATGAAAGGTAATATTTGAAAAAGCATAATAGGGGCACTTTAACATCGCAAATGGACACTCCAGCAAACAGTGGCTCAGACACACAGAAACATACCTCTACAGAATAGGACAGGTCAGGGTCAGTGTTATCTGCTGTTTGTCTGAACAAATCCTCACACATCTATGGGACAAAATGCACAACGAGAGAGGTGATCACTAAAAAGTGCTCAATTCACTTTTAGTACAAAATAAAGTATTAATTACAATTCTTTTACTGCGTTTGAAGAACAACTAACTAACTAACTAACTAACTAACTAACTAACTAACTAAAATAATAAATAGACCCAACAGTTTTTATTTATTACAAATTGCAAGCATACTTAAGCTTATGTTTACCAACACTGAGTGATCTATGTACATAGACTAGCATAGACTACAATGTTTTTCCCTCATTTGATTTGTTTTGCTATACATATCTCTACATTAAACATTAAATACATGCCGATATTCATGCTATCGTCATACAAACACCTGTGGTATGATGCCTTGCTGCCCAGGATCTTGTTTTCCCATCATTGTGTACGACTTCCCAGCTCCAGTCTGTCCATAAGCAAAGATACACACGTTATAGCCCTCGAAAGCATGAAGCAGCATCTCCTCGCCAATGTCCTGATACACCTTCCTCTGAGATGCAAAGGATGGGTCTTCTTCCTGCAACAGAGTAAAAAGGGACAAAGTCAGAAGGAGTTTTCTGTGTTCAGATGAATGTCTGCGGAAGATAAGAGTGAGTGTTTGATAAGACCAAATTCACATACTTTTCAGCAAACTAAAAGTGCATGTTCATCAGTGGCATCAGTGGTTTTCTGTAATCGATATCTTGAGTATGTAGAGCATTCAGCGCTAATATGGGCTGCACGCCACTGATGTGCAGTCACACAAAGCAGAAAATACATACTTTTGAAACACCAATACTACTGGTGCATACTAACCTGATTTGATGGACTCATTTATTGTGTACTGTTTGCAAATGCATGTACGAATAAGTGGTATGACTTTTAATCAAGTTAAGGTAATTGTTTCGATAGGGACTTTAAAGTGAACCTATTATGTATTTGATTTAGTTTTTGGGATGTACTAGAATAGGTTTTCATGCTTGAATGTTCAGAAAACAAACCCCTTACCATAACTGAGTTTTAACACTACTGACTTTGTGATTTATAACCTTCTTCATGCACGAACAGCATAATTACACACTAAAGAAAGTTGAATATGTGAAAAAGCACAATAGGACCCCTTTAAGACATCATAGATGTTCACTTTCAGTTACAGTGTACCTTTCAGGAAAGCTGTTTTGAAATCACTATATAAATAAATGCATTATTATTGACAGGTTCATACTATAAAAAAATAAATTAAAAAAACCTTTTCCAACTTACTGAGCTGTGTGACCAGTATGAATAATCAAACGTGAAGTTCTTGGGTGATTCCTTGGGTTGTTTGGGATTAATAATACCTGCAAAACATACACATAATTTAGCACACTAATCTCACACACAGTATTGGTAAATAAAACTGTATTTTTACGTAAAAACATGTAAATAAAACATAATTTAGACCGAAATTCTGGTCTAATAATCTACTGACTATTAGTAACTTTGCAGCTACATGTCAACTTATTCTACTCACCCGAAACTAACAGTCTACTAATACTCTAATGAGATAGTTGACATGTTTTTGCAAAGTTACTTATAGATAGCAGAATGTATAAAAGTTGACTGTCGAAATAAAGCATAAGAGTCACAGGATAACTAATTTCACTTTATGGTAAAGCAATTCATTACAGACACAACAGTATGACTTTCTGTAAAGCGCTATAAAACCTTTTTTGCCCAACTCCTTTCTCTTCTAAAATAACATTAGTTAGTTTTACACTTGTTAGTTACCCTAATAAAGGCTGTGTTTAACATAAATTAACAAATTAACAAAAAATGTGTCTGCTGAAAATGTGTCTGCCTAAATGAGAGATGCACCAATACTAAATTTCTCAGCTGATACCGATTAACCATGTTATACAGAATGATATCTGCGGATACTGATAGTTTGATTTCCTCTCATTTAATACATTACTATAATATTAGATGTTATAACTAATAACAGAGCCCAAACTATTATAGCTATTGATTTTCAGATATAATAATTACACTCACATAAAAACTGAAATGTATATCACATCAGGAAGACACTTGTCATTCATGACAAATTTATTCAAGCACACACATATACTCGTACAAACTGTGACCACCGGAAAACTTTCCTGTGGTAAATGCAACATGAAGTGACATTGTTCTGTTTTATTGACACTGACTGAGTGATTACAAGATGAGACATTATATATTTCGGTAAGTTGCAGTTTATCTTTCAGCATACCTTTTGATGTTCATGCATGTTTTTTTTTTTTGCGTTATAACTTATTTTAAAGTAAAAGAAAAACTGCAGCCGCTTAAACTGATGCTCTACAAAGATTGGTCACATCACATTTAAGAGCATCAAAACTCTCAAAACTGTTTGAATTTCATGATTAAATAGCCAGAATTTGAAAGCTGAGACTTTGTACAAAGTACAAAGCTCTTTGCAATTATTGGATGGGAGGCGCAACTACAAATAATGTTTGGTGTAGGAAAAAATAGAGGACCTGGCAACCCTGGCTTGAACTACGGGTGATTCATAGGGTCATAACGTGTTACAGCCCCAAATTCAACACAAGAGACTGTCCCTGTGTCCCAATTTGCATACTATCCATACTAAATAGTACTCGAAAATAGAATTAGTATGTCCCAAATCATAGTATGCTGAAAAGGGTATTCCAAAGATACCCGGATGGTTTACTATTTCTGGTCAGAATTTGAAGTGCGGATCGATGCGCAATCTAACGGCTGATATTGCCCTCAATCCATTGAGAGTTGGACGAGGATTCGATTAGAACTACAAACACAGATAAAAAGTGTTTAAAAAAAACTACAAACGTGACAGCGAGTCAGATGGTTAAGTAGAGAGGTTTAGATAAAGGGTTTGAGTCGCCACCCATCAGTATTTTACCTGACAAAAATATATTTATTCAGTGTTGTCCACATTATATTTCCCCTGCAGCAGCATTGAGAACTTTTGTAATGACACGTTTAATGTTTGGCCATTAACTTTTAAATGCATCATTATATTTAAACTGCAAACACACGAGGAGAGGACTTGAACTGTGTGATGATTGACAGGGCAGTTTAAACTGCCTGTGACGGGATGCACGTCCGTTAAAGATGGCGAAGTAGTATGTCCCAAAGCTTGCACACTTTTATGCTACACACTCAAAACTATGTACTTTTTCTTCACAAAAGAGTACATACTTTTAGAAAGTAATATAAGTAGGAGAATTGGGACGCAGCAAGTGTCTTCACACAGGGCATTTCTGAAACTATTTTCCACCCACTTTTGATTGACAGGATATGAACTGCCCTGATCATCGGATAATTTTAAACAATCTGCCGATAAGAGGAAATAATTGGCTTTTATCGGCAGATACATTGGTGCATCTCTATGAAATATTCAGGGATCCCTGAACAGAACACATACTAGTCGACTAATTGTTCAGATAACTAGTTGATTTATAACATTTTGGACATCCCTAATATGCATGCTGCACAGGGATATAGGTGTCATAGCGGTTACTATTAGGGGTGTGACAAGATCTCGTACCACGATATCTCGTGATATTAAAGTGTGATGAGTTCTCTCCTCGAGAAGAAAAGCTGTCGTGTCGAGTGTGAGGGTGAAGTTAGGATAGAATATGCTATGACAACGTTTTCATTATGCCTCCATTGTGGTTTTGCTTTTTATAGAAATAAAAAAAAGTATACACATTTAATTCCAGTGGATAACAGTCGCTTCAATTTGTTTTACGCTACAGAAGCGTCAGACAGTTCTCTTATCTTGTAAAATGTGCGTTCAGCCCCACCGCCCACTATTCACAGAGTACGCACGATTGCGAAAATTTAAAGTAAACCTGATCACGCATTCAAACGCGATTTCAATAAGTTAGCGCTGTTTGAAAGCGACACCCTGAGGCATGCGAAACATCTACCAATATAAAAACTATCTTAGGCTGGGCTGTGTAGTTAGCTCATCTCTTGCTAGGCAACGTGGGGGAGAGGACGCTGGCGTTGTCTGTTCGCCGCTTCTCCACCCACAAATCATGTTAATGTACTATTAGATTTAGATTTTATTTTATTTCCTTATGTTTGTGACTAGTCTAACAGTCAGAGCTACAATTGGGGCTGTTGCTGATTGCTGGCAGCCACTGAGAGGACGTTGTTCGTCGTTTCGCCGTTTTCCACCGCTTCTCTAATGTTTATGTTTGAATTGTTGCGGTTGGTTCTGGTTTGGAGGACATTTGATGTTTCTCGCCGCGACTGCTCACTGGTGGTCTCCCTTGGGCTTAAGCTGCATGGTGGCTGAAGTTTGCACCGGGCTAGCGTCATCTGGGCCATCGTAATCGGCGTCCGGCATGATGTTGGGATGTTCCGCTTCTCGGCTGCGCCGCTGTTCCGTCCTGCATCGCGGCGGTGGAGCGGCTTAGACTTCTGCGCCGACCCCGGTGTGTCCACAGAAGTGCCCGGGAAAATGTTCTGCCTCCTGCATGGTGCTGCGGCGATCCCCATCGTCTGAATCGTCATGAAGACCCATCATCTGGTCTTCAGCTGTCGTGCCTCGGCGATGTCATCAGGACACACTGCCGCTGGGAGAAATTTAAAACATGGAGTGGACCACAGTGTGCTGCGGAGCTAACAGAGACTTCCACCATCAGCTGTTTTCTGTCCACCATCAGCTCTGTTTCTGTCCACCATCAGCTCTGTTTCTGTCCACCATCAGCTCTGTTTCTGTTCACCATCAGCTCTGTTTCTGTTCACCATCAGCTCTGTTTCTGTACACCATCAGCTCTGTTTCTGTTCACCATCAGCTCTGTTTCTGTTCACCATCAGCTCTGTTTCTGTTCACCATCAGCTCTGTTTCTGTTCACCATCAGCTCTGTTTCTGTTCTGTTTTCTGTGTTGGTTGATTGTTTGTAGTATTCTATATTTTTACTTGTTATTAATTTTTTTTTGTTATTTTTCCCCCCTTTGTTGCACTTTGAGATTCTTCGAAATGAAAAGTGCATTATAAATAAAATCTATTATTATTATTAGCTCTGTATCGTGCTTAAAGAAAAAATAAATAATTCAGTCTCTATTTGCATTTTGAATATTGAGATAGTACTCTGATTATGGTTGCACTTATTGTTTGCACTTAAAATCTATGATCAATTTGTGGAAATGAGTTCAGTTAGGAGGTCAAAAGTTGTAGAAGCTCATAAATCCTGTGCAGTTCTAAGATCTGAAGAGACGATCATACAGGAGAGTATTGTTGTCTTTTACTGCATATGATAATACATATTTAGAAAGTAGAACTGAAATGACATTCAATTCAAGTTGATTAGTTAAAACATTTAAAAAAGCACCAGCAGACAATTGTTCTAGTCATTAATCATTGAGGATTTCTTAAAAATACTCTATAAAAAAATCTCATCTTGTGTCTCGTCTCATGCGATAAAAGCGTCTCATCACATCCCTAATTACTATATTATATAATTTAGCATGTCTGTAATGCTGTACTGACGCATCAACATCCAAGAACACAACTGTTTGTGTTATATTTACAGTTACTAGTAAGCAATCCTTCCTTCTTTAAAGTTGAATGAGAGTATCAGGGAGCAATGGAGCCTTTTCTTAGGACTATTCCCAAGTCATGCCAACACACAGTCCTGTCTAGCCATCATAATGAGCTTGGAAAGATCCCAGCTCTGCAAACACTGCAGGGCCATAGTGCTTCCCCTCCATAAACATTTCTTTCAGTAGCTTTAGAATGACCTTTGACACCATGTCCCTACCAGGCCTTGCACACAAAAACTCAGTGAAAACTGAGAAATCCCACTCTGCATAGCTGCACACAAATCATCTCATACAGACCTCAAAAGTATTTACACTTAAACTACACTTAAATGGTAGAATGTGACAGATATAGACAAAACAAATGGTATAAAATTAATGGGCAAACTTGTATACTAAGAAAATACAGAGTTTCTGCAGGTTATATGAGGCAAGACTTTTTCATTGATAATTTTAAGGGCAATTATAGAACATTTAAGGAATCTTGAGGGTTGAGTACCTATGCTACCAACCACTACATATGGAAATAACTTTTACTGTACTCTCTTATCAACATTGCAAACAAGGCTGTGCAATTAATCTCAAAACAATCGTGATTTGAGCACATGCGAGTCCATTTGCGAGTCCAAGGCTGCAGTTATATATATATATATATATATATATATATATATATATATATATATATATATATATATATATATATATATATATATATATATATATATATGTCCTTGTGCGCACGTTTAATATGTTCAGCAATCAGCGCAAATTATGACGAAGCGGAGCGGAATTGAATTAGCGAATGATGTATTCATCATTCAAGGATTTACAAGCATGTCACGACTTTTGAGAAAATCAAAAGGGCACAAATAAATTAGACGCAATCACGGTGCCTGCATATCGATTGTATGTAACATGAATCAGACGTTATCACTGTTAACATTAGTTAATGCACCATCAACTAACATGAATGGTAACTAATGTTAACAGTGAAAATGTTTGATTTGAATAATGTATTAGTAAATGCTAAAATAAACATCAACTAACATTAATAAACACTGTGTTTGTATTGTTCATTGTTAGTTTAACTAATTGTTAAGAAATAGC